>NC_139034.1:60533247-61133247 GCF_964662115.1 Mustela nivalis | reverse complement strand
AAGAGGTTTGTTTAGTAATAAATGTTCTATTTATATTATTCTAGTCTTGTAAAGATAGGTTTAATTATTTCTTACTTCTTAGCATATTAAGGTCAAGTCTTTGTTACAAGAATTGGTATTTTTATTCCGTTGTTTTGTTAAATACATATGTGTAACAGCTAATATTTTCTGAATTTTATGACATTCTCTACAGTAGTTAATCTTGTGGTAAACAATGCTGAATTTTACGAGCTGGACTAAGGTAACAAATTATATCAAAGTTTCTTAGAGAGTGGAAGGTTTTCTTCCACTAATAGCACTGATTGGGACAAATCATGTTTTCCATTTGTGTATTTATTTTCTTCAGGATGAATATTATGTAGTTCATTTAAACATGATTTGCCTTTGTTGCCATCTTTACTTTCTGTGTTTCTTCCTATTGTAGGGCATTGTTTGGTATCCTCCCTTTTTATGAAGAGAATGTCAGATCATATTTTCCCTTTCTGTATGTGTTTATCCACAAAGTACATACGTATGGGCTTTTGCTGTCTTTTTTGTCTTATATCATTGATGTCTTCCCAGAAAGCTCTGTGTGTGTGTGCGCGCGCGCGCGCGCATGCGTGTGTGTGTGTGTGTGTGTGTATGTGTAGTGATAATAGAGAGACTGTAGTCAGAAGTTGAAAGAAACTGAGGACAATAGTTCACATCCCGGATTTCAGACAGGAGGCTCTACCTTCTGAGAAATTTAGTGTTGTAAAACATTCTCTTAAGAACTTACAGAGACCATAAAATTACCAGACCTTCGTGAACCAAACGGGATAACAAGCTCTAATGTTTTTCAACCCTTTCAGCTTGATAGAATCATTGACTGTTAGTACTGGTTGGGCAGAATGCAGACAGCCTGCAGCTTCATGGAAATGTCACTCAGAGTCTCCCAGGCGCTGGTGATGGTGCTTCACGGCTCTAGGCTTGAAGGAGACACAACCTTGAACCTCCAGCTCTCTGCAGAGAGACAGTAGACGGTGAACTGCCTGGGCCACCTTTGCAGGGAGGGCCCTTGCCTTGCTGGACATGGGTGCCCTTTAAGAAGAAAGCTGCGATGTCTAGGATTTCCTTCCATTATGCTCCACTTTTAAATTTTTAAACTTTGCTGCAGTCCTAAGGGCTGTGGTAGAAGAACAGAGCTTTCCAATCTTATCTATTTTCCAGGGTAGGATAAACATGTTGGGTTTAGTTAAATTATGAATGCTGATAATATTCATTTGGTACAATTTATATTCTTCTTTTATCTTTTTATTTTTGACAGTTTAGGCTGGGGCATAAAGCATAATTATATTCTTGGCATCCTCCCTTAGAAGTTTTAAATCAGTTCATGAGGCTTTCAGCTAGGCTGCTGTCATTTATCCATCAGCATTCAGTCCACTTAATCCCGGCCTCTCAGCAGAGCAGCCCCAGCCCCTGTTGTGAGTGATTGGCCTGCTCCAGTGCTCCCAGCTTCTCCTGTCACATCGCATTTGCATAAAAGAGGACAGATAACCAAATTTGAGCACACAAATGAAAATGCTAAGCGCTAAACCTGTCACAGTTGTTGTTCAACTAATTGTGAAAAATTTGATTTGCTCGCCTTTCACGGTTTGTCATGTGGACCCCCTTCTCAAATGTGTCTTGGCTTCTGCCTCTGTGTACGGAGCTTTTAAACTCTTGAGCACAAGCAGCCCACCCTGGGGATTACTTACCTCTCCTACCAGCTTTTAATGTTGGCTCATCTTCTTGACTAAATTAGGCCACCATGGCAAACAAACACATAATTAAAAACCCAGGAAAGACAACTGCAGTTGCACTTCTTAAATTGATTTTTACAATGCTGGTGTATGCCTCTGTGTGCTCTTCCATTTGATAGTTTTATTTCTTTATATAACCTCTGGTAGAAAATTGAGGATGGGTGCTGGAGCCAGCCTTGTTATTTGGAAACCTATGTGTTTCTTACTTTCTGTTTCTCAAATAACAGAAATTGTATAATGGGTCTTAAAAAGCACATTTCTATTCCCTAATACTTTACCTGACATGCCAGTATACATTTTTAATCAAGGTTTCAAATGATTCCATTTGAAATAGTATTAGAAACAATGGATACAATTCCATTGCCTTACAACACTCAATCATAGGAGCTCTGTTTAAATGGTATGCGATATGGGTGTTTTGAAAATATGTTTGTGTATTATGTATAGTCTGGTTCGGTGTTTATTACGCAGAGGTTTTAACTAGTCTCTTTGTCTAGGCGTTCAGTTGATGATTTCTTGGTGCCCATGAAAACAATACGTATGGTGTGGCTACAGAGGGAAAAAACTTGTTTTCCAGGAGCCACACGAGAAAATGTCTCTTTTGTTAAGAACAAAACCTCTGATTGCTTTACTGTGTTAACTTGTCCCTAGTATTTTAGGTTATGTAATCTTCAAGCCACAACGAAGATGGCATTAACTAAAGTTGAAACCTTTTAAAGTTGAATACAGCTTAAATTACCTTTGAGAATTGGAGGGTTATAGTCTTGAAATTGTGTTGAAATGAAACGTGACATTATAGTGACAGTTTGCGGTTTGCAAAAGTTGGATGTGACATCATGTATTACAGTATTCCTTTGAGATTTATTTTTAGTAGGTCATAAGACATGGACTAATTGAAGAAGTATTTGAATATATATAATTTTATACAGTCCTATCCTAAAGAAAACAGCGGCGTTCCCTTTGTCATAACCCCCTTAAGATGCTGAGGGATTAAGTCTAACTTGAAAATTTGAAGGTACACTAATCTCTTTACAATGTTTAATCACATTTTAGTTCAAAGAAATTAGGTTATGGTATGAAATGCTCACTACTTTAAAACATGCATGATAAATTTAAGGGTTTAACTTTTGTTTTTGACAGAGCTGGAGGAATAATTTTATTCCTACTACATTTTGATTATACTTCACTATTTTTATGCCATTGTAGTTTCTTTTGTGGGTGAAATATCTGTGAAACTGTATGTATAAATTTCAACTAGATGTGACTAGTTACATATGAACAGTATTATGAGATTTCAGTGTCTCCAAACCAAAAATCCAGAAAGGACTACAGAATTAATTTAACCCTCCAGAAAGGATTGAATGAAATCTTTACCAGAGAGATCTCTTATTATGACAGTTAGTACAGACACTTATGTGGATTAGGAAGATAATAAATTAAATATACTCCATTGTCTACTTTCATTCTACTTCGAGGTTGTGCTAATTCCTCTTCAGTAATATTTCTTAGTCTTTATCCACATATATTTCATTTATTCATTCATATATTTTGCATTCATTTAATTACAGATCTTATAATTATGTAGGCGGCATTAACACTGTGGTTGTTAATTGTCTGGGCCTTAGAGCCAGACTACATTGGTTGGAAACCTATCTCATGCACTCAGTACTGTGTGACCTGGGGTATAACTGGTTGTTACCTCCAGACTTCTCTTTTACATAACAGAGATTATAATAACACCTTCCTCATAGAGAAGTTATTAGATTTATATGAGTTCATGCATGTGATGCTTTTAGATCAGAATAGCTCAAGAATAGTAGCTATTATTACAGCGCATACAAGATTAATGTTTTTCTTTTTGCTTTTGACCTATTTTAAATAATTTCCCAAGATTTCTAAGCAATCACATTTAGCATTTTAATGGCTTATGTAATATACATAGTTTACCCAATATTTCCCCAACTATTGGATATTCATATTATTAGTAGTTTTTTTAAAAATACATGAATACAGCTATGTGTATCTCTGTTCATTCAGGCTCTTCTCCCTCCAGCACCCCGCATTTTGTATTATTTCGCTGATTTAAGTTTCCAGAGGATGAGATTCTGTTTCATAAGGCATGAAAATTTTAATGGATATTGAATTATATTGCAAAATCCTCATCCAAAAAGTCTGAACACTTTAAAATGTTAAGTTTGATCTCGACCCTCACTTGTGTTGGTCTTGCTAGTATTTCCTGCCTGTGTGTGCTCATCATTACCAAGTCCTGTCCGAGGTCAAGGACTCCCCAAACTTTTGCTGTGGTCTTCTCTTGCAGCTCGATGCTTGTCGCTCACTTCTTACTCATTTCACACTAGGATAACTCTTCTTAATCATTGTTTTTCTTACGACCGTTAGAATTTTTCTTCTGTGGCTTCTACTTCTTTTTGAATCAAGTTAGAAGTTTTTATTAATTAAAATAAACTGCTAGACCAATTGTCATCTACTAAGCCTACGATTTCTATTTTATTTTACTAGGAGGCTGTGCAGCTTAGTTCCAAGAATGCAGGCTTCGAGTCAGACAGATCCGGTTTGAATCATGATATTACTTATGGGTTGAATAGCCTCAGGTAAATTCTGTGAACTTCAATTCCTCTAAGAACAACCACACCAAACTCGAATGGTCACTGTGACATACAAGTCACATGTCATATGAGGTGTGTGAAATCTTGACTGGCTTTAGATACTCAATAATTACTAGTTAATTTACTTTTTCGGTCACTACTCTGTTCCTACTTTTGCTCTTTTTTCAAACTATTTCCTACAAATATTTTTCCTCTTTTATTTCCAAACCATTGCAAACACAGAGATTCTTTTTCTCTCTCCGAATTTCCATATGTTTTTCTTTTGAAATCATTTTTGCTCATTTCTTTATATTGGATCTAGTTGCTTCAACAACTACTCTTATTTGGGATTTGAAGAGGTCTCAAATGGATGCTTTTGCATGCAAAAGTTTTTGTTTTAATATTAAACTTCAACTGGGATAAAATGCTGAGGAGATCTGTGAATTTATATAAAAATAAAAGTTATCAGTTGGGTGGGGAATAGGGAAAAGAGGAGAGAGGACGTTTACGGAACGATTTTTCTTCCCCCGTAATAAAACCTTTTTGGTTCCTGCATGGCTCAAAGATATCCTCCTGGTGTTGGTACTCGCAGAATTTGGAGTAAAAGAGACATGGTGACCAATAACTCTTTGGCTAATTATGTGTACAAAGTGCTTTTTCATCTTGCCCTTTTTAAAATTTTAATTGTGAGGTGCCTGGGTGGCTCAATAGGTCAAGTAATTGCCTTCAGCTCAGGTCATGATCCCAGGGTCCTGGGATTGAGCCGTGCATTGGGCTCCTTGCTCAGCAGGGAGCCTGCTTCTGTCTCTCCCACTCCCCCCTGCTTGTGGTCCCTGTCTTGCTGTGTCTCTGTAAACAAATAAATTAAGTCTTTAAAAAAATAAAATATTAATTGTATAGAAACACTTCTCTGACCTTAGGAAATTCACAAGTTGGAAAAATAAACAAAACTTATTTTTACAAACCATAGACAAAGATTATGAAATAATGCCATCAGCATGACATAGCATAGATCATGGTTCTCAAAATCAAGCGGTAAGGAAACTGAAGAGTGTATGTAGTCCCTAAGAGTATTAAAATATAACCTAAATGATGGCAACAACACAATGTTGACTTAACAAAATACATCTGAGTGTCATTCTGTGGGATGCTGCTTTTTGACTCCTTGTACACAGATTATGTGTACATGGTCCAGGAAGAGTTTATGGAGGCATTGCTTCTAGGTTTTAAATGACAAGTGGGATTTGAAGATGGGAGTTTATATCCAGCTAGGCAGGGACAGTGCACTGATGGGGAAAGTCAGAGACAGAGAAAGTCCATGATCTCTCCTAAAATCAGCGAGTGCTTTGATTTTATTTGGGAGGGAATCATGCCCATGATAAAAGTTCCACCCATGAAAAGGAGGTAGTGTTCATTATGTGTAGTGGTCAGTTATAGAAGGGTCTTCTCCCCTTTCCTGGAGGTCAACCTAACAAAAGTAAGGTGTGGGATGGTTGTGCAGATGGCATGCTGAAATCCAGAGATAGAAAAGCCTGGAGAAAAGGAGATGAGTTAGAAGATGGTTTCAGTGGTCCTGGTGTGAAGTACTGGGTATCATGATGGTAAAGAATGGAAAGGGAGGGGCATGCAAAACAAAGATTTCATAAAAAGAATTAAATAGGCCTGGGACCAGATAAAATTTAAAGCCAGGAAAGATGAAGAAATCAAAATTTATTGACAATTCAAACTTGGGCAGAATATTAACTAAAATAATGAAACCGGGAGAGCTAGCTTGGGCAGAAATGCTGCATGCAATTCTGAATCTGTGAAGTTAGATATTCCAGTGATGTGACGGCTATGTAGCGGGCTGGATGATTGAGATTGGAGACGCAGATTTGGAGATCAAATTCAAAAGTTACATCGAAGGAGGAAATAGAAATAATGAACAAGAGTCAGGGGATATAACTCGTTTTAGTAGGCTGACAGTGAAAGAAAAAAAGCAAACTAGAGAGATAGCTTGAGCAAGCAGGAGAATTAGAAGAAGATTATTATATTTCAAGAAAAGAGAGGAAAATTGAAAGGAGTCAGTAAAACAGGGGCACCTCTTTATTTTTATTTTTTAAAGACTTAATTTATATATTTGACAGAGAGAGAGACATACACAGCAAGAGAGGGACCACATGTATGAGGAGTGGGAGAGACAGAGGCAGGCTTCCTGCTGAGCAGGAATCTCCGTCTGGGGCTCCTTGTGGGGATGGGGTCTCCGTGCAGGGCTATCCCAAGACTCTGGGATCATGACCTAAGCTGAAGGCAGATGCTTAACTGACTGAGCCACCCAGAGGCGCTCCAGGAACACCTCTTTCCTATGGGAAGGTAACTGTTGGTTGTTCCCCTGCCCGATGCAAATCACATGATCATATTGACTACAGTCCAAATCCCACATTTCCTTGGTTCTGAGAACTAGGTTCCTTTTTTGCTGCTTTGTGGACAACAAAGAGAGGGAACCCCCTTTATCTCGCACGAGGTAAGACAAGAGCTTAGAGTGGGAAAAGAAACTACCTTAAATCCACGAAATTTTGTGTGAATTAAAAATGTTTGAGCAGCATGCTTTTGCCCTCAGCCTCTGGTTTGGAATTTTGTTAAGTGTTTTATTGGATTTCTTAATGTAATGATAGCTTTTCATTAAGAGTTTTGAAAATTGTAACAGCCAAGACCCAGTCACTGCACAAGTGATTATTATACTCATCCACAGCTGTGGTGGGCATTAGCACTCCTCCTCTCCACTGTCTGGTTCTCCTTTACCTTCCAGCAGATGGGTGGGTGGCTTTTCTCCACCTGCTGCCCTGAGGACAGGTATGCTATGCAGGTTGCTTTGGCCAAGCTCATCCCACTCACTGCCATCAGCCATGGACATGCATGTTGGTGTGGAGATGCCTTATGGCTAAAGCAGGTGAGAATGAAGGCAGCCCATGGAAATGAGCTACCCTGGAGTGTTGTCTGTCATCTGTTTTCTGGGAGAGTAAGAGAGAAACCTTTGTTGGACTTTATTTTTTTTTTTTAACCACAGCATAATGATTTGAAAAAAATATTAACAAAAAAGCAGTTGTAGGTAATTTTTCAATTACCTAAAAATTTTACAGTGGTTCAATGCATGAGTCCTTATACTTTGTCAGTTGTATAGTTTTGCAATCATAATAATCATGTGTACAAAAGATAGTAATAACAGCTGACATTTAATGAACTTTTGCTGGGGCACCTGAATGGCTCATCGGTTAAGCATTTTCCTTTGGCTCAGGTCATGATCTGAGGGTCCTGGTGGGATTGAGCCCCACTGTCTGTCTGTCAGGGTCCCTGCTCAGCCGGGAGCCTGCTTCTCCTCCCGCCCCTCTTGCACCTCCCCCACTCATGCATGCTCTGTCTCTTGCTTTCTCTCTCTCTTAAATAAGTAACATCTTTTAAAAAAAGAATAGTAAGTTTTGCTGTGTGCCACTACCTGTTCCGAACCCGTGTAAGCTCTGTGCATCTCTGTTTAGCCCTTTTGACAACCCTAAGAGTAGACTGCTATTAATAAGGCCATTTACAGATGAGGAAACTAAGGATAGAGAGGATTTTTAACTTGCCCAAGGTGGGTTCAAGGTTGAAACCCAAGTCTCTCTAATTTTAGCTTCTGTGTGCTTAGCTGCTGCGAAATGGCCCCTGGCTGTCTCCAGGAAAGGTGAGCCGTAATTTATGCTCTGAATATCTGAGTGTCACGGGTCCTGTCGTTTCTCAGTGTAAAACCTGGCTTTCTCTTCTATTATAACTATGTGCATCAGATTTTCAAACTTGAGATCCTTTCTGCTATGGATTATACTGATTAGCAAATCATTGAACTGAAAGACAAGATCCAGATCATTCTGGAGAACAGAGAAGTTTGTGAACATGAGAACTCTTGAATAGCCTATAGGCGGAAATCAGGCACTGCTTTGTCAGAGTGGTGTACAGCGGAAACTTGAAAAGCTATTTAATTGATCACTTGATTCTATATGTACAGGGATGGAAAACAAAAAACAAATACTATGTATATTGACCCCTCCCCCCAAAAGGACAATACTAGGTTTGAGGATTCAGAGAAGAATAAGCATCGTACCTTAAGGAGCTCATGATCTAGTGACTACATGAAACCGATTATAATAGCGATAACCTCTAATATCTCTGGCAATTTAAAAATGAGCTAGTGTACTAAAAAACAGAAATTGTGCACTTAAAAAAATATGTTCTTGGAATTTCACATACATTTCCCACTTAATGTTCAAATTAATCTTATGTAATTGTTTTCCATGTTTTAAAATAGATAAAATATCAGCTTCGGAGAGGTCAGTTAAATCACCTGAAACACTGTAGGTGGTGGATGATGCCCAATTTTGTTACACATCAAGGCCTATGCCTTTCTTACTAGTATTTCTAAAAGTGTGTTAGATCTTCAGTAGTGGTACATTACCAATTTTAATGCAGTGCATAAATATCTTGTTTTAAGAGTTATGGTTTGTATAGTTTCTACTTCCCGCTTACACCAGTAATATGTAGTTTTACTTTATTTTATTTTTAAGATTTTATTCATTTACTTGACAGAGAGAGAGAGAGATCACAAGTAGGCAGAGAGGCAGGCAGAGAGAGAGGGGGAAGCAGGCTCCCTGCTGAGCAGAGAGCCCAATGCGGGGCTCGATTCCAGGATCCTGAGATCATGACCTGAGCAGAAGGCAGAGGCTTAACCCACTGAGCCACCCAGGCGCCCTTAAATTGATTTAAATAAAAATAGTATTCAGGTATGCAAAAACTGTGGCAGTCAAGGGCTTAGGTGTGGAAAGTAGTCTTCTAGGTCACGCTGAACCCATAGCTGCCGAAAGGCTGAGGGCTGAGACTAGGCCACGCTGTATTTAGAAACAACTCCTAAATCCAAGAGTTTGAGAAAAATGTTTCATTTATTTATAGCTCACATTATATATCTAATATGACTGGAAGTGACAGTGGTGGGGCGAGAGGTGTTTCTGTTCCATACAGTCACTCAGGAAACTAGACTGACAGAGATCCCACTTTTTATGTTACTCTACTGGAGACTGGAGGATTAAGGGGAATCAGATCCATGAAAGGTTAAAGAGTTTGGACCTTATCCTGAGGGCAAGAGGGATTAGTGCTTTTAATGCTTTTTCATTGCAAGCAAGAGAGTGTCATGGTCTAAGAAGATAATACAGAATGTTGCCTCAAGACCCATCACTAAGATTTTTGTGATTCAAACCCAATATATGAAAATCCAGGCTTATACTGCAAATAAACATGGGGACTGTTCAAATTGCAAAAGTGTTCTTTGCTTAAATAAAGGATTAATTGCAGGTTGCTCTTTAAGTGTAAATATCCCTTAGTATGTACTGTTTGAAATATTGAAATGAATATTTATCTACTGTGTAAACTCAATTTTTTAGAAGCTCTTCTGTAGTGGGGACTTCCACCTGTTCCACAGTGAAGGTAACAGTGTAGCTTTAAAATGTGAATGTTGTTGCCATTAACATTAACAGCAGAATGGATTTTCTTTCCCCCATGTGAATGCAATGGAAGCAAGTGTAATTTAGATTCTAGGTATTGTAACAAATATAAATTTGATAGGCAGGGACATTTCTTTGGTGATTATTTGAGCTGCCAAACTCTTGGTTTATGTTTCTGTAATAGCCCTTACCATGTTTAGTTACCTGGCTTACATGGCTGTCTTCTTCACCAGCTCCTTGATGGCAGGAGTCCTTAATTTTGTCTCTCCAGCACCTGTACAGGTCCTAGCTCTTAGTAGGTGCTCAGAAAGTGTTTGCTGAGTGACTAAATAACCACCTTGCATTTTTCAAACCAGGTTCTGATGTGGAACGCTTTCCCAGCATGTTTCACCTTTGCCAACCAGGACTTTCTTTTTAATTCATCAGAACTTACCTCTTTTGGGATTGCACCTTTGCTAGAGAGAGCAGCTAAATCTTTAAGTAATCCAAGACAAGTAAGAAGTACACTTCAAGAGAGCTGGTGCATCCTTAAATTGTTGATTCCTGTGACTGAGTGAGAAAAATGAGTGTATCTGTGTAGTCAAGAAATAAATTCTAGGCAACCTTAGCATAGTTGTCTAGTTTTGAAACATTAAGACCAATTTATCAGCCATTACACTCTAGTTAAGCACTAATCAAGTTTATGTTTCCCCTCCAAGCTAAGTAACAGAGAACTCTGATTGCAGGGGGACACTAAAGCCATCTATTACACAGCCTTGAAATGCTTGTGACTTTAATTTCTACAAAGAGCATATGCTTATTGTGTTTAAATGTCAGTTTCACAAAACCATACATCTCAAGTGGCACAATCAAGTAATTGGAAAATAATCTGCAAAAAATTGAGTTCTTGCTTTATCACCTCCCACTTTGCATGCATTTTTTTCCCCTTTATGTAAATTTCTATTCTGTCTCTTTATATCCTGAAGTGCATGCATTGATGACAGCCTCCAAAGTCTCTACCACTCATACTGTTGAAGAGCTCTAGTTCCTAGATGATCTCCATTCCTTCTATTCAAGCTTAAGCATCATTTGTTATCCCTGAAATTTATGTGACAAGCCAGAATCGTGGCCATGTATGCATTTGCTTCTGAGAGTGCAAAACTTTCAAAGTAAAGAAGTGAAAATCAGATGCACTCAGGGCTCAGGTTAGCACTTGAGCTTAGTAATAAGGGACCGGCTAGTAATTAAACCACCTCAGAATAATGAAATGATTGTACACAGTATGGAGGAGATTGCTTACCATACCCAAAGGAAAGGAGGACCTGGGCTTTGAGAGAAGTGTTGACATGCAGACGTTTTCTTTTGATACTTCTAATAAATGATTCTGTTCGGGGGCATTTAAATCAGGACATCTTTGTTTAGATGAATTACAACATTGGGGCCACAATTTATACTTTGTGTACACTAGGTTTAAGAGCACCTAGTTCTAGGGACGAATTTTTTGGAGTTCTTTGTTAATCAGAAAGGCTCTATGTAAACCAGAAGGAATTTCCTGGGGTGGAGCTAGGGATGGGGACCAGCCATTGTCTGAGCCTCAGCTCTGTGATTGTAGTTTCAGTTTAGAAAGCAACACTTAAAGCTATTTAGATGGAGGGGAGTGAATAGGGATGAAGAGACCAATTAACCAATTTTTCTTGGCCTTTCCTCACACATAGACACATTCTGTACAACACCCCAGTTTTGATGTATTATTTTAATTAATCCCAGTCTTTTGATTCCTGCAGAAAGAAGGTTAGCAAATGTAACAATGCTCGGGAGTTTCTTTATCGTAAAAGACACATAATTTCAAGCATTTAATAAGGTAGATTTATTCTGGGTAGTTTAGCTTGCACATTCACTCAAACAGCCCTCCCCAAAGACAACATTAAAAATGTGATTAGTTAGCTGCCATCAATAACACAAAATAGGAAAATGCTCTCTGAAGGGACAGCTTTGTGGAGGGCACTGCACAGTGTGTAGTAAAAATATATGGCCTAATAAGTTTACATTTGCAGGCTCATTTGTTAAAACTCTTGAATTTCTAATTTGTGTCGGAAAGATAAATGGATGGAGCCACAGTAAAGTGTGAGATTAATACTGATGGATGGGGATTCAGTTTTTTGCTGGCCTCTTAGTTCCACACAACCCAGTAGGCAGTTTATAGGAAAGCCAAATGTAAATAAAAAGAAGGACATTATTTACTCTGGTGAGACCAATTGCCAGTTATTTTGTTCCTTTCAACCCTACAGTTAAGGAAATTTCTATAATTTAATTATTATACTTCAGTAATCAAAAGGCCTACAATTTGCAATTTGATGTTTTTAAGGTTGGTCCCCAGAAGCTCTATTATGTGAGGGGCAATTAGGGATTGTCTTTCTTATTGTATTTCAATAAAATATTTCCTCAGTCAGGCTGTCCTTGAAAAAAAAAATTCTGGGTACAACATTCCAAGAAGACATGGGTTCTGAGGAAAGGCAGGAAAAATAGTGGCTAAATCATAATCAAGAATTTAAGAAAGCAAAAGGAGATTCTATAGCGAAGGAAGTTGATAGTAGAAGGTAAATTTAATGCCTCTCTTTGCCGTCTTAAACCCCCTTACCAGGGCACAACACTCAAGGCTTTAAGCAGCCTCCTGGCCTGGAGTGTTCTAATGCCTCCGGAATTTGCTGCCTCTGTGTCAGAGATGACCATCCGGGCACATAGGGCAGCAATGTTTGGCAGCAGAGAGAGGGACTCAATACCCAGGGCAGTTTGACAAAAGCCTCTCTAAAACCAAAAGATGAATGCTCAACACATTTGTATAAGCTGGACATAGGTCTACTTATGAAACCTGTTGTAAATATTGTGTCAGTCTGTCTACAGGTCTGCTTGGCGGGTGGAAGTGGGCCCCCTTCCTCCAATGCTCTTCTCTTTCTCTGTCTTCCTTCTTCTCCTCTCTGTCTCTCACCCTCTCTGCCCCTCCTCTCTACCAGGACTTGGTTACACACCTGAATCTCCAGGAGATAATCCTCAATCTTCCCTGAATTGCTCACTGATTCCACTTGTCTCAACAAGCCTCATGAGTTAGTGTGGCATAGGGGAAAGAGCATTCGCCAAAGGGAACAGAAAAATCTGGAAGGTGGCTCTGGCTGCACGGCTTAAAAGCTGTGTGATGGGCAAGGCACTCAGCTTCTCAGAGATACATTTTCCTCATCTCTAGACTGGGGACAATATTTAACATAAGAGCTATGTATGGGGCAAATATAACGGTGCTTTAGAAAGTAGTTTAATTCTGAATAACACAGCTGAAAAATAATTTAAAAATAAATTGTAAAGGCAAAGTTTTTGAAAAAATAATGTTTTGATTGATGGCATGGCCATATCTGTAGGTGTTGAAGGTACCCATAGAGCACCTCCATCAACATGGTGCCTAGGGTCAGTGTTAACAGGTGTCAGCTGATTCAGAAGGGCTGCGTGGGGGATTCTGGTGCAGGGCAGGAGGTAGACCTCTGCTCCCACTACTTATCTGCAATGTAAGAAGCCCAGGCTATAACTGTGGTGTGCATTGGCCTCAGGCCAGTAGCCTGCAGGTCTGGACTGCCTCTCCTGAGCCCCAGTAGCAACTTTGAGCCTGCGGCTCTCTGGAGAAATTTCTGAATAAACTACATCTGTTCATCTGGCACTGTGCAGCTCAGTTCTTCAAGGAACCATCTCTAACCAGCAGTTCAGCTAAGGCTAATTCTAGTGCTGACTGGTTTTGTCTTCTCTGGTTAGATCAGTCCTGGGAATGTGGTCTTGTCTGGAGATCTGCTGCTCTTCCAGTCTGCTTAGAAATTAGCAGTTGGTATTTATCAGTCCAAGAGTCAGCATTTATCGAGCACTTACTATGCTTTTTAAAAAGGCTCCCCTTTCATAGGAATGCAAGAAAATGGTCTTAAGTTGAAGAGGTGACCCGAGTCAAGTGTTTGGCTTCTGTGGTGCAGTGCAAAGGAAGGGAGGTTTTGTCAGGACATAAAACCACACATCGGTTTGGTGAAAGGGAAAAAATCCAAATACATTGAATTTTTTTAAAAAGGAGACATCAGTCCTAAAAAATGAAGCAATATATAGAATGAAGAGAGGCTTCTAAAAGTTTCCTTCGGTGAATATTATTTGTAGGAGACTTGAGGTTGCAGATTACTTTAGGAAATTCTCGGGATAGATTTAGCATGCACTGAAGGCCCCCTTGCTTAGGGCAGAATTAGAGGGGGCATAAAATACAGAGGAGATGTTTTCTCTCCTTTTATAGGCACTTGATCTAAGGCCCTATGGGAATCTATGCTGGTGAGTGAATCCTCCTTTCAACTCTAAAATGGAGATAAGAGCCTTTTCAGGGTCTTCTTAGGTGAATTTTTGGTAAAACATGAAGGAGCAGATTAATTTTGAAACTTATAGGACTATATTCTCTTACTTAGAAATTCTGAATGGTTCTTTATTGCCTACAAGAGAAAAAGCCAAGGCTCTTAGCTCAGCATTCTAGACCCTTTCTAATTTATTCCTGAAACTTGTCTTTTCAGCCCCATCCCTTACCTTTGCTACAGTGCATTCTGGTCTCAGCTATAGGGAACCCACTTATAATTCCTGAAAACACAGTGCTTGCAGGCAGTGCCTTTGTATTCAGATGCTGTTTCTTGGACTGGAATGTTGCTCTTAGCTTCTGCTGATGCTGTTCCTCCCCTAACCTTCAAGGCCAAGCTTACCTGTTGCCTCAAATGGATGCAGTGAGCAGTGAGCACCTTCCTTCCCCCGGATCCCTCCTTCATGCTTTCTTCTCTCACTCAACTGTTATCTGCAGTTGTCCCTTTGGCTATTGTTTCTGTGCATAAACTGTGACCCCTTTAAAGAGGGAAACCTGTGCTATTGTCCCCAGACATAGTGTAAGACAAAGGCACAAAGAGTCCGAAGGAAAGACATTGTTCCCACTTAGTGCCTTGGTGTTTTTGTGACAAGAAGGCCACTGCCAGAAGTCAGTCACTTGAGCGTCATGACTAAACACATTTACAGATACTTTTAAAAAATTTTTTAGTTTTTTTTTTTTTTCAGTGTTCCAAGATTCATTGTTTGTGCACCACACCCGGTGCTCCTTAAAATATGTGCCCTCCATACTACCCACCACCGGGCTCACCCAACCCCCTCCCAAACCTTCAGTTTGTTTCTCAGAGTCCACAGTCTCTCATGGTTTGTCTCCCCCTCTGATTTCCCCCAACTCCCTTCTCCTCTCCATCTCCCAATGTCTTCCGTGTTATTCCTTATGCTCCACTAGTAAGTGAAACCATATGGTAATTGACCCTCTCTGCTTGACTTATTTCACTCAGTATAATTTCCTCCAGTCCCATCCTTTCTGACAGAGGCATAATACTCCATTGTATATATGGACAATATCTTCTTTATCCATTCGTCTGTTGAAGGACATCTTGGTTCATTCCACAGTTTGGCAACTGTGGCCATTGCTGCTATGAACATTGGGGTATAGCTGGCCCTTTTTTTCACTACATCTGTATCTTTGGGGTAAATACCCCGTAGTGCAATTGCAGGGTCATAGATACTTTTTAAAGTGTGTGTGTTTGGGGTAGGTTGGGTGGGAGGTTGGCTCAGCCAGAAAGCAAAGGCAAGTTTAAATGCTTGGGATGAGTGTTTGGCATGGAAGTCTGGTATAATATTTCCCATCACTATTCTGAAAGGTTTATATTTTTTGAGAACTTTGACTCATTAATGAACACGTTCGTGGCCCTTTGCTCTTTAATGTGATAAAAAGGAATATAGCTCTTCAGGTGACACCTCTCAGTCTGTTGATAGGTCGTCAGAGACTATATAATGTTGATTTCCACAAAGCACAATGTAAATGAATGTTCTTTATTTGGAGGCCACAGACTTTCACATCTGAAATTCTCTTCAGTCAGACGATAAGGAGCTCTAGTTCCAATGTCAGTAATCAATCACTCGAATCCCCCAGAATCAAGCGACCTGTCAGTCCCTTGTTTAATCAGAATTTTAGGAAGGATTAGTTCTGTAATGAATCCTTGTAAATTTGCTTTTAGTCTTCTCCATGTTGATGACATCCTTGCATATGTATATGCACATTTGCCTCTCAGTGGGAATGCATACTTGACATTTCAAAGACTACAAAATATGATCTGGAAAATAAACACTGCTGTAGTAATTTTGATGGTTGATCATCTGTTTAATGTAACGTCAGTTAACTTTGAGACTGTATATTAGACTGGCTTGATTTATTATCAATTTGCAGTGCTATTTAGCATCCTAAACAAAAAGCAAAACAATGCGAAAACCCCATCTAGGGAGGATGCTGGGTAAAGATGGACTTTTTTTCTTTGTGGGAAGAATGAACAGGTATTTTCTAGCATCTGAGTGTAGGTTAATTTGATTAGTTGTAAGACACAAAAGGCATTTTATATTTTCAAATTTAAGGAAATAACGTTTCGGACCCTGGACTTGTTGCTTTATTCTTTATTTTATTTCATGATGTTGTTGAGCTCTCCCTGCCCTGCCCCCTTTGAAGAGAAAAAAGATCTCTCTTTTTGGTTGTATTGATTCATAAAAATAACCTTCTATGGAATTCTACAAATAGATATTGGTGAGTTTTGTCCTTATGGTATTACTGCTTTTGTGAAAATGTTCAGAATTTTTGTTTTTCTGTTTTCTTATTTTTTAACTGAGTGGTTAAATGTCATATAGACCCAGTTTTAGAATTGAGGTTGTAATTATATTTCAGAACCTGATTATGTGAAAAACTTAACTTGGAATGTAGAAATTTTCATGTCTACCTAATTCTGTCTTTTGAAAATAAAGAGATGAATTTAAGTATCTCACATATGACATCAATCTTAAAAGAGCAGATAATTCCCATTCCAGCTCAACAAACATTTGGTGTACGCCTGTCGAGATCACCACTACGATGACTGCCCCCTTGCCCTGTGTTGTTCATTATAAAGGTATGTGTTTATGGGCATTTAGAACTTAAGAAAAAGAAAGGAGAAAGGTATGGAATGGTTGGAAAGGAATATTAATCTCAAAAAATTATTTTCTATTTTTATCAAAAGAACACACACAATTTAAAATGTCTGGGCTTTTAATGAAGGCTTAACAGCAAATATGACAGCCCTCTACTGTATTCTTTCTTACCCCTCAGTCATGCTCCCCAGAGACAGCTACCTTGAAGTCTTTTAATTGTTTTTTATGGTTTTTACCTCTGTATTTCTAGATAATATGCTTATTGCTATTTATCCAAATCAGTTTAGTCAACTTTAAATTGATTTATCAATTTTAGAAACATCAATTGACTTGCTACTGTGGTAGATGAAGATATATTTCTCTTTACTCTCCCCTCTCTCCATACCAATAGAGTTATATTACTCTCCTTCAGTATAATTATGTCATAATTTTTCATTTAAGAACTTTAGTGTTTACATTGTTCTGACAATGCAAGTTTTTGTTTTTTACTGCTGGACAACATAGTGCACTATGGTAAGTTTTCTTTTCTAATTAAAATTATTTTCCTAGTACTAATAGTTGTCAATTTTTCTCTTGCTAATTTTTCTGTTATTTTCATGAATTTTTCCTAATCTACTCTTTAGAGTGATCACATGTATCCGATGATCTAGCAAGTCCTTCTTCCCCTGGCTTCCCCTCTGACATCCCTCCTGCAGCCCTTCATCCACTGACTTCAGCCTGGAAATTCTCTTGCCTGATATAATATCATCATTCCTTGGGTCCTGTCTTTGTTGTCTGCCTGAGATTATCTTTTATTCTCTTATGATTGATCCTCTAATTCCTGGACCCCATTCTTCTTTCCTGATGTACTCTCTCTCATGTTGGTGGAGGGTATATCCGTAATTTATGGGAAAGGGTACATGGGAAATAAATGATTTGGGAAGTTGTATCGCTGAAAATATTTTTATCCTACTCTCACTCTTGCTTGATAATTTGAGTGGGTATTATTAACATATGGGGTTTGAAATAATCATGCCTTAGAATTTTAGAGCGATTCCTCTGTTTCTTAGTTTCTAATTTTGCTGTTGAGAAACCTAATGCATTTTGATGTTTGTTTATTCATATATAAATGGTCTTCTTTCTGGAAACTTGTGAAATCTACTGATTTCTTAGGTGTTCTGAAATTTTATGATGTGAGGGACTTTTTCATTTATTGTGCTAGATTCTTGTTGACCCTTCCCATCTGAAGGTTCCTGTTTCTTCAGTTCTGACAAATGTCCTTTAATTATTTCTTTGATAATTTCCCTTCTTTATTGTCTTTGTTTTCCCTCTTCAGAACTTCATTATTTGGTTATGGGACCTCCTAGCCTAATTTCTCAATTTTTTAAAAAATTTATTCTTTCTGTCTCATTATCCATCACCTTGATTTTTGTCTTAGGTTTTTGAATGTGACTTCAAACTTGTCTTCTAGTTCTTCTATTGATATCTCTTTAGATACTCACAGTTATTATTATTATTACTACTACTACTACTACAAATGTTATTTGTATTTTACTGAGTATAGTTGACACATGTCATATTGGTTTTAAGTGTACAACATAGTGACTGTACAACTCTATACGTTATGCTATGCTCACTGTAAGTGCAGCTACCATCCACCATTCCACTACATCACAATTACATTAAACATTCCCACTGACTATAGCCCCTATGCTGTACCTTTCATCCCCCTGACTTGTTCATTCCATAACTGGGACACTGTACTTGCCACTCCCCTTCACCCATTTGCTCATCTCCTAACTCTTTCCCCGCTGGCCACCATCAGTTTGTTCTCTGTAGATACTCTCAGTTTTTACTTACTAGGGTGATTTCATGGTCTCTGAGTGCCTTCTCCTTATCTTTATAAAAACAGCATCTTTTTTTTTTTGGTTTTGTTTTATAGGTGCAATTTCTCTTTTCATTCCTCTAAGGATATTTGTCTTCTTCTCTCTTTCCCTCCCTTGCCTTTTTCAGTATTCTTCCATACCCAGTAAGGTCTTTGTTCCTCCAACTTTCCTTCCATTTCATTTTTTTTCCCCTTTCTTTTTTTGGTATTCTAGGTTTAATTTTGGAGGGCTTTCTCAGATTTTGATCTTTTGCTCTGTGTTTTTATTGGAGTTCAATTAATTGACCCATTAAAAGTTCTGAGTATGATTGGGATTTATCAAGTAGTAAGGTTTTTCAAGAGTGACTTCATGGCTAGCCTATACATTTTTTAGGAGTGGTATTTTTAAAATATCAGCATCTGTAGGTCTTTTCTCTGGGGAGTTTGATTTTCTCAGGAAAACATTCTTGAGTTTCTTTTTTTGTTGGGCAAAAAGGTGGAGTACAAACTTGATTACCAGAAATCTGAAACCAAGGGTTTAAGGACTTGCTGAAGAGCTGTTGTCTGTTTTCAGCCTGACATCCTTGGTGCCTGTAGCCTCTCTGATTCCATTTCCCCAGATCTCAGATTCCCTAATAAACTCCCTTGAGGGGCTGGGGAAGGATGGCCATTTGGCATCACATAATAGAGATGGGTTATTTGGACATTTCATCCACTGCACCTTTTTTCATCCCCATGTCTATCCTCCAGTTGGTGTGTACTTGGTGTCTCTAATTGCTGAGACTTTCTGGGGGTCTGTGACTGGTGCAGCTTGCTTCTTGTTGGAAGATGTGCAGATTTCAGCTCCTAAAAGTCAGGGTACCTAAAGTCTTTTCATTTTCTGCTCTCTTTTACCTTGTAGGTTTATGATTTTCTTTTTATTCTTTTTTGTTTTTAGTGTGGTCTTTGGAGGAAGTGGATATAAAAGACATATGTTTAAACTGACATGTTTATTTATTTATTTTTTTAAACTGATATGTTTCAAGAGAAGTCCAGACATTTAACTTAAGAGTAGTTCTACTTGTACTCTGTAGGATCTATCATCACAGCAAGCTTCAAAAGGAGATATTAGCATCTTTACTTTGTAAATGAGGAATCTAATTTTCGGAAGAAATAAGTAATTGGTTCAACTTCATCTGATGGGGGAGTTACTGAGACTGGGTTTGAGCCTGGTGAAATCTGACTCCCAAGCCTCATCATTCTCTGTGGTGCTATAGTGCCTCTTTTTCATGGGAAAGATATTATGTTAAGTCTTCATTTTAGCATATCAGTAGGGCCCAACACTATTCCAGTGTTTTCACAATTTTGCTTACAGGAAGCAGAGCTAAGCCTTTATCCTTGAACAACCTCCTGATGGATCTGAGCACTAGGACATCCCTGCTTGCTTCTGGTTCTTGTGTTCCGGTAGCCTTACTGTACCTCACTCACCTCCTCTATGGGGCTCTCCCTTAGGTGAATCACAGTCTCTGTGTTGTTCCCAGTCTTGATCACCTCTGTACCCAAGTGTGACTCTGGTTCCTGGCTCCTACTTTTTACACTCACTCTGTGCTCCTTCAGATATAACTCTTTCTTTTCCCTACTTGTGCTCAACCAATGACTTTGTTTTTCTTTTCCTTTCTTCCTTTTTTTTTTAATGGAAGCTATCAAGAAAGAACTCACATCTTCCTTCTATCAAATCTACTAACCTGTATGAAAATGAAGCACCTTATATTCTCTCTTGTTGCATTGACTGAAATAAATGTCCTTTCTCCTAATTTAGGCCAACTCCACCTTGAGGCACTGGATCCCTTCCCTTTTAGCCTACCTGAGGACTCTTGCATTATCATTTTTTCCTTCCTTATTGGGTCAGTTATATAAACATACATCATGGCATAATACTCTCCATTAAAAAAAATCCTGCCTTGACCTCTCATCTAGTTATCCTTCCATCTCTGTCCCCCCTCTTAGAGAAAAGTTCTTTGAGTTGCCTATATTTGTTTTCTTCCCTTTTCTTTTTACATCATTTTCTACTCTTGCACTTAGCACTCCATTGAAACTACTTTTCATTTCCTAGATGATACGTCCATTTCTGAGGCCTTCATATCATCTCTACACTAATCTTGCTAACATTTGTTTCTCCATCTTGAACTTTTCTCTCAACCTCAGACTTGCATTTTCAACTATCTGCTCAACAGATCGACTGACTGTTGCTTCACAGACTTCTGAAATTTAACAGGGCCAATAAAACTTTTGACTTTTCTCCTTCACATCCATTCTTCCATCAGTGTCCCTCATTTTAAAATTTTTTTTGTTTTTTAAAATTTAATTTTTAATTTTGTGTTTCTCTTTTCTGTAAGTGGTTCCTCTTGCACTCAGTATTTCTCAGTCTCCAAATCTCAAAATCATCCCTGATGCATCTCTTTTTCTCACACTCCACATCCAATCCATTAGCAAATCCCATTGACTCTACCTTCAAAATAGATTCCACATATGATCCCTTCTTACTGTGTTCATCACAAGCATTCTAATTCAGGTTGTCCTGATTTCTTGCCTTGTCTAAGATGAGAGTATCCTAACTAGTCACCCTGATTCCATAGTTGTCTTAGCGCAGGTTATTCTTTATATGGTAGCCAGGACAATATTTTAATAGTATAAATGAGGTAATGGTGTATTTTGCTTAAGAATATCCTGTCCTTCTGTTCTGTTTTCTTCACAGCACTCAGCACTACAGGACATTATATAACTATCTGATGATTGGATTATTTACTTTCTTTGCTGCCAAAAAGAAACTTTAATGCCAGAATGTAAGGAATGTTGTTGGTCTTGTTGACTCCTATCTTAGTCCCTTCGAGCTGCTTAAACAAAAATACCACAAACTGGGTGTCTTTAAACAAGAGACATTTCTTTCTCACAGTTCTGGAGCCTGGGAAGTCCAAAACCAAGATGCTAGCAGATTGTCCAGTGAGGTTTCACTTCCTGTCATAGACGGCCATTTTCTTGCTGTGTCCTCACATAGTGGAAGGGGCTAGGGGGATTTCTGAGGTCCTTTTTTATGAGCACACTAATCCCACTCATGAGGGCTTTGCCCTAGCGACCTAACCACTTCTCAAAGGCCCTGTCTCCTAATGCCATCATACTGGTGATTAGATTGTAATATATGAATTTTGAAGGGGCCCAAATATACAGTCTATAGCAACTTCCATATTGCCAGTGTCTAGAAGAGTGCCAGGTACTTAGGAGGTGCTAGTAAAGCATTTAATGAATGAATGAATAAATGATCTTGGAAGCAGCCCACTCCTGGGATACAGTAATTGTTTTTTTAAATACCATTGCTTACTTCATCCTCCTGCCTCATCCTAAATAGCTACTCTCCCATGGATCCCTTAAATATATAAAAATTTAATGTTATGCAATTTGTTCTATTACCCTATGCAATTTATTTAAATATTAGTTTAGAGTGCCGGATAATGGAATAAAGCATATGATAAATAGATGATTAAGTGACTTAAAATATGGCTATTGTGGATTTTTCTACAAAATAGTCTTTATGAACAAAACTCTATTATGACAGTGATGGGGAGGAGTAAATTTGAGTTAAATTATTTTATCATACAGCAAATATTCTTTACACCTTAGTTGTCTATTTTGTGCCTTAACTGTGAGTGAATGTGTGTGAGTGCATGTGTGAGTGCATATTTTTAGAAGCTGGGACAGTTGCATGGTGGAAGACATAGTCTCTGCTCAACCTATTCTGCACATTTAATCTCTAAATATTAGGATAAAGAGTAACGTTTTATTAACTAATGGCTTTCATTTAATTATGACAGGGAACATAGTCATTGTTAGAACATAATCAAAGACTAAAACAAAATATTGTTCATGACCCAGTTGAGCTGGGCCCAAAGTTTGTTTGCTACTTTTATGTGACACTTTTTTCTTTTTCTTGGAACTGCTTGTGCAATGATGGGTTTTTGCACATATTTACAACAAAATGACGAGTCCTTCACAGACAAGATCCTATCAGTTTAACTTAAGAGCATATGGCAATTTACATATAAACTGCTTTATGTTTGGAATAATAAAAATGTCAGGACAAATAGGAAACGTTAAACATGGTGATATTTTTATACCATGTAAATTTATTGCCCCATTTAAAAATTAAATTTATAAAGGAATGTGATTGATACTGTGCAATGTAGTTGCCAAAGAGACTATATAGCACCACTGGAATTGTACATTCACGTTCAGGCTGAGTGCTGTTTTATTGGTAAATAATTTGACTGCCGCAATGCTTTCTTTCATCTTGTAATCCCATATTAAGCCTACCTAGAAAACATAAAGCATATCTGGATATACTGACTTATGTGTAAACAAGTTTCCTTGGCAGTTTTCCTCATAGAAATGGGAGTGAAATATTGGTCTGTTTCCTCATTCTAGTTGCTTTCCTCTGTGGAGTTTATTATGGTCTGGGACTTCTGAGGTCCTGAAAGAATGCTGGTTTTCAGATCACTTTCCCAGGTTATACAAAAGTACAACGTCCTTAGTGAGCAGAACCTAAAGAGACTTACACTGGCCTCTTCAAATGGAATAAAATAGACTAGGCAAGGAGAGAAACATGGGAAGGAGACATGTCTGAACAAAGGGTGTGCCAGACAGATAGTAGATCTTGTATGATTTACTCAAGGCTCGTGTTTTTATTCCTTCTAAATTTTGAAGGAGATGAAAGATATGTGTGAACACCTGTGAGTATATATAAAAACAAATGTGTGCATAAAATTTTGTATCTAAACTATCTGAAATAACTCAGGCCTGTCAGCTCGATTCCCTTGAAAAAAGAAGTGGTGGAGAGAAATTCTTTAAAGTAGTTATAGACTCTTTTGGGATCAGAGAATGAATTTTGACTTGTGTTTAGAGACCACATTAATATGAGCAGTACAAAGATCTAGATAACATATCCCAGTCATAAAAAAAAAAAAAAAACAGATAAAACTAGAAAAATGGAAATTTTGCATCAACTCAAAACTTGGACAGGGGTCAACCGGGAGTTGTTCTGCGGTGCTTTTCAAGCACAGAGGTGTCTGCTGCTCTTTCTTGATGAAATGCTGGGATGGGAGGTAAATCGTGTGCATCTCATGCCTCTGGAGCAGACAGATAGGTGTCTAGTCCTACTGGCACTAATTATAAATAATACTTTCCCAGAGTGGTTCAGTACTTAAGTCTTGGCAATTACTCACATGTGTGTTGTCCCTTGTAGCCTAACTATGGGGATTTCTGAGTCTGTACCTTGTTGCTGGGAGATGATTCAGGGGGAATTCAATAGTAAATTTCTTTCAGCAGCGCTTACTCTTATTTACAGCCTTTTTACCAAAACGGGGTATAAGAGGTAGCAAGGGGGACAGGCCAGTCCAAACCCAAAGCCCTCCCTGGTTATGATTTAAGTGTTTTCTAAGACCTTCTTTAAGGAAGCACTCAAGACTGATCTGAACATGCCTTGATTCAATAGTCTTTGTTGTCATGCAGCACATTTTATGTAGTAACAGTAGTAGTAGTAGTAGTAAAAACAGCTAGTCTTCATCTGTCCAATAATTATACAAGGTAGGTGGCAGTGGCGGTACCATTTGAAAGAAGAGAAAAGAAAACTGAGGCTGAGAGATGTTAAGTAGTCTGTCCACGATCATAGCATAGGTAGAAATAAATTCATAAATAAATGGAATAATTCCAGTGGAAAGTCTGCTGTTGTTAGCATGGAAGAAATAATTTGCTTTTTCCTCAGCATTAAAATCATCTTTAGAAATCATAGAGATAATTTATCACCCCCAAGTATTCTGCCAGTACTAAATAACACTCTTTCATAATGAAATAGCACATTAAAATTAGAGGTACCCTTCAAAAATAGAGGTTTATCTGTATTACACATTTAATTCAAGGTATCTTGAGAAAGAAACATTACTGTCCCTACTTAATAAAGCTGTGGAGGGTCATGACTTGCCAACATCTCTCCACTACCAGTAGTTTTTGAATTGTAAGAAGTCAGGCAGGATCTTCTAATTTCAATTTCTTCCTCCTCTCCTTTTCTTTTTCACTGGTCGTCAATGGTTGCTTAATCTCACATTAGGTATACAGCTGGAGGTTGTAAGAAGTGCATTTTATGCAAACAAACAGTGGAAAGAATTTATCCATTGGTGCTTCTATCTGTTCTCCTTAAAATGTCTAGGCTAGACCTGCGTATGTGGCACCCCCAGAAACTAAAGGGCAGGAAGTGTGAAGCATATGGCACAGGGCTGAGGCAAGGTGCTTTTTGAGTTGCTCCTATGTGAAGCTCTTGGAGTCCACATAGAAATGGTCACTGCAGCAGGAGCTGAGTAGTGCAGAAGGCTCTGAAGCAATCCACAAGATATGTTCAACACAAAGTAACAAATAAATAAACAAAAATGAACAGATTAAATAAATCTACCCCAGAGTCAAGAAATACTAAAAATGGGAACAATAGAAATAAAAGATAGCAAGTCCAAGTATATCAATAATATTATAAAGAAAAATAGATTAAACATACTAGTTACAAACTGGGAGGATCAGATTAAATTAAAAATATTCTAGTTTACATCTAAAGTATAAAAGCATAGAATGGCTTAATGGATGGAAAAAAATACACCAAGCAAATGTTAACCAAAACAAAACTGACACAGATACATTATCAGACAAAATAGGCTTTAAGTAAGGAATTATTATATAGAGAGTCACTAAATAATGGTAAAATACTAACATTACCAGGAAGACTAGCAACTCTAAACTCATATGCTTCTAACAAAATATTTTAAACCTATAAAGTAAAAATTGATAGAACCAGAGGAAGACAGACTTCTAATAATAGTAAAAAATTTATTATACTGTCTCAATTGTCATATTCAACAAAGATATTTAATAAATATACAGAAATCTGAACAACAGTAAATAGTTTGATCAAATAAAAGTCTGTACCAAATGCTTAAAGAATATACATTCTTCTTGAGCACACATGGAACATTTAGCAAAAAATGATCACGAACTGGATTAAAAAGCAAGTCTCCACAAATTTCAAAGAATCAGTATTATAAATACTGATCTATAGCCTACATCTCCCAGGTCTTCAGAAATGCTGGCTCCTCCTACTAAACTCTTGAACAACAACAACTCTGTGGGTTAATGCCATGTGAAGAGACTATGGTAGTGACCAGATATACCTACAATTTTGGGTTGGTGGTGTTGGGAAAGGGGATGATTAGGCTTTGCTGCAAGTTAAATTATGAGGTGACGAACTACTTCCAATGATGCCTAAATATAAAGGTGTGCACTTGTTTTGCAGAAAATGCAAAGAAGCCAACAGTTAGGCAAGAGCTGAAAAGAGGCCAGTTAATCAGCAGCTTCTAGCTAGGGTAGTTATTGGAAATCTAGCTGAACCAAGGTGAAGAGATGTTTAGTTTATTAGAGAGGAGTGAAAAATTTTCAGGTGTTGAACTATGTCAGAAGAGGTCAGATTATATGAGTTAATGTGAAACTAACCTACTCTACAATGGCTGTTTCATGCTGTGTCTACAATTTAAGGCTATTTCTTCCAGGTGGTATGTGCTATATGTATAGCCACATACAATTTTAATTTTCTGGATAATATTCTCATTTTGGCTCTTTTCCTATTTTTTTTCATTGCCTAATCTATATAGTTGATGGTAGCCCTTTGATTCCTGCTCCTTTACATTTGAGTTATTAACCTAGATGATGTGAAACTAGATACACACACACACACACACACACACACACACACACACACACACGCATGCACACAACAAACCTCTTTTGATTATTCTTCCTTTAAGGAGAGTTGATAATTCTGGAGGCATGGAATATTAAGTGCTGGTTGGGCACTAAACTTTACTACTGACATTACCTATTAAGTATCTCTAAAGGAAATAATAAAATGGCAGCTTTTAAGAGCCCATTTGTGACTCATAAAATATGGGTTAAAACCTCCCATTTTATTACACTTTTACTTCTGTAATTATTACTGTAAGTGATAGAACAGTGCAGGGTAATCAAGAAATCAACTCTCTCAACTCCTACGAAGGTCGATAGGCTTTCTGAACATGATACAGATCCTGTACTTGAAGACAATCTCTGTAAGTCTAAAGAACACCCGGATGAAATAAATAATAAATCAAATGAAAATGATACCAAAAAAAAAAAAAAAAAACCAACCCTCCTCAAAAGCCCAACTCCAAATAAAGTAAAGCAATCAAAATAATGCTAAAATTATAGATCTGTAGAACCCTTGAGCCCATACAAACCTGCTCATTCTCTGCTTTCACACCTAGGATGACCCCAGAAAGTTTGCTCAATGTCTCCATAGCTTAATTTGCTCACTCAGAACACGAGGGGTAATAGTTGTACATAATGAATTTTGTGTTGTAGGAACTAAGTGAGCTGAAGTATATAAATACTTTAGTACAAGTTCTAAAAAAATCTAGCAAATGTCAATACTAATTAATGTTATTATAATTAATAGTGATAATCGTTTTCTTGTACATGGCCCATTAGATTGTCTTGTGGTATGTCTAATGTGATCTTTCTGAAGCTATGTGACTGGTAGCCTGTCTGCCCTGATACGTGTTGACCTAGTAATCACAATTGACTTGTAGTAAAAACCTACTCTCATTTTATTTGGGAGAAGGTGGAAAGACAGTAAATATGACTATAATTTTTAA
Source organism: Mustela nivalis (assembly GCF_964662115.1). NCBI lineage: Eukaryota > Metazoa > Chordata > Mammalia > Carnivora > Mustelidae > Mustela > Mustela nivalis. The sequence goes on along the minus strand of NC_139034.1, from coordinate 61,105,782 downwards.
TAATATTGTGTGCATGCCCGCTGTCTTCAGAGCATTGCTCTTCTGGCTGTAGGAATAAGGCATGGTCTCTGATCTTAAGGATTTATGGTAAAATATGGTACCCAGACACAGATACAAATACTGTCACGCAGTAGAGAGGACTGGAAAGGGGTTGCGTGGGGGAGGAGAATTGTTGTGATGGACTAAAGTTCAGATTTAGATTAAACCAATATTTAACCAATTACTGGACTTCATGCACTTGTTTCAGTGTTGAAAGATCACCCTAAATTAGAATATTATTGTGATATGTAATAATCACTTTCAAATCCCACTGCAATTGCAATAGTGTTACTTAAGGTGGTACTTTTTTGTTTGGAGCCAGGAGAAAAGACAAAAGGGTTTTTAAAGAATTTGCATTCCTACTTTGTAGAGTTTCCTTTGCACTTTGCTCCCAGGTCTTTTCTCATCATTCATTCATGCATTCATTCACTCACCTGATTAACTAATTTGACAAAAATCTATTAAGATTCCATTATGTGCCAAAAACTGTGCTAGGCACGGGGTGTTCAAAGATGAATAAATTGCATTCCTGGGATTTAAGATGTTCACAGTCTAGCGAAAGAAATAGCAATGTATCAACAGATGTATTATTATGTCTTGTGATAAATCCTATAATACAGGAATGAAGCAGGGATGTATGCACAGTTTTCCTTGAATTCTAGTTTGTTTCTGGGAAAAATGAGAAGTTTGTCATACATCTATATGTGCCCCTCAGTGCTCTGGCGTTTCTGTAATCCTTGATTTTTCTATTATATACACTCCAGGCCCCTAGAACTTCCTCATGGCAGAGGTTCTCTTTTTGTCATCTTATCTACCCCCAAAGAAGTATTGACGACTCCTGATGTGAGATTTCTCCTCTTGCAAGGTTAGAATTTTAGTTGGTACATCCTGAAGTAAGAACCATTTATATACAAAAGGAGGAATAGATGTGACTATGGCCTCTGGCTAGGGCGCCTACCTGGGGGCCCCACCTGTCTCACCAAAAGTGTCCCTATCATGTGAAAAAGAAGGGACCTCAGCTATGTCAGACCCGGGTTGTAATTCTTGCCCCAGCGTATATTGGTGCTCTTGGGCAAGTTATTCAGCTCCTTGAGTCTGTTTCCTTATTATTACAAGAGGGTAAGTATCTCTATTTCAGAGAGGCATTGTGCAATCAACCGAGGTCAACATATGTAAAATGCCTAATGCAATGTTTTGTGTGTTGCATACAATAATGAATTAGAATGGGGAGAGACAGAGAAAACGAAAAGCTAAAATGTGGAGTGGCATGATAGTAAAGGCTACTGAGGAAATAAAAACTAGGGAAAGAAGGAAGGTAAAGGAAAGGGTGGTTCACAATTTTAAATAGAGCAGGCAGCGAAGGCCTTACCAGATTATGATGTGGGAAGCAGTGAGGGAATGAGTCACATAGAAATCTCTAGGAAGAGAATTCCAGGCTGATGGAATGGCCAGTGCAAAGACTGGTATGTCTTAAACAGGGTCACAAGCCCGGCTGGGGAGGAATGAGCTGGGAATGTGTGTCAGAGGGGAGCAGGCAAGAAGCAGTAGGATATAAAGGCAGAGAAGAAGGGATGGTGCAGATCACTTGGGTCCTTGCTGGTCGTGACCAGGATTTGGTTTTTCCTTTGAAGGAGACAGGAAGCTATTGGAGGTTCTTGTGAGTTATATTTTAAGAGGATCAAGAGGGAGAGACAACATAATAAAGTAAGTATAATCATTATAGAACTAAGGTTGTAGATATATGAGTTCACTGTATACATTTTTTTGGGCTGTTTATTTGAAAATGTTCATAATAAATGTTGGGGGAAAAAGATGCATTCTGAGTGATGGCTTGAGAAGAAGCTAAAGGAGTCAAAGGCAGACCAGGGAGCCCAGTTGGAAGCCATGACAATAAGGCAGGGGAGAGGTAATGGCTTGGAGAGGAGGGGTAGTTCCAGAGGTTCCTTGCGAATCAGGGAGCCCAGCATGGGGCTCCATCCCAGGTCCCTGGGATCATGGCCTGAGCTGAAGGCAGCTGCGTAACCGACTTGAGCCACCCAGGTGCCCCACCGTTTTGGATTCTAAATGTAAAGTTTTCAGTCCAGTTTGTTTATATTTGAGAGGCATTTAGTTATACATTGACTCAATAGAAGTTTATTGAACAGTTAGGCCCTGGCTAAACAGGGAGGTGGGCATTTTGGAACCCTCTTAAAAGAATCCTCATCTAGTTGGGACTTCTGGTGAAGAGTCACTCATGCAGCCAGACTGTGAAGAGCCGGGACAGTGTTCATGGGAAGGACTTGGAAAACTCTGACAATGGACTCTGATCTGAGAGAAAACTGTGAGAAAAGACCGAACGTAATGAGCTCATTGATTCTTTTTTTTCCCTCAAGTTTTTTACTTAAATTCCAGATAGTTTAACATACTGTGTAATATTAGTTTCAGGTATAGAATTTAGTGGATTCATCACTTAACATACCATGCTCAGTGCTCATCACAACCGCCCTCCTTAATACCCATCCCTTGTTTAACCCATCTTCCTGCCCACCTCCCTCCAGCAGCCTTAACCTATATGGTTAAGAATCCATTTTCTACTTTGCCCCTCTCTCTCTCTCTTTCCCCCCATGTTCATCTGTTTGGTTTCTTAAATTGTACATATGAGTGAAATTATGTGGTATTGTCTTCCTCTGACTGACTTCATTTAGCATAATAATCTCTAGCTCCATTTGCCATTGCAAATGGCAAGATTTCATTCTTCTTTATGATTAATATTCCATTACACACACACACACACACACACCCCAAATATATATATACACACACCACATGTTCTTCATCCATTGATCAGTTGATGGACATTTGTGCTCTTTCCATAATTTGGCTTTTGTTGATAAAGCTAAAATTTTAAAAAATTGTTTTTATTTTATTAACATATAATGCATTATTTGCTTCAGGGGTACAGGTCTGTGAATTCTCAGTCTTACACAATTCACAGCACTCACCATAGCACATACCCTCCCCAATGTCCATAACCCAGCCACCCTATCCCTCCCCACCCCCCCCAACAACCCTCAGTTTGTTTCCTGAGATTAAGGGTCTCTTATGGTTTGTCTCCCTCCCCGGTTCCATGTTGTTTTGTTTTTCTTTCCCTCCCTTCTCCCCACGACCCCCACACTCCCTCTCAAATTCCTCATATCAGGGAGGTCATATGATAATTGTCTTCTCTGACTGACTTATTTTGCTTAGCATAATACCCTCTAGTTCCAACCGCATCATTGCAAATGGCAAGATATCGGGTTTTTTGATGGCTGCATAGTATTCCATTGTGTACATATACTACGTTTTATCAGAATGGTTAAAATTAACAACACAGGAAGCAACAGGTATTGGCAAGGATGTAGACAAAGGGGAACCCTCTTGCTCTGTTGGCTAGAGTGCAAACGGGTGCAGCAATTCTGGAAAACAAGCTCATTGATTCTTAAAGAGTGTCCCTCAGAGTTAGTTGAAACTTCAGCCATGGGCTCCTTGGCTGAAAGGAAGTTTCTAAAAGAGATGAAGAGTATTTCTTCTGAGTATTTGAAGACTCTTGTAAATGATTACTATCTTTTGGGACTCTTTAAAGCATTTTTGTTGAGATACAGGGAAATGGACCAAATGAGCTCTAACGTCTTATTAGGGATTTAACAGTTACAGTGTTGTTTGCAATGTTGTTTTAGGCCATTTCTAAACTCTTAAGGCCCAAGAGAGGAAACTTCTCTTTTTACCTTGCATGTCCACATAACTAAAGGAAAATGGCCTACTTCCTGTCACTAATTTTATTTTCAGTGAAGTGAAGCAAGCCCAGTTGCCACTGGAAAGGAAGCAAACTGGAGGGAGATTTGAAAGCTTTTCTTTGACTCTGTTAAAACGGCCAACTCTAGGTAAAGGGGAAGTGGCTTTATTTTCACACTAACTTAATTGGCCATCTTTTGAGGTTAAGCTGCAGTTTTGTGGTTGGTTGTATTTTAATGTGCACAATCAGCTTGATCATTCAGAAGCATGGGATATGCTGAGTGCTATATTTTCACATCTATCAGTATAGATGGGTCTAATGATTGAATGGTCAAGCTCAGTTGCAGAGATAATCTGTGGAATCCTACTTGGTTTATAGAAAATATAGGAATAGCCCAGTGATAAATTTTGGGGTTTAGGTGAGTCCAGCTTGTAGATGCAATCATATTACTCTGTCCCTCTACTCTGGGCACAAGTACCAGAATACAAGGTCTATTATATTAATACTGTGCCGAAAATGTCACTGACGATTAAAGCACCAGAAACACCAAAAGTATATCTGTCAAAGAACAAAAAACTTAAAAATTAATATTTTATTTACTCAGATTTTTGCCACAATTGAATGACATTATTTTTAAAGCTTTATTGAAGTATAGTTGAAATAAAGTAAACTGCATATATTTAAAATGTAAACTTTGGTGAGTTCTGACATATGTATACACCAGTAAAACCATCGCCACAGTCAAGATCAATGAACATTTCTATACTCCAAAAAGTTTCTTTGTGCCTCTTTATAATCTCTATCTTCCTTCCTTCCCCAACCTCCTTCCAGTCCTGGGAAACTACTAACTTGTTTTGGGTCACTAAAGTTAAGTTTGCATTTTACAGAGTGTTATGTAATCCTATTAAAGAAATCTTTGCTAAATGTAGGGTCACTAAGAATTTTTCTCTATTCTTCTAAAATTTTTATAATTTTAACCATAACATTTAGGTATATGATTAATTTTTGCTTAAATTTTATACTGCAAATCATTGGTTAGCAAAATTTTAAAAAGACCTAAATAAATGCAAAGATATATTCATGGAGCAGTAGATTCAATATTGTTGTCCGTTCTCCTCAAATTGATCTATAAATTCAGCCCATCGCAGTGAGAATCTCAGCAGCCCTTTTTTGTAAAAATTGACATTAAAATTTTGTAAAAATTTAAAAATTTGATTTTAAAATTTATATGGAAAGGACCTAAAGTAGCCAAAACAACCTGAAAAAGAACAAATTTGGATGACTTACACTACCTGATATCAAAATTTACTATAAAGCTAGGTAATTGAAAGAATATGGAATTAGTGTGTAACAAACAAACAGATTAATGGAACAGCATATAGAATCCAGACATAAACCCACACGTGTATGGTCAGTTGGTTTTCAACATGTGTGCCAAGACAGGAGAAAAGATAATCTTTTTCACAAACAGTTCTGAAACAATTGGATATTTGTAGGCAATGAAATAAACCTTGAATTTGTGGACATTTTACCAAGTCACCAAGAACCTAACGAAATGCTATATTTTGAATGGGGTTTTATTTAATTTATTTTTTTACAAGATTTTATTTATTTATTTGACAGACAGAGATCACAAGCAGGCAGAGAGGCAGGCAGAGAGAGGAGGAAGCAGGCTCCCTGCTGAGCAGAGAGCCCAACGTGGGGCTCGATCCTAGGACCCTGAGATCATGATCTGAGCCGAAGGCAGAGGCTTTAACCCACTGAGCCACCCAGGTGCCCCTTGAATGGGGTTTTAAAGTAACAAATAAATGATTAGAAAGAAATGATTCATTATGGAAAGAGTTTAAAAATTTGAATTATCACTTGCTAACAGAGGAAAATTCACCAAATTATCATATAAATGGTAATCAATATTGACAAATACAATTTATCAGTCTCTTGCTTGCCATCTATAAAATTGTGCAAACGAAATCCAATGTAACTCCCAATATATAGAAAATGGAAACAGCTGACAGAGTCACATGCTCTATCATTCTGTCTACAGAGGCAAACCAACTTATAAATACATATTTTAAAATGTTGAAGAAAGAACAAGACTAGGTTGTTTTTAAACAGTTTTCTAAGTCAATAAAGCAAAACTTTTTTGTCATTGTATATACCTCTTTTGTGCCCAAATGGAGCCTCTTGTAGCAAATACAAAATTGAGAGATGACGATAAAGAGATTAACTAGTTAAGAAAGAATTTATTTATTTGTGATCAATCCCCTTAATCCTATTTATGTGTGACTCTCCATTCTCTGGCAATCACCATTTCATAACAAAATTAAAAAAAAATAAAAAAATAATAATAAATAAAATAATATATAAATAAAATAAATAAAAAATAAAAATAAAATAAAAAAATTGTTTTCCTTCTCTATGTTCCCCATTTAAACTAAATGCAGATTTGCTAGGGCCCTTGCTGCTTTCCGTGCCAGTAGATGGCATTCTTATTCTTGTTTTTATTTTAGTCGTCTTAGATTCATGATAAATGTAATGCTGTGGGCTGGACTCACATTCAGTTCTGGTTCCCACCGTTCAAGTTCAGGATGAACAACTTCTGATGCACATAGAAAGGAGAGGCACATACTAAAGAGGAAGATAAAAATGCAGTCCTTGGAAAACAGAGATGTGTCCGAAAAATTGTCTCCTTTTTATTTTTTACTTAGCTGGTTAATGTCAGGTCCAGGGAGGACAGGAGTTTTTGGAAGGGAAAGGGTCTTGGGTTTGGGTGTTTTGGATGTTTCCTGTTCACCTGGTTGCTTGGTCCTGACGGCTCTGCTGCTTTGATCTATCAGCTCGGCATAGTCAGGGCTCCTTTTCCAATTCTGCAGATGCTGTGGTCTGCTGATCTCAGCCATGGTCTCCATTCAGTCCTGGCTTTGACCACCCACTCCACATCACAGAACCTCCTTTAGGGTTAGCTTACCCACAGGAGGGCAACTTGCGTGACTAACCTTGCTATTCTCGGCTGCGAGCTGACTCCCTCACTGAAAGCACCTGTGAATGACAGGATTCCTTCCACACCCACCACATGGAGCCACTGTAATCTCAGGGCCACCTTTTCTGGTCTGCTGCCCATGTGTGCTCCACTGCCTTTTTATTCTGCTGTAATTACCACGTTCTGGGTAGGGGTATAGTGCAAAGTGACATCTTCCCAGGATTCCAAGTGGGAAATAGGCCCAGAGATTCTTGTCCTTAGCTTACCCTTCCATTGTTCTGGGATAGCTACATATTCACTAGGTGCTCTGGGTTCAGTCATACCTCTCCTACTACTTTCTCCCTTCAAATTTTTGTCCCCAGAAATGGAACACAATTTCGCTTGTTCCAAGAAAGGGCAGTTTGTCCCATTTAAGTCAGTTGAACCACCCTCCCCCCTTAATTTTTTATTTTTTACCATACAGATGATCTTTGCCCTAGATCAGTGTTTTCAATGCTGTCATACCCAATGCTCCCCTTTTATGTAACAAACATTTTGTAATATCTCTTGACTGTAAGTATTAAAATAATGACCTAACTTTATGATGAAGGAAGAGTGAAAGGAAAAGTAATTTTTTCTAAAAAGATGTTTGTATCTGTATATACCATCACCATGAATCCCACAGCCGTCAATGCAGACTGTCTTACTATTGACTCAAATGTCATGAATGGTAAGATTGTTCAAAACTGTGAACTTTATTAATAAAAATATCATAATAAACTGTAATTGTTCCTTGATTTACTTTGGATACCGTCCTGCAAATTCAGCATATATTAAAACTGGGCAAATAATACTATTTATATGTATACCAAAATTAGATAATTATAAAAATACATTCATGAATATGATGTTCTACAAAATTCTATGTGAACAGTTCTTTGTGCAGAGCTGTCTTGTGCATTCCAAGACACGTAACATCTCTGCCTTCTGCTAACTAAAATGCTGGTTGGGCTCTAATCCTTGTGACAACAAAAACCCTCCCTTGTTTCCAAACCTCTCCTGGGGAGGCACTACCATTCCTATTGAAAACAATTGTTTTAGGCAATACCTTCCCATAAAATTAGTTTATGATCCTTCCTGGGTCTGCAGGTCACAGGTTCAACAGTACTCTGCAGAATGAGCCCTTTGTTCATTTACTTTCAAACCATCCTGACATCTATGCTTGGAGCTTCTTGGTATAAGTGTCCTCAGTACTGATACATTTGGGGACTTCAAGGTTGTCTTAGGTTGTTTCGAGAACAACCTAACCTTCTCAAAACAACCTAAGACAACCTACTATACTGCCCTTCTATTCCTGTCTTTTCCTCCTTTGTCTATTGAACTGTTTTCTCATGGATTTGAATTAACTCTTAATACCTCTCAGTTATGATTAGGAAAATTGAGAACCAGAGAAGCCCTGTCTCACAAAGGGTCTCAGAGGTGGAAATTACCTAGATCTAAGACCATAGCTCCAATCTTCTGACCAGAACTTTCCTATTATGTCATATTATTAATGCCTCATAAATTAATCCATTGCTTTTTAATTGGAAATATCTGTACAGTTAATCTTTTTTTAAAAATTAATGTTGATGCAACTCAATTCAGTAGGGCCTGATTGTGATTGTGCCTGGCTGAAGTTATACAGTGAATTTCTAAACCCACAGACCTATAAGGTGGGGACCCCACAAAAACTATATGCACCTTATGAAGCCCAACTCAAGGAAGTCTTTCAACTATACCCATAGTTTCTCTTAGGACCCCACAGACCATAGCTTCCTTTGGTTTCTTAATACACATTTATCCATTCTTGTAGTGAGGCTTTGTTTATTGTGTTTGGACTTGTTTGGACTTTTCATTTCTTCCTTCTTTTTTTTTTAATCATGTAAGTTTCCATTGCATGGATCTCCAGATACTGTCTTGGAATAATCCATCTTGCCTGGAACCAGATAATAATGTAAATCAAAGAGTAACACAAAAACAGACACAGTTTTATTGTCTTCTCTTGGTGTAACAAGTTCTGTTTAACAGGGGAGAAAATTCACATCTTATATAGAAAATTAGAAAAAAAAATCTATCTTAGGTTTATATTTTATGTTCTAATTCCCTCAATTTGAGTCCTTCTGATCTGTTATTCTTTCTAAATCAAGAAAAGAACATTAGGCGTAATGGTTGAGTTGTGAATGATAAACTCTGTGTGTGTATTAGGGAGAGAATGCATATGTAGCAATTGACTTAACTAGGTGAGCAGCCCTGGGCGCATTTATGTCTGAGATCCAAATCAAGCCCTTAACAGGCAAGATTCTTTAATATAAATGAGAAATAGGCTTTATCCTGCCATAATGACCTGCAGCCTCTCAGACATGACTCTCCACAGACCGATCACTCCACACAAAGGTTGGCCAGCTCAGGGAAGCTATTATCTTTTATTTATGCAGATCAGATTGTGACAATCCTTGGAATTCTTTGTTTTATCTTCTTTTTAAAAATCCTTCTGATATGGTCCTTTCTTTCTTTTTCTGTATTGGCAACTCCCCATACAGACATTTTCATGACTTTCCAAGTCATTGAATGAAAATATTAGAGTATAATTTGGTTAGCTTGTATTATTCCACAAAGAAAAGAAAACTGTTTTAATTTTGGAGGCTACTAGATAAAGGAAGAAGGAAAAATTCCTTAATTTTTAAAACCACATAGGAAGCCATGCATTGTGCCAACATACTAACCAGCACCAAATCCCAGTAGTTTACACTTCCATTATTTTATGTGCCCTCTGGAGTTTTGGATGTGGCTCAGAAAAAATTTTTTAAACAAATTTCTTACATATGACCCTAATTTCAATGGATGTGCTTTAAAAAAACCTTAGCTTTCTTCCTTTTACATTTTCCCATTAGTCAATATTAGCTACATATTCATGGGTGAGAATTTAAATATCACACATCTTGTAAGAAAAAAAAAAACATATCAGGGGTGACTTTTTTTTTTTTTTTTTTTTTTTAAATGGGTGTGCTGTCAGTGATCTTTCCCTTTTGGGAGTTTGGGGGAAAATGTTCAACAGTAGGAGTTAAAAAAAAAGGAATATCACTTCTAAGTGTTTCCGTTGCACATTACTTTTTTTTTTTTTTTTTCCTGTAGTGCTGTTCTTTCTAGCTTTTATCTAAGCCAAGTAGCAAGGCAAGGGGCCCACCGAGAGATCAGGCAACAGCCATTGTAGGAAGGATTTTCCCAGTTGATTTGGGGAATGCTGAATTCAGCTGACATCCTCAGGGTTCTTATTCCTGCATTTAATCCATAAGCATTTTATTGAGTGCTAATTATTATGTCTCAGTTACCCTGCTAGAAGTTATGGCAGATAGAAGAAAGAATCAAACACGAGTTTTGCCTTTATTCGTTCATTTGATAAACACTTGTTATTCACTGGTCAAGCAATAAGGAACCAGCCCTACTGATCTTTTCAATCTGGTGTGGAAGACAATAAGTAATGATGGATGTTTCAGAAGCAGGATAAGTAGAGGTACCAGGTGCTATGGGAGCATATAATTCAGGATTCCAACTTAAATGTTTTATGTACAAGAGTTACCCAACATCTACCCGAAGTAATAAAATGTACCTTGAGCTCAGAAGCATGAGACCAAGTTAGAACTTGGGGTGGCAGGGAATGGAGAGTGTCCCATGCAGATGGGACACAGCTATGTAAAGGCTGAGTTGAGTGTGGTGGATTGGATGGAGGACCTAAAGAAAAGCTCAAAGCTATGTAAGACTCAGTTCCTCTTTCTCATTCCAATCCTGAGTTTTGAGGACTGCTTTTAGTGGCCACAAGTGGCTTTCTTAAGTGACTAGAAGAGGTGAGCTGCATTAGGAGCAACTGGCTACCTGTAATTCACATCTCACTGGGAGGAGGGGGGGGTCCCCTGGGAAGCAGAGGATGGGGGAGGGGAAAGAGAGTTCAAAAACTAAATTGTTCGGGATGGAGTTAATAAAAAGAAACAGCAACTCATAAAATATTAATTGATGATAAGAGGAAAATGTCTCTCCACAACCAAGGAATAACTGAGCTCCTGAGAGCAGACAAGGATTGTATTTCAGGCTTCTTGTCAGTCATTATTAACAGCCCACTAGGAATGAATTTTTAGCTGCTGGTTGAAGGCTAGGATTAAGAACATAGGATTTGGGGCAGGGAAGTCCCTTTAGAGAAGGTGGAGGAGATGGGACTAAATCACAGAGTCAGAGAGGGAGAAAATGTTAGAAGACTTGGGCAGCCAGAGGCTCTGGAGGACAAGTGGGTTTTAGCTCCAGCACTCATTCATCTTGTGACTCCCCAAGACCATTCAGCTTGACAATTCACATGTCCAATTGCAACTGTGAGCAGAGGCCTCATAATTTCCTGAATCCAAAGTTTGCCATAGTCTCTTCTTCTCTGGCCACGCGGAAGCCATTTTCTACCACAGGAAAGGAAATTGCATTATCAGTAGGAAGAGATGCTGGGATCGGGAGTGAGGTGGGACAGAATAGTTCTTCCAGGTATCACTTGAGGGTCCCCAAGGAAAAAAGGACAGCATTTTTCTAGCAACTGTCATGGAATATAACTAAACTGCATTGCATTCATGTTAAGTTCCTTGTCATTGTAGTTAGGGCATTTATTTATTTATTTTTAAATTCTTAAACAAACTGAGGGTTTTGGAGAGGGGCGGGGTGGGGGTTGCGTGAGCCTGGTGGTGGGTTTTAAGGAGGGCACGTATTGCATGGAGCACTGGGTGTGGTGCATAAACAATGAATTTTGGAACACACAAAAATAAAATAAATTAAATAAAAAAATACTAAAAATCAAGAGTCCCTATAGACAAACTATTCTTAGAAAAACACACACAAAAAACCTCTTATGGTTTTCATTTATGATGCATCACGAATTTCTTTTTTTTAAATTTTTGAGATGAAGAAACTATAGAATAGGCCATATTTGACTACCTGTAGTGAACCAGTGGTGAAGTCCTTAACAGAAAATGGAGATCCTAAGAACTCAGAAATAAAACTAGTTAGGTAAAAGAAGAAACAGAGGGAAAGTATCCATGAAAATGATGATAATAACTAAGAAAGCCCCAAACTCATCTAAGCAATCAAGCTCTGCTCTTAAACAGGGCTTGTTATCTTGGACTGACACTATCCTTGCCTGCTGGCTTTGATGAGTCGATGTTAAATTTTAAGACGGGTGATTTTCATGAATATACTAATCCCTTAAACTGGCCATCAAATCAGAAATCTCTATGTACCAGGATGATTGTTCCCTTCTCAAGGCGCACCTATGAGAATGCAGTCCTTAGTTACTATGTTCTGGGTAAGGCCACTATCTTGTTCACGTGTGAGAAGCTCTAATGCATCCCGCACCTTTAAAGGGCCCTCTGAAGTTTTCTGCTTCACAAACTCTCCCTCTCTCCCTGTTACCTCTAAATTTTTCATACCGTCTTGAGCATCTCTCCAAGAATTGCAAATTCTGGCTGGAACATGATTAATTTAGCATGTGGCCTCTTCCGATGGAGTGCTCTGCCGTCCATCCTCCTTATACAAGGCTACCTCTCTCCTTGGCTCTTAGCAGGAAAAGTGAATTAAGGCCAAGGCCCAGGCTGTTGAGCTGTGCTGCTTGAAAATGAATTTTTACTGGCAGTGCCACAAAGGCAAAAGTGTGGTGTTGCAAAAGTGAAATTACAATATACAGTTGATATTATTTTAGTTGCAAAGCTCAGTCACCCCATTTCACTCTCACAGTTTGCCAACAGAACACCCATTATTCTTTATTTGGAGGTGAAAGGCGAAGCACAGACATTTCTCCTCCTTAAAGTCTCCCTACCTTTATGTTGTTCGTGTTTTTAGCACCTTCGTTATTCATTTTATCAGCTAATATTTTCTGTGAGAAGGTCACTTCCTTTTAATATTGAGAGGAGAAGAACATTTATTTCTCTTAAAATAGAACTTTTAGTAGAACTCAACTTAGCTGAGCCATGAAGGCTAGTGCTACTATACTCACAGATGGCTTCCAGTGGTGCTTACCAAGGAAATCTGCTCCAGAGTGTCTTTCAGACTTGCACCTCTGTGGCTCCCATAATCTTCATGGAGAAGGACAGTGAAAAATACAAACTTCTCTTTTGGAAGAATTTTGACATCTCATTTGAATATATATCCTATAATTTAATTAGTTACTTGCTTAGAAATACTCTATTTGTGTAAGGGATGTGATTATTAGGTATCTAAACTAATTAGCAAGTGCCTGGCATGTAATTAGGGTTTGGTCCATGTTAGTGATGATGGTGATGATGATGATGATAAGGACAAAGAAGAGGAGAAGGATTATAGAATGTTAGGTCTCTGAAAATACCACCAGACAACCTGTTGATATGACGAAGCTGAATTTATTTATACTACAGTCAAGTCAGGGGTGGTGCTGGGGAGGGAACTACCTCTCCAGAGTTCTAATAATGAATGGAAGTCTGGTTTAAAGCAGATCTTTGAAGTTTGGAGGGCAGTGGTGGTTGGAGGAGCTGGCAGACAGCAGTATGGGGTTGTGGATAGAGGATGTTCACTGGGATTGAGTAAAGATTATGATGTGATAATTTAGGATTGGTGGAGTCAAGAGTTCTGAAGGGTCTTAGAGAACAGTCATTGGATTGAAAAGTTGAGGATTTTGGTATTTGCTTAAGTGAGATTTTTAGGAAGTTCCTGGAACTAACTATAAAGTTATTTGCAATGTTTTTCCTTCCTGGGCAAGTTTTCTGAAGCAGTAAAGTAACATCAAAGAAGGCAACGAAATAATAAACTTACGTTTGTGAAGATGGCCAGTAGTAAAGCCACACTAACATCATGGCAAATTGTGTGGCTATAGATGGCTCAGACTCTTCTTCCTCCTCATCCTTCTCACCTTCCTCCTTATTCTGGAATTTTGAAGATGAAGTTATTTACTATCAGGGAATTAGTTATTTGAGGAGTGTGTGTGTGTGTGTGTGTGTGTGTGTGTGTGCATATTCTGTGCTGACTTAAAAAGGAAGCTGTGCCAGGCAAAAATTCTTCCCAAGGCTTGTTGCAAATCTTGACTCCTTGTAGTGTCTGACCAGAGTGTTGGAGAACTGCACATCCTCCCAAATCTAGCTCCTCTGTGGACAGTCTCAGGTATCCCTGTGAGGTATTAGGGTTGGCTGCTTTCTTGTCTCCCTCTTCGCACACTGTGAGATTCTCAGAGTAGGATTTGCATCAGTTTTCTGCCATTGAATACTGTTCTGCCTAAAGCCAGAGATTGTCCTAAATGCTGAAGATACAACGAAGAACAAGAATGGGGTCCCATCCTAGTAGAGAAAGTAAATGAAATAATTGTCATTTATTTATTCACCTTTTCATGTTTCTATGTGCCTAATAGAGCATTGTACCCAATAGGGTTCCAAAGAATCAATGATGAATGAATGAATGGTTGCACATCCGTGAGCTGGGTATGAAATGGTATTTTATTATGATTTTATTTTCCTGAGAAATTTTTTATATATCTCATTTATTTTTCCTTTTCTAAAAAATTGCCTTTTATGTCATTTACCCAGTTTTTAATTTTTATTTATTTGTTTTTTGCTGTTACTACTAGCTTGTTGTCTTAAAAAACATGGGTATATGAGATTTTATTGTATATTCTGAGCAGAAGATTCTTATTGGTTTTATGGATTGTAAGTATCTTTTCTTTGTGTCTGACTTGTGTCAGTGTTACTTTAATAAATGGCCCTTTGTGCAACAGTAATTTTAATTTGAGTATACACAGTTTATTAATCTTTTTAATTATGGCCAATGCTTTTTTGGTGCCTTATGTAAGAAAAACTCCCTACCTTTTTTTTTTTTTTAATTTTTATTTATTTATTTGACAGACAGAGATCACAAGTAGGCAGAGCAGCAACAGAGAGAGAGGAAGGGAAGCAAGCTCCCAACTGAACAGGGAGCCCGATGTGGGGCTCGATCCCAAGACACTGAGACCATGACACGAACCGAAGGTAGAGGCTTAACCCACTGAGCCACCCAGGCGCCCCAAAACTCCCTACCTTGATGTGATAGAGATCCTCTTTATTTTCTTCTAGAAGTTTTGCTTCTTGCATTTATTTTGCTTAATTTACTTGAAATTGATTTTGTGTGTAGTATGAAGTAAACATCTGTCTTAATTTTAGTTCCCTTACGTGCATATGTTCATCAGTATACGCAAATACTTAAGGGGGAGCCCTCTGCAAATCTCTGAAGGTTCTTTCTTTGCACTGTTCTCCCTCTCTTTTACTTTGTCCCTCTACTGATAACCTCCACGGTGTCCCTGAATTCTCAGCTCTGTATCCTTAACTCAAGTTGTTCATCAAGCTATGCCTGAGTTCCTCCTTTGTGTGCTAGAAATGCTCCTCAATGCAATAAGCTGGGCAATCTTTGGGCCCCTTCATTTGTTCTACATTTCTCAGAGATTACTATTTTTAGTTGCCTGTTGTTGATTGTCTTAGACACCTTTGTTTTATATATTTTGTCCATTTTTCGGTTGTTTGAGACAGGGGGGTAAGTCTGGTCTCTGTTATTCCATCTCGCCCAGAAGCAGAAGTCTGAAGTGGGGAATGAGACTTGAACTACTTAGGATGTGAAGCTGGAGAAGGTCAGGGTAGAAGAGGTAAGTTAATGGATCAGCAATCTGAAACGAGGTTCACAAGATTCATCCAAGTAGCTGAGGAAATGGAGGCTCGGTGAAGTGATTTTGTCACTGTGATTTGTATATCAAACAGTTATTGTTCTCCAGGAAATTAGATGGTGGGTTGGGTTGCATTCTCCTAGAGCTCTGGCACTACATTTGGAAAGACAAAATTAAAAGGATCTTTTTTTCCCCTCTGAGTGTTCATGGGACCTAAAAGGAAGGTTGTGGTTTGGGCTAAGAGAAACTCAGTGTGATTCTAGGCAAAGAAGCAGACTTTCTGAGGAGGGAGGCCTAAGTTAGTGCGAGGTTTCTCAAGACTTCCTCTCAAAAGTCCCACAGCCTCACTTCTGCCACAGTCCAGTGATAAAAAGCATCATGGAGCCAGCCCAGAGGCAAAAGAGGAGACATAAAGGGATGAATATCAGTGTGGTTTGAGTAAATGTCTTTTGAACCAATTACCAAAATAATCTACTAAATGTTTTGAGTGGAGAAATGAAGAATAAAATGAGAAAGACAGGATGTACCAGACTGTGAGAATCTTGAATGCTGGGTGTTGTCAAAGGGAAGGTAAAAGCCTTGGTGCCTAGGATTAATAAAATGAAACCAGTGTTTTAGGAAGAATAACCTGGTCGTGATACGTGTTATGATTAGAATGGGGAGTACTGGATGCAGACCGAGATGTTAGGAGGCTGTTGCAGTTAGATCTCAGGTGTGAGAAGGTGGGACCAGAACAAAGGTGGATGCAATGCAGATAGAAAAGGGAGGGAGAGACTTCTGGGATCTTTTGATTATGATTGGACATGTCAGAATCCTGCCTAGTATAAAGATGCGTTTCCCTTGGTGCATGATAGGTATGAAAACCAAATAAAGAATTATGCCATGTCAAGAAATACATTAAATCAAGACATTTCAAAGATTCATAAGAATGAGAGAGAGAGAGAGAGGATATGGGAACTATTAATCAAAATGGGGAGCAGGAAGGAAGTAGCAGAGAATAGAAACAGTAGAAATTAAAAGTGGGAACAAGGACCATGATCATACCCAATGAGAAAGAACCCAAATTACAGAGGGGGAAAAAGATATTCACAGAGGATGAGTTAAAAAAAAAGACACTTCATAGAATACATGCCATTCTGTATAAACTGACAGAGAAGCAAGTAGGATCAAAATCTCCATGACATCACTTAAATATAATGGTATAATAATCAGTTTTCACTGTTGATAATAGATTCATTCATTTAACAAATATTTCTTTTTTTAAAAGATTTTATTTATTTATTTGTCAGAGAGATAGAGAGAGAGAGTACAAGCAGGCAGAGTGGCAGACAGAGGCAGAGAGAAGCAGACTCCCTGCCAAGTAAGGAGCCCGATGTGGGACTTGATTCCAGCACCCTGGGATCATGACCTAAGCTGGAAGCAGTGGCTTAACCAACTGAGCCACCGAGGTGCCCTTATTTAACAAATATTTCTAAATATTTACTGTGTACACATAATGTACGCATCTCTGACATCATTATGTGCAAAGAGATTTAAAAAAGGCCTTTAAACCCGACCATTGTGAAATTTGGAGGCATATGTGTACGGAAAGACATCCCAGAGAAGTACTAAAGTAGTGATAGGAGAAGCTGACTTGAAATGCAGAGGAGGGAGTAAATAACTTTACCTGAGGGTATCAGAGATGATTTCCCTGAAGACTTGAGGTGACAGGGAGGAATAGAAGTTTGGCAATTGGAGAAGGTGGGTCATTTCATTTCAGTCGTGGCAAAGAGGGGAAGGCTTTTGAAAGTGTGGTGGAGGGTCACTTGGGTGGGTCTGTCAGTTAAGTGTCTCACTTTGGCTCAGGTTGTGATCTCAGGGTCCTGAGATTGAGCCCCGTCTCAGGCTCTGTGCTCAGCAGGGAGTTGGCTTCTCCCTCTTTCTGTTCCTCCCAAGGCTTGTGATCTCTCTCTCTCTCTCTCTCAAATAAATAAATAAAATTAAAAAAAAAAAAAGAAAGTATGGTGGATTGGAAGACCAATAAGAAGCCTCATGTAGGGGCACCTGGGTGGCTCAGTGGGTTAAGCCTCTGCCTTTGGCTCAGGCCATGATCTCAGGGGTCCTGGGATCGAGTCCCACATCGGGCTCTCTGCTTGGCGGGGAGCCTGATTCCCTTTCTCTCTCTCTCTGCCTACTTGTGATCTCTCTCTGTCAAATAAATAAATAAATAAAATCTTAAAAAAAAAAAAGAAGCCTCATGTAGTCCAAGGTGAGGAAGTTGGGAAACCATTTAAACTATTAAAAATTATTTGAAATCTTTGGCACCCAAAGAGTTAAACTGGAGGCCTGTTAGCTCATGTAGCCTTACATTACCCATACTACCCAAACTAAAGTGTTTCTTAGTGGTATTTACTACTATTATCTCTTCCTAATTTCTTTCCTTCAGTATAATGGCGTGACTATAACGCTTATAGAATTTTTAAGCAAGAGGCTTATGTGTCCTCCTGCGTTTTGGAAAAGGTAGCAAACTAGACTTGTAGATGCAATAATAAGTCACATATTAGGTATTCTTGGGATAGCCTCTGTGACTTTGGAAAAGTTGGGAGAGGCAGATTAATCAATTTATGTCTGTAAATTGTGATATGAAATTCCATTGGCTCTGTGTAAATTCCTATGTTAAGAGTTATCAACCAGCATGGAATAAAAGTCAGAGTGCAAGTCATCTAGACAAGACCACCATCTGTGTAAGTGTTACCAGCCAGCCTCTTAAAACAGTAGTAATATCCTAATTCATTAGTTTTTTCCAAAGCATGAAGACTGCTATTTGAAGTATGTTCTTTGGGTTAGTCTTTTATACAGGATAACACTAAGATACATTCTTTGTAAAGAAACTTGCAGTTCTGAAAATACTGTTGCATCTATTATTTGACTCCCTATATATAAGAGGTAGGCAGGCATTTTCATCCTTATTTTACATACTAGAAAACTGAGGTTCAAGTTTGAGACCTTGCCTAAGACCAGGCATTTCATAAGGAGCAGGCGAATCTTTTGACTTCAAGTGCCTTGTCTTACTAGGACACAATAGTTTCTTCTTGTAATTTCCTATAATAAAGGATAACATGTGGTAATTCTGATTTAACTTTAAATCTTTATTGCCAATGCAGATATATACATATATATATAATATCATAATTTAAAATTATATCATAATTTTAAAAGTTAAAGTGTTTAAACATGTTATTAATTATAGATACCAATAAATTCACTAAAGATATGATACCTCTAGAAAATGTAATTTGTACACCTCTCAACAGGTTAATAGACATTAGCCTATTGATAAAGAACAGTTCATTTTACTTACTCGATAACGATGGTAAAGTTGACTTTGACCAGCACAAGTCCCGATAGATTCTGCCCCACAAACATTGTTCTGCTCTTGAGCAGCTTACAATCTAATGGGAAAGACAAGTGAACCCAATAATCTGCAGTATAGGGTAGAGGGTGGTAAGTCTTGATGGGATGGTCCAGACATATGAAGGCGTGGGAAAGGGGAACACTAATTTTAATCACAGAAATCAGGAAAGGATCATGAAGGAGGTTTCTTGGAGCTGAGTTTTGCCACATGGTTAAGACTTCAAGAAGTGTTTGTTTGTTGGGGCTGGATAGAGATGGGACAAAGAACAGTCCAGAAAGAAGAATGCAGTGCAGACATTTGAAAGTAGGAAGGTATTTGAATAAATACTTTTAATTTGATATCACTGTGACAGAAGATGATTGAAAAGGTAGAGGACAAGGAACAAATAGCACAGGGAATGGGGGGGCAGGTCGTGGAGGCTGTTATAAATGCTTCTGGGGTGTTGTTCAGGCTCAGGAAGATGACAAGAACTGGAGCTGAGGAGAGACTTAACTGAGCTGTGTGTGAGGAAGGTTGTCCCAGGGGTGGTTTACAGAAAGGATGAGTGGAAAGCTCTACTTGGGGACAGGCTACGTTGTGAAAACAAGGGCAGCTCCAGAGAGACAGACAGCTGGGTGAGATGCCAAAGAGACCCACTCGAGAAGTGACAATAGGAACAGAAAAAAGATCGTCAGGAAGAAGAGTCAGGTGGGGAAGGTCCAGGAGACGTAAAGAGCAAAGGACAATGTTGAGATTTCCCGCTTAGATGAGAGGGAGGATGGTGAAGATAGAAATGAATTAAGTGAGATGTGGAACCAAAGGGCAGTTTGTTGAAATGATATTTTTTTGTTTCTTTTTAAAAATTTTTCATAGTATTTTAGTTTTGTGGAGAAAACACAATAATACTCGTTCTTTTAAGGGAAAAAATGGGCAGGCAGGAACTGTGTGTTTTGTAGACTATGATTTATGGCACATGGTGGTTGGGTAAAGTTTTGCTCTCTTTGGCCTAAACTCTCAAAAGAGAGCTCTTGCTGGGACACACGTTCCGATTTTGTGTTTCTGTATTTTACAAGGGAATTGAAACACACCACTTCAGAGTGAATTAGGAGTAAGTTTGTACATTTTTCTGCTTAGTGGAACTCAAATAGTTTCCCAGGGAATACGTTCTCTGTTTTTCCAACACCTTTCCCTTATTCCCCAAACAGATTATCCCGTGTCTCTCGTATTTCCCACGTGTCATCAGAGCGAGAGTGCCAGGGAGAGATCAGGCAGAGGGCATGATAATTTTACACTTGAGACGGGGATATGTAGGATCTGAAGTTTCTAAACTCCTCAAGACTCTTGGGTGCAAGGTATCTTTTGTGTTCCAGCGCAAAATCAACACAGCCCATGGAGTAATCCCTAAAGGTATCTGGGCCCATAGACTTTGACTCTGAAAGCTCTTATGGTTGAGCATTTGGGAACATTTCATATTGTTTCCTCAATGCCCAGTTTCCCATTTGAACCATGTTGTAATTGAAATGAAAGCCTTTGTTAATATTCAACAGGACTAACACTGAGGAAATGTAGATGCAGTTTCTCTTACCTCTCCTTTCATGTTTTTCTCCCATATTTAATCTCCTGGGAGTCCTTCCCTCCCTCTTCTACCCTCTATCTTGCTTTTCACAGACCCTGAGAAATCTAACTTTCCTGAGCAACAACTGGAAGAAATTCTCTGATCTAAAGCTGGTATCGCCCAGAAGAGCTAGCTGATTAATCTCATTTGGAAGCAGCAGCCTCAGAGTTACATAGATTTGCAAAAGGCTGCTTGCATAGTAGGGTTGCAAATTTGCAAGCATCATACCCAGATGTGCTCAGAAAAATAAGGAGTCTGATCTAGAAGGTAGAAAGTAACTAAAGGTTGAAACTAACTTTAGTCCTGTTGGATGTAGTTTAATTAGCTCATTTCTTTATGCTTGTTCTCTCTCCTCCTCTACCCCAAGATGGTAACTGTCTGTTCTGGGAACTTAGAATGTCTTCTGACATGTGTGAGGAGCCTTTGGAATTTCTTGCAAAGTCCTTGGCCTACCCCTTAGCTGCTCTGTCCTGTGGGCAGGGTCCCTTGTCTTACAGGTAGCTGTTGTCCCACTGACAATCCAGGTTGCTCTCTGTGTGGCCAGGTCTCTCTTCTTTGGCCAAGACCTGAAAGCTCTCCATGCATGTCCTGACCCCATCTAAGACCTCAAGCAGCTCCCAGCCAGACACACAGCTAGTTGGAGATATTTGGGGGCATTCTGGGCCCCATCCACAGCCCTGGGACCCAAGAGCAGCCAAGAAAGCGCCACCTTCAGCCTGTGCTCCCTGCAGGCTGTTTGCTGTGGCTGAGTGTTGTTCTAGTGTGGTGTGATTAAGGACCATCGGTTCAGTGTGCAATGCCCTGGTGACATAGGGAGAAAGATGGACAGCACTCTTGATACAGATTTGAGCTTCTGCTCTTCTCATCACACACCATCAAGTAGGGCAGCCATGTAATTTAATGTCCAAATTAGGGCACCTTTCTAAAAAACTTAAAATTTTAAAAAGTTTTTATTTAAATTTGAGTTAGTTAACATACTGCATAATATTAGTTTCATGTGTACCGTGTAGTGATTCAGCACTTTCATACACACCACTTGGCGCTCATCCCAACAAGTGCCCTCCTTAATCCCTGTCACCTGTTTTAACCCATCCCCCACCCACCTCCCTTCTGGTAACCATTACACACTGGATCACTTGTGACACTAAAAAGGGGTGCTAAAATAATTGAAATATACAATATTTTGAAATATGTTTCAGGGAATGATACATTGGTTTTATTATTTTGATGTCATGGTCAAATAGTTCTATTAAAATTATTCCAAAGTAAGATTCTGTTGACTAAAAATTAAAATAATATATATATCCACAAGCAGGTGAAAATGGAAACAAATAGCCCCTATTGGTGAGCTGAGCCTGGAAGAATGTTAGATCCACATTTCCAGAAAGGTCTCCAGTGCAGCTTGGGTCCTCTGGGGTGAGGGCTGCAGAGCATTAAGGGTCTCCCAGGGCTGAATCATTTGCTGATGGTTTCCAGGTCCTGGTCACAGCAAGGGACACCAGGTCACACAGTTGGCAGCTGCAGTTGCCAGTGGGACAACTGCCACCTGCAGTGCAAGTTTACAGCATTGTAAAGGCAAAGGGCCAGTGAATCCAGTTTTAATCTATGGTCAGCACTGAGCTCACTGAGCACAGGCTAGAGATGGCTGGGCTTTGGGTCTTTTGATATCTTTGCAGGAATGATCAGAGCTAGAAGCCACAATTTGGATAGGGAACTCCTAGAATAATGGGAGAAAAAGGCAGAGTTCTTTTACTAATGAGGCCTAATAACCTCAGAAGGTGAAAAGCACAACCTAGACTCTTCCGGGGTGGGGGTGGGGGCTTAAAAGTAGTGAAATACCGGAGTCAGCATGATAATCATGACCTAAGAAATGACACCTCATAGAAAACAAAAAAAGACCGCCTATGCTGGGATTAAACAAACATTATAATATATTAAAGTATATCAGGTGAAGAAAGCAAAACAGAGAAAGCTTATTTTTAAATTTTATTTTTTTAAAAAAGGCCATTATTTTCAGTTCTACTGCTTTTTAATTTAAAGATTTTATTTATTTATTTGACAGGGAGGGAGCAAGAGGGAGAGTATAAGCAGGGAGAGGGGCGGAGGGAGAGGGAGAGGGACTCCATCCCAGGACCCCAGGATCAGGACCTGAGCCTAAGGCAATCGCTTAACCCACTGAGCCATCCAGGCGCCGGAGAAAGTACTTTAAAACATTTTTCAAATGAGTTGGAAGAGCTTTCTGAGCACGGTCATCAGGGAGCTAGCTTCAACTCGCACCAAAGGTTTCAAATAATTACAGCGGCCCCTACTCATCTGTAGTTTTGCCTTCCGCAGTTTCGTCCCCGGAGGCATGGAGCAGGGTCCAAGGGTGATGCTCCGTCTTCCAGCAAATCATAGCCTAACGCTTGCACGCCGTGCCTACGTCATTTCTTCACTTCATCTCATCATGGAGGTATTTTATCATCTCATGTTGTCACAAGAAGAAGGGTGAGCACCCTACGATAATTTTGAGAGGGAGAGAGAAACCACACTCACGTAACTTTTATTACGGTGTAATTGGGGGGGGGGCGGGGTCTTAGATCATATCGCCCTAGATAAGGAAATACTCCTGCAATAGAATAGTGAGTGATTCCTCTTTTTCTAAATGAAACAAAAAAGGCTAACTTTCAGTTTTCACTGGGGGTAATGCAGAAGATCTGGGGTGGGGGGAAATTCAAATCACAAACCCAGCCCGGTTCCATGTGAGGGGGTCCTTTTGGAAATGGAACCATCAGTGGTTAGTGGGGACCTTATGTGAACTGGGTCCCAATTTGTTCATTGGAAGCTGGAAGCCGGGCAGCATCTAGATTTTGAAGATCCTTCTGGTGCTTTTAAGGACATTGAGCATTTTTATGCGGAGATGAGAGGGAATGGCCACAGAGGTTTAAGTAGTAGAGGCATTGATGAAATTTGGGTTTTAAGAGATCACTCTGGCGCCATTCTGAGGCAGAATAGGGCAGGAGCGCTAAACTGATCAATACTTCCGGGATGGTGGCCAGAAAAGGAGTAAAAATCTCCAGAAAACAGCATTTATTTGAAACCAAAGAGCATTAGTCCATGTCAAAAGAGGCTCTGTGAGGTCAAGTCATATCATACCAAGGTGAGTCTGGCATCTCTCGGGGACATCAAAAAACAGAAGACCAAAGGAGATGCCCATTAATTTTTGTTTTTACATATGATGAATTTCTCCACCTAAAGGGATTGTTTCCCCTGCCCAGATATACCCTTATTACTTTGAACCTCTGTTCGTTGTAAGATTTTTTCTTTTAAACTGAAAGTAAGTTTTATTTTTTTTATTTAGATGCGACATTGAATGTGATTGTCTTGAGCATCTCAGCAAACCTTAAGATAGAAACCTTGAACTGAATTACTTAGAAAAGGAAGCAAGCTATTGTTTTACAGAACTAAACTTAAAAATCTACCAGAAGAAATAATAGAAAATGGATATCATTTTAAAACAAATATCAGAGTATAAAAAATGTAAATATTTACAAACATTTTCCAGCACATTATGTTTTATCTCCTGGTTAAATCATATATTGTAGAATAGGATGATGCCTCATTTTGTGATTCTATATCCTGAGAAGTTCTAGTTTCTCCCCTCTTTCCTAACTGTACTCATTTTCCCTAGCTGGGATCACCCTTTGTCATCAGTCAGTATTTAATACAATTTGCATTTCTATCCTTTGTTGTTGTTTTAAAAAAAACAAGACAGGAAAAAATATTCTTTTTTTCTTTGCATGGATTTGTTTTAAAACTTGCCTGGTTCACATACTAGAATGCTGCCAGTGGAGATTTTGCAGTGAGGGTGGTTTATTTAAGCAGCTGTATTCCGTTAGAGTATCTTGTGACTTGCCTTAAGGAAAATGTCTGTATCCCCCAGATTGTTTGATTGCAGCTCTTGTTTTGGACTCTTTGGGGCTGGCTGTCTCTTTATGGTGTCCGGTATCTGGTGTCTGTTGCAGTGGGCAGCGGGGAGGTATTTTCTCTGCGGCCGGCTGATGTCAGGGTCTTGGCAAGCTCAGATTTCAGTTCTTATCTGCTCTGTACTTTATTTGTATTGCTGTGTCTCACACATTTCCCACACCAGAATCCTAAGGGTCAGAATAACAGCTACAAAGCAGTCCCCCCCACCCTCCCAAATCTGTCCCATGAATTCTGAGGGACCTAAGACTCATGGAAGATTTCTTTCCAGCAATTCTGGGAGTCCTTAGGGAGAGTTTCATGTTATGTATTTTTACTCACAGTGTCCAGCATTTTCTTCCTCTCTTGATCTAACTTGGTTCAATAATATGCCCATTTCCTGGGAAATTATACATGCCTACTCTGCCCTTACCGCTCCCAGCAATGCCATCGCTGAGACTGGTGCCCACTGGGGGAGGCCTGGGCATAAAATACCTTCTGTGTCCTCATAATGCTGTCCACTGAGGAAGAGTTCTCAACAGAGGACTCTTCTTCTGTTACCACAAGTTTTGGTGCCCGAACTGTGAATGCTTTGCTCTGAGTGAGGTACTGCCCTTGGATACAAGATTAGTCTTTTTCTAACTATCCCCTTGGCTAGGCTTAGATGTCATTTTTTGAGGTCTCCATGACTATCCCTGCTTCATTTCTGGGTGGCACAGGACATTGAGTATCCCATATGTTGTCTGAAGTGAATGTGCTATGTAGATGTGTGTGGTATGTGAGTATATGTGTGAGGTTGTGTGTGGGTGTGGGTGTCCTTGTATATAAGAGAATAAGCTCAAGGGAGAGGTGCCCAGGGGCCTGTGAGTTTCAGGAAGATGGGAAACAACACAGTCTGTGTTCTTCTTCCTATCCTTTTGAACGGTTTGAGTTTTAAAAATAAGCGCATCTTATTTATAATAAGTGAAAGAGCCATTAAAAAAAAAAAAAAAAGACCGATTGTCTCTGTCCACCCAAAATTTGTATGTTGAACCTAACCCCTAATGTGATGATATTTGGAGGTAAGGCATTTGGGAAGCAGTTAGTTCATGAAGGTAGAGCCCTGGTGAATAGGATTAGCCCCTTTATAGGAGAGGTCTCAGAGGGCTACTTCATATCTTCCACCATGTGAGGACACAGCAAAAAGAGGGTGGTCTATGAACGAGGAAGTGGGTCTCACCAGACGCCAAATGCGCTGCTCCTTCATCTTGGACTTCCCAGTGACCAGGACTGTGAGAAATAAATGTCCTTTGCTCATGAGCCATCTGGACCATGATATTCTGCTAGAGCAGCCTAAACAGACTAAAGAGGTTACGTGGGGGCATTCCTCAGGTTCCACAGGAAAGAGTCTGTTCCTGTGGGTGGTCAGTGGGAGAGAAGCTCAGTGTAGGTGTCTGAATCAATGGGGCCACGATAGGAAGAACCTGGCAGATGAGGGATGTAGGGGAGGGAGCTGAAGGCTGACCCAGGATATCTGCAGAGGAAGGATGCTCCTCTATTAGCCATCTTGCTGGGAGAGATTCAAGACAGGCTCTGGTTTTTTGTTTGTTTGTTTGTCCAAGTCTCTGAGTGGTGAGCTACACATTGTTAATCCTGTTACTGGGAAGGGAGGAACAGTGCCCAAGCATCCACTTTACCACAGTAGTGATGTTCTCATGTGGAACTTGCTTTCTTGGTCCATATCCAGGACTCCTTCTACCACTACCTCTGCCAACGTAATTTCATACCTTATATTATTTCTGCGTATGTCTGTGTGCTCTATTCAATTATAAATCGCTTTTGAGGGTAGGAACCTCTTCTCCAGAATTTAGCACTATAATTTACACATAGTAAGTTCTCAAAAATGTTAAATTAAAACGTATATAAGGGGCATCTGGGTGGCTCAGTCAGTTGAGCCTCTGACTCCTGGTTTCAGTTTAGGTCATAGTCTCAGAGTCCTGGGTTTGAGTCCTGCATTGGGTTTGGTGCTCAGTGTGGAGTCTGCTCATCCCTCTCCCGCTGCCTCCTCCTCTTGTGCACATGCTCTCTCTCTCATAAATAAATAAAATCTTTAAAAAATAAAATAAAATAAATAAAACATATATAAAAGTGAGAAACTATTTCATTTATTTTACTACTGTGTCAAGGGCTAGACTTGGCAAGAGATTCTTGGTTCTAATTCCCACTACATTTGCCACCTGGAAATTGGAGGTAATCTTTCATCATGTTAATAGTTATTATGGGGCTTAGGAAAAATAATCCATGTTAAGAACATGCCACCTTGTTAGTGATTAATAAATGTTAGATAATATGATTTATGCAAATCTAATAATTGTTGCTGTTTTTCAAGTTTGAGAATGAGGTCAAAATGTTTGTGGAAGTTTGGAAATTTGTTTATTTTGTCTATTTGAACAGAATCAAACTGTCAAAGTGAAGTTACATGAATAAATGGGTTTTTCAATCTATTTTGCTTACATTGAAATATTTTATAACAATTAGTTTATAGATAGTTGAACTCACCCACCTGAGTATAACCTGAAGCTCAAGCAAGTCAAGTTAGTGGAAAGGAATGGTTTTGGGCAGAAAAGACATGTAATTCTACTAGACTATAAATCCTCGGAGAGCTGGGTTAACTCAGTTTTTATTCATTTCTGAATCCT
Organism: Mustela nivalis; assembly: GCF_964662115.1. Taxonomy (NCBI): domain Eukaryota; kingdom Metazoa; phylum Chordata; class Mammalia; order Carnivora; family Mustelidae; genus Mustela; species Mustela nivalis. Next base: position 61,078,712 of record NC_139034.1, on the reverse strand, counting down.
CTGTCCATAGAAAAGCACCTGTCCTGAAAAGAGGCCAAAAATATTTATTAAAAGAATTAATGAATAACCAAGGGTTAAAGTTCTTTGATAGTTCTAAATTATATTAAAAATATATCAAATATATCACTTATATTAGAGAGAAAAATTATGTGTATGTCTAAGATTTGGGTATCCATATCTAAGGATATCTCTGATTAAAAATTGTAAAATCTAAATAGTTCAGCTGTTTGCAACTGGATAGCCAACTTGATTGAGCTAAGTAGAAATAACCTAAGAGAATCTTGGTTAAGTGTATAACTTAATTGTTTGGGTCAAAATGCTTTTTTTGAATCCCATGCAGTAAGAAAACGAAGAAGCATTAGCTTTAACATGCTTTAACATGTAAATTAATAATTTGTGAATGGTCAAAACTGAGTTCCTCTTTTTCAAGGATGTAAGAAATGGGGGTGGGGTGGGGAGCCTGAGGATCATTAAAGTGAATCTAGTGCTCTTGATGCCTTGCATAGAGGAGATGTCCCCTTGTTATATTTGCTTTGCCACCTGCCACAATGAAATTAGACACCAACCTAAGGAAAGAAATGGTCCAAGAGGCTTTTCCGCTTTAAATGTAAACTAGCAAAGAGCTACCCCCCTGCCTTCCTCCCCAACCTCCACAGCCCCACAAAGTACCTGGATTTACCAGGCCCTGAAGAGGCAACTTCCGTGAGAATGCTTTTGCCAATTCTAAAGTATTAGCTTCTTTACAAGAAACAAAGGGATTTCACGTACTTGAACTCTTTGGTCTTCACAATAATTCTCAATGGTGGGGACTACCATCAGTCCCATTTTACAGATAAAATAAGGCTTAGAATTTAAATACTTGTCTAATCCAGGTTCTGTGCTCTTTTCCTCACCTGATAGTTGAATTTGGTGATTTGAGTCTTAGCAACTATTGAACAAAGACAGGGATGGAGGCAGAGCAGGGAGGGGTAGGAGTATTACTTCGTGTGAACAGTGTGAAGCCTGGGAACTGGGCTGGGCTTTCCACTTTGATTAACCTCTGTGTGCAGTCACACTCACACAGTATTGAGGACTCCATAAATACCATCTTGAAAGAGGAAGTAGCTTAGGCTCCAGGACACTACCTCAAAAAGAAAGATCTGGAGAGGGAGGATTAAACTGCTATTTAATTGTTGGGGACACGTCCACAATGTAACAAATGCCCTTAGAGAAGCAATTTGGAAAAGAGTGAGTTGGAAACCTTGGGGGAAAGTCAGAATCTTTAGTCATAAAACACCTGAACAAGACATAATTATTAGCCCCGAGCTTTATTTTAATGATGTACTATGTCTTAAATATAATACCGACAATTTGCTGAACGATGCCAGCTGCTCAGAACAAACGAAACAAAAGGAAAAGGAGGGCCATTTGTAATGAGTCTGGATCTTTCTACAACCTGTCATTTTGGGCGTCGGATGCTCCGGTGCCCCCAAGGGGCTGACAGAATGTGCCGGCATATGCCATGGGACATCTGCTGACAATCCTGTGGGCTATGAATGGTCCACACTTTTATCCTTCATCCTGTGGGGGCTCAGTGCATTTTTAGCAGGTCATGAAAGAGAGTGGGTAAATTGTTGCTGGACTGGAGTGGCCCATCAGATATTTTCCTTGGAATTCGGAGACTTGGGTTCAAATGCTGACTCTAACTTTGATAAATAGCTTAGATTTTTGACCTCTCTGTTCCTTATTTGCAGAATGGGTTTGAATCTAGGTACTTTAAAGAACTAGGGTAAAGATTAAGTAAGGTTCTCTATATGAAAATGCTGGGAAAAAAGGAGAAGATTTTCTGAAGTGGGGCGCCTGGGTGGCTCAGTGGGTTAAAGCCTCTGCCTTCGGCTCAGGTCATGATCTCAGGGTACTGGAATCAAGCCCTGCATTGGGCTCTCTGCTCGGCAGGGTGCCTGCCTCCCCCTCTCTCTGTGCCTACTTCTTTGCCTACTTGTGATCTCTGTCTGTCAAATAAATAAATAAAATCTTGAAAAAAAATAAGAAAAAGAAAAAAAGATTTTCTGAAGGAAAGGCAATTATCCCCACTCTTTGTAGGGAAGATCGAATCCCATATTATCAATTTAATGTTTATCTGGATGACCAGTCTTTTTCTTTTTATTAATTAGCTTATTCTTTATGTTACATAAATGTATTCACCAACCTAAATCCCTTGAGGCATACACCTTTGTGAGCTGGCTGAGTAGACAGATAATTTAGAGACTGGAATGGCTTAGTGATTTTCTTTGGCACTTTTCACTTGAAATTAATTTGAATGTTTTAATCTTTTGGACTACAAAACTGTACATAATATGTGAGCCATGTATAAATAAATGTTTGATATGTAAAAGGAAGAGAGAATGATCCCAAATATAGTGAGCACTACAAGAATATTAAAATTTTTCTTAAAATTTTTTTTTACATAATTTATTTATTAGAGAGAGAAAGATAGCATAAACAGGTGGGAGGGGCAGAGAGAGAGGGAGAAACAGGCTCCTCACTGAGCATGGAGCTCAATTCAGGGCTCGGTCCCAGGACCCCGGGTTCCTGACCTGAGCTGAAGGCAGCCGCTTAACTGACTGAGCCACCCAGGTGCCCCTCCTGTTTTCTATTTTTTATATTTAATAAGAACTTGTATTAAATTAGTATATTTAGATGCAAGGACAAATTTGAATTGATGTAACCTAAAACACGGGTAGATTGCCTCTATTTAAAAGTCAGAACTATAACATTTAGCACTAAAACCTTGAAATTATTTTTGTGGATGTATAATTACTAACGTTCTACCTCTAATGTAGTATTTGATATTACTCTCTGATCATTAAGGTCAATGATGACTGTAAAAGTTTAAGAATCATTCTGTGGAATATTTTCACTAAAAGAAGGTGTTCTCTGGCTCCTGGGTGGCTCAGTTGGTTAAGCCACTGCCTTTTGCTCCATCACGATCCCAGAGTCCCGGAATCAAGTACCGCCTTGGCTCCCAGCTCTGCGGGGAGTCTGCTTCTCCCTTTGACCTTCTCCCCTCTCATGCTCTCTCTCACTCTCTTTTTCTCTCTCTCAAATAAATAAATAAAATCTTTAAAAAAAAAAGGTGTTCTCTCGTTGTTATATGTAAGCCTAAAACATTTCTGCAAATGTTCATGTAGTCTGTTTCTTGCTGTGAGGGATAAAAACATTAGCATTTTTTAATTTTTTTTTTAAAAAGATTTTATTTATTTATTTGACAGAGAGAAATCACAAGTAGGCAGAGAGGCAGGCAGAGAGAGAGAGAGGAGGAAGCAGGCTCCCTGCTGAGCAGAGAGCCCGATGCGGGACTCGATCCCAGGACCCTGAGATCATGACCTGAGCCAAAGGCAGCGGCTTAACCACTGAGCCACCCAGGCACCCCAAAACATTAGCATTTTTAATTAACTAGAATTCATATGGCACATTACAATTTATAAAGTGCTATTTCATACATTACTACTTTCGAAGGCTCACAAGAACACTCTAAAGAATGGGTATTATTCTTGTTGTTATTGTTAGTATTATGGTTACTTTGTAGGAGAAGAAGATTAGGATTAAAAACAAGTTACAGACAGGGAGAAGGTATTTGCAATGGATCTCCACTTAAAGGTGACAAATGTAACTTGAAGTGTTTGTCTGTACTTCCAAGATTCATAGGGACAAGGCAAGGTAGTGGTTGAGGACAAGAGATAATTTAGTCTTTTTAGAAAATGGAAAACCAGTGAATGAGAGGTAGATGATTTAGGAAAGTGAAGAAAACTGAGTGCCAAGGGCCTGGAGAGGAGGCTGACACAGAGAAAGAGGATGATTCCCTCACAGAACCGCAGAAGGACTCAGGAAAGAGAGGCACTTGGGGCTGAGAACTCAAGACTTGGTTCAGAGTCTATACATGGAGGCTATATACCCTGGTTCCCAGTTTCATTGCACATTGCCTGATATCCACTCCTGAGACCTGGAAGAGATATAAGATTTATTCTCCAGAGAAATTGTTCCAGGCTGGATTCAGTCTCTGATACAACAAAGGGTCATGTTGAGGCTTCTTGAAAGCTGGGCAGTTAAATTAAATTCTACTAGCTAAATTGAGAGACATCCCAACCCGACCATCCTGGTCTGTATCCACCCCATTGGAAGCCAGTCTTTTATACCTCTGGATAAACTAACAATAACAAAGAAAACATTTACAGACATTAATGTATGTTGTTCTCCTAAATAAAATTATTCTATAATGTAAACTTATAATCAATGACTCTTGTCCATATACACAAAGCTTCCAATGAGCTAAAAATTAATTTCAAAGTTACTCAATTATTAGAAAGTAATTCACTCTTAAATATGAATATACAATCAATCCACATCACACACTTGAGGAAAGCCTCTAACATTCAGGAGATAGACATAAACAATGAAGCATAATGAAAACAAAGTAACTTAGAGATGTAATGTAGGATGCGTAAGAAAGCATTCACTCCTCAGAAAGATGTTTCATCTTGAAACATGAAGAGAAGGCTACAAAAGGAACAAGGAACAAGAAAGAGCTCTTGGAAATTTTATTTTACTGTATTTTTTATTTTAATTCCATTATAGTTAATATATAGTGTTATATTTGTTTCAGGTGAACAATATAGTGATTGAACTGTTCTATACATTACTCAGTGCTCATCATAATACGTGTACTTTTAATCCCCTTCACCTGTTTCACGCATCTCCCCACCACTTCTCCTCTGGTAAACATTAGTTTGTTCTCTATAGTTAAGTCTGTTTTATTTTGTTTTTGTTTTGTTTGTCTCATTTCTTTGTTCCTCTTTTTCCTTTCTTAAATTGAAATTGTATGCTATTTGCCTTTCTCTGACTGACTTATTTCACTTAGCATTATACCCTGTAGATCCATCATCCATGTTGTTCAAAATGGCAAGGTTTCATTTTTTTTTAATAGCTGAGTAATATATCTACTGAGAAATATGTATACATAATATACAAATATATATGCACACGTGCACATACACACACACACCCCTGTTCTTTTTTATCCATTCATCAGCAACGCTGATGTGTACATATATGTATATGTATATGAAATATGTATACTATATATACAAATATATATGCACACATGCACACACACACACACACACACCTGTTCTTTTTTATCTATTCATCAGCAATGCTTGGGTTGCTTCCATAATTTGGCTGTTGCAAATAATGCTACAATAAATGTAGGGGCGCATATGTCTTTTCAAATTAATATTTTCATAGTCTTTGGGTAAATATCCATACTTCATATTTTTGGGTCAATATCCAGTAGTGGAATTACTGGTTCATATTTAATTTATTGATGAACCTCCATACTCTTTTCCGCAGTGGCTGTACTGGTTTGCATTCCCATCAACAATATACAAGGTTCCTTTTTCTTATATCCTTGCCAACACTTGTTTCATATGTTTTTGATTTCAGCCATTTTTACAGGGGTGAGGTGATATCTAATTGTAGTTCTGATTTGTGTTTCCCTGATGATTAGTGATATTTATCATCTTTTCATGCATCTGTATGTTTCTTGGAGAAATGGGTAGAAGATTCTACCCATTTTTAAATTGGATTATTTGTTTGTTTGGGGTTGAGTTATGGAAGTTCTTTATGTGTTCTGGTTACTAACCCTTTATTGGATATGTTGTTTGCAGATATCTTCTTCCATTCATTAGGTTGTCTTTTAGTTTGTTGATTGTTTCCTTTGCTATGCAGAAGATTTTATTTTGGTATAGTCCCAGTAGTTTATTTTTGCTTTTGTTTCCCTTCCCTCAGGAGATACAGCTAGAAAAATATTCCTTTGGCCAATATCAGAGAAATTATTGCCTGTACGCTCTTCCAGGATTTTTATGGTTTCAGGTCTCATATTTAAGTCTTTTATCCATTTTGAGTTTATTTTTGTGTTTGGTGTGAAAAAGTGGTCCAGTTTCATTCTTTTGCATGTAGCAATCCAGTTTTCCAACACTGTTTGTTGAAGAGAATTTTTTTCCCATTGTGTTTCTTGCCTCCTTTGTCAAATAACTAAGGATTAATTCACCATATAATCATGGGTTTCTCAGCTCTCTATTCTATTCTGTTGATCTGCCAATACCATAATGTTCTGATTACCACAGCTTTGTAGTATAACTTCAAATCTGGGATTATGATACCTCTAACTTTGTTCTTCTTTTTTCAAGATTGCTTTGGTTATCTGAAGTCTTTTGTGGATCCATACAAATTTTAGGATGGTTTGTTCTGGTTCTGTGAAAAAGGCTGTTAGTGTTTTCATAGGGATTGCCTTAAATCTGTAGATTGTTTTGGGTATTATGGATATTTTAACAGTATTTGTTTTCCCAATCCATGAGCATGGAATATCTTTCCATTTGTTTGTGTCATTTTCAATTTCGTTGATCAATGTTTTAGAGTTTTCAGAGTACAGATCTTTTACCTCTTTGGTTTATAACTAGGTATTTTATTACTTTTGGTGTAATTATAGTATTAGTTTCTCTTTCTGCTACTTCATCATTAGCGTATAGAAATGCACTAGATTTCTATATATTGATTTTGTATTCTCCAACCTTCCTGAATTCATTTATCAGTTCTAGTAGTTTTTTGGTGGGGTCTTTAGGGTTTTCTATACATAGTATCATGTCATCTGCAAGTAGTAAAATTTTACTTCTTCCTTATCAATTTTAATGCCTTTTATTTATTTTTTTTCTTTTCTGATTGCTGTAGCTAGGACTTCTAATGCTATGTTGAATAAAAGTGGTGAGAATGGGCTTTCTTGTCTTATTCCTGACCTTAGGAGAAAGGCTCTCATTTTTTCACCATTGAGTATGATGTTAGCTGTGGGATTTCTATATATAGTTTTTATTATGTTGTGGTGTTTTCCCTTAACCTTCTTTCTTGAGGGTTTTTGTCATGAATGGATGTTGTACTTTGTCAAATGTTTCTTCTGCATCTATTGAAATGATCATATGGTTTTTATCCTTTTTCTTGTTGATGTGTTGTATCAAATTGATTGATTTGAAAATATTGAACCATGCTTGCATTTTTAAAAATGTGTATTATTTGATTTGTTTTGTTAATATTTTGTTGAGGATTTTTTGCTTCTATGTTCATCACAGATATTAACCTTTAGGGTTTTGTTTGTTTGTTTGTTTGTTTTTTGTAGTGCCTTTATCTGGTTTTGCTATCAGAGTAATGCTGGCCTCATAAAATGAATTTGGAAGTTTTCCTTCCTCTTCTCTTTCTTGGAATTGTTTGAGAAGAATAGGTATTAACTCTTCTTTAAATATTTGGTAGAATTCATCTGTGAAGCTGTCTGGTCCTGGACTTTTGTTTGTAGGGAGGTTTTTTTTTTTTATGTCTGATTCAGTTTCATTGATGGTAATCATCTTGTTCATATTTTCTGTTTTTTTCATGGTTTAGTTTTGGAGGTTGTCTGTTTCTAGGAATATATCCATTTCTTCTAAGTTGTCAAATTTATTGGAATATAAGTTTTCATAATATTCTTTTATAATCCTTTGAATATCTCTGATTCGTGTGTGTGTGTGTGTGTGTGTGTGTTTAAATGAGTCTGGTTAAAGGTTTATCAATTTTGTTGATATTTTCAAAGAACCAGCTCCTGGTTTCATTGTTTTGTTCTGTTGTTTGTTTTAGTTTCTATATCATTTATTTCTACTCTAATCTTTATTATTTCTTTTCTTCTGATAGTTTTGGGCTTTGTTCTTCTTTTTCTAGCTCCTTTAAATATAGGTTAGGTTGTTTATTTTAGATTTTTCTTGCTTCTAAGTAGACCTGGCTGGCTACAAACTTCCCTCTTAAAACAGCTTTTGCTGCATCCTGAAGATTTGGGGTTGTGTTTTCATTTTCATTTGTTTCCATGTATTTTTTAATTTCTTTTGATTTCTTGGTTGACCCATTCATTGTTTAGGAGCATGTTATTGAACCTGCACATATTTGTGTTCTTTCCAGATTTTTTGTTTTGTTTTGTTGTTATTGATTTCCTGTTTCATAGCATTGGGGTCATAAAGGTGCATGGTATGACTTAAATTTTTTTGAATTTGTTGAGACTTGCTTTGTGACCTAATATGTGATATCTTCTGGAAAATGTGTACTTGAAAAGAATTTGTATTCTGTAGTTGTAGGAGCAAGTGTCCTGAATACATCCGTTAAATCCATTTGGTCTAATGTATTATTCAAAGTCACTCTTTCTTTATTGATTTTCTGTTTGGTTGATCTATCCATTGATGTATGTGGGATGTTAAAGTTTCCTACTATTGTAATATTACTAGCAGTTACTTCCTTTATGTTTATTCTTATTCATTCCCTTATGTATTTGGGTGCTCACACATTGGATATATTTATAATTGTTGTATCTTCTTGTTTTATTGTTCTCTTTATGATTATATAGTATCTTTTTTCTCTTTTTAAAGTCTTTGTTTTAAAATCTTTTTTTTTTCTGATATAAGTATCACTACCTGAGTTTTCATTTACATTTGCATGATAAATAATTTTCCATCCCTTGACTTTCAATCTGCTATGTCTTTAGGTCTGAAATAGGTCTCTTTTAGGCATATGAGTAGGTCTTGCTTTTTTATCCATTCCATCATCATATGTCTTTTGATTGGAGTATTTAGTCCATTTGCATTCAAATTAATTATTATTATTACTATATTATTGTCAATGTAGGTTCCACACAGGATGCAAGGCCCAAACTCATAAGCCTGCTATCAAGACGTGAGCTGAGATCAAGTTGGTTAAGCATCCAGGCACTCCCAGAGTAAATTATTGATAGATCTGTACTTACTGAGATTGTTGCTTGTTTTATGGTTGTTTTTATAGTTCTCTATTCCTTTTTTCTTTTGCTATCTTCTTTCATGGTTTGCTGCCTTTCCTTAGTCATACTTGGATTCTGTTCTCCTAAGTTTTTATGTATCTATTGCTGGTTTTTGATTTGTGGTCACCATTAGTTTTGTATATAACATCCTGTACATATAGCAGTCTATGGCAAGTTGATGGTCGCCAAATTTGAGCCCATCCTTCATTCTTCTCCCCCACACATTTTATGTATATGGTGTCATATTTTACATTCTTCTATTTTGTGAATCCCTTGACTGATTTTTATAGATATACTTAATTTTGCTGCTTTGCTATCAAAAATCAGTTTATAGTCTTATGGGGTTTTCTTTTTATGTAACTTTTTTTTCTCTTGCTGCTTTAAAAATCTCTCTGTATCACTATTTTTTGTCATTTTAATTATTATGTCTTGGTGGGAACTTCCTTGGGTTGATTTTGTTGGGGGCACTCTATGCCTTCTTGATCTGCATTTCTGTTTTCTTTCCCAGATTTGGAAAGTTTCCAGCTTTTGTTTCTTCAAATGGATCTTCTGCCCCTTTTCTCTCTTCTTCTTCTTCTTCTTCTTCTGGGATCCCTATAATGCAAATATTGTTGCACTCGATGGTGTTGCTGTGTTCCCTCAGTCATTTTTCATCTTTTCTAATTTTTTTCACTCCCATTCACTGTGATTGCTTTCCATTAATCTGTCCTCCAGGTCCCTGATCTGTTCTTCTGCTTCCTCTAGTCTACTATTTATTCCATCTAGTGTGTTTTTAATTTCAGTTACTGAGTTCTTCATCTTTGATTTTTTTTTTAATGTTTTCTATCTCTTTATTGAAGGTTCATTCTTTTCTCAAATCCAGTGAGTATCATTATAACCATTACTTTAAATTCTCTATCAGGTATATTTCTTATCTCTGTCTCTTAATTCTGTTGCTGCAGTTTTGTCCTCTTCTTTCCTTTGGGTCATATTCCTCAGTCTCCTCATTTTTCCTAACTCTCTGTGTCTTTCCTATGTATTAGGAAAGTCAGCTACACCTCCTGTTTTTGAAAGTAGTGGACTCATGAAGAAGAGGTCCTGCAGTGCCCTGATGTGCAATGTCCTCTATTCACCAGAACCTGACTGTTCAGGGATGTTTTCTGTGTGTGTTGTGTGCTTCCTACTGTCATGGATGAGCCGTGCTTGCTTTCAGTCCAGTCATCTGCAATGGCTCTCTTCTCTTTTCCTGTGTGGGTGGGGCTGTGTTCTTAGTGGGCTAGTCTGAGGCTATCTTTAGTTTGAGTTGAGTCGAACCAAGTGTTTGGCATAGCTGCAGTAGCACTGAACTGTAGGGTGCTTTTCCTGTGTTATCCTCTGGAATATCCCCTTTCCTTGGGGGCTGGGTCTGTGGTCAGCGGAGATGTCTGACCTCAGCCCACTGCTGGGGCTACAGTTGGGCAGAAGTGTGTGGTCATCTTTCTCTCTCTCTGGGGCTGGAGTCACTTTGGAGAGGTTCTGGCCCCTCTCATGATATTTGCCCCTGTGAAGTTTGTGGTTGGGCTTTAGGTGGTCTTCACCAAGGGCATGTTGGAGGGGCAGGTCCACAGAAGAATTCAAGAACAGGCTGCAAGATTTCTGCAAGGTCTGCACTGGTCCCCCTGTGGGAAGTGACCCATAGCTGGTCAGGTGGAGGAGGTATGTCCACAGGAGAATCTTGGGTATGGCTTCTAGAAAACTAGGTGGAGAGTGTTTATACTACACTGGTTCTCACAGGTGTCCATGTATCCATGATGGGGGGCAGGAAAAGGAAATGGCACCTGACAACTCTTTTGTTTTTGGAGAAGTCTCCCAATGTTCTTTGCCCCTCTAGCACATGCTTTGAGATTAGCAAATAAATCTCCTTCTCATATACCCCTGGCATTTTTCAAACTGATTCTTCTATGTTGTATCTCAGTGGGTCTGTTTGTTAAGCTATCTTTTTTAAGGGCAGTGACTGCACCCTCTTGGAACTCCCTGAGCCAGCCCCCTGCTTCTTTTTAAGTTCTAGGTATTAAGCATCACTGATTGTTAGGCCTTTCCAGTTTTCAAAGCCACATGTTATGGGGATTTGTCTTCCTCATGTGGTTCCCCTGCCTGGGTTGCCTGGTATGAGGATCTGTTTATCTCCCCTCTCCACACCCATAGTGTCCATCCCTCCCTCCAATGGACAGTCCACATGTCTCTTTGGCTGCTAATGATGTCTATGCTTTTTATACCCTCTTCAATTTGACCTCTTCTCTAAATAGCCGTGGAGAGTCTGTTGTGAGTCTTTGGGTCATTTTCTGTGTTATTTTCACTGATGTGGGCATGATCTAGGTATATCCATGGGGTGTGTTGAGTTTAGGATCCTCCCATTATGCCATCTTCCCAGAAAGTTGGAAATATATATATAATATATATTTAAATATTTGTAAAATAATATTTTTTAAAAATCCCAAGAAATAAAACTAAAACATAGAGATAGAATAAGCACATTTTAAGACTATAAGCTGTCAAAAAATGTCTCAAGAAGTTATGGGAGGATGTACTCTGCAAAATAAAGGAATAAACCAAGAAAGAAGAAGATGAAATCTAAGAAATGGGATCTCACACAGGGGAGAGGTGAAGGCAATTTCCCAGGATAAAAATAAAAGGTCCCAGGCCAAGAGCTAAACATCCAGTTCAGAGAATATCCAGTCCAAATTGGAGCAGGTGGACAGAAGGTTTTAGAAGAAAAGGAAGATAACCTGACATATTTATGTAGAAAATAAGATTGAGAGAGGTTGGAAAATCTAGAGAGAATTAATGAAAGGGAAGCATATAAAGAAGTAAGGTAATAACTTATTCCAGGAAAAACAAAAGTAAGCAAGGAAAGGAAATATAACAATAGTGATTATCTCAGCAACAACCAATATTTATATAGTCATAACATTCTAAGTTATAATATTTTAATAAAAAACTGAGTTGCAACTTATTGGGAGGATGTAGAAATGATGTTAGAAAGCTTAACCTTCACCTTCCATGTAGGAAGTCAATAAAAATAGTATCTAGAACTAATAAATCAAAAAATATATAATCATATTATTTAGAAAAAATGGGTATATTTGGAAAAACTACTAAAAGAATATAAGATGATTGATTCTCAGGAGAAAAATTCATGAGTTGGATGGGTGGGCAGAAGATTTTAAATTTTGTTTCATTAAACTTTGTAATATTCAACTTTTGTATCCAGAATGTATATATTCTTACAGATAAAGAAAAACAACTCACTAAAACGGGCAAACAATCCACAAGGAGGCAGTTCCAATGGCTAGTTATTTATAGGTAAAAAGTCTTCTCAATTTTACAGGTAACCGGAAAGCAAACTGCAAATTAAAACAACAGCAGAATCCTATTTTACATCCACCAGAGTAGTAAAGACCTAAACTGTGACAATGTCAAATATTGCCAAGGCTGTGAGGAAATTAGAATCATATCCTGTTTGTGGACTTGTAAATTACAACTTCTACTTTGGAGTGTAATTTTACAATATTGTGTAAAATGGAAGATGAGCATTACTATACCTCAGTATTTTTACTTCTACATGTATGCTATTAGTCTAGAGTGTTTTCCCCCAAACTTCCCTGAGGATAAGTATCACTCAGAGTGGGTGGGTGAGGGAACTTATTAAACATACATCTTCCCAATCTTCTCCCTGCAGATTGTGATTGAGAAAGACTAAGATGAAGCTTGGGATTCTGCTTTAAATAAATGTTTGAATGTGTGTGCAAGGCTGTTTGTTTCAGCATTGTTTTTAACAGCTAAATTGAAAATTACTTAAATATCTACTAACAGATATATGGATAAATATGATGTAATAGAGTGCTTTTGAAATAAGTAATATATTTTAATACATCTATATATTAACATGGATAAATCTTGAGAATATCAAATTGAATAAAAAATCACAAAGTGATAAGTATATCATGATATCATGTGTGCAGTTTAAAACACAAAATAGTACTATCTATAATGCTGTTAGATAATATAAAATAACATTCTATATATAATATAAAATAATGGAGGTGATATATTTCAACTTCAAGAAAGTAGTTACCTCTAGAGAGAAGGGGGTTTCAACTCTGTAATGTTTATTTGTAGAGAATTAAAAGGATCTGAGGCAAATACGAGAAAATTGGACATATAGACCTAGACTATGGGTCTGAATGATGTACTTGCCTTTGTTCTGAGGAGGTGTGTTTGCTTTTCCTCACAAACTTTGGCTCCTAAACAGGTTGCTTGCGTTTTAAAAGGAAATGATCTTTTAATCGTGTGCCTTAATACATCTTACAAGAAAGGTTAACTTTTTGACCGGATTAATTTCTACCAAGGTTCAGTTTTTCCTTTGTCCTCTATGTAGTTCAATAGCTTACCTTAAAGTAAATGCCATGGGGCACCTGGGTGGCTCAGTGGGTTAAGTGTCTGCTTTTTTGCTTAGGTTATAATCTTGGTGTCTTGGGATCGAGTTCCGTGTTGGGCTCCTTGCTCAGAATGGAGCCTGCTTGTGCACATGCCTGCTCTTTCTCAACTAAATAAAATCTCAAAAAAAAAAAAAATATATATATATATATATTTTATATATATATATATACCATGAATATATTTCTTTATTTTGACTGTTTTCTTTTTTAATAGAAAGATTTAAAAAATTCTGTGACTTCTCATTTCATCTGTTCCTATCACCTGATATGGTAGAAATTTTTGATGGGGATGGCACTGGTCATTTGTCAATTAATTAAAATCACTTAAAGTAAACATTATTAAAAATTGACGAAGTCTCCATCCATAGAATTGTGTACATGTGACTTTTTTAGCCATTGCAACAAAGGCCAAAGGCCGTGTTTGGTGTATGGATCTGATCGGAAGTCCTGGCATTTCTTGTGTACACCATACTCATTTTAGATCTTTGATGATTTCCAGTTAGGGACTCTTTATTTCCTTTTTTTATATTATTCTTTATTTTTAAAAACTTTTTTAAAAAAAGGTTTTATTTATTTGTCAGAGAGAGAGAGGAAGCGAGAGAGCGTGCACAAGCAGGGGGAGTGGGAGGCAGAGAGAGAAGCAGGCTCCCCGCTGAACAAGGAGCCCAGCTGGAACTCTATCTCAGGACCCTGGGATCATGACCTGAGCCAAAGGCAGATGCTTAACCAACTGTGCCACCCATGCATCTCTCAGGACTCTTTAACGTGGAGCAAAAAAGTTCAAGATTCCTGTAAAATAATTTGAGAGAATACAATATTCTCTTAATTTTACTACTTTTCTCTTTATTTTATAGTTCTCTATAATTTGAGAGCAATTTTAAAAAAAGATTTTATTTTTTTATTTGACAGAGAGAGAGTGCAGAAGCAAGGGGAGTGGCAGAGGAAAAGGGAGAAGCAGACTCTCTATTGAGTAGGGAGCCTGATGCGGGGCTTGATCCCAGAACCCCGGGATCATGACCTGAGCTGAAGGCAGACCCTTAACCAACGGAGCCACCCAGGTGTTCTGAGAGCAATTTTTAAAGTATCACTACATTATCGAGTCTCTTCAAAGTATTCATCTTGGTTTTTAAAGAAATGTTTACTTGTTTTAGAGCTTATATTTCATAGATTTATGAAATCTTTAGCACAATTAAATACTATAATAAGTGGGATCATGGGCAAGTTTATGAATAAACACAACTGACTCTTGATGGATTCTACTGTCCACTTGGAGGAGAGAAAACGAGTGGGCACAGTAGACAGTAACCTAACATTCAAGAGTGTTCTGCATCCTGTTGGCAACTGCTGTGTATTTTACAGAGAAAATGGAAATTGTGGATATGTGACAAATTAGTTAATTAGAAGTTGGTTGAAGCAGTTTTTATTATTACCATCTGACTCTTCCTATAAATAAGAACTGTGAGTTTTTAACAATTGAGGTGATCAAAAATATACTTTCTCTGAAGTACAAGGAGGCCTGTATAACTTCCGCAACATAAATGATTTTAAACAAATCTCCACTTTATGCCATATGACAGAATAGAAGTGTTCATAATCGCTTAGAGAAGGAGATAATGTTTTATGTGTCACTGGAGGAAAGAGTAAAACAAATATTTTACAATTTTTCTCTGCCCCATTTATTGTTTTGATTTGACTCAAATAACCTTTTCTTGTTATTGTAATCGACTTCCTAATGCATCTTCTCAACCATATGGGCAGATACACAGAACTTTATATGCATGAATAATATAAGTTGATGTAGCAATATATTTTCTTTGTTTTTACATTACACATACAGCACAAATCCTAATAAAACTAGACTGGAATATATTACAAATTCATTTGGTTAGTATTCAGTTACCAAGTAAGAGAATAAATATATATGATTTAAATTAAGAATGTGCAGTCCATTACTTACATGCCACCTCTTCTACTTTACTTTGACTTTTGCTCTTATCATGTTTTATTAACATTTTAAAGTTGTAAACATGAGTGGAGTAAAAGCTGTATCACAAAGTTGAGGTTAGAGGTTTGTTATGTTGGAAAATCAAAGCCTTGAGAGTAACTATAGAGAAACTTGTTCTCAGGTGCATTGTTTGAGAATATTGTGGTGTCACTGGTGGTTCTGGCATTTCTTGGTGGATAGTATATGCTGATGGTCTAGTCCAGTGCATCTCAGTGTGGTCAGTAGGCTCACCATACACCTATTTAATTTACTTTTTTAGAAGTAGGGCTGAAGAATGTGCATTTAAAACAAACTCTCCTATTGACTCTTATAAGTGATGAAGTTTGAGTTTTTTTGTTAGTTCTGATTCCTTAGGAGCAGAGGCTTTGATAGTCAGGGCACATGGTTTATTGAGAAAGTGTTTTACAAAAAAAATCCATGTGGCTAAGAGTAAAGCAAGATGGGGGAAGAAGAAAGACCAGCAGTGGTGTGGTCTCAAGTCAAAACCTCAACTTAGTTTGATCCACAGGGGGTGGGCTAGTGAGCTCTCTCCCTCTGAGGCAAGGGTAGCATTATTTAGTACCCTGCTTTCATCCTGTCATAGGTTGTTGAATGTATGTAGGTGGAAGATAGGTAGAGTTCAGACCTTCCCTGATGAAGCAATTCTTGTTAGAAGAGGGTACTTTTTGGAGAAGAGGATGCATAGCACTGAACGAAACCCTTGGCAGCCAACACTCACAGGAGCTGGGAGATGAGTGCCCTGCTCTGCTTAAGAGGATCTGGGTAGGGCATCAAAACAGCATTCACCATAACCTACTTCTTGCACTGCTTAGATCCGCTTGCTTCTCACATTAAATTTACTCCAACCCTACAGATCCTGTGGACACTAACCCTGAAGAAACAAAAGAGAAGGATTGATGAGATAAATGACAGCCCTGACTACCGTAGTTGTATCAGTGTCCTGTTTGATACTCATCATATCCTTCCTCTGCCACACATTTCTGATTCCCCTCACCCTTAGCTAGCACTTTCGGGCTGGTCTAAGTGACTTGCCTTCTGGGTTGATGTAGATTTCATCTCTGAGGAGCCTAGGTCTCTGGTTACCATGCCTTTTTGAAGCTAGGGTTGCTCTCCTTGCTCATTTGCAGTCACAAATGGGCATGGATGTGCCAAGAGATACCCCAGCAGATGTGTCAGACATAATTATTACATATCCTCATGATTAGGTAGTATTTCTTCTCATGATGATCAGGGTTGATTTTCCTGTTAGCTCCTTATTGTACCTGCTAGACTACTGACATAAAGAGCCCAGTGTGATTAGTGGCAGCTTTGAGTTCAGTTGAAAACTTACTGTGTTCTTGTGTTCTTGGTTCTTCCTGCTATGGATAGGAGTGCTCTTAATCCTTCACTATGGACCTCTAGACTCAGAGACCATAACATATAGGGCTGGGAAACATAAATTCTTGCAAGGAGTCACTAGAAGTGATGGTGAGTGAGGCTACTCCGGTATTTCTGCTATTTAATATGTGAACCTACATATTTTATTTACTGGGGCCACAACACTATGTGATGCCCTGAACTTAAGGAATTTACTATATCTTGCAAGATAGCATCTATCCTCACAGTATCATCTTTGACTTGATGTCTCAGTTGCATCTTTAAGAGGTTGTTTTATCACTCTATTTGGACAGTAGCTTCTTGATAGTATAGAAAGTGGTAGGACTGTGTATCCCATACAGACATGCTCATGTCTTACCTTTTTGGCCATAAAGTGGGTCTCTCAATCAGGAATGATAATATGCATGATCATATGCAGAATTCTATGACTCTAGATCAGACACCCTGTGAACTCTTGGATAGTAGTACGGGATAAGAACCTGTGGCAAGAAAGGCAAATCTCTATTGTGTGTATTAATCCTTTAACTCTCCCCTTTCCAAGTTGGAGAAGTTTAAAGCAATTTGCCATTAAGTTGCTGGTTGGTATCTTGAGAGAGATGGATGTATTGCCTCAGTAGAGAGGATCTAGGTAGGGCACCAAAACTGATTCCACCGCAGCTATCTATTGGCCTTTCTTTCAGGGTATACTTTAAGCTAGATTTGACTATTGATTATGCTGACTATTTGATTAAATCTAAAATATATCCAAATTAGTTGAATTCATACAGTTATTTTCAGTTCAGTTTATAATAAGCAAAAATCAGATCAGTTATTAGGCCACATTAATTTAATGAACACTAGCTGTAGACATTAGATGTTAGACAATTAATAGGGTTATAATGGTCAAACCATTCTGGCTATGTAGAATCAAATTTTGAAAAATGTATCTGTTATTGACAATAAAAAAAAATCTCAAGGCAAAAACTGCAGAGAGATATCATAGCTAAATGAGGATTCCTTTTGATTTTGAAAATTATATTTTATAAAATATTTTTCTTTAAAAAGCTATTGATCTAGAATCTTGAAATAGAAGGAAATAATTTCTAACTAATTTTTTCAACTAGCAAACACTTACAAATTTAAAGAAATAATATCTAGAGTTATTGTTTTGGGGATATAGGTAAATTTGGTAAGCTACTAATTCTATTAATGACTTGTAGATTGATATATCACATGGTCTCACATAATAGCTTAATTTTTATCCATAAAGAATCAGTTAATTATTTTGGTACCCAATTTTGAACCTGGATATTTTCTAAGTTCTTTTTGATTGCAGAACTAAAACCATTGACATGAATAGAAAACATGAAAAACATTTACATTGTTTGTCCATATAAATGATTTATTATATTCATATTTTCCCTTTATTTTTCTTTCTGATAGCTTCTATGTGAACTGAGAAATTACGCTTTCTACTTGCCACTTTTATTTTGTTTTTCTTGTCTCAAATGGATGTATCTGGTCTGTTATACTTAGTTCAAGTATAATTATTTTTCAGTTCAAGTTGACAATTTAATTTATTTTATTATGAACTGAATCATATTTCCCAGGAAATGTATTTTTCAGGGATTTAATGTGCTCCATTGACTGCCAGTGTAAGATTCAATAGTTAATTTATTTCTTTAGTGAAGTAGCATGTTCATAGCCTTTGGGGTTTGCACAGAAACACTCCTTTAGGAGGAGGTAATATGGGATGAATTTTTTTTTTAAGATTTATGTATTTATTTGAGAGAGAGAGTGTGTGTTGGGAGGGAGGGGCAGAGGAAGAGAATCTTCAAGCAGACTCCCTGTTGAGTGTGGAGCCCAACAGTGGGCTCCATCTCATGACCCATGAGATTGTGACCTGAGCCCAATCCAAGAGGCAGCCGCTCAGCTGACTGAGCCACCCAGGTGCCCCAAGATGGGATGACTTTTTGAGGTAAGATAGTTTCTAGAGCAGGAGTTTCATTGTAATGAGATTGTGACCTGAGCCCAATCCAAGAGGCAGCCGCTCAGCTGACTGAGCCACCCAGGTGCCCCAATATGGGATGACTTTTTGAGGTAAGATAGTTTCTAGAGCAGGAGTTTCATTGTAAATCATTACATTGAAAAGTATTATGTAAACAAAGATTGCCTGCATAGCTCACCGTGACAAAAGCAAGGATTATTCTGAATTCTCTCTTCTGGTTTGTTCAGTAGACTTACTATGGAAATTTAGAACTCATGCTTCTATTCTCTTTAGACAATGAATGAGGATGGGACCCTGGATTTAGTGTAGGAATTCCTGGAGAGGAATGGAACAGTAGTTTGCCATGTTAAAGACTCTCCTGTATAAGAAGAGATATATACAAACAGACAAACATAAGAAGTTGCAGGAGACTATGGGTTTACCATTTCAACAGGATGCTTCCATGAATCCTCTAAAATGGATATGACTGCATAGAATTTTTGCCTCTATTTCTCTGTATCTACCACGGAGTGAGGATATATGGGATAAAATGAATGGAATTGACTGTAAGTCCAAAGTCCCTTAAACTTCCAAGTATATATATTTACTTATACAAACCAGTACCATCATTTCTGTATTCCACATGGACTTATATCCCCCTTTGCTTGGCACACCCCTCTTTGATAAACGTCCCCAGTCCTATTTCCACTTAATGATATCGGCTCATTTTACTTAATGACATAATTGTATCCTACGTATCTCCAGCCTTTCTTGGGCACACAGAGAAACGAACTCACTAGTTACAGTAATTAGTTTACTCATTAAGGCTAATTGCACTCTTCCTAGCATGCCTAGTGTGGCAAATAAAAAGTCAGTGCAGAGATACCCAAATTTACACTTAGACTCCAATGACCCTGAATTAAATACAAATTTGAGTTAATGTAGCTGAATATGAAACATAAATCTACAGCAAACCATATACTCTTATGAAAGCCTCACAAAGGAAGGGATAGGCCCGTTCTGTTTCTCCCCCACCCCCACCTTGCTTGATTTCCTTTCATCCTGCTGATCCTATAGGCAGCCATGCGAGAGAGAAATGCTTAGTACCTGGAATGGCAGACCTAGGTTTGAGTCCAGCTCTGAAACTCATTATTCATGTGACTTTTGCTTTATCTCCCAAACTTTCAGAGTCTCACTTTTCTGGACTGTCATGTAGCAATCAAAACTGTTTTAGCCTTGGATAGCTGGGAAGATTAAATAATTAAAAAGAGTAAATGAGATACTATAGATGTACAAGTTTTTTAAACTATTATATATGTTAATCATGTGAAGAATATTAACTAATATATACTGACATTAATTTATAACTTATAAGATATTTTGATACAAAGTGAAGATACTCTGATAAAAGAATAAACTGATAAAATTTGGGAGAGCAACTGACCAGATTTATTTCTTCCAAAGGTGTCCTGTGTGCCTAAAGTGGTAAATAAGTAATGATGATAATAAATAAATCTAGGAATTAAGTATTTATGTATAATACTTTACAACTTCATTTGCTAGAGCATCTTTCATGCCAACTATATCCCCAAACAGATTACATTCAATAAAGAATTATGGTGATAGGCAATAAATACTAGCAGTGAGAGACAGACATTGAGATAAACAGGCAGGGAAAAGTGCTTTTCTGTTAAATTCTGTAAAGAAATGAAGAATTTGGGGGTGAAGAGACCCAGGAGAGATGTCACAATAGGCAGAAACTATTGGAGATAAAGTTCTTGTGCTCAGTTTTCTTAGTGGAAAGCCTGAGGCACAAAGTACCAAGGCCTTGAGCCTCTGCATGGGTCTTCTGACTGGTAGCATGTCTTCACTGTGGAAAAAAGAAACATATTAAGTCTGAGAGAGGTGAATTCCAATTTCATGGGAATTATGAGGCAGGGTAAGCTTTGCTTTGACCTATTTGAAACAGAGGAGAACTATGTATTGGTATTTTATTCCCTGTAATTCACCCAAGCAGTGCATATGTGAAGCTCCTCGCTAAAAATCAGCCTGAAATCTGATTTGGAGTCTAGAGGAAGATTTTCAAGTTAGTTCAGAATATAATGATTTCTAAGCTTTCCAAGTTTGTCTTTGGTTCAGCCAGTTTTGACACAACAAAGTGATTTCCTTATATAGTAATTTAATTTTTTAGTGGGCATGTGGATATCATAAGCTCTTTGAACTAACATGGTATGTTGTGGCATATGTGTTTGTGGACATATGTGAAAGGGGGCATAGTGACTATAGAGAAGGGAAAGAGGAGAAGAAAATGTTACTAATTAAGGTCCATTGTAAGACCAATTTTATTCTACTCTGATTTTTTTAAACTCTCAGTCTCCTCATCTACATGAAGAGGTTAATAATACCTACTTACTAGGGTTACATGAAAATAAATAAGACAACCATGGTAAACTTGGAAGTACCTACTGCAGGGAACCTATAAAGCTCTCAATAAACACAAATCCCATCTTCTTTTTTAAATTTTAATTTTTGTAAAATATTTTGTGTTGGAGACAGAAATGCATCACAGAGAATCCTTAGAGTAAGCAATTTTTAAAAAATCTCATATTTGATTTGAAAATTCATTGTCTGCATTTTTCAGAATCCTTACCTTTGTTAGACTGTCCAGACCTGTACTGAAATGAGTGTATGTCTGTAGTTCACAGTGACTGAGGTTGGGAGAAGGTGAGAGTAGGGAAAGTTAAGCAGCCTCAAATGCTGAGGAAGGTTGTTTATATGAGAGATTTGATCGGATAATCTGAAGAATGGCACAAGAGTTACTATATTTTCTGTTCATAAAATGTTTTTGTTGTGGTGGTATTTAGTTTGGTTTGGTTTGATTTGGCGTAAAGGCAAGCTAAAGCCCTCCAATGGAAGAGGACCTTACCACCTATTTGAAACCGCATTATATCATCGGTTTATATCAGACTTGTAGATGTGGTTCAATATCAACACGCTATCTTTGGCTAGCTGGGCACTTAAGGACAGCTTTAAGGAGGGTTACTGAAGTATCTTTTATGATGCTGAAACTGCCTCGAAGCGAGCAATTTGTTTTGGAAAAGCATATTAAAAGTAAAAACAAGAAAGTTTAGCCTAGCAGTTTTGATATGATGAGATATCATAAATATGATATGATAAATAAATGAATAAGGGGATGAGCAGCTACAAGTACAAATTGATTTCATAGCTTCTCCTAATGTGGTCATAATAGAAGATAAAGAATAAAAGAACTAGTCAAATCAAATAGCCACGAGAAGGTCTGCTCCTCAAGGGTGGGGCTCCTGTCTAGTTGATGTGATCCATCCCCACTGCTAGAATGTGGTAGGCACATGGTAGGTTCTCACTATTTGACTGTAAAACAAAAAATGAATATAGATGAATAAATAATATATATTAAGAAGGGAGAGGCTTGACTTTTTTTTTTTTAAGATAGACACTAGATTATTTGACCCGCATGATAGAGGCTGGCTTTTTATAAAATTTCCTCTATTTCCCAGGTGTCTTTTAGGTAGATATTCCTATTGAAGGTGTTCTTTATAGGTTAATAGGTGCAGGAGAGATGCCTCAAGGCACAGAGTGATCTGAAGTTGTTACATTAAAACGGTTTCCCAGGCAAGTAAGAAATGGCCTGGAGTCTGCTTCTGGTTACAACTTTAATCATTTCACACCAGCTGACTCTAGAAATTCATCGGAGTGATGAAGAAAGTACTTTAATCTGGACTTCATCATGTTAACTTTTGCAGATTTGGAGTTCTAACTTGAAATCAGGAGCATGGAAGAATTATCTACACCTTTTTCCCACATTCCCACTCCTCCCAATTCCAGTAAATTCAAGAAAGGGTTATGTTGCTCCATGGAATGGATGAGAGAGGGAAAAGGCTGAGTTATGCAGAGACACAGGAATAGGAAATGTTTGGGTGTGTGTTGGGGGGGGTGGTTCAGGTTTCAGAAAACGAAGTTCTAATAGTTTTCAAGAGTTTAGTCTAAGGTTTGAAAAATAATAAGGCACGTTAGGGATCATAAGATTGATGGCAGTCAAGGAGTAGAATCACATCATTTGTTTGGAGGCCAGGAAATCAAGCGGACTCTGGATATCTATGATCTTAAATATAAAAAACGTAAAGCAACAATAGTCATGAGGTCAATCAAGGTTAGAGAGAACTTTCAACAAAGGTGATTAAGACAGATGAGGGACTGGATTCCAGGAATTAGATAGGTCAAGAGAATGATAGTACCTCTCAGAAAATAGTACTATCTTAATAGTCTTATATAGGGATTATTGGACTTAGAGGCTATTTTCTTCTTGCCACATAACAGGACCTGGTGCCCCAGCACTATATGTGTGCAAACGGTGGAGATGTGTCCTTCCTGCAGAGGCCTGTATTCAGCTGGGTTGTGGCTAGAAAGGTAGGACGTCCAAGAATGTTCTTGTGTGTTTTCATCATGTTTCTCAGCTTAGGAGTGGCACTGAGTTGGGGGAACTGGTCAAGGCTTTACTGCTGAAAGGGAGGAAAAGCAAGAAATAGGGAACCTGACATGGAATGATCTATTCTAGGGGCAAATGTATCTGAGATACATTGTAGGAGGATTGTATTCTTGCAAATAAACACAAAAGCCTTTCAATACCTGCCCTTTACTTTAAAAGAAGAGAAACTCAAGTGATTTTTTCCAATCTAGACACCAAAGACACACAGGACAGGTATCCTGAGCAAAATACCTGTGAGGTCATCCCAGGAGTCTATGCAAGTGTGGCAACTCTCTTGGCTCCCTGAATAGCACCGCAGATGTTCCTCTGTGGTTAGGCTGACCAACCCAAAAACCCAGAGGTGAAAATGCTTCTTTGGTGATGTTTATAATATTTCATCCATAACATCCCTCAATTCTTTTTTTTTTTTTTTCTTTTTTGAAGATCCTTTGACAACGCAGCACATTTGAGTATGCTTAAAGTATTCAAGTGCTGCTACTGGCTATAATTAAGTTCTTTCAGCCTTTCCCTTACAAATTCTCCTTTCCAAGGTTTAATATCTGAGAGACTTCTAATCCCACTGGACCAAACTTAGTCAGCAGGAATGCAAATTTTTCTGCTCACCCCTAAATATTTCCAGTCAAATAAATGTATTTTTTCCCCTCATAGCATACATATTAAGGGGTAGGTTTCAGGCACTTCTGAAAAGCCCAAAGAAAAAAAAAGTAACCCAAGTACAAAAAGTGAGAGAAATGTGGAAGAATGCAAAATTTATCTAGTTTTTGGGTGGGTGGGAAAATAGTGAATACTTCCATTTTCAGAGAGTTTTTACCTTGCGTATTTTAACCAAATTCAAGATTTAACTGTGAAATAAACTGAAAGCATATTGATTGTAGGTTTGGACTTTTAACTTTTTTTTTTAAAGAAAAATATTTGTTACTTCTGTGAAAATTTAGGACAGTCCATTGATTCCAATAGATTCATCTGTTTTGGATTATAATTGAAATGTTTCTTTCTTTTCTTCTCTGTGTCTTAAAGCCAATTGAACAACAATTATTTGTGATATTATTGATTTATAACAATGAATACAAGGTTATTTATAACAATGAATACAATGAAAATAAGGTTATTCATATGGAAAATTATTTTTAATTTTTATTGTGGTAAAGAGTCTATATCACAAAATTTATCATCTAAACCATTTCTAAGTGTTCAGTAATATTGGCTATATTCACATTGTTGTGCAAGCAGTCTCCAAAATGTTTTTCTCTTGCAAAACTCTGCACCCAGTAAACAACTCCCCCCTCACCTCAGCCTCTGGCAATCACCATTTTACTTTTTGTTTCTATGAATTTGACTACTTTAGATATGTAAGTGGAATCATACTGTATTTGTCTTTTTGTGACTGGCTTATTTCACTTAGCATAGTGACCTCAAGGTTCATGCATATTGTAGCATGTGTCAGAATTTCTTCCCTTTTTAAGGCTGAATAATACAAAAATTATTAATATTTGACTTTTGGGGTATTTATTTAGTTTTGTCTTTGTTCTTTTTTTTTTTTTTAATTTATTTGACAGAGATCACAAGTAGGCAGAGAGGCAGGCAGAGAGAGAGAGAGAGAGAGGAAGGGAAGCAGGCTCCTGCTGAGCTGAGAGTCCAATGTGGGGCTCCATCCCAGGACCCTGAAATCATGACCTGAGCCGAAGGGAGAGGCTTTAACCCACTGAGCCACCCAGGCATCCCTTGTCTTTGTTCTTTATTAAATAAAAGATCCAGATCCTTAAATGGAAGATCCTTAATGTCTTTAAATTCTTTCATACTTATTTAAATTCCTCTTTGGGGTTTTAGCTCTTTAGCTTAAGACTACGGGTCTTTGACTTTGGCTATACTGCTTAAGATAATTAACTGTTTTTACAGCCAAGTTTCCTAGATAGAAGGAAATGGACCTTTTTAGGTCCCTGGCCATAGCTGTTTGCTCTCAGGTCAGAGTGGTCCTAATCATCTGGCTTGTCCTGGTTGCCTGTCACTCTCTATTCTGTCTCAATGGGGAGCGGTCTTCTCTGTTATCACAGTTCTGAGGATTCCAACCCGTTTGATACTTCTGAATGTGGCTACCCTGATCTTATCTGCCTCTGAAGTTATTTCTATTGTGTTCATTTTTTAAAGCAGATTCTACTTTTTATTTTTTATTTTTTTTAGATGTATTTATTTATTTAAATAATCTCTGTGCCCAGTGTGGGGCTCAAACTTATAAACCTGAGATCAAGAGTCACATGCTCTTCCGACTGAGCCATTTATACACTCCTCTACTGTTTTAAGTTTTCTTCTCTTTCCATTCTTCTGCTTTCTTTTTTCTGACTGCTAGAGTTTTTTTGATACTTCTTGTTTTCCCAAGAAAAGATTAATTTTTTCGAGACATGTGAGCTGCTTTCTTTTCTTTCTCATTGAGCTCTGACCATTTGGCAAATTTCCTTTTAACAACCCAAACATTTATGATGAACTTCTGGGTTTCGGGCTGAAAATGCACAGACAAGGTACTGCCTGCATTCTTGAAGAGATCATAAGTTAATGGGGTAGGTGGATATGCTGACAAACCAGGACAATGGGGAAAATGGGAGGAGGAGAAGAACCCTGTGACCTTTGCGAGAGGCACGGATGAGGAAGAACCTTGCCACATGTGGAAAAAATCTTTTTTTTTTTTTAAAGATTTTATTTATTTATCAGAGGGAGAGAGGGGGAGAGAGCAAGCACAGGCAGACAGAATGGCAGGCAGAGGCAGAGGGAGAAGCAGGCTCCCTGCTGAGCAAGGAGCCTGATGTGGGACTTGATCCCAGGACGCTGGGATCATGACCTGAGCTGAAGGCAGCTGCTTAACCAACTGAGCCACCCAGGCGTCCCCACATGTGGAAAAATCTTAACAGAATCATATCATAATGATGGAGCAACATTTAAAATCAGTCTTAAAGAATGACTACAGGTTAACTAGGAAAAATAATTATATTTTTGACATAGTCTTTCTCCTTCTCAATTATTTGCTTATTTGATAAAAATGTACTTTGAAATGCATAGTCCCCGATTTCTTTCCACTGCAAAGATACTTTGGGTGAAATCAGTAACTTTTCTCAAGTAAATTTCTTATTTCTGATTGCCCCATTGCTGTGGCTTTCCTACAAGGACATTAGGTTTATTTTGAGGTCTTCTAGGTCTGGTATGTTAAAGAATCCTGAGTGATCTGAAGAGATGGAATCTGCTGAGTTAGCACACTGTAATCAGTTGTTTACATGTAGGAGTGAATGAAGCAAATGGAAGTAGTTTTTGATAGGGGCAAGAAGACAGAGGCAAGAGCATAGGAGGAGCTTGGGAAAGAAATGGCTGGAGATATACTGGTGAAAAAGCAACGGGGAAGTTGAAGGATAGGGATTTTGAACAAGCTAACAACCTGATTCTCCCCAGAAGTAGCCCTAGGTGTGGAAGAGTGCCCCGTGAGTCATATTTTATTTGAACAATGAACATCTAAGCCATCTTCCTTGTGGTCTCCCATAAATAGCAACCCTCTTCCCCACCTGGGAAACTGAGAAATAAATTAGAGTAAATATCAGATACAAAATGTCCCCTTTGTCTCTGGTAGAGTTTAAATTGAGTTAAAGAGATTTAGGTCTGTTAATTGTAGTAAGTTCTTTGATCTTGAACCCAGAACTGGGCAGACAGTCTCCCCACACACCATTTTGGCAGGGCTAGGGTGGGGCAGGCCATCCACAACAATAAGTTTCCGAACTCTCGTCTGCATTTACCAGTATAACACTCCTCCCCCAGACTATGGTGAGGAAGGGGGACAGCTAGAGGCTGGGAAGATGCTAATATCCTTGCCTTATAGGAAAGAAGCATGGGACATAATGAAAAACATTCCCTTCTGAAGTTACTCTTACTTTGTTTCTTTCTCTCTCTCTTTCTTTCTTTTCCAAATGGGACTCTAAATATCAGTATGGTATTGTTTTTTCAGTTCTTTTTATTTTCAACTTTTATTTTATTCTTTGTTTCTGGCATTGAACTTTCTCAGCCTTTCAGGAGGGAGTTTCCGTGTGACCAGTTTCTATCCCTCTTTGCTTGTGGGTGTCTCATTTTCATCTTCCCAGTTTCAGGCTTTTGTTTCTTTTCCTGTTATAGGTGGGCCTCATTTCTTGAAACAGAACGCAGAAGTGTAGAGACTAGATGTGTCTGAGTCCTTGATGCTATTGCCGTCTTGCACACTGGCACCTTTCTGCTCTCTTTGGTATTCAGAGTAGGTATATTATATCAGTGCAAGGTGGATACACTAGCATCTTAGCATAGTGAATGTGAAAGTGATGGCCTATGTACCTGATCTCCTCACTGCAGTGTGGAAGTTATTAGTAAACATGTAAATTACCTTTGTATTTATTTTAGGAAGCTATCTCCCTGGTCTTTCAGCACCCTCTGTATAGCATTGCCTCTGTGAGGCTTACAGGAGCTCCTGGAACTTAAATACAGAGCAAATGAGTCTCCAAGGAAACTTTTCTAGGAGGTGTGAACCACTTGGAGTTTGTAAATTCTTAGAGTTTGATTCTCACGTTAAACAAGATCAATGTAAGATAGTAATGTAATGAAGCAACACTCTGTTCCTGTGGGTGAAGTCGGATTGGTGACAACTAGGTATTGTGATAGTCAAATTTCCTAATCTGGATTGATTTCTAGAAAAATTTAAAAATCGTTAATTGTTACAATGCTATGAATATGTAAGAGTACCAGGAGGGAGGATTCTTACATAAATGAGAGCCAGTGCCATCAATGCTAATTTGCTTTCTTTTGTGCATAGTACAACAAAGCTGCTGAAGAGAGGTTTTGCTATTGTTGCCACTCGCCTTTCAAATGAAAGCATATTGGTAGTTTTACTGTCATGTTTTAAAACAGTAACTTTGGCATAGATGGTGCATATTTGTGAAGAACACAGGGCAATGCCAGGTACCCAGTGAGCACGGAATGAAGATTTTGTTAAATAAATAAAGTATTAGAAGTAAATCAAACCACATTTGCCAAAATTCATAGATGAAGGTGAAAACTCTTGGCATTGTTGATCATTTTTAGTTTAGATAAACTTCCCTGTGTCTCACATCATTTAGGATTGGCAGAATCTCTTCTGATACTGCTAGGTTAAAGGTTCTTCTGCAACATCAGTTGGACATTATCCAGAAATAGCCTCCTTAGAGTTATCCAAACTTAGAAATCATTATAAATGTAAAGAACTTACAGAGAAGACTAATAAGAGTTTAATATATGGGTAATGAAAGTTTAGGGTAAATTAACTGAATGCAAAGTGATTTAATTATGGACAAAATATGACATTGCCATTATGAAGAAGACTCAGACATAATAGTGTTTAAGATATTTGTCAATTCAGGAATGGAGGAAAAAGAAAAGATTGTACATTGGCAACCTATAATGTAAATTTCTGGAGATTGGTTCCACCCCATTAGCTGCTTAGATTATATAAACTAGAAGAACCAAAGGTCTTAGAACCTTGAGATTTGGCTAATTTGTCTATAATTATGCAATATATATAGGTAGTGTCTAATCTGTATGAGGCTCCATATTAATAATCTCAAGAACATAAACCAGTATGAGAGAGGAGATGATTTCTCATCATTGTGTTTCATGAAGGTTTAAAAAAATTTTTTTAAAGATTTTATTTATTTATTTGACAGACAGAGATCACAAGTAGGCAGAGAGGCAGGCAGAGAGAGAGAGAGAGAGAGAGAGAGAGGAGGAGGAAACAGGCTCCCTGCTGAGCAGAGAGCCTGATGTGGGACTTGATTCCAGGACCCTGGGATCATGACCTGAATCAAAGGCAGAGGCTTTAACCCACTGAGCCACCCAGGTGCCCCGAAGGTTTAAAATTTAATTGATTTGTACACTGATTTAAATTTTCTTTTGAAATATTTTCAATTAGCATGTCTACTTGGCTCTTTTTAATCTCATCTTGAGCATCCTCAAACTCAAGGAAAGGGAAATGTTTTTGTTTCCATTAAAAAAACCTGTACCCCTGGGGATAAAAATATATGTTTATAAAAAATAAAAAAATTAAAAAAAAATTGTGATATAACCAAGAAAAGAAAAAAAAAAAAGGTGGTGGTTCTATGATACTAAGAAACATTTTAAGGTACATTTAGATACATTAAAGATACATTTTAACAGTGATCTGATTAGAGAAAAGTTGGAAGAAGAAAGAAGCAAAAAAACCGTGAGTTTGAGAGTGTCCTGCTTACTAAGGACAGATTTGACCTAGTAAGAGCAAATTTTAGAGACTTAGATTGATTTAGGGAATGCCTGGGGTGTGTATTATAAATGTTTAGAGCCCGTGTTTAGAATGACCTATAAATTCCTCTTTTTGTGTGCTTTAACCAAAACACTTTTTGACTTTTGGATCTAAGATAGGGTGTGTCCTTTTTCTGGACAAGTTTGAAACTGGTTTTCAGGTCCTTAAACTGCTAGAATTTAAATCACTCTAATTTGTTCCTCCCCATTTCCACGATACCTACTATCTTCTGGTAGCCTCTGCCTTACACTTATGTTCATCCATCACAGAAAAAGGAGGGAAAAATATTTATACAATTTTGAGTATATTGTCTGTGCCTGTACTTCCACACATATTATCACATTAACTCTTTGAGAAATATTTTATTATTTCCATTATGACTGTGAAGACACAGAAATTCAGTGAAATGAAATGCATCACTTATTGCCATAGGGTCAGTGGTGGTGGCCCCGGGAGTCAACACATGAGCTCGACACTAGACTCTAGATGTATATTCTTTCTACCATTCCACACTACTTACCATGCCATTCACTATTAGCCTAGATTTTGCTTAGTGCTCTGTCATGTTTCTGATAAATTTATGAGACCTGACTCCCATTCCTCAGTGCATCTCTTTCTGTTGGTTCTTCTGATAATCAAAATCATGCTACAGTATTAGTGGCTATCCTTGTCTTTTAATAAAGGCATATGTCTTAACCCTGAAGAGAACTAGTGGTTCTTGTCATCACTCCTTATATTGCTTATACAACATCTGAAGATGAGAAAACTTAGGCTGTATTTTCTTTTAAGAGTCTGAGGCACTGCAGAATTCTGTGTAAATAGTAGACTTGCAAAGTTGTATTTTGTGAGTGAGTGAATGAGTTGGTGGACAGCATTCAGCCTCAACAGAAAGGCAGTTTAAGTAGATTTCCACTTGTGACATTCTTCTTTTTACTCTTCATGAATAGCAATGCTATGTAAAGCCTACAAATGTAGGCTTTGAGCCAAATAGAACATGGTGGTACCTAAGAAATCCAATAAGAGGAGTATGTTTGGAGATTTTTAAAATTTAAACAATTTATGAAGTCTTATTTTCCAATTACAAATAAATTCTTTTGTCCATTAGAGTGCATTTTGATATTTGAATGAAGATCGTAGTGTAAGATGGTTGCTGAACTCAAGCTGTGTTAAACTGCCTGACTGCCCTGCTTTATTGTTTGTGACTAGAGGTAAGGCTAGGTGATAGCAAAATGAAATATTGATGAAATGTACTGAAAATGTGTTAAAGCAACATATTTTGAAATGTACGTAGAGCTCTTTGAAGTGAAATAATGGTTTTAAGTGAATTCATAAAGATATTAGTGCATCTTTTTAGTGATAAAATTGCAGTGACAATTGAAATTCCTACCCTCATCCAAGAACATAGATTACTTATGGGATTTATTAATTTTCCAATTTAAGAATAATTTAATAATAACAATATAGGAAATATATGCTACAAGGGCTGATATATTTTTTTTTTGGTAAATCTCTTTAATATTGGCATGACCTAATAAAGATGCATGTTGCTACCACAAGATTTACACAATGCTAAATATTTTTAGATTGATTTCAACAAGAGGGATTGGAGAACATTCCCTCAGAAATCTCAAGAGAAAAGCTTTAGCATATTTTTTATAAAGATTCATATGCACACAATAAACAACCTCAAATGTAATATCATTTGAACACTTAATCTAGTTATCTTTTAACCTTCATGAACTGTTATACCTAGATTTCAAACTTAATAAAGGAAGCAAGGTGTGTGCATTTGTAGATGTGTGTGCATTTTAATATAATGCTGATCTTAGAGTCTTCCTGTAGAATAACCAACTCCATCTGGGAAAAAAAAGGAGAAAAATATGATAAAAATAAGTGGATAAGTATTAATATCTTTAAAAGTATTTATACACGAGGTCACTGATCTGTCCATTTGGCAAGGACCTATTTTAGAAGAAACTACATTTTGATGATAGCTCATACACATTACTTTATATTTATGGAACATGGACAGAGGAATGATATAGGATGGACAGCTAGATGGAGCTGGCTTTCCATAAGTCACGAGCTTTTTCATTGCTAGAAAAGCAAATTCTGATGGTTTAGTACAGATTTTATTCTGAAGAGAAAAACAAAGAGAACACTGAGTATTCTCTCTTGTGGACCAGTAATGACAGTAAATGACGAGTCCTGTTAAAAATAAAACCAGAATAAATTGTCATTTAATTGTACACAACAATGTAAATTTGTCAAGGGGCTTGCTTTCCCACAAGAAATATTTTGTTATAAGCATCCAACATCACAATTGAACCCTGAATTTACATCAACTCTAAATCTTCATTGTGTAATTGCCTTACTACTAGGTAACTAGATTAAGCTGATGGGGTAGTGTAACTGGAATATCTAGGGATATATACAGCATTCTCAATTTCCTTTATTAAATGAATTTATTTCTGGTTGATTTCTATTTCGTTATAGGAGTTATATATTTCTTTTTATGCATATTAATGGAGGGTTTTTTTCCCTGAAGTAAGCTAGACCACAAACTATCACACTTAGATTTAGAGAGCAAAGACGGGGTGCCTGGGTGGCTCAGTGGGTTAAAGCCTTCCTCTGGTGTCATGATCCCAGGTCCTGGGATAGAGCACCACATTGGGCTCTCTGCCCAGCAGGGAGCCTGCTTCCTCCTCTCTCTCTGCCTGCTTCTCTGCCTATTTGTGATCTCTGTCTGTCAAATAAATAAATAAATTCTTAAAACAAAACAAAACAAAACAAAACCTGTTTCGAGAGCAAAGACCTAGCACTGTTTTGCCAAAGACCAAATTCCTGGTAAAACTCTCTACCATCCCAACCTCTCCCTGAAAAAATTTAATTATGCTGGATCTCAGGTTCCAAGAATTTTTGTAGGTCTGATAACTTACATAAATAACATTTCCATATTTTGTGCTGGGACCATGCTGCTCTGGACACTTTTTAGAAGACGGTCTCAAGGCCACTTTAGAATTTTCTAGGGAAAAACTCCCCAAAGCATCCCCTATTTGGGAGAGAAAAAAATGCATTGTCCTGGACACTTATTCACATAACTTAAACATATTTTTCAGGTATATTATAGGGCAGAAAAAAAAAAATCCAGAATCAAGATCATAGAAGTTCAGGGGACTCTTAATTTGGGTGTCCAGTTTATTCTGACTTTTTTGAGTCTTGTTGTATTGGGTTTTGGATATTTTTTCTAAATTCTTGTCAATGCATGTCTGTGAGCTGTTATGGATTCACCTAGATCCTCTCAGGAATCTACATGGTCAAGACTGTTGACATGAGTAAAATATGGAAAATAATGTCACTATTATCACTATATTTTTTTGCTTTTTGAAAAAAAAATTTTTCAGTAGGTAGTGGATTTATGTTGTCATTTTAAAATAGGTTAATATTTTAAAATCTTCTCAGCTTTAATTTCTGTTAAGGTAAAGATCCACATAAACATTCTTGGGTCTGTAATAGTTTCTGAGAGTGGAGAGGGATCCTGAGACCACAATGTATGAGTATTGCTCTTCTGCTCACTAAGTGGAGAGATCTTAATCTCAAGCCAAGATCACTGTGGGTGAGAACAGTGTGATATGCTGCCCAGATCTCCCTTTCAAGGGTAGACCTAGTACATCAGTTGTTGGGAGTGCAACCACCAACATCCTTAAGTTGTCAGTACCTTCAGGGATTGGCTCAACTTCAGAGAGCTATCTCATCCGACATCATACCTCTTCCCAAGGTGGCCCACATCTATGATTGGTAGATGCAGGTGTATAAGGGAATGACCACCTTTCTCCAACTCACACAACTTTGAAGGTACATTCTAGCTTCAGAACTTCTTGTGGAATCAGCTGAGGTGTCAGCTGGTCTGCATCAGCACTTGACTTCTTCCTTCGTCCACTGTTATTTCCTTTCCCTCCCTTCCTCGAGTGTTAATTCTGGCGTTCCTTCTTAATGCATAGCCTGCACAACAAATTCTGTCTCAGAGCCTGCTTTCCAAGGAATACACACTACAATAGTATGGGAGCTTGATGATAGGTTGAAAGTCAATTCTTTAATAGCATTAAGTAGAGCTTATACAGGATCTGAAATTCCTTATCAACAAGCCACACAAATTCATTGGCCTTTGAAGGGTTTTATGCAGCCTAGAATGCTATTAGAGTCTGGTATGCCCCTACAATGCTATCCATTAGGCCTGGGGTGAGCTAGTTCTGGATTCTATATGACTAGTTCAGGAATGTGTATAAAGGGAAGCAGGAATTGGCTTTGGGAAGGCATGGTGAAAAAACTTGCTCTTTCTACTTCTATGCTCGTAGGGTAATTTATCCTCCAAATTTTAGGTATACAATGAGAAGGCAAGAGTTGATTAGGGAAGAGGGTCAAGGCTATTTGAGTGTAGGGATAAACCAGACCTATCTATTCATTTAGCTCATATTCACATTTAATATATACTGACAGCCAAAGCTGGGTAGGTTTAGTGATGATTTGAATCAATTTTTAATATTGTTTAAAGTGAATGTATGTCCCTGATCTCTCTCTTCTCTTAGGGCTCGCTACCTGACCTAGAAAACAAAGCTTGGGAGTCAGTCTCAGTTGGAACAGGAACATTTCAAGCTTAGTATTCTAAAGAATAAGGAAGCTTAGTTGGCCTTTCTGTAGCCCCATCTATGTGCAGAAGTGATTACAACACTTAAAATTTATTTCCAACTTAATAAGGTTAGCTTTCTTCCCTGGATATCAAAAACTGTTTTCATAGATTCTGGGTATATAAAGGACTCTTGAGATGAAAATGAAGTCAAGTTTTACATTGTGAAATCTGGAAATGACCACCTATATCCTGGTGAGCTAAATATTTATTCAGTCATTCCACAAATACTCATTCAGCACCTAGTATGTGCCAGGAAGTACTCTACCTTCTAGAGAACTCTAACTCAAGACATTGATGAATAAGACAATATTGCTGATTTAAGAAGACTCTTAAGACATGTTAAAAGATAGACTGAGGTATGTTAAAATTTTCAAGAGTTTATTTGAACAAAAATCCATTTGAATCAGGAGGCACTGAACTGGAAGTGGTTAAGAATGATTCATTGAGATGAGCTAGGGGCAAGACTTTTTACAGAGATGCAGAAGCACAGCAAGGAAATTATTTGATTGGCTGTAGCTTAAGTGGCTGCCTTACTTGGTAGAGCCTGGTTGACTGTTGGTGATTGGTTGTCATTGGGCTTTGATTTATTAGCCTTCAGGCATTTACAGACTTGGGGTTTGGTTTGTTTATGGAGGCTGCTAGGGCATTAGAGCCATCTCGGTCCAAAGGCCTCCTTGTTTAATTAGTTTAACAGATGATATTTTCTGGGTTTTATTCAGTCTATTTGCCTGTGCAGTCATAACACATACATGGTGGAACAGGAAAGAACTTAAGGATTTGAAAGTGTTGAAAAGAGCTTTTCAATGGAGATAGCAAAGCACTGAATATAAGTCACATATTTTGCATACTGACGGCACGGTTCTAAGTGCTGGGTGTTCAATAGTGAACAAGCTATTTTGTCTCTCACCTTATTTTATGGGAGAAGTTGAAAAATTAGGACAGGGAAAATAGGTATGTCTAAAAAATCAATAGATCAAGAAAAGAAAAAATAATAAGAAAATAGAGTATTTTATTTACAGTCATCATGCTTCATGTATTATATATCCAAGTCATAAGTGCATATACATTTTTTCAAAATACAAAGAACATTAAAAAAATTGGCCATATATTAAGCAACAAAGAAAAACACAAAAATCCCCTAAAGCTAAAATGATACTGTTTACAGTATTTGTCTTTAATGTAAATAATACTAGAATTAAACAAGAAAGTGGTATCTTTTAAAACTTAAAAATTTCTAAAGAGGGAAACAAAACTGTAGTTAATAAACCATTTAGAAACAAGCAACAGCAAGTAGATTATATATCAGAACTGTGGGAGACAGCCAAAATGATACTTGGGAAATTTTATAGACATAAATGCATTGATTAGGGGATAAAAGTTTGAACATAAATAAACAAGACATTCAACTCAAGATGCTGGAAGAAGGAAAACAGTCAAAGAGAGAAGAAAAAATAAAACCATATATTTGTCATGTAAAATTAAACTAAGCATAATATAAATGGTAAATAATAAGTAAAACCTGAATTTTCTTCTTCAAAATAATCAGTAAAGTATTTAAAAGTATTTGGTAAGTTTTATTAAGAAATAGAAGGGTAGGGTGCCTTGGTGGTACACTCAGTTAATCATCTGACTCTTGGTTTTGGCTCAGGTCATGGTCTCAGGGTCATGATCTCAAGGTCCTAAGATTGAGCCCTGTGCTGGGCCCCATATCGGGTTCCATGCTCAGTGTGGAGTCTGCTTAAGATTCTCTCTCCCTCTCCCTTACCCACCATACACTCTCTCTCTCTTCCTCTAAATTATAAATAAATATTAAAAGAAAGAAAAGGAGAGAGGACACATCAGAAATGAGAAAATATGACAAATTAGAATATTTGATATAAACTACATATTTGAAAATGTTAGTTTTGAAAGAATTCATTGTTCAACATTACGCAGAGAAATAAAAAAATCTTATAAATTTGATGGTTTGCATAGCTCCTAAAGAAAACTGTACAATTGAACTTATGAACATTGATGAAAACTTTAAATGAAAAAAAATGCTAAATTAAATCTAGCAATGTATTAAAATAATACTATCTTAGCCAATTAAGATTTAGTCCAGGAATGTAAGCATGAGTCACCATCAGAACTCCATCAGTGTAATTAATGACAACAATAAATACTTTTAATTGTTTATTAATACTTCAAAAATATTTTTAAATTTTCTACAATGAAGAAAACACTGTTCTAGGTTTTGGGGTAAAAGTGTGACAAGATCTCAGGATGCCTGGGTGGCATATTTTAGGCATCCGATCGCTTCTCGGCCTTTTGGCTAAGATCAAGTGTGGTTAGGCATCCGACTCTTGGTTTCAGCTCAGATGGTGGTATCTCAGAGTCATGATCTCAGAGGGGTGAGATTGATCCCCACGTTTTGGTCAACATGGAGTCTGCTTGAGATTCTCTCCCTTTCCCTGCCCATCCTGCTTGTGCTCTCTCTTAGAAATAAATATATCTTTTTTTTTTTTTTTTTTTTTTTTTTTTCATCTTAAAACAATTTTTAATTTTCCCTATTCCATTTTATTTTTTATTTTTATTTTTTTATTTTTTTTTTTTTTTCATTTTGATGTATTTTTAATTTATTTTTTTATTTTCAGCATAACAGTATTCATTATTTTTCACCACACCCAGTGCTCCATGCAATTCGTGCCCTTTATAATACCCACCACCTAGTACCCCAAACTCCCACCCCCCACCCCTTCAAAATCCTCAGATTGTTTTTCAGAGTCCATAGTCTCTCATGGTTCACCTCCCCTTCCAATTTCCCCCAACTCCCTTCTCCTCTCTAACTCCCCATGTCCTCCATGCTATTTGTTATGTTCCACAAATAAGTGAAACCATATGATAATTGACTCTCTCTGCTTGACTTATTTCACTCAGCATAATAATCTCTTCCAGTCCTGTCCATGCTGCTACAAAAGTTGGGTATTTGTCCTTTCTTTTTTTTTTTTTTTTTTTTTTTTTTCTTATAAACATATATTTTTATCCCCGGGGGTACAGGTCTGTGAATCACCAGGTTTACACACTTCACAGCACTCACCAAAGCACATACCCTCCCCAATGTCCATAATCCCACCCCCTTCTCCCAAACCCCCTCCCCCCAGCAGCCCTCAGTTTGTTTTGTGAGATTAAGAGTCACTTATGGTTTGTCTCCCTCCCAATCCCATCTTGTTTCATTGATTCTTCTCCTACCCACTTAAGCCTCCATGTTGCATCACCACTTCCTCATATCAGGGAGATCATATGATAGTTGTCTTTCTCTGCTTGACTTATTTCGCTAAGCATGATACGCTCTAGTTCCATCCATGTTGTCGCAAATGGCAAGATTTCATTTCTTTTGATGGCTGCATAGTATTCCATTGTGTATATATACCACATCTTCTTGATCCATTCATCTGTGGATGGACATCTAGGTTCTTTCCATAGTTTGGCTATTGTGGACATTGCTGCTATAAACATTCGGGTGCATGTGCCCCTTTGGATCACTACATTTGTATCTTTAGGGTAAATACCCAATAGTGCAATTGCTGGGTCATAGGGCAGTTCTATTTTCAACATTCTGAGGAACCTCCATGCTGTTTTCCAGAGTGGCTGCACCAGCTTGCATTCCCACCAACAGTGTAGGAGGGATCCCCTTTCTCCACATCCTCGCCAGCATCTGTCATTTCCTGACTTGTTGATTTTAGCCATTCTGACTGGTGTGAGGTGATATCTCATTGTGGTTTTGATTTGTATTTCCCTGATGCCGAGTGATATGGAGCACTTTTTCATGTGTCTGTTGGCCATCTGGATGTCTTCTTTGCAGAAATGTCTGTTCATGTCCTCTGCCCATTTCTTGATTGGATTATTTGTTCTTTGGGTGTTGAGTTTGCTAAGTTCTTTATAGATTCTGGACACTAGTCCTTTATCTGATATGTCGTTTGCAAATATCTTCTCCCATTCTGTCAGTTGTCTTTTGATTTTGTTAACTGTTTCCTTTGCTGTGCAAAAGCTTTTGATCTTGATGAAATCCCAATAGTTCATTTTTTCCCTTGCTTCCCTTGCCTTTTGCGTTGTTCCTAGGAAGATGTTGCTGCGGCAGAGGTCGAAGAGGTTGCTGCCTGTGTTCTCCTCAAGGATTTTGATGGATTCCTTTCGCACATTGAGGTCCTTCATCCATTTTGAGTCTATTTTTGTGTGTGGTGTAAGGAAATGGTCCAATTTCATTTTTCTGCATGTGGCTGTCCAATTTTCCCAGCACCATTTATTGAAGAGGCTGTCTTTTTTCCATTGGACATTCTTTCCTGCTTTGTCGAAGATGAGTTGACCATAGATTTGAGGGTCTATTTCTGGGCTCTCTATTCTGTTCCATTGATCTATGTGTCTGTTTTTGTGCCAGTACCATGCTGTCTTGATGATGACAGCTTTGTAATAGAGCTTGAAGTCCGGAATTGTGATGCCACCAACGTTGGCTTTTTTTTTCAATATCCCTTTGGCTATTCGAGGTCTTTTCTGGTTCCATATAAATTTTAGCATTATTTGTTCCATTTCTTTGAAAAAGATGGATGGTACTTTGATCGGAATTGCATTAAATGTGTAGATTGCTTTAGGTAGCATAGACATTTTCACAATATTTATTCTTCCAATCCAGGAGCATGGAACATTTTTCCATTTCTTTGTGTCTTCCTCAATTTCTTTCATGAGTACTTTATAGTTTTCTGAGTATAGATTCTGTGTCTCTTTGGTTAGGTTTATTCCTAGGTATCTTATGGTTTTGGATGCTATTGTAAATGGGATTGACTCCTTAATATCTCTTTCTTCTGTCTTGCTGTTGGTGTAGAGAAATGCAACTGATTTCTGTGCATTGATTTTGTATCCTGACACTTTACTGAATTCCTGTATAAGTTCTAGCAGTTTTGGAGTGGAGTCTTTTGGGTTTTCCACATATAGTATCATATCATCTGCGAAGAGTGATAATTTGACTTCTTCTTTGCCAATTTGGATGCCTTTAATTTCCTTTTGTTGTCTGATTGCTGAGGCTAGGACCTCTAGTACTATGTTGAATAGCAGTGGTGATAATGGACATCCCTGCCGTGTTCCTGACCTTAGTGGAAAAGCTTTCAGTTTTTCTCCATTGAGAATGATATTTGTGGTGGGTTTTTCATAGATGGCTTTGATGATATTGAGGTATGTGCCCTCTATCCCTACACTTTGAAGAGTTTTGATCAGGAAGGGATGCTGTACTTTGTCAAATGCTTTTTCAGCATCTATTGAAAGTATCATATGGTTCTTGTTCTTTCTTTTATTGATGTGTTGTATCACATTGACTGATTTGCGGATGTTGAACCAACCTTGCAGCCCTGGAATAAATCCCACTTGGTCGTGGTGAATAATCTTTTTAATGTACTGTTGAATCCTATTGGCTAGTATTTTGTTGAGTATTTTCGCATCTGTGTTCATCAAGGATATCGGTCTATAGCTCTCTTTTTTGGTGGGATCCTTGTCTGGTTTTGGGATCAAGGTGATGCTGGCCTCATAAAATGAGTTTGGAAGTTTTCCTTCCATTTCTATTTTTTGGAACAGTTTCAGGAGAATAGGAATTAGTTCTTCTTTAAATGTTTGGTAGAATTCCCCCGGGAAGCCATCTGGCCCTGGGCTTTTGTTTGTTTGGAGATTTTTAATGACTGTTTCAATCTCCTTACTGGTTATGGGTCTGTTCAGGCTTTCTATTTCTTCCTGGTTCAGTTGTGGTAGTTTATATGTTTCTAGGAATGCATCCATTTCTTCCAGATTGTCAAATTTATTGCCGTAGAGTTGCTCATAGTATGTTCTTATAATAGTTTGTATTTCTTTGGTGTTAGTTGTGATCTCTCCTCTTTCATTCATGATTTTATTTATTTGGGTCCTTTCTCTTTTCTTTTTGATAAGTCGAGCCAGGGGTTTATCAATTTTATTAATTCTTTCAAAGAACCAGCTCCTACTTTCGTTGATTTTTTCTATTGTTTTTTTGGTTTCTATTTCATTGATTTCTGCTCTGATCTTTATGATTTCTCTTCTCCTGCTGGGCTTAGGGTTTCTTTCTTGTTCTTTCTCCAGCTCCTTTAGGTGTAGGGTTAGGTTGTGTACCTGAGACCTTTCTTGTTTCTTGAGAAAGGCTTGTACCGCTATATATTTTCCTCTCAGGACTGCCTTTATTGTGTCCCACAGATTTTGAACCGTTGTATTTTCATTATCATTTGTTTCCATGATTTTTTTCAGTTCTTCTTTAATTTCCCGGTTGACCCATTCATTCTTTAGAAGGATACTGTTTAGTCTCCATGTATTTGGGTTCTTTCCAAACTTCCTTTTGTGGTTGAGTTCTAGCTTTAGAGCATTGTGGTCTGAAAATATGCAGGGAATGATCCCAATCTTTTGATACCGGTTGAGTCCTGATTTAGGACCGAGGATGTGATCTATTCTAGAGAATGTTCCATGTGCACTAGAGAAGAATGTGTATTCTGTTGCTTTGGGATGAAATGTTCTGAATATATCTGTGATGTCCATCTGGTCCAGTGTGTCGTTTAAGGCCTTTATTTCCTTGCTGATCTTTTGCTTGGATGACCTGTCCATTTCAGTGAGGGGAGTGTTAAAATCCCCTACTATTATTGTATTGTTGTTGATGTGTTTCTTTGATTTTGTTATTAATTGGTTTATATAGTTGGCTGCTCCCACGTTGGGGGCATAGATATTTAAAATTGTTAAATCTTCTTGTTGGACAGACCCTTTGAGTATGATATAGTGTCCTTCCTCATCTCTTATTATAGTCTTTGGCTTAAAATCTAATTGATCTGATATAAGGATTGCCACTCCTGCTTTCTTCTGATGTCCATTAGCATGGTAAATTCTTTTCCACCCCCTCACTTTAAATCTGGAGGTGTCTTCGGACTTAAAATGAGTTTCTTGGAGGCAACATATAGATGGGTTTTGTTTTTTTATCCATTCTGATACCCTGTGTCTTTTGACAGGGGCATTTAGCCCATTCACATTTAGGGTAACTATTGAGAGATATGAATTTAGTGCCATTGTATTGCCTGTAAGGTGACTGTTATTGTATATGGTCTCTGTTCCTTTCTGATCTACCACTTGTAGGCTCTCTCTTTGCTTAGAGGACCCCTTTCAATATTTCCTGTAGAGCTGGTTTGGTATTTGCAAATTCTTTCAGTTGTTGTTTGTCCTGGAAGCTTTTAATCTCTCCTTCTATTTTCAATGATAGCCTAGCTGGATATAGTATTCTGGGCTGCATGTTTTTCTCGTTTAGTGCTCTAAAAATATCATGCCAGCTCTTTCTGGCCTGCCAGGTCTCTGTGGATAAGTCAGCTGCCAATCTAATATTTTTACCATTGTATGTTACAGACTTCTTTTCCCGGGCTGCTTTCAGGATTTTCTCTTTGTCACTGAGACTTGTAAGTTTTACTATTAGGTGACGGGGTGTGGGCCTATTCTTATTGATTTTGAGGGGCGTTCTCTGAACCTCCTGAATTTTGATGCTCGTTCCCCTTGCCATATTGGGGAAATTCTCCCCAATAATTCTCTCCAGTATACCTTCTGCTCCCCTCTCTCTTTCTTCTTCTTCTGGAATCCCAATTATTCTAATGTTGTTTCGTCTTATGGTGTCACTTATCTCTCGAATTCTCCCCTCGTGGTCCAGTAGCTGTTTGTCCCTCTTTTGCTCAGCTTCTTTATTCTC
The DNA here is from genome assembly GCF_964662115.1 of Mustela nivalis. Lineage (NCBI taxonomy): Eukaryota > Metazoa > Chordata > Mammalia > Carnivora > Mustelidae > Mustela > Mustela nivalis. Next base: position 61,036,775 of record NC_139034.1, on the reverse strand, counting down.
TGTCATTTGGTCTTCTATATCACTAATTCTTTCTTCTGCCTCATTTATCCTAGCAGTTAGAGCCTCCATTTTTGATTGCACCTCATTAATAGCTTTTTTGATTTCAACTTGGTTAGATTTTAGTTCTTTTATTTCTCCAGAAAGGGCTTTTATATCTCTCGAGAGGGTTTCTCTAATATCTTCCATGCCTTTTTCGAGCCCGGCTAGAACCTTGAGAATTGTCATTCTGAACTCTAGATCTGACATATTACCGATGTCTGTATTGATTAGGTCCCTAGCCTTTGGTACTGCCTCTTGTTCTTTTTTTTGCGTTGAATTTTTACGTCTTGTCATTTTGGCCAGATAAGAGTAAATGAAGGGGTAAGTAAAATACTAAAAGGGTGGCAACAACCCCAGGAAAATATGCTTTAACTAAATTAGAAGAGATCCAAAATCGTGAGTGGGGAGAAAGGGGATAAAAAGAGGTTCAAAAAGGAAGAAAGAAAAAAAAAGAAAAGAAAAAAAAATTTTTTTAAAAAAGAAAACACCTGAGAAAAATGTAAAAAAGAAAAAATATATATATTAGATAAACTAGTAAAAAATCGTTAAAAAAGAAAAAGGTAACAGTTAAAAAAAAAAAAAAATTTACCCGAAGGCGAGAAGAAAAAGAAAAAAAGAAAAAAAAATGAAAAAGAAAAAATTAAATTAACTGCAAGACTAAAAAAAAATCACAGGAAAAAAGCCATGAGTTCCGTGCTTTGCTTTCTCCTCCTCTGGAATTCTGCTGCTCTCCTTGGTATTGAAACCGCACTCCTTGGTAGGTGAACTTGGTCTCGGCTGGATTTCTTGTTGATCTTCTGGGGGAGGGGCCTGTTGTAGTGATTCTCAAGTGTCTTTGCCCCAGGCGGAATTACACCGCCCTTACCCGGGGCCGGGGTGAGTAATCCGCTCGGGTTTGCTTTCAGGAGCTTTTGTTCCCTGAGCGCTTTCCGTAGAGTTCCGGAGGACGGGAACACAAATGGCGGCCTCCTGGTCTCCGGCCCGGAGGAGCCGAGAGCCCAGGGCCCCACTCCTCAGTGCGTCCTCAGAGAACAGCGCCCAGTTACTCCCGTCTGCCTGACCTCCGGCCGCGCTCCGAGCTCACCGAGCCTGTGATCGGTTCAAGGTAACACCGAGCTGTGAGCTTACTGTCGGCTCTGTCTCTGTAGCCGGCTTTCCCGTTCCAATACCCGCAAGCTCTGTGACACTCAGACACCCCCGATCCTTCTGTGACCCTGCGGGACCTGAGGCCACGCTGACCCCGCGTGGGCTTCGCCCCGGTTTAGCCTCTGGAGCGATGTCCCTCAGCGGAACAGACTTTTAAAAGTCCTGATTTTGTGCGCGGTTGCTCCGCCGCTTGCCGGGAGCCGGCCCCTCCCCCCGGGGTCTATCTTCCCGTCGCTTTGGATTCACTTCTCCGCCGGTCCTACCTTTCAGAAAGTGGTTGTTTTTCTGTTTCCAGAATTGCTGTTCTTCTTCTCTTCGGTCTGCCGATGGATTTTCAGGTGTTTGCAATCTTTAGATAAGCTATCTAGCTGATCTCCGGCTAGCTGAAGCAGTCTCAGCTTGCTACTTCTCCGCCATCTTGACTCCTCCCCGAAATAAATATATCTTGAACAAAAAAGATAAGATCTCATGGAGTTGGCACAAGATAATTATTTAAAAATTCATATAATCATCTTGATAGATACCCAAAATGTACCTTAAATGTGTGATGTAATTCAGTATTCGTTTCTGATAGAAGCTTTTAGCAAGGGAAGAAGAGACTCAGTGTAAAGGCAGGCATGGCTAGTACAAACATCCTCAAGGAAAAGTGGGAACGTTAGCAACATTCCCTTTGAATTAGAATCTAGGAAAGATGTCAATTCTTGCTATTAATATTTGAAACTGCATTTAATTTCTGATCCATGCCAGAAAATAGACAAGACATACGCACATAGGAAATGTGGGGACAAAGAGTGCTCATTTATAGGAGAAAAGGCTGTTTAAATTTAAAAACTCAGAGGAATTACTTGATAAACTATCAGAACTAATAAAAAAGTTTATTATTTTGGCCAAATACACGATAAAAAACACAAATATTAAAAGATATTCTCTATAGCAGGAGTAACCAATTAGAAAATGCAGTATTAGAACCCATTACTATAACAAGCAACAAGGCCCTTAATATACCAAGGGATAAAAAAAGAATAAATGTGTAAGACATTTATTGAGAAACTTATACCTTATTGAAGAATACAAAAAACCTTAACAATGTAAAGGATACTATGCGTGCTATGTGCTCGGATGAAATGATTCACTAATGTGAAGAGATCACATTTCCCTGTAATTTGTCTATTCATCAGTGTAAATTACGATAAAAATGCCAATGGTATTTTTTGAAGAAATTTGATCCACTGATTTATGTTGAAGAGAAAATAGAAATAATCAAAACCAGACTGTAAACAAAATAGAACAAACATTAATGAAAAGTAAAACCACTGAAGGGAAGGACATACCCTGTTAGATATCAAAATGTACTGTTGAGATACAGTAATGAGAAAGTTGTGGTATTGGTGGACATATGTACAATGTAGAATAGAGCTTTCATTACTGACACAAACACATGTTAAAGTTTAGTACAACAGTGACCTCTTAGGTCATTGGGAAAAAGGATACTTGTGACACTGTAATACTGACACACAAACCTATAAAAAGATTGATGAAACAAAACAGAAAGCTCAGAAGATTCATGTATTCTGGTTATCTTTCTGAAATCTCCTAGCTTCTTTTCTGCCTTTCTTTGCTTTTTTCTGTTCCCTGGGAGTCATCATCTGGACTCCCTTCTCAATTGCACTGAACAATGGACAGTGGGAGGAACTTGCAGAAGATAGGAAAGGAGGAGGAGAAAAGGTCACGGTACTTCTTCCCCACTTCTTCCCTTCTGGCTTCAGTTCTCTGACAACAGCTGTATTCCTCTTCAACTTCAGCTCCAATGGGAAGCTCCTCCCTCAAGGTTTCAACTCTCACTGGGCTCCAATAAGTGTATTTCCTCCTCTTGGTAATAGTTTCCTGGTTTAGTTAATCCCTCAGTGCCTCAGCATCTCTTGTTTGTTGTTCATACCTCTGTAAATGTCTTCATTTAAACCTTTGATGTGAATCTTTTTTTGTTTTTTGTTTTTTTTTTTCCCCTTTCTGGGACCCTGTGTGATAATGTAGTTGGTACCAGGAATGAGGTAGTCTCATTTCATACCTAATAATTCACTTAGGTAAGTTTTGCTTCAACAGTTTAGGGATCCAACGGTTTAGATTTGTCATGGGAGAAACTATTTCACTCGCAAACTGTGGTGACTTCAATAACATGGAAGCTAAGACTCATCTCATTTTTCATGGCACTAAATTTTCAGACAGAGAAGGCAGGACCTGTTCTTCCTGCCAGAGTGATTTATACTTATTTGAAGGGAATTTAGTGTATAATTGTTTATAGTAGCCTCTTATAATTCTCTGTATTTCTGTGGTATCAGGTATAACTTCTCTTTCATTTGTAATTTTATTTGAATGTACATTGTTTTTCTTGGTTAATATGCTAAGGGTCTGTCAATTTGTAAAATCTTCAAATGACCAACTTTCTGTTTCACTGATTTTTAAAATTTTGTCTTTCTAGTCTCTATTTCATGTATTTCTGCTCTAATCTTTGTTATTTCCTTCCTTCTAATAATTTTGGGCTTAGATTTTTTTTTCTTTTTGTAATTCTTTGAGTTACCATTAGGTTGTTTATTTGAGATCTTTCTCTTAATGTAATTATTTATAGCTATAAACATTCCTCTTAGAACCAGTTTTGCTGCATCTCATAAGTTTTTGTATGTTGTGTATTCATTCTTCTTTGTCTCAAGATACTTTCTGAATTCCCTTTTTATTTCATCTTTGATCCATTGATCGTTTAGGAATGTGTTGTTTAATTTCTATGTATTTATAATTTTTAAAAATTTTCCTGCTGTAGTTGATTTCTAGTTTCATGTTATTGTGGCTAGAAGATACTTGATATAATTTCAGTATTCTTACATTTATTGAGGCTTTAATTTTGCCTGCATGTGATTTATCTTGAAGAATGTTCTATGTGTGCTTAAGAAGAATGTGTATTCTGGTGCTGTTGGATGGAATGTTCTGTGTAAGTCTTTAGGGTCATTAGGTGTATGCATTATTCAGGTTTGTTGTTTCCTTATTAATAATGTTTGTTGTTTACTTATGTAAATAATCTGTCTGGATAATCTATTCAATGTTGAAAATGGGGTGTTTAAGTCCCCTCTTATTATTGTATTATAGTCTCTTTCAGTTCTGTTAATATTTACTTTAAATATTTAGGTGCTCTAATATTTGGTGTATATATACACAATTGTTATATCCTCTTGAAATGATCACTTTATCATTATATAAGTAGTCCTTTTAAGAGCAATTTTGACTGATAGTCTATTTTATCTGGTGTTAGTATAGCATTCTTGCTTTCTTTCATTATTTCTTTCCATCTCTTCACTTTCAGCCTGTTTGTGCCTGTATAGTGTTCTCTTTTAGATAGCATATTGCTAGATATTTTTGTTATCCATTCAGCCACTCTGTTTTTTGATTGGAAAAAATAATCCATTTATGTTTAAAGTCATTATTGATAGGTGAGAACTTACTATTGAGCTCATGTCTATATTTGTACCTGTAATATGGTCTAAAGGGGGTTCATGGGCTCTGGGTGATGACAAAAGGCAGGGACCCCTCTTGTTTGGGACTAATGATAGTAGTGATAAGGACAGCTGATCAGCTTACACCTGTTTTCATTACTCCTCACCCATTTAGGCTTTTAGTGCTACCTTAATATCCTCTTAATACTTTGGGAAGGATGGGATTTGGCTACTAATTTAATCCCAGCAGTGGAAGTAGAGCAAGCCATCATCTTCATAAAACAAATACAAGAGGACAAAACAGATCCGAAAGCTTTTCCTATCCCATCCCCCTTGTGCTCAGCTTTATGTCATTGCCCTGTCTGCCCTATGCCTCCAGACTATAGGTATGCCTGACACTGACAACCTTCCTGTCCTCAGGAATTTCTTGCTATTTTTATCCTAGTTTCCCAGATCTGTGCTTACTTTTCTCTTCTATAATTTCTCCAGGGTAGTTTTCAGAGATAAATGCTTATAGCCAGTGCTGATTCATCTTAACAAAAACCAGGAATTTATTTTCTTTCTTCTTTTTTAGACAGTGAAGTTCTTGATAGCAGGAACAGTGAGTCAGTTATTCACCTCTGCATCTCAGCAAATAGGATAGTAATTGGATCGCAATAAAATTTTGTGTAATTTCCAAAGAATGCTGGAAAGTTATAATACTTAGGCTGAGGTGTGGCTGGACCATGAAGCCACTCTACTCAGTATGGTTTCTTGTCATTGTGACCAAAAAAAGTCAGTGAGACCTGAATTATTAGACCAGTGATATCAATGTAGCCATCTAGCTAGGGTGGGATTCTTTATTTGACTTAGAACTGCTATTGTAATCATAAGTTCAGTGATGATAGGGATCCTTGAACTGTAGATCATAAGAGCTTCTCAAAAAGGGAACAGAGAGGCACCTGGGTGGCTCAGTGGTTTAAAGCCTCTGCCTTCGGCTCAGGTCATGATCCCAGGGTTCTGGGATTGAGCCCTGCATCGGGCTCTCTGCTCAGCGGGAAGCCTGCTTCCCTTCCTCTCTCTGCATCCCTCTCTGCCTACTTGTCTATCAGATAAATAATAATAAAAAAAAGGAACAGAGATTAACAGAGTACAATGTTTATGTTGCTCATAAAAAATAGGAGACAGCCCAATTAAACAGTGTGAAACCTATACCCTTCTATAGGTAAAAAATGAGTGCTTTCAAAAATCAGTAAGATTTAAGAAGGTCTGTTGATTGTATTCTGTCAATATTAATTTCCTGGATTTGATAATGTACTATAGTTATGTACGTTGTTATCATTGGGGGAAGCTGGGTAATGGGTATATGGAAACTCTATATAATTTTTACAACTTTTTAAGAGCCTGTAATTATTCCTAAATAAGAAGTTAAAAAAAGTCAAGCCTTCATAATGAAAACGAAAACAAAAATAAAAATTTACAGAACAGTGAAGTCAAGTGGCAATATGCTATAAATTTATGGAAAATAAGAGGAAAGATTACTTAATAATGTGGACTGTATGTTTACAAAACTCTTTTTTTTTAAAGATTTTATTTATTTATTTGACAGATAGATATCACAAGTAGGCAGAGAGGCAGACAGAGAGAGAGAGGAGGAAGCAGGCTCCCTGCTGAGCAGAGAGCCCGATGTGGGGCTCGATCCCAGGACCTTGAGATCATGACCTGAGCTGAAGGCAGAGGCTTTAACCCACTGAGCCACCCAGGTGCCCCTACAAAACTCTTTAAAACTAGGAGATAGAAGGGGTTGAAATTATGAATAAGCATAAGAAAGGCATAGACAAACTCATAGGTGATTAATTCACGATTTACATATAAAGGCAAAAATACTGTTTGGACTATGACCCTTAGAATTTCCTTGATGACATTCAAAGATAAAGTATGCCACTGGATGAAAATACTGGGATCAGGTAGCCAGTATAGCAATATTATCCAAAATGGAGAAACCATGTCTTGTGTAGAATGTCTCTAGTACCAAGTACCAAGTACCATGTACCATGTCTCTAGTACCAAGAGCCTGGGGAATGCTTGGATGGCTCAGTCAGTTAAGCATCTGCCTTCAGCTCAGGTCATGATCACCAGGTCCTGGAACCGGGCCCTGCATTGACTCCTTACTGGGCAGGAAGCCTGCCTCTCCCTCTGCCTCCTGCTCACCTGCCTGTGCTCTCTCTCTCTGACAAATAAGTAAATAAAATCTTAAAAAAAAAAAAAAATCAAGAGTCTGGGTTTGAATCCAGACTCACATAGCTGCTACTAATTTACTTTATGTCTTTGAGCTTGGTTTTCTTACTGGAAAATGTGAGTTCCATATGAAGATTAAATGTGAGAATGCACATAAACCAAGGCTTTTCACATTGTTATGATAAAAAAATAAAAACATCTTCTAAACTGTCATGGACCAATACTTTTGTAAAATACAAGAACAGTAAGTTAATGGAAAAATTAAATTAAAAAAGAGATAAACTATGAGCCTAGATTTTTTGTTATTAAATCTAGTAGATGTAAAATTACTCTATCAAATTGTTTTGATAGTTTTTAAAGGCTTAATTTCAAATTCTGTACTTAATTTACTGTGGCCTCATGACAAACAGACCACATGTTCATGTGAAGCACTGAAAAAGGGTCTTTAACTCAGAGCTTACCTGTGATCATTAAATATAACAACAATATCCTTGTACCCTTCAGTTTTATTCTTATCTTTTACAAGTTTCCTTTAAGAAAAGAATCAAATTCCCCCACTCTGAGTATTTGCTTATTTTCTTTCTTTCTTTCTTTTTTTTTTTTTTAAAGATTTTATTTATTTATTTGACAGACAGAGATCACAAGTAGGCAGAGAAGCAGGCAGAGAGGGGGAAGCAGGCTCCCCGCAGAGCAGAAAGCCCGATGCGGGGCTCGATCCCAGGACCCTGAGATCATGACTTAAGCCGAAGGCAGAGGCTTTAACCCACTGAGCCACACAGGCACCCCTGCTTATTTTCTAATAAGATTTTTATACTTAATTGATACTTCTTTCTCATCAAAGGAAGTCTCACTTTCAGGGGTCAACTCCAAAGCAGTATTTGACCTTTTAGGTCTATAAAATGGGGCTTGAGGAAGTGTTGTTGAAAATACCCTCAAAATGTAAAATGTTGGCTTAAGAGCCAAGCCAGGGAATTCTGTGGACTGGAACTCTCTACGACCGCAACACTGTAGGGAATTGGCATCTGGAAATTTTTTATTATATGTGTTCATGTTGAAATGTATATATATCAACAAAGCAACATATTACAAGGTGAAGCATGCTAAATTTCAAGTCTGTGTTTTACCTTGGGTTGTGACTTCATTTCTTTTTTCTTGAATACTCAGGTTTGTTTTTATATTTATTGGAAAAAGTAAAATCATGCTTGTGGGGAATTCTGCCCTTTAATGATTTTAAAAGTTTAATTGAAACAGTGTGAAAAAAAATTTGTTGGAAATCCAACAAAAATAGTATATTTTTGATTCTTGTGCATATTTTCAGATGAAATTACTAAGATGGAAGGATTGAAACAAGTGGCTTGGTTGCAATATAACAGATATATTCATAATGCTTTGTTTAGCCTCTTGTTTATTTTTGATCTGTTGATAAAATATTAATAAATATTGAGCACAGGGCCATCAAAAATCTTTAAAATATAATCTCTTTAACTACATAAGAAACTATTCATACTTTAGCCAATAAAAGACCTAGAGGAGGGCTGCTTAGTTTGGAGTTTTTGAGACTGTGTTTATTTGAAAATTGACATCCGAAGAGCAGATTTTGCTCATGTGTATTATGAAACTGCCTTAGCACTCTGTAGATGCGGAATTTTCTAACTACCAAAATTGCTGGAGTTTTCCGAAATGTATAAAATGTTACTAGTTTGTTTTCTGGTTGTTACTTGTATTTTATAATAGTTCAGTTGACAAATGATTTGAAACTGCATTAACAACTGTCATAAATCAGGAATCTATTTTTAATTCATATTCATCTGTTATTATTATGAGCTTGTATCTCAAGTAAAAACACTCTAAATTGAGAAATTTTAATTACCCTGAAAGCAATAATTTTATTTTTGATATATCTGAATTAGATCAATAAATGTCTTTTCATTGTTTTCAAAAACATGTTTTAGTATGGATTAAGCTGCAGAAATTTATTTACTTTAGTGAGAAAGAAAAGTGAGCATAGAAAATGTTTAAAATGCAGATTCTACTAAAGTTATTGGAGAATATATTTCCTCTAAATCTTTTCATTAAAGTCTCACTTATGTCCTTTTATCTTGTTTACATTAATATTCTTTTTTATCATATTAATTTTTTAATTTCAATTTTTAAAATTAACATGCAATGTATTATTTGCTTCAGGGATACTGGTCTGTGAATCATCAGTCTTACACAATTCACAGCACTCACCATAGCATATACACTCCCCAGTGTCTATAACCCAGCCACCCAATTCCTCCCCACACCACTCCAGCAACCCTCAGTTTGTTTCCTGAGATTAAGTCTCTTATGGTTTGTCTCCTTCCTGGGGTCATCTTATTTCATTGTTTCCCTCCTTGCCCCCCATGACTCCCCCACCTTTCAAATTCCTCATATCAGAGAAATCATATGATAATTGTCTTTCTCTGATTGACTTATTTTGCATAGCATAATACCCTCCAGTTCCATCCATGTTGTTGCAAATGGTAAGATTTTGGGGTTTTTTTTGATGGCTGCATAGTATTCCATTGTTTATATATACCACTTCTTCTTTATCCATTCATCTGTTGATGGACATCTAGGTTCTTTCCACAGGTTGGCTATTGTGGGCATTTCTGCTATAAACATTCAGGTGCATGTGACCCTTCTGATTACTACATTTGTATCTTTAGAGTAAATACCTAGTAGTGCAATTGCTGGGTTGTAGGGTAGCTCTATTTTCAACTTTTTGAGGAATCTTCATGCTGTTTTCCAGAGAGGCTGCACCAGCTTGCATTCCCACCAACAGTGTAGGAGGATTCCCCTTTCTCCATATCCTTGCCAATGTCTGTCATTTCCCGAATTGTTAATTTTAGCCATTCTGACTGGTGTGAGGTGGTATCTCATTGAGGGTTTTTTTTTTTTTTTTTAAGGGTTTTATTTGTCAGAGAGAGGGCACACAAGCAGGCAGAGTGGAAGGCAGAGGCAGAGAAAGAAGCAGGTTTCCCTCCAAGCGAGGGAGCCCAATGTGGGACTCGAATTCAGGAGCCTGAGATCACGACCCAAGCCAAAGGCAGACGCTTGCTTCACAGACTAAGCCACCCAGGCGTCCCTCATTGTCGTTTTGATTTGTATTTCCCTGATGCCGAGTGATGTGGAGCACTTTTTCATGTGTCTGTTGGGCATCTGGATGTCTTCTTTGCAGAAATGTCTGTTAATGTCTTTTGCCCATTTCTTGATTGGATTATTTGTTCTTTGGGTGTTGAGTTTGATAAGTTCCTTATAGATTTTGGATACTAGCCATTTATCTGATATGTCATTTGTAAATATCTTCTCCCATTCTGTTGATTGTCTTTTGGTTTTGTGGACTGTTTCCTTTGCTGTGCAAAAGCTTTTGATCTTGATGAAGTCCCAATAGTTCATTTTTGCCCTTACTTCCCTTGCCTTTGGTGGTGTTTCTAGGAAGAAGTTGCTGTGGCTGAGGTCGAAGAGGTTGCTGCCTGTGTTCTCCTCAAGGATTTTGATGGATTCCTATCTTATATTGAGGTCTTTCATCGCTTTGAGTCTATTTTTGTGTATGGTGTAGGGAAATGGTCCAGTTTCATTCTTCTGCATGTGGCTGTCCAATTTTCCCAACAACATTTGTTGAAGAAACTTTTTTTCCATTGGCCATTCTTTCCTGCTTTGCCGATGATTAGTTGACCATAGAGTTGAGGGTCTGTTTCTGGGCTCTCTGTTCTGTTCTGTTGATGTATGTTCCTTTTTTTTTTTTTTTTTGTGCCAGTACTGTACTGTCTTGATCATGACAGCTTTGTAATAGAGCTCGAAGTCTGGAATTGTGAAGCTGCCAACTTTGGTTTTCTTTTTTCAACATTCCTCTGGCTATTCAGGGTCTTTCCTGGTTCCATATAAATGTTAGGATTATTTGTTCCATTTCTTTGAAAAAAAAATGGATGGTAATTTGATAGGGATTGCACTAAATGTATAGATTGCTTTAGGTAGCATAGACATTTTCACAATATTTTTTCCAAGAGCATGGAACATTTTTCCATTTCTTTGTGTCTTCCTTCATTTCTTTCATGAGTACTTTATAGTTTTCTGAATATAGATTCTTTGCCTCATTGGTTAGGTTTATTCCTAGGTATCTTATGGTTTTGGGTGCAATTATAAATGGGATTGACTCCTTAATTTCTATTTCTTCTATCATGCTGTTGGTATAGAAATGCAACTGATTTCTGTGCATTGGTTTTATATCCTGACACTTTATTGTATTCCTGTATGAGTTCTAGCAGTTTTGGAGTGGAGTCTTTTGGCTTTTCCATATAAAGTATCATGCCATCTGCAAAGGTGAGAGTTTGACTTCTTTGCTGATTCAGGTGCCTTTTGTTTCTTTTTGTTGTATGATTGCTAAGGCTCGGACTTCTAGTACTATGTTGAATAGCAGTGGTGATAGTGGACAGACCTGCCGTGTTCCTGATTTTAGGGGAAAGGATGATATTAAGGATAATATTCGCTGTGGGTTTTTCATAGATGGCTTTGATGATATTGAGGTATGTACACTCTATCCCTACACTTTGAAGAGTTTTGATCCAGAAAGGATGCTGTACTTTGTCAAATGCTTTTTCAGCACCTATTGACAGTATCATATGGTTCTTGCTCTTTCTTTTATTAATGTATTGTATCACAGTGTTTTATTTCCAGATATTGAACCAACCTGGCAGCCCAGGAATAAATCCCACTTGGTCGTGATGAATAATCCTTTTAACACTGTTGGATGCTATTGGCTAGTATTTTGGTGAGAATTTTTGCATTTGTGTTTATGAAGGATATTGGTTTGTAATTCTCCTTTTTGATGGGGTCTTTGTCTTGTTTTGGGATCAAAGTAATGTTGGCCTCATAAAATGAGTTTGGAAGTTTTCCTTCCATTTCTGTTTTTTGGAACAGTTTCAGGAGAAAAGGTATTAGTTCTTCTTCTTTTTTTTTTTTTTTTTTAAGATTTTATTTATTTATTTGTCAGAGAGAGTGAGCACAGGCAGGCAGAGTGGCAGGCAGAGGCAGAGGGAGAAGCAGGCTCCCTGCTCAGCAAAGAGCCTGATGTGGGACTCGATCCCAGGACGCTGGGATCATGACCTGGGTATTAATTCTTCTTTAAATGTTTGATAGAATTCCCCTGGTAAGCTGTCTGGCCCTGGGCTCTTGTTTCTTGGGAGATTTTTCATGACTGCATCAATCTCCTTATTGGTTATGGGTTTGTTCAGGTTTTCTCTTTCTTCCTGGTTCAGTTTTGGTAGTTTATATGTTTCTAGGAATGCATCCATTTCTCCCAGATTGTCAAATTTGCTGGCATATAGTTGCTCATAATATGTTCTTATAATTGTTGTATTTCTTTGGTGTTGGTTGTGATTTCTCCTCTTTCATTCATGGTTTTATTTATTTGGGTCCTTTCTCTTTTCTTTTTGATAAGTCTGGCCAGGGGTTTATCAATCTTATTAATTCTTTCAAAGAACGAGCTCCTAATTTCGTTGATTTGTTCTATTGGTTTTTTGTTTTCTTTTTCATTGATTTTTGCTCTGATTGTTATTATTTCTTTTCTTCTGCTGGGTTTAGGCTTTCTTTGCTTTTCTTTCTCCATCTCCTTTAGGTATAGGGCTAGGTTGTGTACTTGAGACCTTTCTTATTTCTTGAGAAAGTCTTGTAGTGCTATATATTTTCCTCTCAGGACTGCCTTTGCTGTGTCCCACAGATTTTGAACAGTTATGTTTTCATTTTCATTTGTTTCCATACATTTTTTTCAATTCTTCTTTAATTTCCTGGTTGACCCTTTGAATCTTTAGTAGGATGCTCTTTAGCCTCCATGTATTTGGATTCTTTCCAAATTTCCTCTTGTGATTGAGTTCTAGCTTCAGAGCATTGTGGTCCAAAAATATGCAAGGAATTATCCCAATCTTTTGGTACCAGTTGAGACCTGATTTGTGACCCAAGATGTGATCTATTCTGGAGAATTTTCCATGTGCACTAGAGAAGAATGTGTATTCTGTTGCTTTGGGATGGAATGTTCTGGATATATCTGTGATGTCTGTCTGGTCCAGTGTGTCATTTAAGGCCTTTATTTCCTTGTTGATCTTTTGCTTGGATGATCTGTCCATTTCAGTGTGTGGGGGGGTATTAAAATCCTCTACTATTATTGTATTATTGTCTATGTGTTTCTTTGATTTTGTTATTAATTGGTTTATATAGTTGGCTGCTCCCATGTTAGGGGCATACGTATTTAAAATGGTTAGATCTTCTTGTTGGACAGACCCTTTCAGTATGATATAGTGTCCTTCCTCATCTCTTATTATAGTCTTTGTATTAAAATCTAATTGATCTGATATAAGGATTGCCACCCCAGTTTTCTTTTGATGTCCATTAGTATGGTAAAATGTTTTCACTCCCTCACTTTAAATCTGGAGGTGTCTTTCAGTCCAAAATGAGTTTGTTTTAGACAGCATATTGATGGGTTTTGTTTTATTTATCCATTCTGATACTCTGTGTCTTCTTTTTTTTTTTTTTTAAATCATTTAGTGCTCTGAAAACATAATGGAAATCCTTTCTGGCTTGCCAGGTCTCTGTGGATAGGTCTGCTGCCAATCTGATATTTCTACCATTGTGTGTTATAGACCTCTTGCCCTGAGCTGCTTTTAGGAGTTTCTCTTTGTCACTGAAACTTGTAAGTTTTACTATTAGATGATGAGGTGTGGACCTATTTTTATTGATTTTGAGGGGAGTTCTCTGTGCCTTCTGGAATTTGATGCTTGTTCCCTTTGCCAAATTAAGGAAATTCTCTGCTATAATTTACTCCAATATTCCTTCTGTCCTTCTCTCTCTTTCTTCTTCTTCTGGGATTCCAGTTATTCTAATGTTGTTTTGTCTTATGGTATCACTTGTCTCTCGAATTTTTCCCTCATAGTCCAATAGTTGTTTGTCTCTCTTTTCCTCAGCTTCTTTATTCTCCATCATTTAGTCTTCTATGTCACTAATTCTCTCTTCTGCCTCATTTATCCTAGCAGTAAAAACCTCCATTTTTGATTGCACCTCATTAATAGTTTTTTTTTTATTTCAACTTCATTAGATTTTAATTCTTTTATTTCTCCAGAGATGGATTTTATTTCTCCAGAAAGGGATTCTCTAGTTCTTTCATGCTCTTTTCCAGCCCAGCTAGCACCTTGATAATCATCATTCTGAGTTCTAGATCTGACATCTTACTAATGTCCATATTGATTAGGTCCCTAGCTATTGGTACTGCCTCTTATTCTTTTTTTTTCTGAGGTGAGTTTTTCTGCCCTGTCATTTTATCCAGATAAGAATAGATGAATGAGAGAACAAATTACTAAAGGGGTAGCAATGACCCCAGAAAAATATATACACTAACCAAATCAGAAGAGACCTAAAACTGGGAGTGGGGGGTTGGAGAAGAAAGGAGAAAAAGAGAAAAAATATATATATTTATTAGACTGGTGAGTAGAACAGAGCCACACACTTGATTTTGGGTGTATTTTGGTCTGTTAGAAGAAACTGCCTCCCAAAATTTTAAAGAAAGAAAAACTTGTAAATAAAAATAAGGGTAAACATGATGAAGGGATGGAGTATGACTGTAAAGATGAAAATTAAAAACAATTCTAAAAAAGGAATTGTTAAGAATTTGGTTGAAAAAAGAAAAAAACAAGGGAAAAGCAAAGAATTTGATCAGGCTGGAGACTAGAACAAAGCCATGTGCTAGATTTAGGATATATTTTTAATCTGTTAGGAGAACTGAATCCCAAAATTTTAAAGAAAGAAAAACGTATATGTACACACAAAAATAAGGCTAAATATAATGAAGGGATAAAATATGATTATAACAATGAAAAATTTTAAAAGATTTTTAAAAAGATATTGATAAGATAACATCATTGAAAAATATTAAAATAGGAAAGAGGAAAAATTTTTAAAAATAGAATAAGAAAAAATAAAATAAAATAAATTTAACTTTGAAGGACTAAAGGATGAGGAAAAAGTCATGAATTCTATGTGTTGCATTCCCCTAACTCTAGAGTTCTGTAGTTCTCAGGGATCAGTGAACTTGGTCTTGGCTGGATGTTCTTGCTAATCTTCTGGGGGAGGGGCTTGTTGCAGTGATTTCCAAATGTTTTTGCCCCAGGTGGAAGTGTACCACCCTTGACAGGGGCGAGGCTAAGTAATCTGTTTGGGTTTGCTCTCTGGAGCTTTTGTTCCCTGAATGCTTTCCCTATAGCTTTGGAGGAGGAGAATGAAAATGGCAGCTTCCCAATGTCCGGCCCTGAAGGAGCCAAGAGCTTAGGGCCCCAGTCCTCAGTGTGCCTTCAGAGAAAAGCAGTCAATCCCTCCTGTCTTCCTGGTCGCCAGCCATACTCTGTGCTCACCTGGCCTGTGACTGAGTGTTTCTGTCTCTGGCGCATGGCCCTGTTTGCAGTCTCCAATCCCAGCAGATTCCTGCAGTGTGCTTCCATGCTGCTTCTCCCATAGGAAGAAGGAGGGGATCTCCCCGGATCAGCCACTTGTGGGGTCCCTGCTTGAAGAGCAGTGGCCTGATTGTGCCTTGGGTCTTGGTTAAGGTAACCCTGAGCTGAAAGTCCACTTCTCAGCTCTGTCTCCACAGCTGGCTTCCCCATTCTGATACGTGGGGGCTCTGCCACACTCAGGCACCCCAGATCTTTTTGTGACCCCACGAGTCCTGAGACCACACTTCCCCACAAGGGCTCCACTCCCCACTTAGCCTCTGGAGTAACATCCTCTCAGTGGAGCAGACTTATAAAATTTCTGATTTTGTGCTCTACTGCTCTACCACTTGCCAGGAGCCAGCCACTCCCAATGCAGTCTGTCTTCCCTTCCCTTGGAGTCACTTCTCTGCATGCCCTACCTTCCAGAAAGTGGTCACTTTTCTGTTCCTAGAATTATGTTCTTCTCTTCAATCTCTTGTTGAGTTTATAGGAGTTCAGAATGGTTTTATAACTATTTAGATGAATTCCTGGGACCCGATGATATTAGGTCCCCTACTCCTCTGCAATCTTGCTCCTCTCCTCTATATTAATATTCTTAATTAATTTTTTTTAGGGGCAGAAAAAGTAATTTTAATGTAATTCAAGTTATCTTGAATTATGAATTCTATTTTTTTTTTTAAAACTCTGTTAGTTACCATTTGGTATATCATTAGTTTTTGAGGTAATGTTCCATGATTCATTGTTTGGGTATAACACCCAGTGGTCCGTGAAATCAGTGCCCTCCTTAATACCCATCACCAGGTTAACCCATCTCCCCCCCCTTCTCTTCTAAAACCCTCAGTTTGTTTCCTGGAGTCCATAGTCTCTCATGGTTCATCTTCCACTCTGATTCTACGCTCCTTCATTTTTCCCTTCCTTCTCCTAATGTCCTCCTGCTATTCCGTATGTTCCACAAATAAGTGAAACCATATGATAATTGACTTTCTCTGCTTGACTTATTTCACTTAGCATAATCTTCTACAGTCCCATCCGTGTTCATGCAAAAGTTGGGTATTCATCCTTTCTGATGGCTGAGTAATTTTCCATTATGTATATGGACCACATCTTCTTTATCCATTCATTGTTTAAAGGGCCCCATCTCAGCTCTTTTTACAGTTTGGCTATTGTGGACACTGCTGCTATGAACATTGGGGTGCATATGGCCTTTCTTTTCACTACATCTGTATCTTTGGGGAATTCTAAACTGGTAACGAGGACCCTAACTTTTGCTAAAATTAAAAGTTGGATTTTAATAAATAGCTGCTAATGATATTTCCACTGAAACATTTGAAATATAATGTTCATTATTGTCTTCTGAATGATTTGAAGAAGTAATTAAACTATGGCCATTTTTTAAAGGCCACTATGAGCAGGGCACAGCTTTGCTTAAGAGGTAGGAAGAAGTATTTTAGGTGTTTATTTTAAATATTTTCTTGAGATTTTTCTTACTCTAGAATTTAGCCATGTGGTTATATGTAGGTTTTCCTTGGTTCTAGGCTGGAAAAGAATGGAGATGTTATACTTTTTCTGTTTAAGACAATCATAAACTCTCTGGTGTCAGCAGAATTGATCAGATCTGCCACTGAGGGTTAAGACAAAACCTCATTGAGAGAATCATAAGAATTTCATGCTTTGGAGGAATTTCACACAGAAATTTCTGTATGAAGATTGAGACACAGTACACTGTTTCAAACTGAGGTTTAGGGTTGAATGCTTCAAAATTATGAGCATGTCATTCAAACCCAAAAAGAGATGGTAATTCAGCAATTTTGAAATCTTAAGCATGGTTTTTCTCTGACACAGTTTTTATTTTTTAAGATTTTATTTATATTTGACAGACAGAGATCACAAGCAGGCAGAGAGGCAGGCAGAGAGAGAGAGAGAGAGAGGAGGAAGCAGGCTCCCTGCAGAGCAGAGATCCCAATGTGGGGCTTGATACCAGGACCCTGGAATCATGACCTGAGCTGAAGGCAGAGGCTTAACCCACTGAGCCACCCAGGCGCCCCTCTGACACGGTTATTGAAGTAGTGTGGCTCCACTTCAATAAATAGAAATGGAAACAGCACTCTTGTTTAGAAAAGTCAAAGTCATTCTTCATTTAATGAATTGGTGGGGAAGTCTTTTTTTTAAACTAAGGTATAATTGACATATAGTATTATATTAATTTTAGGTATACAACATAGTCATTTGATGTTTATATAGCATATTGCAAAATGATCACCACAATAAGTCTGGTCACCATAAAACTTTAATACCATATTATTGATTATATTCCCTATGCTGTATATTACATCCCTGTGACTTATTTATCTTTTAATTTAATTTAATTTAAACTCAATTAATTGACATATAGTGTATTGTTAGTTTCAGAGGTAGAGTTCAATGATTCCTCCATTGTATACAACACCCAGTGCTCATTACATCACATGCCCTCCTTTAATGCTCATCACCCCGTTACTCCATCCCCCCAACCACCTCCTCTTCTGCAACCCTCAATTTGTTTCCTATACTTCAGAATCTCTTATGGTTTGTTTCCATCTCTGATTTTGTCTTATTTTACTTTTCCCTCCCTTTCCCTATGATCCTGTATTTTGTTTCTTAAATTCCATGTACAAGTGATATCATATGATAATTGTCATTCTCTGACTTATTTTGCTTAGCATAATACCCCTAATTCCATCCATATTACTGCAAATGGTAAGATTTCTTTTTTTTTTTTGATGGCTGAGTAATATTACTTTGTGTGTGTATATGTGTGTGTGTGTGTGTATACCATATATATATATTATTTATACATCTTCTTTATCCATTCATTTGTCAGTGGACATCTGGGCTCTTTCCACAGTTTGGCTCTTGTGGACATTTCTGCTATAAACTTTGGGGTGCAAGTGCTCCTTTGGATCAATTTGTATGCTTTGGATAAAGACCTAGTAGTGCAATTACTGGGTCACACAGTAGCTCTATTTTTAATTTTTTGAGGAACCTTCAGAGTGGCTGTACTAGCTTGCATTCCCACTAGCAATATAAAAGTGTTCCCCTTTCTCTGCATCTTTGGTGATATTTGTTGTTTCCTGGCTTGTTAATTTTAGCCATTCTGACTGGTATCGTTGTGATGGTATCTCATTGTGGTTCTGATTTGTATTTCTGTGATTCTGAACCTTGTTGAACATTTCTTCATGTGTCTGTTGGCCATTTGCTTGTCTTCTTTGGAGGAATGTCTGTTCATGTCTTCTTCCCATTTCTTGACTGAATTTTTTATTCTTTGGGTGTTGAGCTTGATAAATTCTTTTTTTTTTTAAATTTTAGATTTTACTTATTTATTTGAGAGAGAAAGAGGAAGAGATAGCATGAGCAGCAGGGGGAGGACTAGAGGGAGAAGCAGACTTCCTGCTGAGCAGGGAACCCAGTGTGGGGCTCAATCATGACCTGAGCCAAGGTAGATTCTTAACTAAGCAACTCAGGTGCCCCTGTATGTTCTTTATAGTTTTAGATACCAACCTTTTATATGATAAGACATTTGTAAATACCTTCTCTTATTCTATAGGTTGTCTTTTGGTTTTGTTGACTGTTCCCCCCATGACTTATTTAATTAGTTAACTGGAAGTCTATACTTCTTGATCTCCTTCACCAATTTCACACCCTCTCCAACCTTGTTCCCTCTGGCAACCACTAGTCTATTTTTTTGTTTCTGTGAGTCTGGGTTTTACTTTGTTTGTTTGTTTTGTTTTTTAGATTCCACATACAAATGAAAGCATGCAATATTTGTCTTTTTCTGTTTGACTTATTTTAGTTAGCATGATACCCTCAAGGTCCATCCATGTCATTATAAATGACAAGATTTCATTCTTTCTTATGGCTGAGTGGTATTCCATTGTGTGTGTGTGTGTGTGTGTGTGTGTTACCATATCTTCTTTATCCATTCATTCATTGGTTGACACTTAGGTTGCTTTCATATATTGGCTATTATAAATAAAGCTGCAATGAACATAGGGGGTACAAATATTTTTTCAAATTAGTGTTTCTGGAAAGATACCCAGTAGTGGAATTGCAAGATCATATGGTAGTTCTATTTTAATTTTTTGAGGGGCTTTCTTACTGTTTTCTATAGTGGTTGCACCAGTTTACATTCCCACCAGCAGTTAAGGGTTCCCTTTTCTCCACATCCTCATCGAAATTTATTATTTCTTGTGTTTTTGAAAACAGCCATTTTGAAAGGTGTGAGGTGTTTCCTCATTGTGGTTTTGATTTGCATTTCCCTGATGACTGGTGATGTTGAAACGTCTTTCACATATCTGTTGGACATCTGTATATCTTCTTTGGAAAAATGTCTATTCAGATCCTCTGTCCACTTTTGAATTAGACTATTTGTTTTTTTGTTGTTGTTATTGAGTTACATAAACTCTTTATATATTTTGAGTATCAATCCTGTATTGGATATATGATTTGCAAATATAATCTCCCACTTGGTAGGCTGCCTTTTTGTTCTGATGTTTTCCTTTGCTGTTCAGAAGATTTTGAGTTGATGTAGTCTCCCATTTGTTTATTTTTGCTTTTGCTTCCCTTACCTTTGGGATCAAATCCAAATAAACAAAAACCTCCACAAAAATCCATTGCTGTGTCTAATGTCAAGGAGCTTACTCTATATTTTCTTCTAGGAGTTTAATGGCTTCAGGCCTTATGTTCAAGGGCTTAATCTATTTGAGTTAATTTTTGTATATGCTGTAAGAAAGTGGTCCAGTTTCATTCTCTTTCATGTAGCTGTCCAATTTTCCCAACACATTTTATTGTCTCTCATTTCCCATGTATATTCTTGCCTCCTATGTTGTGAATCAACTGACTATAAATATATATACATATATATGGGTTTATTTCTGATCTCTCTATTCTGTTTCACTGATCTGTGTGTCTGTTTTTATGCCAATACTGTACTATTTGATTACTATAGCTTTATAGTATAGTGTAATATAGTGATAACTCTGACTTTGTTCTTTCTCAAGATTGTTTTGAATATTTGAGGTTTTCTGTGTTTCTATAAAAATCTTACAACTATTTGTTTTAGATCTGTGAAAAATGCCATTGGAATTTTGACAGGGATTGCATTATGTCTGTAGATTGCTTTGGATAGTATGGACATTTTAACGATATTAATTCTTCTAATACATGAGCACAGAATATCTTTCCCTTTATTTGTGCCTTCTTCAATTTCTTTCATCTGTGTCTTATAGTTTTCAGGGTATAGGTCTTTCACCTTCTTGGTTAAACTTATTCCTAAATATTTTATTCTTTTTAATGTAGTTGTAAATAGGATTGTTTTCTTCTTTTCCTGATATTTTACTAGTGTATTGAAACACAACAGAATTTTATTTAACTTTTTTTTATCCTGCAAGTACATTGAATTCATTTGTTAGTTCTCAGTTTTTTGATGGGGTCTTTAGGGTTTTTTATATACAGTATCATGTCATCTGTAGTAGTTACAGTTTTACATTTTCCTTACCAGTTAGGATGCTTTTAATTTCCTTTTTTTGTCTAATTGCTATGGCTAAGACTTCCAATACTATGTTGAATAAAAGTGGGGCAAGCAGGCATTCTTGTCTTATTCCTGATCTTAGAGGAAAAGCTCTCAGCTTTTCACTGTTCAGCATATTAGCTGTGAGATTGTCATATATGGTCTTTATTATGTTGATATATGTTTCCTTTATATCCCCTTTGTTGAGAATTTTTATTGGAAATGGATGTTGAATTTTGTCAAATGCCTTTTCTGTGTCTATTGAGATGACCATGATTTTTGTCTTTCATTTTGTTAATGGTAGTATATTGTGTTGGTTGGTTTGCAGATGCTCTACCATCCTTGAATCCTTGGAGAAATCCCACTTGATCATGGTGTATGATCCTTTTAAAATATTGTTAAATTCAGGGGGTGTCTGGGTGGCCCCGTGGGTTAAAGCCTCTGCCTTTGGCTCAGGTCATGATCTCGGGGTCCTGGGATCAAGCCCCGCATCGGGCTTTCTGCTTGGCGGGGAGCTTGCTTCCTCCTTTTTCTCTCTCTCTGCCTGCCTCTCTGCCTATTTCTGATCTCTGTCTGTCAAATAAATAAATAAAATCTTAAAAAAAAATAAAATATTGTTGAATCAGTTTGTTAATATTTTGTTGAGGATATTTACATCTATGTTCATCAGGGATATTGGCCTGTTATTTTCTTTATTCTTCTTTCCCTTTCCTTCCTTTCTTTGTTCCTTCCTTCCTTCCCTCCTTCCTTTTCTTCTTCATCTTTGTCTTCATCTTCTCTCCCTCCTCCCACTCCTCCCTTTTCTTTGGTGGTATCCTTGTCTGATTTTGGTATCAAAGTAATGCTGACCTCATAGAATGAGTTTGGAAGCATTTCCTCCTCTTCCATTTTTTGGAAGAGTTCGAGAAGGATTGCTATTAAATCTTCTTTGAAAGTTTGGTAGAATTCACCAGTGAAGCCATCTGGTCCTGGATTTTTGCTTCTTGGGAGGTTTTTGATTACAGATTCCGTCTCCTTATTAGTAATTTATCTATTCAGATTTTCCATTTCTTCAAGATTCAACCTTAGAATATTGTATGTTTCTAGGAATTTATCCATTTCTTCTAGGTTGTCCAAATATGTTGGTATAAATAATTGCTCATAGTAGTTCCTTTCTATTTCTGTGGCATCAGTAGTGTGTTCTCTTTCATTGCTGATTTTATTTGTTTGAACTCTCTTTTTTTCTTGGTAAGTATAGCTAAATTTTGTCAATTTTGTTTTTCTTTTCATAGAGCCAGCTTTTAGGTTCATTGATATTTTATATTGTCTATTTCATTTGTTTCCATTCTGATCTTTTTTATTTACTTCCCCCTCCTAACTTTGGGTTTCCTTTGTTCTACTTTTTCCTACTCCCTTTAGATGTAAAGTTAAATTGTTTATTTCAGGTTTGGGTTTTTTCTTGAGGTAAACCTGTATTGCATTTAATCTTTTTTTCTTAAAACTGTTTTTACAGCATACCACAGATGTGCTATGTCATATTTCTGTTTTCATTTGTCTCTAGGTATTATTTTGATTTATCTTTTGATTGATTCAGTGACCCAGTAGTAGTTCAGTAACATGTTTAATTTTCATGTATTTGTAGTTTGTCCAGTTTTCTTGTAATTTATTTCTAGTTTCATACCATTGTGGTCAGAAAAGATGCTTGATATGCTTTTAATTTTCTTAAATTTATTGAGACTTTTTTTTGTAACTTACTGTGCATTGTATCTTGGAGGATGTTCCATGTGCATTTAAGAAGAATATATATTCTGTTGTGTTTGGATGGAATTCTTTTTTATATCTATTAAACCCATCTTAATAAAAATAATAGAAGTTCATTTTTTAAATAGAAGTCCATCTTAATAAAAAAAAGTCTAATGTCATTTAAGGCTGATGTTCTTTATTGATTTTCTGTCTGGATGATTTGTCCATTGATGTAAGCAGAGTGTTAAAGTTCTCAGTTGTTATTATTTTCTTGTCAATTTCTTCCTTTAGGTCTCCTAATGTTGGTGCTCCTAATGTTCAGTATATATACATTTATAAATGTTACATCTTCTTGCTGGATTGACACTTTTATTATTATGTCATGCCTCTTTGCTTTTTCATTATAGTCTTTGTTTTAAAGTTGATTTTGTCTAATATGAGTACAGCTATACCATATTTTTTTTCCATTTCCATTTGCTTGGAATATCTTTTTCTATTCTTCATTTTCAGCCTGTATGTGTCTTATTTTTTTTTAATCTTATTAAGCCATTCTATATCTTTTAGTTGGTGAATTTAGTCTATTTACATTTAAAGTAGTTATTGATAGGTATGTACTTATTGCTATTTTCTTAATTGTTTTCTGGCTGTTTTTGTC
This sequence comes from Mustela nivalis, assembly GCF_964662115.1. Lineage (NCBI taxonomy): Eukaryota > Metazoa > Chordata > Mammalia > Carnivora > Mustelidae > Mustela > Mustela nivalis. Next base: position 61,013,474 of record NC_139034.1, on the reverse strand, counting down.
ATTCTTCTCTATTCCTTTCTTTTCTTTCTCCCTTCTCTTGTGGTTTGATGAATTTCTTTAGTTTCTTTTATGTATTTCTCATTTTCTTTTGTGTATTTACTATATATTTTCTTTGTGTTTACCATGTTGCTTACATAACATCCTATGTATATAACAATCTATTTTAAATTGATAGCAACTTAAATTTGAACACATTCTTAAATTCTACATTTTAATTTTCCTTCATGTTTTATTTTTGATGTCACATATTACATCTTATTTTATGTATTTCTTAACTAGTTATTGTAATTTTAGTTAATTTTACTAATTTTGTCTTTTATCCTTCATAGTAGCTTCATAAGTGATTAATCTACCAATATCACTATAGATATAACTTTTTGAGTGAGATTTTTACTTTAAATTAATTAGTGCCATTTCTTTTCAGCTTGAAGACCATTTAACATTTCTTGTGAGGCTGGTTGAGTAGGGATGGACTCTTTTAGCTTTTGCTTGGCTGGAAAACTGTGTTTCTCCTTGAATTCTGAATGACACCCTTGCAAGGTTGAGTATTCTTGGTTAGAAGTTTTTTTGTTTGTTTTTGCTTTTATTTTTGTTTGTTTGCTTGCTTTCAGTACTTTGAATTTGTCATGCCATTTATCTATTTATTTATTTATTTATTTTTGGTTTTAAGATTTTATTTATTTATTTGACAGAGAGAGATCACAAGTAGGCAGAGAGGCAGGCAGAGAGAGGAAAAGAAGCAGGCTCCCAGCTGAGCAGAGAGACTGATGTGGGGCTCGATCCTGGGACCCTGGGATCATGACCGGAGCGGAAGGCAGAGGCATTAACCCAGTGAGCCACCCAGGCGCCCCTGTCATGCCATTTCTTACTGGCTTGCAACGTTTCTGCTGAGAAATCTGCTGATAGCCTTGTGGAGTTTCCCTTTTATGTAATAATTTGTTTTTTTTCTAGCTGCTCTCGCTTTAACTTTTGACATTTTAATTATAATGTATCTTGCTGTGGAACTCTTTGGGTTTATTGTATTTAGAACTCTCTGGACTTCCTAGCCCTGGATGTCTGTATCCTTCCCTAGATTAGGGAAGTTTTTGGCCATTAGTCTTTCAAATAAGTTTTTTGCTCCTTTTCCTCTCTTCTATAATATAAATGTTATTCCACCTGATGTTGTTCCATGAAATTAGATTACTTTTAAATAACTTTAGCAAAAGAGGTTTTTTTTTGTATGATTTCATATTATGTATAATCCAAAGTTATTGAATTTTACACTTTGTAAATGTCTTCCATAGTAATTAACTTAAAGGGCTAGGTCCTGAGCAGTTATAAAATAGACTTATTCTTTTAAGTTGAAATTTGCTCTAAATGAAAAAGTTTTTGATAAGTTGACATATAAGAAGAGACACAACAATAAAACTAAAAGATGGTATTTATGTATTACAAAAATCAGTTTATATTTTAAAATCCTATTTGAGACAAAGAAGAAATACATAATAAAATATTGACTGTTATTGAAAGAAAAAAGCCAAGCAATCATTTGAAATCATAAATGTCTTTTTGATTCAGATAGCATATAATTTAGGAATGATTGGGTGAAAAAGGAGCTTCTTGCTTGTTTGGCTTGCCCCTAGGTGGTGATAAAATTATTGCAAAGTAAAAAAGACAAGGCAAAAGGCAAATGTAAACAGGATACTAAGTTCTTTCAGAAGATTCTGGTTTTGATTCTTAGGGATAAAATGACTCAAATTATCTGCTGCTTTTTGGTCATATGAACAAGGATAATGCCTTTTTTTTTTAAGGTTTTGTTTTGTTTATTCATTTGACAGAGATCACAAGTAAGCAGAGAGGCAGACAGAGAGAGAGAGAGAGAGGAAGGGAAGCAGGCTCCCTGATGAGCAGAGAGCCCAACGCAGGGCTCCATCCCAGGACCCCAGGATCATGACCTGAGCTGAAGGCAGAGGCTTTAACCCACTGAGCCACCCAGGTGCCCCAAGGATTATGTCTTTTAAAAACATTATGTCTGAGTATTTCCCTCACTCCTTTCCCCCCTCTGCCTTTGATTACCCACTAAATCTGGCACAAATACAGATTGAGACACCCTCTATTTTCTGAACTACCATCATTGACTCACCAAACTTCAATTCTGATCAAAGTTATAATAATGAAAATAATGATAAAATAATAAAGACTGCTGAGACTAGGTTATGTTGAAAATTGTTATATGAGGAATATGTTGCATATTAAATCCTTTGCTTACAGCCATAAAAAAGAATCTGCTACATAATTACATATTTTGATTATCAAATCACAAGTTATGCCAGAGTTTCATATTCCTTTGAAGAGACATATCATTCAGCTAGAAATCCTCTGAGAATGAAGAAACTGATTTCCAACACATGTTCCCAAAACTGAACATCAGTTTCTTTTTAAAGTGAAAATTTCTCAGAGAAAATCACAGTATTATTTTGTTGTTGTTTTTGAATTCAGATGCATTTCTATATTGTATTTTTAACATGGCATGTAGGTTCAAGTTTTTACTGTTACTGATAAGCCTGATATATAATTCATGAGTTTAACAAAATTTTAGGTGCTCAAGCACCTACCCATAAATTTAATATCCACTTTGAATCAAGAGTCATGAAACTAAGATTGCAAGTCCTACTCAATCTGAAGAAAAAAGAAACCCAGTGTTTTATTAACAAATATTCCCCTATAACATGAAAATCAAAATACTTATTTGATGCTTATCATTAAAAAGAAAACACAAGCAACAAAATGTTGAATCTATATTTGCTGTTCTGATATTGTATTGATTATTGTTTATCTTAAGATAAAAGTGATGATTAAAGAGTAAAGGAGTTATAGCTCATGATAATTATGTTATTTGCTAAAATCTAAAGTTGAAATGGAGCTGATGCATGCAGGAACAAATGCTGTATACTGCCCAAGTCCAGAGAGCACTATTTCTATGGACTACAATGTAAATGGCACTCCCTGGATTTGGACATGATGGTACCCGAACTAGAGTTCTAGACAGAAGGACAAATAGATGCTTTCCAGAAAAGGCTGTAGAGATATTTTCACTAAATAGTTATAAATTTTTTAGGTAGGAACGTCCAGTTTCTTGAGATTAACTGTCCTGTATAATAAGGAGACAATATTTACCAGTAACCACTCTACTTCCACAAGCATTAATTTAGCATGTAATGTGTGCTTGGCACTATGTTACTTATATTTTTCTTATTTAATCCTCAAATAATCTTATGAAGAAGTTGAGATTAAACAGATAACTAATGTGTTCAAGGCAATAGAGTTGATAAAGTTTCAGAAATTAGAACTAACTCTGGTTTCCCTGACATAGAAGCAGGTGCTTGTAAGATCTACTATACCGTGATATCACCATGGTGCATTAAACAAGTCCCATTGACCTGCATTGAAGTTTGTACCATGAATTTTCTAGTCAAAAAATACTTGAATTTGTTACTTTGTCTGAAATTTGAGTACTTATATATGGGAATATTATGAAAAACATCAAACTTAGGATAAACACAAAAAAGTCTGTCCCTCAGTATCAGAATAAAATTCTCAGGCCATGGATGATTTCTCAGTAGTATGGTTTTGAGTATTCTTCCTCCTTTTCCCATTTATTCATTCTTCTTTCAAAGTATAGAGAGGGACTCTGGCTAACTTGAATAAAACAGGTAATTATTAAAAAGTTATTGAGAGCACATGGATTTGCTATGATGTTGGGCAACCAGGCTCAGAGAATGCTCAGAGAAAAATAGGTGTTATGCTGCCAGAACCATGGCCCATGGCCAAAACTGGAATGAAGCATGTGCAGGCATTTGCCTTGGGCTCAAAATTTAAGAGGACACCCCCATATTTTCAAAAAATATTTAAAAAAATAAAAATCAATGAATCAAAGATTCTATTCATAATAGACAAAAATGTCAAAATTTTATATTGAGACAAGGTGGTGATAAAATATCAGAATCAGTATGAGGCAGAGAATTGAGAAGGGATGTGTGTGTGTGTGCGCACATGTGTGTGTGTCGTTAAAGCATGAATCTAATATGTCTACAGGACATCCAAAGCTGAACACTCTTAATTTCAGTTTGGAAAGCTCTTCTGGAACTCAAGATATGGCAGAGCTAAGATAGAAATTTAAGGGTGTTTGTCAAATAGGTGTTACTTGACATCATGGGGAAAATAGACACCTAGGAAAATTCCAGAAAATAGAAGACTGAATCCTGGAGAATGCTCACATTCTGTGGGGTGTAGAGGAAGAGAAGCCAGTGAAGGTGAATGAGGAGAGGATAGACAGGATAACCAAGAAAAAATGCTGTCCTGGATACCAGGAGAGGAGACACTCTCATGATTAAGTGGAGTAGAAGAAGTAACAGCTCAGCAAAGGTGCAAAATGGTTAAGTGGTCAAAAGCTATCATTTATAAACATTTGTCACATACCAAGCACTGTGCAATACATTTAACATAGCTGTCTCTTTTAATCTTTACATAAACACTGTATAGTCGTTATTGTTCTCATTATATATATGAACAAATACCATTACTTTTTGATGAAATTTATCATTAACTCTGGGATTGTTTTATTAAATTATAATACTTGAGGTCTGTATATATTTTGTGTGGTAGGATTTTGAGAGACAAAGAACTTGCCAAGGTCACACAACAGTCAATGATGGATGGGTATTGAGCTCAGGTCTGTCTGAAGGCAAACTCATGTGGGTATAGAGTTTCCTGCCAGACTCATAGTTTTCCTCTCTCCTTGATGATCATGATCAACAGTAAAGCTGTACAAATGCAGACGTTGAGGCTCTGACCCTGAAGCTTTTGATTCTTTGGGTCTCAGTAAATGTCTATCTAACCATAGTGCCATAAGGGTCACAGACTCTCAATTGTTTAATAATTTTATCTACAAAATAAAGGATTTGGGCCCAAATGATAACTAAAGTCAATGATTTGTAATTAATATCCTTGAGAGAAGCAGATAGATGGAGACCTAATGAAGTATACATGCATTTTTTTAATTGACCTTGTAATCTCAATAAAAGAACATTCACATTCCTTGGTAGTATGGGCACCATTCAGTATGTATGTATCTATGTATGTACGTACGTACATATGTACATATGTATGTATGTATTTATTTGAGAGAGAGTGCCTGCAAGCCCAAATGGGGGTGGTATGGGGGCAAAGAGGAGAGGGAGAAGCAGACTCCCTACTGAGGACCCTGGTACCTCAACCTGAGCTGAAGGCAGATGCTTAACCAACTGAGCCACCCAGGAGCCTTACAATTTAGTTTAATAATAAGGAAAGTAGTATTGCAATTAAATCATGGAACATATTATTCTCAAGCCCTTATAATCTGCAAAACATGACCTCTAGCAAATCATCTTATATCGACACTTCAGTGTAAGATAATGCATGACATATCCCATCTCCTTTATTACTTAGTCATTTGAGTTATCATTTGCTGCAAATCACCATTTTGCTCATAAAGGAGAACATCTGCTTCATTAAAGAAGTAAATAAGAGCAAAAAAATTGGTTTGGAAATGAGTTTCCTTTTTAACTCTCTATTAAATGAAGGTCTTATTTAATGTGATAACATTTGGTGTTGTTTCTCTTAGTGCAGTTCAAAAAGTAGCCTAAATGTAGACCATTTTAATAATATGCTGCTAGAAAGAAAATGATGTGTTGTTAGTTTTATTTGGCACTAAGCACAATGTCTTGCACAGAGTGGATGCTCAATGTTCTTGGATGTTTGTTGAATGACCATAAAGCACAGAAAAAAAGAAAATAATATGGTAGTTATTTATATGGCATTTACAAGATACTAAAGAAACTTGATTTCTGAATATTATACTTATGAAAGTATAATCATATATACAAACATATATAATATCATACTGATATTTTACACTTACAGAAAAAATACAATGGACTCTAAAATATTTGTATTTTCCCTATACATTCTACAGATCCCTACAATTTAGTAATTTAAAATTAAATACTAAATTGTAGATTAGTATTAAATACTAAAATTATAGACTATTATTAGAAATTATTTATATTAATATTGCCTAGGCATACCAACAAAACAATTTAACAATAGCATTATAAATATAAACTAAAAATATTGGCTTTTTAATGAAATTTATCATTATCTTTGGGATTGTCTTACTAAATCATTACACTTGAGATCTATATGTGTTTTGTACAAAAAGATTCAAAACTCTTAGCAAACACTGAATATTATTTTGGATATCAGTGACAAATGATCCATATGTAGTAATTGATCCATATGGTAGCACCCACCAAGCCACTTGTACTGGAGACCTTATGAAACTCAGGCAGCCTCCCTGATTTCAATTACAGTGCAATAAAAATCACTCTAGCTCTGTGCCACAATTCCTACCAAAGACTGACTCCTGTGGGAAAAAATTAACAAAGAGTGGCTGCTGGAAAAATCAGCATCTAAAATAGAATTTAAATGTTTTTGATATCCTGAATCAAGTCTACATTGTCAGTCATGTCATAAAAATAACAGCATATTATTTATAAGAACTACCATTTATAGAGAGCTTATTGACATTCAGCACTTTACATACACCTCATTTAATCCTTAAAACAACCACGTAGGGTGGGTTTGGTTAATCCTCCTTTAAACAGTCAGGTGTGGTTTTGTTTTTGTTTTTAAGAGAGTTTAATGTTCTCCTCAAACTCACAGATCTATAAAGTGGAGGGGCCAGAGTTTGAACCCACATCCTTTTTTTTTTTTTTTAAGATTATTTATTTATTTATTTATTTGACAGAGAGAAATCACAAGTAGATGGAGAGGCAGGCAGAGAGAGAGAGAGAGGGAAGCAGGCTCCCTGCCCAGCAGAGAGCCCGATGTGGGACTCGATCCCAGGACCCTGAGATCATGACCTGAGCCGAAGGCAGCGGTTTAACCCACTGAGCCACCCAGGCGCCCCCTTTTGAGTTCGAAGTCTGGACTGTTAGTCACTAAGACCAATGCATTGATAACTTGTATTCAGTAGCACTCACCTGTATAGCTGTGAGTGGAGTGATGAGAAACCCAGTCAGTTCTATTGTCTGATTTGAGGCATCAACCGATGATGTCAGTGGTATGCATTGTTTTAAATTAGTCCAAGGATCATAATATACTCTTCATATAATTTTTTTTTTTATGTGGAAGATTTCAATCATTAATTCTTGGATACAAATATGTAATACAAACCAGTCCCAAAAATGATGTTGTCTGAAAAGCCATATATTATAAATAACTTGAAAAGCTTTGCCAGCGTTCTCATAATGAAATAAAGTATTCACGTTATTTTCTTTTAGCTTCTTAAAAATGTCACTCTGTTTTCTTTTGGATTGCATAATTTCCCATGAGAAATGTGCTGGAATTCTTTCCTGTGTTCTTTGGTATATAACTTGTTTTCTTTCTCTGACTGATTTCAAAATTTTCTCTTTTTTTTTTCAGGGTTTTTTTAAAAAAATTTTATTTATATTTACATTTATTTATTTTTTATTTATAATATATTGTATTATTAGCTCCAGGGGTACAGGTCTGTGAATCGTCACAGCCCTCACCATAGCACATACCCTCCTCTTTTCAGCGTTTTTTTTTTTTAAGATTTTTATTTATTTATTTGACAGACCAAGATCACAAGTAGGCAGAGAGGCAGGCAGAGAGAGAGGAGGAAGCAGGTTCCCCGCTGAGCAGAGAGCCCGATGCAGGACTCGATCCCAGGACCCTGGGATCATGACCTGAGCCAAAGGCAGAGGCTTTAACCCACTGAGCCACCCAGGCGTCCCTTTTCAGCAGTTTTAATGGGATATACCTATGAGGTTTTTTTGTTGGTTGGTTGGCTGGTTGTTTGGTTTATTTGTTTTTGTAAGTATTCTTTTTGTTCCTGGGAAATTTTATGGTCTGTGATTTCATGTGTTTAATTATTTTTGGAAAATTATGAGCTATTATCTCTTCAAACATTTACTCTCCCCCATTCTCTCCGCTTTCTCTTCCACTTGCGTGGCAGCTGATCTTCTTCCTATGGTCCTGTTGCAAGTGAGTCAGGACTAGGGTCCCCACTCCTTGGAGACACCTGTCTTTCCTTAGATCTTAGACTGTTTACTCTGCAACCTCTGCTCCCTAATGGAGTTAAGAAAAGTTATGATTCTGTAGATTACCCTGTTTCTCCTGTCGTTAGAATGGGAGGAAACTCTTCTCCACTTTTTATGTCCTACGCGGAAGCTAGAAGTCTCTTTGACTTTTGAGAAGTTTATGCCATTTCCCTTTAAGATGGCTTGGAAGACATCATGGATATTTTACCCAGACTTCTGGTTAATTCCTTTTTTAAAAAAGATATTATTTATTTATTTGAGAGAGAAAAAGAGCGAGAAAGCGAAAGAGAGAGCACAAGCAAAGGGGAGGGGCAGAGGGAGGAAGAAGCAGACTCCATGCTGACTGAGCAGGGAGCCCAATGTGGGGCTCCATCCCAGGACCCTAGCTACCAGAGGCAGATGCTTAACTGACTGAGCAACCTAGCCCCCCACCCCCTTTGGTTAATTCTTTTGGAGATGAAGGTAGAAAACACAATTACTACCTGCTGAATTTACTCTTATTTTTTCCACTAAGGAGCAATGCCTCCTCATCTTCAAGGAAGAAGAAAGTAACAGATAAAAGACTTGGGATGGCAAAATAAACCTACTTTGGGTTTCTACCCATTAGCAGTGCTGGATGGGCCATTAGGCAGAGATTCTGGGGCCAGAGGTCCGGTGCACTTCTTTTTTCTCCTCACTTTCTCTAGAACAAAGTCCCAAAATAAATATTACCACACTCTCAGAAGTGACTGATATTCTCTGGCTTATTTTCATGGTGAGCAATTCACCTGGAGATATTTCTGAATGGATGAATACATTGATAATAATCATATTATAAACTCATCAAAATGTTCAAAACCCAATGTAAAGTAATTTTTTAATGAAAAATACATTTTAAATGAAGTTTAAAGCCAGATAATTTATTTTAGGGAATTCTGTTTTGCAAAAAAAGTGGTATTGGCCTGTTTGGAAAGAGATTGTCTTCAGAAATTCTGAAGTGCTCACTCTTTATAAGATCAGAGGGCACTCACAGCACTGCTAAACTAACTCAAAGAACGTACTGTAGCTTCCTTTGGAAAATCAAGGCATCCATGCCTTTGTTGAGGAGAACCTTGTTAGAGGAAAGAGCACTGTCTTATATGAAATTTGTTTCAAATTTATGAAAATAAAGACAGCTGGTATTTTATTTTATTTTATACTAGCTTTATTGAGGTACAGCAAACAAATAAAATTGTAACTTGGTGAAAATTCTTCCACAGTGTATGAGTATTTTAAATCACGATATGATTTATGGCAAATCTATTGGTTTGTGTAGCTACTTTACAAAACAATATTGTGCTGTTATTATGTGTATAGAATATATATGTGCTTGTATGATACATGGAATATATGTAAGATGTAATACACTATGTAAGTGTACTCTCTACTCCAAATTTTTTCTCTGTTATCCATTTACTGTGTGAGTTGTCTTCTCTTTGGAAGATAACTCCTCTTTACAGAGTCTAAATATGGGCTGCCTCCCCAGCTAAGCTATGCAAGACTTGTCCAAAGAGAGTTTCAACTCAGTTTTGAAAAACAAGAACAAAAACCAATACTGTGTATTTGGTTCCAGCAAGGAGGAGGCTCAGCAGCCCAGTGGTGTTTGGGCTAATATTCTGCCTAATGCAATCTTCATGTTATCAGCCCATCGTCAGCTCCTCATCCTTTCAATAATGTAATATAAGTTGCTAAACCCCTAGAGCTGATTGTATCACAAAGGGATTACCCCAGTCCCTTTCTGGGAATTAAACCTACAAAGGGCAGACAGCTGGGCTGCCTGCATCAATCTGACATTGGTTCTTTGCTACGTACATTAGTGCAATCTGCTGCCCCAGAACAGAATTGTAAACATTCGAGCTGTATTCTCAAGACCCTGTTTTTAAAATATTAACATCCTGCAGTGCGCTTTAAGTACTCAATAATAGAGTTAAATTCACAGCAACCGAGGGTATAGAAGGAAAACTTAATGAAGCTGGAAAGGGTCTGGATTTTGCAAGCTTATATTTGCGAGTCTTGAAAATCACAGGCACTGAGATGAACCTTGGCAGAGCGCTGAAAGTGTCATCCGTGAGCACTTAACAGTGATGTCTTTCCTCTCTGCTCAGCTTCTTAAGAACTTTTTCCTCCTGTGAATGACCTTACCCTTTGGAAAACCTGATTCCATTTGAAATCGGAATTGCAGTAAACAATGTCACTACTTTTACTTATATTTCCTGGTTGTCTGATCACCATTTGAACAAAATGTCATGAATGAAAGGGTTTCTGTTTGGGAAATACTATACCCATGGGGGAAATTTTCAGATATAATCCAACCTTATTATATTATTAGAATTCATTAGTTGAAACTCATTTACATGCTTGCGTGCAAATATTAGGGTGTGTTTAAGATACTTTGGTTGTTACCCCGTTTGAGAATGTGAACTTCTGAGATGCTGTTTATTCCTTGCCTTTCTAAGGTGCTGCATATAAACCCTTTAATCATTTTTCAGTTTTAGTGCTTCCTGAGAAAGTCTTCAGTCAAATGGGATTGCATATTAAGAAGGACTATATTTGAAATAACTTTCCCAAGTAATACAATTTGATGGTGCCTATTATGTGCCTGGCAGCAAAATAGGAATCTTATTTCAATTGAACTCTATTTATGCCCTCAAATCAGGACGTTCAGTTTGACTTTAACACAATAAGTCAAATTGACCTATTCCTAAAGGCCCAGGACCTGATAGATCCTGGGTGACCTAAACGAAATCACGTTAAGAGTAACAATATTAATGATAACAGGAAATTAGACTTACAATTCTGGAATGAATTTAGATATTCTAGAATAAATTATCTTTAGATATTAGGCAGTGTTACATTCTTGTGTTATTGATAGGCAAAACAAGAAATATTGATGAATACATAAGGCTAATCAAACTTTTCCTGGGACTGAAAATCTTTTGAAAACCAAGTACATCTATGGCTGATTTTAAGTCCCTATTGAAAGAGGGTCACCAAACATTTCATTCATTCAAATTTTGTTAAATTTTTACCAGTGCAGATGATGAATGTGAAAATGATTTTTTTTTCCCTTAAACTGGTTGATACTGTTTGTTTTGATGTGGGATTATGCTTTAAAAGACATTGTAAAAAAAAAAAAAAGACACAAATATGCACATTGGTGACAACAGACTCACTCCAATAACATGGCAGGATTTGTCCCTTATTTCCTAGAATTCTGTTACTTTGTCTGGTGTATAAGGGATAGTCCTCAATTAGTTGTGCTATGTTTTCTCTTGCTTGGTAAGCATTTTTGGTCAAACGAGGAATGGCAGAGTTCCACAATTAGATCAAAAGATCAATCCTAATGTACCATTTTCTCCTCACCCTCCTGCTGTAATAAAGTGGCTGCGGCTCTCCAGGGGACAACTCAAAATCCTCGGACTGATATTTCTAAATTAGCTGACTCTCTGACCTTGCTGGTAATTGCGTTAGTTTATCAATGTTCAACACAATTTATTACTCTCCGATATGTACCAAAGTGTTTATCTCTCAACACTAACAATATTAAAAAATCTAAACTATCTATTGCAGCAGAAAGAGGCATCCTTTCATTAGGGAAAAACATAAATAAGTGGGAGATGTCACATGACCTGCCTTAGCACAGAAGAGCTGCAGCTCCTGAAGGAGGGTAGTTGCTTCCTCAGGTTTGACAATGTCATGTTCGCAAATTCTGGAAGAAGAGGCACCAAGTTTCATTTCCATTCGTGTGTGTAATGTACAGGAATGAAATGGTGCTTTCTGCATTGCTACAGTAATGGCTTCGTTCTAAGAAAAATATATGGCATCAATAAAGCCTTATCAAAGCACTTAAAATCCACATGGGTACTGATAGGATTTCACTTTGACTTTCAACGTGGTACAGTTTGATGGGGAAAAACATTACGTTCATGGGTCCAATTTTGGGATGAAGGAAGTCGACAGATTCACTTGCTACCTTCATCTTAATCATTTTATTATACATTTTTTAAGTCTTGTGTTTGATGAGGATGGTGAACGAGCTGTGACAAAAGTCAGTGTATATTAGTGACTAAAGATAGTGCCATATTGGAATTTCTCTAAAGAAATCCCTGGTTTTAATGTACTATTGGACAAATAAATTTTGTACCACCTGGCTATGAATGATGTTAATAACCTGCTCATGTAGAATTAGGTGTGGTAAAGATCATGCTGTTCAACTTTAAAACTTTAAACAATGGGCTACCTTTTATTTACTGTACATCTTCTACCCGGTTCCAGTAGGAACTGGACTTTCCTCTTCTTTCTTCACAGATGACACAGAAGTTAGGAAGTGTTCAGTTACATCCACCTACTCATTTGCCCGCTGGAACCAAATCCCTGCATTCATTCCTCACTCATAGGGCATGAGTTTCAAAGGCAGCTTGACTAGGATAACACTGGTTTGACGGTTGCAAAGCATTTGATATCTTCTTAAAATCTTGGTGTCTTAAATTATAGTTCATATTATTATTACTATTATTGTTATGTTATTAATAATTGTTAGGCTTATGTTCTTTCAAAAGCAGATTTGTTTTTAATTTCTTTCTTTCACCAGCAGCTCATTTCAGTGCAAAAGATAAAATTCCTTTGGTAAGGGAACTGTTAGATTTGCCTCCTCTCTAAAATCTCCTCTATAGAATTTTCTACAGAACTTTAAAATCCACATTTGGAGAATTTTATTGTTTTAATTACATTCAAAAGTCATAGAAATTGTTTAAGTTTTTAAAAGTCCTCAAATTCTCTGACATCCCTTTAGTGTTTGAGTACTATTTATGCTTCATTAACATTGCCAGCCTTAACCAGGAGATCTCCAGAGTGTGTCCACTGTGTGTGTTACTCAACCAAAACTACACATGCAACCTGCTGTGTTTTAGATTTAGATTAAACACTCATTGAGTGCCTGTAAGAAGCCAGATTCTGGTTCTACTCATTGCATTCTTTCTAATCACCTGGAAAATAGAATAAATAAATTTTTGTCCATTTGAATATAATTTGATTCAGATGCTTGGACTAGCCTCATAGCATTTTGTTTTAAATAAATAACTGTTATTTTCAGTCAGGTAAAATTGAAGGATAAATACAAGTTATTTTGAGCAATAAAAATATTGTATTTTATTGGGGCACCTGGGTGGCTCAGTGGGTTAAGCCGCTGCCTTCGGTTCAAGTCGTGATCTCAGCGTCCTGGGATCCAGCCCCACATCAGGCTTTCTGCTCAGCAGGTAGCCTGCTTCCCTTCCTCTCTCTCTGCCCGCCTCTCTGCCTACTTGTGATTTCTCACTGCCAAATATATAAATAAAATATTAAAAAATATATTGTATTTTATTAAAATAGCAGTCTTTATAAATATGAAAGTCCACATAGAAAAAAAAAGGGTGATGAACATTTATTGACTGTCTGTTGTTTGCCTCTAGTACTTTAAATATGTTAGCCACTCTCCTAAAAATAATTCAGCATTTATTTTGTGATGGGAACTGTGCTTAGTACGGGGGATGTGTGGGTGCATGAGGTAATGTTCCTTGCATTCATGGGACTATAGAGAAGTGGGCAAGTCCTTCTTGTATAATGTTCTTCTTGATACACAAGTGGTGAGTACAGTGTTTTAGAAACACACAAGGGTTAGGAGAAGAATAATCTCACAAAACAAACTAGGGTTCCTGGGGGGAGGGGGGTCGGGAGAGGGCGGTGGGGTTATGAACATTGGGGAGGGTATGTGCTATGGTGAGTGCTGTGAAGTGTGTAAACCTGGCGATTCACAGACCTGTACCCCCGAGGATAAAAATACATTATATGTTTATAAAAAAATAATTAAAAAAAAAAAAAAAAAAGAAACGCACAAGGGACTTATCTGGTCCACCTGGGTTAGGAAAGGCTATGTAGACAAAGTAACGTTGATGTGGATGTCTGTCTTCTGTTTAGAATCCTTCCCTTCACCTTCTATCCTTCCATACTTTTCTGCTTCCTTCCTTCTTCCCCTGTCCTTTTCACTTTTTTAGATTTTAAAAAATAACAAAAACCATTATCTGATTTTTATAACGTATCTAACAATGCAGAAACTTATAGGAAGCCAAGGTTAACAAGCTCCTCAGTTCCACACTCATGCACTGTTAGTAGGAATGTAAATGGGAACAGCCACTCTGGAAAATAGTATGGAGGATCGTCAAAAAATTAAAAGCAGAAATACCATATGATCCAATATACCATTACTGAGTATTTACCCAGAGAAAAGTAAAACACTAATTTGAAAAGATACATGCACCCCTTTGCTTATTGCGGCATTATTTACAATAGCCAAGATATGGAAGCGACCCAAATGTCCATTGATAAATGAATGGATAAAGAAGATGGGATAAAGAAGATATCTCTATCTCTATCTCTATCTCTATCCATATCCATATCTACATCTATACCTATGGTGGGCAATCTAGTTGCTTTGTGACATTACAAGAAAATCTTGCAACAAACATCTTGGTACATATGTCCTATATGCTACAGTCTTTATTTCTGAAGAATACATTCCCCTGAATAAAGGTATCTGGGTCTAAGTCTAGGAAACCTTTATAGAAATGGCCAGATTGTTTCACGGTTATGGAAATATTTATCAACAGTGTATATGGTGATTTCATCAACACCGGATCCTACTATTTGTGATTTTTGCCAATATAAAGGTCGAGTCTCTCATTGTTTCAATTTGAATTTTCTCAGTGATTCATGAGGATAAGCATCTCTTCATGTTCTATTTATACAAATTTCCTATTTATGTTCTTTGCTCTTTTATCCCTGAGCTTGCTGCCTTCCTTCCTCCCACCCACCCTCCTTCTCTTTCTTTCTATCTTTCTTTCTATCAATTTGTAGGAACTTTTTCCTGTATCAGGGATATTAACCCTTTCCATTGGTTAGAGCTTTCAGCTGGTAACAAAGAAAACTGGCTGGTTTAGGCAGTCAGCGATTTGTGGAAGGATGTTGAGTAAGCTCTCAGAATCAGTGGAAGGGCTTGAGAAACAGGCTGGAGCCTGAATTCCCAGGCACAGTCTGCAGATTGGCATTAAAGAACTGGCCGGAGGAGAACGTTCATTAGGACAGCTGTGGCCTCTGCTGCAGCCATCTCCTGAAAACTCAGTTAAAGTCTCTGAGCCCGTTTTCTTAGGTAGTTAGTTTGGGATCTTAAGACACATGCAGATGCACCAGGTGATACAGTTGTGGCCCATCTGTAATTGGGCTGGGAAAATAGGATTTCTGAAGGTGGCTTCAGAATGTGGTAAGCTACCTAATGTAGGGTAAATATTCAAAAGGGCTCGGGCACCACAAATAATAGATGCCCACTACACCCTTTATCTGCCTTATTCATTGCACATCTTTTTCTCTAGTCTGTATTTTGGCTTTTTGTTTATGATCTCTTTGGTCATATAATTACAAAAAAAGATAGAAAGAAATTATGTTTCTCTTCCTTTATAGCTTCTAGGTTTTGTCTTGCTTAAGTTCTCTACCATTTCAAAGTCATACAAAAATTTTCAAAGTTTAATAGAATTTTACTTTTTACATTTTGATCGTAATTCATATAAAGTTTATTTTTGCATATGAATTGGACTGTAAATTAATTTCCTTTTCAGATTAACATCAGCACCAAGAAACTCTTTCCGTTTCCCACACTGAATGGACATGCCAATTTTGTACTACACTATGTTCTTATAATAAACTTGGATATATTTCTTGACTCTTCACTTTCTTTCACTTTTTTATCCCTGTGAAAATTTATACTGTTTTGATTATAATAGTTTTTAAATACATCTTATTGTTTTGATAGGTACTGTATATTTTAATGATTTTTTGTAGTACAGATTTTACTGCTTTTTTTGCTAATCAAGCATTTTCATGTAAAATAATTTTGCTCAGTTCTTAGAAAACAAATTGGTACTCTGAAGTTGCATTGAATTTGGTAAGGATTGATCATATTATGAGACCAACTCTTTTCATCCAAGAACATGGTCTTTCTATTCAGTTATTTTCTTAAGTCTTTTAATAAGATTTTGTAGCTTTCTTCCTATAGTCATGTATCTTTCTTGTTTAATTCTTAGGTAAGTTTTTATTGTTATTGTGAAAAGAAAACTCTACAATCCAAATTGTAACTTGTGACTAGTAGAATAGACAAAAGCTACAGATTTTGGTGTACTTATCCTGCATAAAGACAGCTTCCCTAATTCTCTTATTAGGTAGCTTGATATTTCAGTTTCATGGGTCCAGTAAAGAAATTTTTGTTGTTTCTTTTCCAATATTTGTAGTAATTATTTGATATTTTTTATTTTGTTGCATAAGTAAAAAAGTCTTCCAACAATGTAAAATTTGGTAGAGGTTGGTATTATCTCTGTCTTATTGTTAATTTTGGTAAAAATAATTTAAACATATCATATAACTATTGTGATTTTTGTACTGGGTTTTATAACAGTCTAGATCACATTTAAGTGATGACCTTCTATTTCCTTTATATTTAAAATTCTTAATGAAATAATTGCTGATTTTTCAAGTGTTTACTCAACATCTTTTGATATAATCATATGAGTTTTCTTATTTAAATTTTGATGTGATTATGTTGTTGAATTTTTTATGTATTCCTGGACTTAACCCTACTTATCATAGTTTTTATGATTCAGTTAATCGGTATTTTATTTAGAATTTTTAGTCCTGTACTATTTTATCAAGCTTCGCTATCCTGTGAGTGACTTCTGTGTTTGTTTTCCTCATTTTTCATGCTGAATTTCCTTTGTTCTCCAGTTCCAAAGAGTAGAAGCTAAATGGAGGGCAATTTTGTCTCTAGACAAGAAAACCCAATTTCTTTTGTTGCTTTTTTGTTTTTTTTTAAGTCAATACATTTTTATTTAAGAAATTTTACATGTGAATCCTCCACTGTTGATCACCTCACATCCTCCAAAGTTAAGATCATAATCTTCAAAATAGCCCTTTAAAAAATAATTTTTGTTCAGTCTGCATTTGTCACTGCAGGCCAGAGTTCTTTCAGCTGAGCTTCTTTGATCTCCACTGGAATACAGACATACTTCAAAAATTCCCCACCTGTACTCTTTGGGATCCAATTTCTTTACTTTGCGCCCCTAGAAGTCAAATTGTAGGAGGTACATTCATTGCTATTTTGGCAAAGGATCTAAAACTATTATTCCTTCCTGGAAACCAGATTTCTTTAACAGCAAATGAGGCTTCTTTTGAGGTATTGTGTTTGTTATCATCAGTTGAATCATCTGAATTTATTGCAGGGGGGATATTCCTTTGACTTGGAGGTTTGAGCTAGATGACTTGTGAGGTCCTATTCAACCCTAACATTGACAGTTACTGAATTACATAGGGTTAAGAGTGTGGTCTCTAGAGTCAGATTTCTGGGTTTGGATTTGAACTCTAAGACTTAGTCGTTGTGGCAATTTACATATCTTTACTAAGCCCATATTTTTCCTTTATCCAACAGTAAGGATCAAGTGAAAAAGTCTATATAAGTTTGTTAGTGAAGTGTTTAGTGCATGATACACATTCTGTAAATACTAGCAAGTAAAGAGTGTCATGGAATCTTTCATAAAGTTATCAGTAAGAGTACTCTTCATTTACTTTTAAGATATGGTTTGTGTATGAAAGAAAATTACTCTTCTCATATTATGGTATTCTAGAGAGTGTCTTCCTTCACATAATCCTTAGTCTAAAAAAAAAAATCTACCTGTTTCTTAAATGGTGTTATTTTTCATTGTCTACTTTGGAGGCTTCCTGCTCTGCACGTAGTCTCTGGGTGATTTCAAACACTCTCTTGGCTTTAATTATCATCTATTTGCTGATGACTCTCAAATAGCTCTTTCTCCTGAGCTTCTGCCTATATATCTAACCTGCCTACTAGATGTTCCCATCTGGAGATCCCATAGTCTCCCCTGCTACTGTACAACCAGAATGAACCCACCATCTCTTCTAGGATGTTCTCCTGAGATTCTCTTCCTCTCTCAAGGAATGATGGTACTATCCTTGTTCAAACCAGAAATCTGGAGTTATCCTCGACCACTCCACCCTCTCCTCCACCCCACCTTTAATTCCCAAGTTCTAAAATATCCTTTAAAGCAGTCCATCACTCTCCACCTTTAGTGATAACTCTCTAGTTTTGGAAAGCATTAACAGGACCTCCCTTTTTAATGAGACACATTTTTGAAAATGCAAATGTGTTGGTTTAATCTTGATACTTTAGAATCATTCTGTCTCAACCGTCCAACTTTTAACTCCAGCTGTAATGAATGTCTTCTTCTTATTTGAGCACACAGTGCTCTTTCTTGGTTCTGTGTCTTGGCATACTGGAATTCCTAACTGGAATACTTTCTTCTTGCTTATTGACTAGCTTACTGTTCTTTATCCTTCAGGTCTCTGCTGAACAAAAGCAATGTCAACAATAATAGTGATAAAGATAATGATAGTGATAGCAAACAATTAATGTATACTTACTATGTGCCAGGCACTATGACAAATGCTTCAAATACATCACCCCTCTCCCTCTTCACTATCAGTCTGTAGAGGCTTCCCATTTTCACAGTTGAAGAATCTAAGGCTTAAAGAGTTTAAATAATTTTTCCAAAGTGATTCCAAAGTGATGGAGCCTGTATGTGGAGGAGTTAGAATTTAAACCTAGGTCTCTCTCACTCCCTCCAGAGCCTGTTCTCTTTAGATAGCATCTAGTAAGGACTAGGTCATTTCTCCTTTATGTTCATGTACATAGCACACTGTCTCTATTTCTCTTAGTCCATCTGGGCTGCCATAACAAGATACCCTGGACTGGGGGTCTTATAAACAACACTTATTTCTCATAGCTCTAGAGGCAAGGACATCCAAGATCATGGTGTTGGCAGATTTGGTGTCTGGTGAGGGCTTCCTTGTTCATAGATGGCTGTTTTCTATGTCTTCATGTAACTCAAGGGGCTGGGGACTTTTGTGGGGTCTCTTTTAAGGGCAGTAGTCTATTTCATGAGCATTTTCATGACCTAATTCACTCTCAAGGTCCCACCTTCTGATAACTGTCACCTTGGGAATTAGGATTTCAATGTATGAATTGGGGGTGCATAGATATTTAAAGCATAGTGCTAGTCTAACACACTTATCACACCATAGTGTATCAATTTGTTCCATTCTCTATGCCTCCAACTAGTTTGCAACCACTGTAAAATCAAGGCCTGTTTATCCTTGTATTCCCAACTCTGAGCAAAGTGACTGACACATAGGAGGTTCTTAGTAAATATTTGACATATAACCCAGATGTCTTAGGGCTTTAGCCATGGTCTTTGGAGGTCTAGCATTCTTTAGCTTTTTTCTCTCAAAAATTCCTAGCTCGTGTATGATGTCATGAGTTTGTTAATTTCACTTAAGTCTTGAGGACTTCTAGGGAAGATCATTCTACTCCATCACCACCTCCCATCCTCTTTCTTTCTGGGTTCCCTCTTGTGCTGCAGTGTCTTGAATCTCCAACCCATTACTCACCCTGCCTGTTCAACATTCATGTAGGTATGACTTTTTATGACTTCCTGGAATTCTGTCAATAAATATTTTGCCATTCCATTATAGTTGAATGACTGAATGAATGAATGAATGAGTGAATGAAGTGTAAATGAGTGAATAAATCTGAGCTGAAGATTTGAACACAGACCTGCCTTATATAATTTTAAGGCATTCCACAAAATTTTCTTTGAGGCTGGATGACTGAATTTAATGATATACTACATCTGGCAAAACATTTATATTTTAATGAGAAAATTCTATTTAGCTGTGCTTTAAGTGCTGTATTATAGAGAGAGAATGTGTTTACTTTTTCAAAGTATATGTTATTTATTGTGGGCTCTGAGATGGGAGAATATGTCCTATACTTATTTGTGCCTGCTACATGATTTAGCAAAATGTCTTGAGCAGAGTAGGCACTCATTTAATAGCGAGTTGATTGATTGAATAATTATTCCACCTATAAACACTTCTGTAGTACATTACCTGATGAGTGTCTATTTCAACATGACGATGGCTATGACCTTCGTGTAGTTCATTAGCAAATGAAAAGTATCCTCATTTCCCTGGAAGGAAATGAGAATATAAAAAATGTGGTTCTATTTGTAGTGCCATTACTGTCTCACTGTTTGATTAAGAACAAATTCTTAACCTTTTAATGCTACCAGTTACCTATGACTCTGATCTCAAGGGCTACTGCAAAACCAAAATCCTGGGGAGGATAATATAATAACCCTGACCTATTTGAAGGGATAAAAATAGGCCACAAATGAGGGAACTCATTGGCCAGAATTAATCAGTAGTAGAGGAGAGGTGAGGTCTTTAGAAACAAACAAGCAAGCAAAGAAGCAAACAAGCAGTTTCACAATCACATTTTGTAATCATAACAGTTCCCTCTGAGAGTATCACCATTTTGCTGATAAGGACACTGAGGCTTAGAAATTTTAAGTAATTTGAGCCAAATCATATACCTAGTAAGAGGCGGCCCTTTCTGGTTTACTCTTATCTCCCTTCTCCCGGCTCCTCCACATCAACCCATTAGTCATTGTCACTTTCTCAGTTTTGAATTGTTTGTGGTAGGATGCCTAAAGCTATGACATCCCAGTTGCTTAGGAAAAGGAAAAAAAATCACTCTGAACTGAAGTGGCAGTTGACAATGAGAGACCTGTTCATAAAACCTTTGAACACTACCTAATGCTATGCATCTATTGTGCATTTACAGAAATTTTTTTTCTGTGCCATGCACTGTGCTGTGTCCTGAGAACATTAGAAAAAGAGGGGAGCAAGCTCTCTGTCTTTTCGGGGATACTGGGTCATGAAGGGAAAGAAGATTCTCAGGTGGACAAAGGAAAGAAAGGCATTCCAGGTAGACTGAGAAGCAGATCCAACGACCGTCAATAGGCACATCGGTGCATTTAAGGGCTGCCAATGTTTCAGTTTAGCTGGAGGGCCAAGGGCCACTGCAGAAGAGAAATCACTGAAGAGTGAAAAGACAGAATCAAGGAGAATCAAGGAGAATCTTGAATTGGGTAATTTGGTTTTACCTGGACTTTGCCTGTAGGCAACAGAGAACCAGTAGAGAATTATAAGCAGGAGATTCTTAGGACTGAATTTGCATTTTAGAAACAGTGTATGTGTAATGAAGAGGAAAATGCATCATGGGGGTGGGAGAAAGAATGGAGACTAGGGGTATAGAAAGCTCTTGCTGTGAGTTGGAAGCTGAGGTCACTTTTCCATTGGCAGATAAGCAGGAGATCTTGTATTATTAGACTTACTCAGTCATTTGATTTGGGTAGTGAAGGAAAGTTGGTACATTTAGTATTTTAAAGTTATCACTGAGTAACAATTCTAGTTGCTTTTTCTTCTAAATTAAGGCTTACCCAAGTGATTTTATGGCCTTCTGTGTACTAAAATAGTGAAGTTTCTTTTTGCTAAGTGATGCCTTTTCTTTATTTGCTTCCATTGACTGTTTAAATCCTTTCTCCCATTTACCGTTTCCATTGTAACTATACTGTGTTTGCTCCTAATGTGTTATAATTCTTCATAATCTGGTCTTCACCTGATTCTCATTCTAATATTTCTCTTTCCTCCCTTGAGGAAAGTATATCCATTTTTGGTTTCAAATGTTCATCACCTTTTGTAAATATTAAGACAACGATTCAATTTAATTTTAAAAATAATATTTTTCTATTTCTTATGTCAATAAATTACCTTTGTCATCTTTTAAAGCTGTATTGTTTCATATTTTTTTCTGCGCTCTTGTTGTTGTTCCATTTTGTTGTTCCCCAGAGGATGTAAGAATCTATATTGATCTAATGAACAATGTGGGGAGAAAAAAAACAAACCTAAGAAGAATTTAGGGTCGTATTCATGTTCTACAGTGTTCACTAGTTATCTATTTCAAAATAAAATGTATATTTCAGTCCTGATGAATCAAATATTTAAGGAACATTCTTTAAGTGGAGAAATATACATTGAAAAAATCACTACTGACCCTGAGAGGCCTCTTTGAAAGATTCTAGCCATGGATGATTTAACTTCAATTTAATCCTGCTTCTTCTACCAAGGGTTATCATAATGAGCATTGCTCATGAGGGTTCTGGGAGTATCAGAGAGGGTCAGAGATCAGAAAACATACGATATAATATTAGATAAAATATTAGCAGTCCTGGAAATACTCCCAAAGTCGTACATTATGTTAGAGCTACTGTATTCCATGTAGGAAAATAAAAATGGGAAATTGAACAAGCCATTTTCTTTTTTATTACAGAAATTAAAGGTCTAATTTAGAGTTGTGAATTTATGTAAATAGCCATTAATACCATTTTATTAAAAAATACCATTTTATTAGTTCAGGTACTCAGGGTATGAACATATAAATATAGCAGGATTTTAATAGAGTCTGCATTAGTAAGTATATATATATATGTATACATATATGTATATTTTGTATATACATATACATATATATGTATACATATACATATATATATGAGGTTTTTAAAATTTACAGAAATACAAAGATGCTCTGAGCAGACCTTCAAGTTCATGTTAAGCCATGTTTATGAAAATTACTTAATAGATACGTCCACTTCTTTCTCTCTGCCAGTCACATGGTATTGTGTGATGATACTGGTGGTAATGATGATGGTAACAACTGTCATTTCTTTGTACCTAACAAGCATTTGGCACCTTCTGCCATATATGCACTGTGTTTAACCTTCCCAGGCCTACAGTTTAGGCATTACTCCCATTTTTCAGATGAAGGAAAAGAGGCACAGGGAGATAGAGAGGTACTTGACCAAGATCATGTCAGTGTGTAGCAGAACGGGGAGTAAAAATACTGCCTGTTGGGGCGCCTGGGTGGCTCAGTGGGTTAAGCCTCTGCCTTCGGTTCAGGTCATGATCTCAGGGTCCTGGGATCGAGTCCTGCATTGGGCTCTCTGCTCAGCAGGGAGCCTGCTTCCCTCTCTCTCTCTCTCTGCCTGCCTCTCCATCTACTTGTGATTTCTCTCTGTCAAATAAATAAATTAAATCTTTAAAAAAAAAATATTGCCTGTTGCCAAAGGCTGTGCTCTTTTGTTGACCATAAGACATTAGTCATAAAGGAGAACTGACTTTGAACAGAGGTAGAGAGTGACTCAATTTAACTCACAGTAAGATGGTAGCTTTTATCCACTGGGGTGTTCACAAAAAATCCAGGTGAAGACTCTGTGTAGTTTATTTCTGTGTTATATGACCCAGAGGGTCATTATGTACTTCATAAATATCTAAGTCTTGGACAAAATGCAAGAACCTCTGTTCTTTTCCTTTATGATCTCCCTTGAACTTACTTGAGATTTTGTGCCTACACTTGTAAAAGTGGAGAATTAAAGCATTATTGATTCAATAAACTTGATCAACCTAGATTATTTAGATTATTTCCTTTCCTTGTTTTACTTTTTTTGAAACTTAAAATATTGATAAATATAACATAGATGCAAAAGATGATAAATAATATGTATGTGTAGGTTTAAAAGAATTAAGAAGAGGAGCATCCATATACTTCCCAATCCAGCTTACCAAATAAGACAATACCAACATCTTGAAGCTCCTGTTTGCTCTTTCTGGAATGTCTCTCTTCCTCCCATTATCCTAAATTGTATACTTAACACTCCCTTGCTTTTCTTCATGATTTTACTGTATGTGTAGGTATTTCTGTACATTTGTGTTTTATTTTTTTAGCTCAACATCAAGCTTTTGAGATCCACCCATTATAATGCTCTTAATTGTAGTTTCTCATTTTCACTGCATAATACTTTATTAATATCATGTGTGGTATTAATATATGACAATCCATTTGCTTATCAATAGGCATTTCGATTTTTCACATGTTTTTGCTGCTCCATATATGGTTGCAATGAATATTTTTGTACATCTTCTGATCACATTTGCAAGGGTTTCTCCAGGGTATTTGTCCAAGAATACAGTTGATATGTCATTCTATATATAAGTCTTCTAACTTAGTAGGCTATGCTGAATTATTTTCTGAAGTGGTTATACCAATTTTCATCTCTTTTTGTATGATTATTTGCCATCTATGTTTCACCTCTGCCAAGATGACTATTCTTGTCTATTCCTCATTTTTCTAGTAACTGCTAATCTTTTGCTCCTTATTTCCTTCACAGGAATTTAAAAAAAAAGTATTTGAATATGAATACTTTGTCAGATGTATGTATTATCTCTCAGTTTTTGGCTTGCAAATTATGAACTTCATTGCACCATGTCTTCCTTTCTGCTAGTTAGAAGTTTTGGGTAACAAAGTGGGACAGGATAAGCAAAGAAAGTTTAAAAAACTGGCCACATACCTTACCTGTCCCAGCTTTCTTCTCACTACAGGCCTCAAATGGAGATATAATTTGAGATAAAGATGAAAGCTTTGACAGCTACATGGGACTATACCTTCAAAGGGTGGAGCTGAGAGCATCTTTTGTG
Organism: Mustela nivalis; assembly: GCF_964662115.1. Taxonomy (NCBI): domain Eukaryota; kingdom Metazoa; phylum Chordata; class Mammalia; order Carnivora; family Mustelidae; genus Mustela; species Mustela nivalis. The sequence continues at coordinate 60,988,788 of NC_139034.1, read as the reverse complement.
ACTTAAAATCAGTATAGGTCTATGAATTACCTCATGTTACCAGCATAGTCATGGAACTGCCAAAGTTTTTATCCAAAAGAGGGGGAAATCTTTTCTTGCAGCATATTATTTTAAATGATTAAATCCCAAATGTCCTGATTGTTCAATATACACATTCATCCAACACTTATTTGCTAAGGACCTAAGCTAGGCTGATGGGATAGAAGGGAGCAAAGTAAGTACTGTTTCTGGCCTGGGGGAACCTATCCCCTTTTGTAGATCAGAAAACCTTTGGCAAGGAGAAAGTGATTGACTAAATCTCTCCTCAAGTTGCTGGCAGAACTTTGGCAATGTTGCTTGTGGGGAAAAAATGGCCTCTGACTAGCCACCTTAGTCTAAATTTGTATGGGGGTAAAACATAGGTAAAGGCTAAGATGATCTTTTATTCCTCCCACATCTGCATATTATGCTTCTGAATACATGAAGGAAATTAACCAATGGCATGTGAATTTATTCATTATCATACAATGATTTAGTTAGTTTTAGCTGTATCATGAGTTAAGTTGAAAATCTCAGTGGAGTGGGGGCAATAGAACATAATTGTAACTAATCACTTTCTCAGAAACTAATCATATTTAACTTCAATGAGCATAGCCCTTTCTGCAGATAATCATAGTTTAATTTCAAAAGCAAGAATACTAACAGAATTACATGGAAAACCAATAACAGTTTACTGCTGACAGATTCATGTCAGAATACAGGGACTTGGTTGTAGCTATAAGAGGAAAAATTTACAAATATCTGTAACTTAGGATAATAAAAATACTAGAAGAGAAAGTTGTAGTAGCTTTGACATCATTGAAAAAAATACAACTAGGCATATACTATGGGAAACTCCTTTGGGCAGTGAGTTAAATCAGAATATTGAAGTTTTGGGCAGTCTACTGAGTTACAATAATTGCTGCATCCTGTTGGTTGTGTTGGACCATATACAGACTCTACCAGGGAGACATCAGAAAATTGATTAGAAGTTCCTTGAACTACCTTATGCATTGAAGTTATAAAATTATTGAAAGAGTAGAGATAGAGCTCTTTGTGAGGATTTTTTTTCTTTAAGAGAGAGTGCTGCTCTGCACATCTGTCCACTGCAGAGGAGAGAAACATAGATGATGGCTATTTCCTGGGCTAAAGCCTGAGAAAAGGGTTTTCCTTAGATATGCCCATAATGTTATTGCATAGTTCTTTGTAGTTCGGTATGTACTCTGACATATTGCTTTGGAAGTTCAGATGGCAGCCGAGATGGATCACTGCATTGTTTTGGCAGTGGAGTGAAATAACCTGGCTGCTGGCAGAGTGGATCCGCCCCGCCCCCTTCTCCCCCACCCCCTCCCTGAGTTGGTCAGGATAGAGGGTCAATGATTGTTTCCTTTGGATGAGATAAGGGTCCTGTTTTACTCAGTGAAATACAGCTAATCTGAGAATTGCTTTAAAATATCCTTCAGTGGTGGCTTGAAATGTGCTGATAATTGTTGTGGCTGGACGACTGGTACATGGTACATTGGTACCAATGTACGTGGTACATTGTCTCATTCTTTCTACTTTGGGAATGCTTGCATATGTCCATATCTTAAAGTTTTTTTTTAAACTTCATTTTATGTTTTCCGTGTTCTAAGACTCATCGTTCATGCATCACACCCAGTGCTCCATGCAATACGTGCCTTCCTTAATACCCACCACTGGGCTCACCCAGCCCCCGACTCCACTCCCCTCCAAAATCCTCAGTTTGTTTCTTAGCGTCCGCAGTCTGTCATGATTCCTCTCCCCCTCTGATTTCCCCCAACTCCCTTCTCCTCTCCTTCTCCCAATGTCCTCCATGTTATTCCTTATGCTCCACAAGTAAGTGAAACCATATGATAATTGACTCTCTCTGCTTGACTTATTTCACTCAGTGTAATCTCCTCCAGTCCCATCCATGTTAATACAAAGTTTGGGTATTCATCTTTTCTGATGGAGGCATAATACATTGTATGTATGGACCACATCTTCTTTATCCATTCGTCTTTTGAAGGACATCTTGGCTCTTTCCACAGTTTGGCCACTGTGGCCATTGCTGCTATGAACATTGGGGTACAGATGGCCCTTCTTTTCATTACATCTGTATCTTTGGGATAAATACCCATAGTGACATTGCAGGGTCATAGGGTAGCTCTATTTTTAATTTCTTAAGGAATCTCCACATATCATAAAGTTTAGAAAATTCTGCTCAAGGACCTCTATGGAAAGGCAATGGAATTCCAACAGAGGAAGTCTGGTGCATGACTCCCAGGACTGAAAGACTGCATAACTAGGGACTGAAAGAGCACTGTGGCTAGAGTCATAGACCACATTGTTCTTGTTGAAAGAACTTCAGGAGAGGTACCTGATGTTGGAAATTCTGTAGAATGTGTACAGATAGTGCCATTGGGAAAAGTCCCCTTTAAACACTTCTCCAGCTTTGACTTCGAGAAGCCATCATTGGTGTAATAACTATCAAGTAATAACTGTCCTGTCCCCATTCATGTCTTCTTTCTCTCAAATACAGGTCTGACAAATGGAGTAGATCAGAAAGAGAGAGAGAAGAAATGAGGGAGGAGGTAAGTAAGTGAGAGGCAGAAGGAGAGGAGGAGATGAGGAGGGAGGGAGAGGGTAGGAGAACTACACATCACATTTGAAGGGACGATGAACCTGTGTGTGATCAGCTTCAGTTAGGAGAAAGAGAACAGGAAGACCAAGAGCCCACACACAGCAGGGAAGAAAAATTTAAACTCGAACTCAAGATCACAGTCCTGATAACTACATGGGACTGGGCATTTTTAACTAGTGAATTGACATTTGGTTTGTGATTTAGGGTACCTGCAGGACTTTATAATATCTAGGAGTGACATGACTTGAGCTAAAAGAGTTTAGGACTCTCCTGAGTAATCCAAAGCATTGGGCTTACCCTAGCCCTGGAACCTCCCCTCTCTGGGTCCCAGGGCTTCATCTTCTCCCTGGGATCTTAGGGATTGAAAGTTGCTTCAAGTTTAGAGAAAGCTGATGAGACCAACAAGTCCAGGTCTTTATTTCCTGGAATTAAATACCATAGGAGTTTTTGGAGGTTGCAATTTTCTCCTCATAAGCCCAGGTTAACCAGTCAATTAATCAGTGAATCTTTCAATTGCTCATTAAGTATTTATTGAACACCTATTATATCTAGTATTCTGCCACAGTCTAAAGGATGCATGTGGGTTTACTTGCTTTCTGTACCTGTGCAGCTATTGGCCATCTAATCTATCCTCAAGGTGAAGACATGGACATTGATTGGTTGGTTCATGTATGGATAGTTGCTAGATAATTTAATAAACATCTACGATGTATCATCCCTGTACATGGTACTGGAGATGTAATGATTGGGGTAAGAAAAAAAAAAAAGGAAAGTAAAAGAAACAAATGCAGCCCTTGGCCTCATGGGACTTATAGACTAGGAGGGGGAACAGGCATTTATGAAAGACTCATGCAATGAAAAGCTAAGTATCAGCTGTGATATGTTAAGAAGGAGAAGTATATGGTGTTATACCCAGTACAGGGGCTTGTCCCCTGGTTGGAAGAGTCAGGGCAAGCTAATGGAATTGTACATTTCATCAGCAGAGATTAACTTAGTACCTTCTGGTGGGCTCAAGAGGTGCAGAAAGGGAGATGGTTTTTAGAGACTTCTCCTCCAGAAGTCTTACCTTCCTTCCCTGAGAAAAATAGACTATTAATACAAATAGAATTAAAATTGAATTAATTTCCATGGGGAGAGCATCTTACTTTCATTGATCTAGGAAACATGAAAAATCTGAACTTAGTACTTTCATAACTTCTGTGCTTTTAATTTCTGTGGAATAAGCTCTTTGTTATGCTCTAGGCTTTGAAGGAGCAGGAATTGAGTCTTGGACTTAATATCTTTTTCATGAACGTAATGACAAGAAAAAATTTTGGCAGGACTCAGCAGCAGTCTCCCCTTCCTGAGGCAGAGAAGAGGTGGCAGGAAGGACAGGAGGATTCTGAGTCACGCAGCAAATAGTTTCCTCACAACATCCTCAGGGCATGGCAGGTCTGCAGAGAAGACAAAGCACAGAAGACCCAGGGTCTCAAACAGGGCTGTTGGTGACCCAGGGTCAAATCTCCTCAGGTGGTGAGATCCTCATGTCTCTCTCTGTTATCTTTCCCCAGGCCTAGCACAGTGCATGGCACTAAACTAGTTTGCAAAATGTGTTTACTGAATGAACGATTGCCCCTGAGACTATCTTTGAATGGTTTGTAACCAAGAACTTATATGAGGTAAGATTATCAATAGAAAATGAGGACCTTGGAAAGAATGGACAAAGACCAAAGTTACTAAACAGGAGGGCCAGTAAAGGGTTTATAAATCACTGAGCACCCAGATTGGCCCTCAGCTTCCTGGCAAACTATGCATTGTCAAATGTTCATGTTTGGCTTAATACTCAAGTGAATGGGTGGGTTCCTATTCTTTCTCAGCAGTGTGTATGCATGGCAGTTTCTGGAAACCTGGAAGATCCAGCTCCGTCACTTGAGTAGGGAGAGATGAGTCAGCATGGCTGGTGTCAGATTACTGATCTTGGAAAGGAGCTCCCATAGGCTGCTGCCCAGGAGACACACCAATACCCAACTCTCCCTGCACCCCAGGAGAACTGCTGAGGGGTAGGGGTGGGTGTATCCTGTTTCTCTTTTGGCTTTGGTAGAAGGAATGACTTGGCTTCATTGCTTTCTTTAAGTCTTCTGGACATAGTCACTGTATTTTTATTTATTTATTTATTCTCATTTTAAAAATATTTTATTTATTTATTTGACAGAGGGATAGAGAGAGCCAGAGAGCACAAGGAGGGGAATGGCAGAGGAAGAGGGAGAAGCAGGCTCCCTGCTGAGCAAGACGCAGGCCGTGGGGCTCAGTCTCAGGAACCTGAGCTCATGACCTGAGCTGAAGGCAGATGCTTAACCAACTGAGTCACCCAGGTGTCCCTTCATTGTATTTTATTTTTTTATTTTTTATAAACATATATTTTTATCCCCAGAGGTATAGGTCCGTGAATCTCCAGGTCCACGCACCCCACAGCACTCACCAAAGCACATACCCTCCCCAATGTTCATAACCCCACCCCTCTTCTCCCAACCCTCCTCCCCCCAACAACCCTCAGTTTGTTTTGTGAGATTAAGAGTCACTTATGGTTTGTCTCCCTCCCAATCCCATTTGTTTCATTGATTCTTCTCCTACCTACTTAAGCCCCCATGTTGCATCACCACTTCCTCATATCAGGGAGATCATATGATAGTTGTCTTTCTCCGCTTGACTTATTTCACTAAGCATGATACGCTCTAGTTCCATCCACGTTGTCGCAAAACCCATCTATATGTTGCCTCCAAGAAACTCATTTTAAGCCCGAAGACACCTACAGATTTAAAGTGAGGGGGTGGAAAAGAATTTACCATGCTAATGGACAGCTTCATTGTATTTTTAATTACTAATAGCTGCCATACAGTAGCAGTATTCAGGGAGGAGTCATACATGTATCCAGCCATCAACCTGACATCGAATCAGTGACTTTCTATACTCTTTGGAATATTCATAACTGCACTGCTACCTCATCTAAAGTGCATTAATCAAATCAGAAAACTGCATTGCCGTAAATCAAAAGATGAATTGCCAAGGTAATCATGTAACACTATGAGAAAGAGAGGAGGGAACTGTTGCTCATTCAGAAGTTTGCAACAAATTTCAGAGTCTTAAATTTGCTTTTCTCTCAAGAAAATTGTGATGCCTAGAACAGGGCCTAGCGTACTTGGCTACTCAATAAATACTTGTTGGATGAATAGATGAATTTTCATTCTGTCAATACTCAATCCATGATTTTGTACAAATTAATAATTGTAATTACTCCCTTGGAGTAATAGCAGACTCATGAAAATGAACCCCTCATTTTTTTAAGATTTTATGTATGTATGTGTATATGTATGTATGGAGAGAGAGAGATAAAGAGAGAGCTTGTGCACTATTGGGTATTTACCCTAAAGATACAAACGTAGTGATCCAAAGGGGCACGTGTACTCGAATGTTTATAGCAGCAATGTCCACAATAGCCAAACTATGGAAAGAACCTAGATGTCCATCAACAGATGAATGGATCAAGAAGATGTGGTATATATACACAATGGAATACTATGCAGCCATCAAAAGAAATGAAATCTTGCCATTTGCGACAACATGGATGGAACTAGAGCATATCATGCTTAGCGAAATAAGTCAAGCAGAGAAAGACAACTATCATATGATCTCCCTGATATGAGGAAGTGGTGATGCAACATGGGGGCTTAAGTGGGTATGAGAAGAATAAATGAAAGAAGATGGGATTGGGAGGGAGACAAACCATAAGTGACTCTTAATCTCACAAAACAAACTGAGGGTTGCTGGGGGGAGGGGGTTTGGGAGAAGGGGGTAGTATTATGGACATTGGGGAGGGTATGTGTTTTGGTGAGTGATGTGAAGTGTGTAAACCTGGTGATTCACAGACCTGTACCCCTGGGGATAAAAATATATGTTTATAAAAAATAAAAAATTATATTAAAAAAAAAAAAGAGAGAGCTTGAGTGTGTGTGAGCAGTGGGAGGGGGGTGGGGGCACAAGAGAGGAGCAGAGGAGGAGGGAGAAGGAATCTCAGGTATACCCGAGTCTGTACTGAGTATGGAGCCAAATGAGGGTCTCATCTCATGTTCCTGAGATCATGACCTGAGTTGAAACCAAGAGTTGGACACTTAACCAACTGAGACACACAGGTGCCACTGAGCCCCTCATTTTTGAGACTGTCTTGGGGTTGTACATGGCTTGCTCTTTGTGAATAAGTGTTATTCCTCAGGATGTTTGGTCTTTGTGTTCTTTATTTGCTTTTATTTTTGTTTGGTAGATTTGTTTAAAATTAGCCTGAATATCAAAGTAGAAAATTTAAAGCTACAGTATCTACAATATCAAAAAAGTTACTTGGATGCATACATCTAGGCCATTAAAATAAGCTATTGGGAATCAACTACTCCCAAACCTGATCTAAGAGCTGGGTGATAACCTCAGTCTTCAGGTGAATGCCAGGCTATTGGGCAACCTTGCTCTGTATCCATACCTAATTGTAGGTGAGTCCTGGACTTCTTGTGACACAGGTGGAGTGAAGGTAGCTACACAAGAAGAGACCTCACAACTTGTCTCCCTTGCAGTGTCCCAAAGGGGATTTCCAGATAAGGAAGTGAATTTTTGTTTCACTATAGTAGTGTAAATCCACTATAGTCCTTCCCACACACTGAGTACAAATAAAACATTTTATATGTGCAAAACATCATTAGTTTCTAGACATTAGTCACTTCCAGAAGATCATCTTTTCTCCCCAGTAGGAGAACAAATAGAAAGCTAGTCAGAGGTGGTCAGCATTTTACTTTTAATTTTGCAAGTGTTTTGCAGTGATGACTACAAATAGAATGAAAATATTTTTCAGAGAAATTCGAAGGAAAGATAAATAAATAAATGAAAACCTTAGCTTTTATTTGAGTCTCCTCTGCATTGTCTTATAAATTTACCAGGCTCTTCTTTTTAGCAAAATGTAGTGCTTAGGAGCAGGTATTATCACATTTTGCAACTGAAAGATAATTTCCAGGTATTATGGCCTGAATTGTGCCCCCCCCCCCAGATTCATATGTTGATGTCCTAACCTACATTATCTCAGAAAGTGGGTATTTGAAAATAGAGGTGGGCGCTTGGGTGGCTCAGTGGGTTAAGCCGCTGCCTTCGGCTCAGGTCATGATCTCAGGGTCCTGGGATCGAGTCCCGCATCGGGCTCTCTGCTCAGCAGGGAGCCTGCTTCCTCATCACTCTCTCTCTCTCTCTCTGCCTGCCTCTGCTTACTTGTGATCTCTCTCTCTCTGTCAAATAAATAAATAAAATCTTTAAAAAAAAAATAGAGGTAATCTCCAAAGGGGTAATTAAGTTTAAAATGGCATCACTAGAGTAGGCCCTAATCCAATATGACTGCTATCTTTGTTAAGAGGAAATTGGGACACACACACACACACACACACACAAGACCTTACTACAAGGGAGAAAACAGCCATCCATCCACCAGCCAAGGAGAAAGGCCTCAGAAAAACACTAACCCTACTGACACCTTGATCTCAGACTTCTTGGCTCCAGAACAGTGAGCAAATAAATGGCTGTTGTTGAATTACTTTAACGCCCAGTCTTTGCTACTTTATTTTGGCAGCCCTCGCAAACTAATAATCTAGGCAAACGTTAGGGAAGTAGCGAGAGTAAAGCGTGGTCCTTCTGGGAAGAAAGCATTCCTGTTTCGTGAAGGCAGTCGCTCCTAACCCAGGCAGTCCCTCCTAACCCAGGATCGTTCATATTTGTGAAGTTTTTCAATATGCATAAGTGCATATACAGGATTTCCTTGTGTAAGGAGAATAGTGGAAATAATAATAAATGTTGGGGTGAGTGTAATTGTGACTGAAAGGATGATTTTACGATATGATAAAGGATACTATTGGCTGGAGCTGATACATTACACTGCTCTGGCAGTCTGTTATTATTATTATTTCTAGCCCTTACTAGATTTCATTCTTTTAGATAAAAACATGCATATCAGCTTTGGAGTTTGATTGCCTTATGGGCATAAAGCTTTGCATATTTACTGCCCATGAATCATACCAGTATGTGAAATCCGGAGAAGATTCAATTTTTCCTGCTAGATGCACCTCCAGCCGTTTAATTAAAATATGTATTATTAATAAAACTATATTTAAGTCATATTTTTTACAGATATGACTGAAACATTAAGTGCAAATTGTTTCATACTTTCATAGTAATTTGCTTTTAACGTTTTGTGCCTTAATCAAGGTAACACACTAGTTGAAGGTTTGCGGTCTTGCAGAATTCTCAGCCGTGAAGCTGAAAAAAGCAAGTGGAAAGTGGTGATTAATGAAAGGACATACTTACTTTTCAGAAAGACTTCGTGGTTTTATTGCAAAAGGGATCTGTACTGAATAGGGAAGTGCATTAAAAGAAACAGGAAAGAATATTTAGTCTTTATTTCAGTACACAGCAATGGCATTGGCCATTTGTGTGACAGCTTTTCTCACGTTTCTGAACCAAGGCTGAGTTTCAGCCGGCCATCTGCCTTTAGATGTCACAGTTGTTCTTCCGCTGAACAGAACCAACTCCTGCTCTGTGCTCCAGACTTTCCTCTGCCTTCCAGAAACTTTGCCTAAGCAGGAGCACTGATTCGATGTACTCGAGCTCACTCACGTAGTGCTTAGCGAGGGGTTGATTAAAAATTGTTTCATTAAAATAGGTGAGGACAGGGACAGCTGGGTGACTGCATAGCTTGCTGTCAAAATGTAACCCATGTTTATGGACTCTTTATTTCCGATGATAACATTTCCAAACTCTCACATTTGGTCCAAGTGGGGATAGTGGCAAGGGGCGGGGGGCAGAGAAAACAGAAAGGAAAAACATTAACATGTAATGACTGCTTACTGTGTGCCAAACACTGTGCTAACCTGTTTGATACTTCTATGGTTTAATCTTTATGACAAAGCTTCAAGGAAGAAATGATTATCTCACGAGTTTCACATGGAGGAACACAGGCTTCTAGAAGATAGACTGGCCCAGCTTTATAGCTGGTAAATGACTGAGTCAAAGGCCAGACCTTTGAGTTTTTCACTCCAAAGCTCAAGTGAGACCCCTCTATATTCTTTTGAATATTGGGGCTTCTACACATGCATACATTTGTCTAGCTCCAAGTAAAGATATAAACATTCCCATTACCAACCTCCATCCCTGCAAAGTCTCCAATCAACCTAAATTCTTTTCTTTTCGTTTTACTACTCTAGTCCTTTCTTGATCCTTCCCTCACTGCTCCTTCCTCCACACATGCAAATTCTCAGTTACACCTGCAGGGAAGGTTGATGAGTTTTCTATTCTGACATACTCTTTAGTGTAGAATTTTACATGCCTCATGTGACTTACTACATCAATGAAATTCCATGACAATAGTTCTCTTCTAAGTGGCGTAGCTATTAGAATTTAATTTTTAAAAGTGATTTATTTGTGACTTTAGAGCCTTTAATTATAGAGTCAAGATGAGTGTGGTCTTCTCCTTTACTTTAAAACTGTGCTTTGATTGGAAGTGAATAGCCAAGCTAAAAAGAAGAGGCAGTTTATGTTTTCTTTCCTTAGGATACAACACACACACACACACACCACATGGAGCTCCCCTCTGCCCGTGTGTGTGTGTGTGTGTGTGTGTATGCATGGTATGGTTCTGACTCCTGGACATCTACTGAGATGGCGCTGTGTGGAAAGTTCTTCTTTAAGAAGAAATAAAAGCTTGGCCATAGAATAACTTAAGCCATAGAATAGAAACGTCTCTACTATGGTTAAAGAAACCTCTTCTAATATTAAGTTCACATTACAGATACTTAAAAGTGCCTTTTGCCTCCAGTTTTCCCATTCCTTCATACCAAGTGTGAAATTGATGCTTTTCTCTTTTCCCTAACCAGGGGGAGAACTGACCTTTCTTTAAAATAATAACTGTGACCATGCTTGAAAACCAAGAGAAGCCCAATACAATCAGACCTAATTTTTGATAATTGCAAAAGAAAGTCTAGGTAAAGAAAGAGAAAGCTCCCAAAGCCCAGTACAATCTAAATTTTAAGAAACAAGTGGCAAATGGCTGGGTCTTTTTGGCAAGGTGCTGTGGAGTTTCAGTGCTCTGTACATTTTTTTTCCTAACTTCGTCTTTCACTGAGCATCCCTGGAGAGAATTCCACTGGCTTCCCGGAGGACACGCTGCTTCTTGACTCCTCAGAGCTCTTGCCGTGGAAATTCATCAAACTCGAAAAGCGCCCTGGCAGACAAACAAAACATACTCTGAGGGACTTACTGTCTGCAACACTCAAATTCCAAATCACACGTTTGCGGGCACCTTTGCTCTCTCACCCATGTACACACACACACACATTTCAAAGTGTGATAAGCTATCTTGAAATTCCTGTAACTGCCCCCCGAACAGCATGATCTCCCTCAAGCCAGCCTGACACATTTGAAGTAGAAAATACATAAAATAAATTACAATGAACTAGATATCAGATTGCCACAAATACCAGTCTTCCAAAAAAAAACGTCCGAGAGGAAATAAAGTAGTGAGAGGCAGTAGCTTTGGCAGGAACGTGTAATGGAGAAGCCCTTCGTGGAGCGGTAGCTGTTGAAACACCCACTGTACCAGACGGTTGAGTTGAGTGAGGCTTGGCCTCGGAAAAGGCTGCAGATTAGGTGATATTTTTTCCGATATGCCACATTCACTGTCAGAACTAGAATGTCCCAGGAGAACCACATGGCAGCAAGGTGGCTGAGATCTGTTGAACAAAGTACTATCTGCTGTTTTCCTTAGTTATAATTTTTCATTTTGGCTTTGGAGCGAAAGGGAAAGTTCAAGAAGCCTCATCTATGGGTAGATGGGAATGACATAAGACATCGAAATTTACTTGAGGGAGTTTAATCAGTTTTTCTTTAAAAATTATACATGATTAAATAAAAAACATTTCAAGGAATTTGTCACTTCCTTTTTTCTTTTCTTCCTTTTTCTTTTCGTCTTTTCTCTTCTTTCTTTTGCCTTGTATCGGTCAATCCTATGAGGTTGAGCCATGTTCTTTCCAATCACTTTCTTTTTGTCCTTCTCAAGGACCTAGTAACAGACATTATGATGGTAACCTGTGTCCCTGGTCCCTGTCTTCTTTCCCATCTGATGGTTGGAATTTTTACATTGGAATACAAAAAAGTAATATTGTGCTGTCATATGCTGGTGCTTACTTACCCTAAGGAACTGTTTCCGAAAGCTGTACTCAGTTTCAGCAAGGATCTTGCAAGATGTCCCAGTTCAGTCCCTATATCTGCTTAGGGCTACTAATAAGTAACAGTTGTTTTTTTCTGTCCTTCCTTTGAGTTACCTCAGGCAATGCAATTGAGAAGTTGATGAATTACTTGTGAGCCTGTTTTAGATATTTCAGGAAAATTCAGAGACATTTTAATTCTCTACATTTTGCTTAAATTGCAGCAGCTACATTGTGCATACAAAAATAAAATAAAACAAAACCAATTTGATGGTTTGGGAAACCTGCATGGCCTTTTCTTTGAAAGCCAAGCTTGAACCACAAACTGGGGCTAGTGTCCATCCTCTGTGGTCACATATCACACAGGAAAAACCTCTGGCACTTGTCATATTTTATCCAATGGATACCTTTCTGAGCTGATCTCTCTTAGTAGTCTGAAACCTCTTTGAGGGCAGGATTCATGGTGTGTGATGAAAGTATCTGATTCATTAGAGTGCCCCCTTTTTGGTGTCTTGTACATTGTAGGCCCTTAAAAAATATTTGTCTAACAGAAATAAAATAGGGACAGAGGGTGGAGGTAAAACTACATTTTCCTCTACTATCAATACTTAGGTTTTTGCCAGACTTTTTGTCTTAGATTTGCTCATTCTCCTCTCCTTTGGTATTATGCTGAATTTGTTGATTAAAAAATTTTCTAGGTTCAGACAAGTTATTTTACAATAATTTTTAGTCATGAAAATGAAATTCTAGAACTTGCAATATAGATTTGCAAAGGTTTTTCCTTAGAAGCACATTTACTCTGTCCCCTTGATGGTCTCTACCATCTGTGGAAGTATGCTTATTTATATTCAGTTTAAAGTGTTTTCCAATTTCTATTATTTTTTGCAACCAATGAAGAATTATTTAGAATATATATTTTATTCTACAAAGAATTTTTATTTAAACTATCTTTTATTATTGATACCAGTATTGATATGGTTTTCAGTGAATATCATCCATTTGATATGGATCCTTTTTTTAAGAACTAAATTAGAAGAGTTTTATAATAGAAAACTTTAAAAAACAAAACTTTTTTTTTAAGAGCACTTTTAGGTTCATAACAGTATTGGATGGCAGGTGCAGAGATTTCCCGTATACTCCTACCTCCACATATCTATAACCTCCCGTATCATCTACATCCCCCAACACAGTGGTCCATTCCTTACAATTGATGGACCTACAGTAACGCATTGTTATCATCCAAAGTCCATACTTCAGGGTTCACTCTTGGTGTTGTACATTCCATGAGTTTGGACAAATGTGAAGCGACATATATCCACCATTATAGTATCACACAAGATGGTTTTATTGTCCTAAAAATCCCTTATGCTCCTCCTATTCATCCCTCTCTCCCTGCTGATCCCTGTTAACCAGTAATCTTTTTGCTGTCTCCATAGTTTCACCTTTTTCGGATTTCTTATAATTGGAGTCACATGGTTACAGTCTCTTCAGGCTAGCTTCTTGCATTTAGTCATGTGCGCTTAAGGTTCCTCCATGTCTTTTATGGCCTGATACCCCATTTTTTTTTACTGCTGAATAATATTTCATTTTCTTTTTTTTTTTAAGATTTTATTTATTTATTTGACAGAGAGAGAGAGATCAAGGAGGCAGAGAGGCAGACAGAGGGGGAAGCAGGCTCCCCACCGAGCAGAGAGTCCGATGCGGGGCTCGATCCTAGAACCCTGAGATCATGACCTGAGCTGAAGGCAGAGGCTTAACCCAATGAGCCACCAAGGCACCCCAATATTTCATTTTCTGAGTGTACCACAGTTCATGTACACGTTCACCTAAAGAACATCTTGGTTGCTTGGTTTTAGCAATTATAAGTGAAGCTGCTGTAAATATCTGTCTGCATGTTTTTTGTGTAGACGTGTTTTAACTCCTTTGGATAAATAACAACAAATGTGATTGCTGGATTGTATGGTAAGAGAACGCGTAGTTCTGTAGGAAACTGCAAAACTGTCTTCTAAAGTGGCTTCCTACCAGCAATGAAGAAGAGTTCCTAATGCCAGCATTGGATATTGTCAGTGTTTAGGACTTTGGTCATTCTGATGGATGTGTGGTGATACCTAGTTTGTTGTTTTAATTTGCAGTTTCCTAATGACTTATAATGTCAAACTTTTTTCATACGCTTACTTGCCATCTGTATATCTTTGCTGAGTGTCTATTCATGTCTTTAGCTCACTTTTAGTCAGGTTGGTTGTTTTATTATTATTGAGTTTTGACTTCTTTGTATATTTTGGGTAACAGTCCTTTCTTAGATATGTTGTTTGCAAATAGTTTCCACCAATCTGTGGCTTGTCTTCTTCTTCTCTTGACATTGTCTTTTGTAGAGCAAAAGTTTTTACTTTTGATGAAATACAGCTTATCAATTATTTCTTTCATGGATCATCACTTTGGTTTTGTATATAAAAAGTCATCATCAAACCTAAGGTCATTTTGATTTTCTCCTATGCTATCTACTAGGAGTTTTATAGTTTTGCAATTATGTTTAGATCTATGATACAACTGGGCTTAATTTTTGTGAAGAGTAGAAGTCTTGCATCTGAATTCTTTTTTTTTTTTTTTTTGTATTGGGTATTCAGATGTTCTAGAATGATTTGTTGAAAAGACTATCTTTTCTCTATTATCTTTGATCCTTTATCAAAAATCAGTTGATTATATTCATGGGGAGTTATTTCTTTCCTTTTTTAAAATTTCTTTTCAGTGTAACAGTATTCATTGTTTTTGCACCACACCCAGTGCAATACGTGCCCTCCCTAATACCCACCACCTGGTTCCCCCAGCTTCCCACCCCCTGCCCCTTCAAAACCCTCAGGTTGTTTTTCAGAGTCCATAGTCTCTCATGGTTCACCTCCCCTTCCAATTTCCCTCAACTCCCTTTTCCTCTCCATGTGGAGTTATTTCTGAGCTCTCTGTTCTGTTCCATCAGGAGCCCGTGGTTTTTTATTTAATTTTAATCTGAACATCTCTATCTTACAACAAAGAAGTTTAGTCCATTTATATTAAGTGGATTTCTGATTTGGATGGACTAATTTATAACATTATTTTGTGGTTTATATTTACCATGCTTTTCATTACTTCCTTTTCCTCTTTTCTCCTTTTAATTTATTGAGTTTGTTGTTGTTGTTATTTCCATTTATCTCTTAATTTGGAAGTTATGCATTTAATGTCTATTTTTGCAATTACTCTTAAATTTTTACCAGCATAGTTGATTTAATATCAAGAAGCAATCAATTTCTATTTTCCTACTGAACAATAAGGTTCTAAGAATATTTTGATTCCAATCAACTGCATATGTTATTGTTGTTCAATATTTTACTTTCACTTTGCTTATAATGCTTTAACATATTTGATTATTATTACTATAATTAATATTCTGGAATTTTTAAATTTTAGAAGTTATTCTTTCTTTAGATTCACCTTACAATTCCTTTGCACACCAATTTCCTTGCATAACAAGAAAATTATTAACTTCTTTTTAATAAAAACACACTTTTTTAATTTGTTTGTTACTTAATGTATTATCTGTAAATGGTAGAATTTTCAGTGTTTCAGGGTGCCTGAGTGGCTCAGTTGTTAAGCATCTGCCTTTGGCTCAGGTCATGATCTCAGGGTCCTGGGATCACGCCCCACATCGGGTTTCCTGTTCAACAGGAAGCCTGCTTCTCACTCTCCCACTCCCCCTGCTTGTATTCCCTCTCGTTGTCTCTCCCTCTGTCAAATAAATAAATAAAATATTTTTGTAAAAAAATGAAAACTGTGAGTTTTGCTTTCCAGTGAATTCTAATTTGATAATTATTTTCACCAAATATTTGAAGATATTCCAATGTCTTTTAGCTCCTCTCACTATAATTTGTTTCTTGGCTTTCTTAATGGGTCATCTTTTTGTCTTCCTGTGTTAGCTTTTGCAGTTTGCTTTTAGAAGTTCTACTTTGTTGTTATTTGAGTCTACCTATTTTTAGTTCATTTTTCAGTCTAATTCATCATGGTTTCTCTTTGTTTTATGATAATTTTGGACAGAGCTTTATTATTATTTTCCCTCCAAGTTATTTTATTTGTAGTGCCATTTCTCAGTTGTTTACATCTTCTGATGCTACTTCATGGTAGTTTGTTCCCTTGATTTTTTATTGTGAGCTCATGTTTGACATGGGATTTTATTTGTACCCATATACCTCCTTGTACCATGTACCTTGGGTGGAATATATTTTTTCTTTGTGGCAATTGTACTTTTTTATTTTTTGGCCAGGATCCCAGGGGCCTTAATTTTTCAGCTCAGACTCTCACAACATAGGGATAATACAAATCTAGACCTCCACATCTTCACAAGGTACAAGGTAATAATTTTCATTTTTATAAACAACTTTTTTTTCTTCCAAGAGACAGGTCCATAAGCAGTCTTTCATACAATGTCTAGCAAAAAGTAAGAGTTTTTCCAGTCCATTTCACTAACTGGGTGGGACTTTAAAGATTTTGGCTTTCTGAAAGGGCTTCATCTAAACTACTCTGCCAGTATTACCTTGCTTGTCCCTACATTGGCCTTAAAAGTAGCCCCACAACTCCTATGATCATATCTGGCTTTAAAATGTATCTGAGTGGCTGAGCTTTTAGTGAAACTGCTGCCCTGACTTTTAGTTCTCCATTCATTCTTACATCTGGAGGACTTAGTTTTTTTTTCTTTCTTTTCTTTTCTTTCTGTTCCTTTCCCTTTCTCTTTTTCTTTTCCTTTTTTTCGTTTCTTTCCTTTCTTTTCTTTTTTAGTTTGACTATGTATTCAAACATAATTTTAGAATCTTTAATCTAGCATGTTGAATATTATTGCATCTGTGGGCTGTTAGTAGAGATAAATGCCTATTAAGTCAAACTGCTATTTGCCAACCCTGGAATTAAACTCTTCTAAAGAAAAGAAAATATATTATGTGAGAATATTTTATTAAAAGTATGTTAAGAAAAGAAGTGAGATTCCAGTGATTTATTTTTGATGCCACTTGTTTTGTTGTTCCTTCTTTTTATCGACAATTTGTCTTGTTCTGAGTACTTGCTCAAATTGTTTGGTTTTGTCCATTTAGAACAACTGCTTTCCTCAGATTAACCTGAAAGACAAGAAGTATCCACTGTCTTTGGAAGTACAAAGGGCCTAGTTGAGAGGAATTTGCTGTTACATTATATTCTATCCAGGGAGAAGGGAAGAATATATAATGCTTTTTGTATTTGTTTTCTTGTTTTTTAATTGATGTCCCAAATCCTTGGCAATAATTACCTACAAGATCACTTGAAGAATCTGTGTTTTAACCTAGGCAAGGGATCCTAAACACATGTCTCGACTCAGGTTTGTGCCCATTTGTATACTGCTGTAATTCCATGCCTGCAACAGTCCTACCACATGGTAAGTACTCAAGTCATACGTCTTAAATAAATTCCATGGTATGAGAAAAATGTGCCCACAGTAACTCTCCAAGTATAATTGCAAATATGTGATGTACAAGTTAGTTAATACCAAAGAAGTACTACTTAAAAACTGTCCCTGTAACTCAATGGCTTTAAACAGTAATTCTTTATTCTTACAATGTTGTTTGGCTTCTGTAGCCTAGGTTCAGCTGGACTCATTCATATCTGTATGTGGAGCTTTGAAAATCAAGGCTGGGCTCACTGAACACAGCTTGGCTGTGCTCCAGGTGTCTCTTTTGGATTTACTAGGATCAGTGGGCTAATGTAGATGTGTTCTTTTGAGGTCAGCGGCGAAGGCAAGGAGGCAGGCCAAATGCTCAAAAATATTTCAAGTCTCTATTTGCCTCATGTCCATTAACATCCCATTGGCCAAAACAAGAAACATGGTCAGACCCAAGACCATGAAATAAGAAGGGTATGTCTCCTATGGAAATGAGGGGGAGGGGGAAATTTTTCTGCAGAGTAATCTATCTTATGTGGTAAAGATTCAAAGCATGCTAAAGTCTGGTTCTCCTAAGTAGTTTTCCTATTTAAAGGATCCCTACTTTTTTTTTTTTTTCAAGATTTTATTTATTTATTTGACACAGAGAGGGAGATCACAAGTGGGCAGAGAGGCAGGCAGAGAGAGGAGGAAGCAGGCTCACTGTTGAGCAGAGAGCCCAGTGCTGGGCTTGATCCCAGGACCCTGAGATCATGACCTGAGCCGAAGGCAGAGGCTTAACCCACTGAGCCACGTAGGTGCCCCTAAAGTAGGATCCCTACTTTTACAGGCATTTATCTACAATTATAGGAAGTGTGAAACTCTCCTTCTAGAAATCTATAGTCTGTTCTATAGAATGGCTGCTCTTTTGCTCTTTTTTGAGTGTCTACCTCATACAAGTGATTGCTATACACTGTCAAATTCAATCGTTTTAACATCCCAACCAAATAACTATTTTATTCATCTTTACTTTGCAATTAAAAAAGGTGGCTCAGAATACTTATATATAATGGCAGTGAGTCAAACAGCTGGTAAAAGGTAGGGTAGGCATTCAAATCTAGTTCTTTCTGAATCCAAAGTTCATGCTGTATGCATTCTCTATGCAGCCTACCAGCATAGCTGATCCACTCTTAAAATAATCCATGCTATATTTTCACTAATACAGTTCTAAAATGCTTCATGGGGATGAGTTTTGAGCTTCAAATAAAACAAAAAACTGATATGAAGGCAAGATTTATTTTTTAGAGGGCTTTGTTTTCTTAAGTAACAAGAGGGATTAAAAAAAATACAGTATCTCTGGTTGATAGATGAGACAAGTTGGTTAGAATTGGATCAATTACTGACCTTTTCTATAACATTTTCAAAGTAGTGTCAGGTTATTTTCACCTTTACATTCTTTCAGCGACATTGTCATCTTATTAAATATCTGTACTTCTGTTTATATTTTTTCCTAGAAACCTGGTTAATACGTTTCAAATGTAACCTATTTTAGTTCAGGATGTCCTGGAACCTTAGGCCTTCAAATGTTTTCAGATCCCAAAAATATGTTTAAAAAAACTTCAAAGTAATTTTCTGAGGACTAAACCATAACTTAAAGTCTCTGTGTCCTTAATGCTTACCTTGTTGGAAACATCCTCAGTAAACAAAAGTCATCTGACAGTTTAACAACTCCAGGAAAAATAATAATTAAATGCAGAATTGTAGGTTAGACATACAACACACACACACACATATCACTGTTTACTGTTTTCAAAATTGTGGACATTTTAACAAGTTAATTGCTGATGCTTGAATTGATGAGAAAGTATGAGTAGAAATAGGTTCATTGAAGACTGAGAGCAGGATGAGTATAGAGTGATAGCTAGTTTTACCTTCAATTATCTCCATACTCTTAGTAAAGCCTTGTTATCCCCTCCCCCACAGTGAACCATCAATTCTCAGCCTCTCCCATGATCAGACTACCTCCCACTTGTTCTGAACTGGCTATTGCCTCCTAACGTTACATCTGCCAAAGAACGACTTCACATTCATAGTTTATCTTTTCTTTTTCTTCTAGAAAGAGGTAACTAGACTGATGGGGAGAGATTCTGCTATGGTTTTTCAAAGAGCTGTGTGGGCTGGGGAGTTGTAGTGTCAGACGTGAGGAGTTCATTGATTTCAAGGATAAGTGTGTGAGAACACTCTTAGAAGATAAAGTACCCTAACCCCTGTGAGTCCGAGCCACTATATAAGAGCCATCCTCCCGTCTTTCCAGTTCTACTTGTGCAGCCATATTGATAATCCCAGGCATCCCAGGCTGTCCTCCTGTTGAGCTCACTGCTCTGAGTGTCTATGATACTTGGAGGTCAAGTAGCTCTCCTACCACAAGCACAAAGCCTTTGGTGATAACACTGACCCAGGTCCCTCACCTCACTGAGCTTTTAAGCCAGTTCTGGAACCACTCCAGACAGATTGCTGTGTGAAATAATTAAACATCTTTCATTATTTTAGCCTCTATTTGTTAGGCTTTCTGATATTTGTGGCCAACTGCATCTTTAAACACACTGTATGTGGGAAATCCTAATTTTATCATTGAATAAGTTTGTGTGCACTTTTTTGGGCCTTCTGAATGTGTTTTTACTTTCTTTGTTTAAATTCTCACTTTCTTATTTGTTTATGTATTAGTCTGGGCATTGAGAAAAATTGATGAGCAATTTGACTCCTCTATTTACCTAGTATTTGGTAGAGTGAAATGTGCCATCATTGTACCATAGTCTTTTGTATCAAGCATTATAATCGTATTGGGTTTCTGGAATACACTGAGGACCTTGATTGAAATTATTTGACTCAGAATAAATGGAAAAAAATTTAAATCTCAGTTAAAGATTAATTTTTTTCTAAAAATTTTCCATTATTTTTTAATATGTATTTTAAGTATAAAAATGTGTTGAAATACAAAGAGAATGCTCCAGAGCCAGGATTCCAATCAAGTTGAGGATGTCATCAATGCCAGTTTGCCTTTGAGGCAATATTCAAATCTATGTGGAACAAATCCCTCCCCGCAAGAAGCCTGATTGAACAATTGTGTTTGTCTGACAACTATCTCTTTCAGTTGGCTCAAATTGCCAATCACCAGGTCAGGTTTCACTGACGAAGACTAGACTTGAAAACAATGAAAACTGGAATGGCTTTTGTGTAACCTACACTATAGTTCTAGCTATCAGGATCCTCCCTGTGCCTATATAGTTAATATTTAAAAAGCCATGGCTTCGGTGGGATTCAGGGTATGTCTCAGATTATCTGTGTGATCCCATGCCACATGTTTCATGGAATGCTATGTTCCATGACAGTTATCAAGTAGTGACTCAGTCTTCCTTTCTCCAGGCAAGTTGTAATCATGCTCACCTAACCATGGACTGTGTCTGCATCAATCAAAAAACATCAGGTACAGGGTACAGCATCTTCTTTGAAAATCTCGTCACACTTCCTACATCTTGCATGTCTGAAGGATCGTGAATTTTGAACACAGTGTTTATATTCATTTCTCCAACCAATCAGGCTTTAAAATTATACAATTTTGCACAGATGCTTATAGCTGAGGATTCATAAAGTCGACTGTCACATCTCTCTTTTTAACTTGTGACTGCATAGCCTACCAATATCAGGCATGAAAAAACTCCCTAATAGAAGCTTTCCAGCAGCTGTTGCCTTTATAAAGGAACCAACATCAGAGGCCCAGTGCCAAGACGATTAAAGAAAACCATTACCCTTCACTGGAACGCTCTTGTGTCCAGTTTCCTCCACAGAAAATGTCTTTTCCCTCCATCCACCTGCCCAAACACTGCCCATTCCTCATTTCCAAGGCACATATTTCTACCATTTTATCCACCTAAAGGGCTCTCTCCCTCCTCAGCCTCTGTGGCAGGTAGCAGCTCTTTCCTGTGGTGCTTCTTACTTTCCAGAAGTAATCTCTCTTCGTACACAAGAGAGATCTTTAAGAACAAGTTTTGTTGGGGTGCCTGGGTGGTTTGGTTGGTTGGGCAGCTGCCTTTGGCTCAGGTCGTGGTCTCAGGGTCCTGGGATTGAGTCCCATGTCAGGCTCCCTCTGACCTTCTGCTCCCTCATGCTCTCTCTCTCTCACTCTCTCAAATAAATAAATAAAATCTTTAACAACAACAACAACAACAAGAACAAGGGTTGTTAACTTCACAGCTTGGTAACCATAAGGGACTTTTTCCAAGTTCTTCTCTTTCATTTTTTTTTGTTGGTCTCTAAAGTATTACTATTCCCACAGTAGACACTTATTAAGTAAATATGAATAAATACAAGACTAAATAATCATCTCTGAGCAGAAAGCAAGGAGACTAGTTAACCAGCCTTGAGGAATGGGTGGGATTTGGGTGGGAGAGATGGAGATGGGGTATTTCAGAACCGATGGAGGTGCATAGTGCAAGAATCTGCATCCTTCTTCTGGGCCAAGTCCTGAGGAGGGAACTTGTAAGGTACATCTGGGGAAATGGTACATGATAAGGAGCAGGGATCCCATGGATAAAACTGGGAAGAAAGTATATTAGTTGGGAAAGAGGAGGGTCAGATTGGTTGCGTTTGGAATGGAGACTTAAGGGTTTGGATTCTGTGGTCAGGATCACGTCTTGCAGTTTCATCATCTGAGAAACTTAATCCTTGGAGGTGGTGAAAAGATGGGAGGCCAGTCTCTTGGGATATTGCTTCTTTATGAAATGATGAGGGCTGAGCCACATTGGTTTGTTAGAAGTGCAAGGAAAAAGAAATGTGGCAACGATCATGCAACCGGAATAGGAGTCGGTGCTATGTGATTGGTTGGGCAAAGAGAAGAGGATGGAAGGCTGAAGTAAGGGTAATAGTGCCATTAGAAGAAATGGCAAATTTGCCAATAGAAACGTGTCCCATGGAAGGTGATGATTTCTGTGTCCAGGGTTGATCTTGGTGGAAGTCAAGAAAAGTGATGATGATCTTGAGAGAGAAATCTGTGCTTGAGTTGTAGTTTTGAAAATCTTTTATACTGAGATCACACTTGACCAGCAGATGGCTAAAGGCTCTCTGTGTGTACCCTGGGTCCTCATGGTAGATGTGCCTGAGAGGGGAGTGTGACTTGGATGTGTAAAGTGAGAACAACTAAATCATTTGTGATTGTTCCTGGACTTTGTCCAAGTCCATCTATATGTTTTTACCCCTTATATGCTGGAAGTGCCAAACTGGGACTTCTCTATCTTTGTAAAGTCCAACTGGAATAAAAAGATTTTAAAAATTTTACTTCCACTTTATAGATGGGACTAACAAGGCCACTTACCATCCTTTGAGCCATAGCTTCCAGAATTCAGGTTTTCCACATATAAGGAAGTCATATTACTTTGGGGTTGTGTTGTAATATAACTCTCCTTTTTAAAAAGAATTTATTATTATTATTTTTTTGACACACAGAGAGATATAACTCTCCTTTTAAGAACAAATTTCCTTTTGCCACTTTAGTTGTCTCCAGGAAAACACTGTTTAGGCATATATGTAAAGTGAAGTTCTCTTGAACAATTGCTGACAATTGTTGGGACCCAGAAATTTTGGGACTGTTATGAATTGTGCCTTTGGTGCATACAGCTATTTTGGGGGTATATGTTTGAGTTTAACATTGTTATTATAAATGAAATAGTATACAAAATGGGGTCTACTAGGAAAAGAATGTGGACTGAAAATTAATGCTTGAATTTTGAACAAATGTTCTCTTATTAACTGAGGAAGGACTTAGTGATTTTAGCCTCTCAACATTTAGGAACTCATTAAGCAGAAAATAGAACTCATTAAGTGTGTGGATGGCTCAGATAGGGGAACCTCAGTTGGGGTGCCTGGGTGACTCATGACTCTTGATCTCAACTCAGGTCATGATTTCAAGGTTGTGGGATAGAACCCCACATTATGCTCCCTACTAATCATGGAGTCTGCTTGGGAGTCTCTCTCTCTCCCCCCCTCTACCCCTCTCTCCATTACACATATGTGAACATGCTCTCTCTCTCTCTCTCTCAAAATAAAAAATAATAATCAAATATTGAATCCATAGTGTACCAATTAACTTATAACCTAGCCATTTTTCTGTTTTTACTTATTGCTTCAAAATGTCCTAAAAGATAAGAATACATAGTTTCTAGGTGTTACTAAAACACATAAAATTCACATTTATTTCCTTTTCTGGGGAAAGGTTTTTACCTTTCACTTTCTGCAAAGGATTTGAGATAGCTAAGTCAACTTTGGAGATTAAAGTTAACTGGAAGTTTCTTCCTCCCTCACTCCTCCCCACCTACGACCCTACTTTTTTCCTTTCCTCTTCTCCTGTTTCCTTTTTTTTTTTGTTTCGTTTTGTTTTTGTTGTAAGGCTTGGGAGTGACGGGGGTGTCCATGTGCGGAAGGACCAGATTTTGGGGGGAGAGTTGTTCACTGTAGGAAGGAGAGGAACGTTTTTCATTTGAAAAACTTCGTTCTTGTTCTTTTAAGCAATGAAGAATGTAATTGCGGACACACATGAGATTACCAGAGGATATATTTTGATAAACAGGTCTTTATAGGAAGCAGAAAATACTTCTGCCCTTTTAACATTTTAGGTCAAAGCTAAGTGTTTAAACACATTGCTCTGGAAATCAGCTGACAGGGGCACTAGTTCTGACCTGGGCCCTTAGGGAAGCTTCTCTTACTCCCTCTGCTTCTGGGTTTCTTTCTCTGAAACTTGAAGCCAAGACACTGGGTGCAATGATCTATGGTTCTTTTCACTTTTAGAGATTCTGTGAAGCTATGGTTTCCGGAGACCTGGATTTTTTCAGTGTGCTTCCGTTTCTATTAAAGCAGTAGCTGAGAGTCGTGTTATGATTCAGAGGAAGGATCCTGGACATTTCCCGGTAAGACAAGTTTTGGAGTCAATTCTGAGGGATCTGCCCAGGCAAAGCAGTTTGACCCATTATCCCATAGTAAACACTGTAAACATTTACAGGAGCAAGAAATTATTAGCTAGAAAAATCCTTCCAGATTGATTTGGTTATGTTCCACAGTGTTTTCAAACGGGATTTTTTTGGGAATAATTTTTGAACAAAATATTAATGTTTAAAATCTAGGTTTTATCTGGTGAAGACCACTGTCACAATCAGCAGGCTGATTTCCTTCCATTTCAGAGAAACGGCAAGCTGTCTTCTCTCAGGGTTCGGCTATTCTCAAAAATACAACCTCTGGAATTTTGAAGTGGGTCAAACTGCTTTTAACCTGCCTCCTGTTACTCAATTTTATCAATTCTTCGTTTTCTATTAGCAGAAAATCTGTTTCATGACTTCAATGTATAAAAGGTAGAAAGATCACAAAGCAGCCCCAAAGCAGATAAATATTGACCGAATCAAACAGGCGTGCTGCGGAGACTTGGAATGGCTGGGGTTGTTGGCCTGGGACTAGGCCAGGAGAAGGCAGAGGCTGTTCCTGCCTAACTGGCTTTATCTCTGGCATCTCCTTTTTTGTGTGTTGTTTTGTTTTGTTTAGTTTTGTTTAGTAAACATCTTCTTTCTGTTAGATTATTTTATCCCCTTAACCTTTATAAATGACAATTAAGTCAATCTGGCCTGTCGATAGCATGTCATTTATTTGTTGCTACAGCTGAGCCTGACCTTCATTGATTTTATGGGAGTAATTTGCTGGAAATGATTTTTTAAAGTTAGATTTATTACTGGGGCACTTCATTGCCAGATAATTGAAGCAAATTGCAATTTTTTTTTTCCCAAACCAAATGCAGGAAGTATGGGTAAGGGATAATATTGTTTTCAAGGGTTATTTCCTATTGAGTTAGAGATGTATGTTATACATGATGTCACACGCTTTTCAAATTTGTGTACACAGATCGTTGTGGAGTGGTGCATAATTTTCTTTCTTTTAAAAATTTTCCTTAAGTATTGCTGAGGTAGCAATAGGAGCTGGTAATGAATTCGCATTCAAGTATGACGTTGCAAGTTAGATATCTACATAAATTATCGAGTAACTACAATACCACCCCTTACATAATGGGTCATGATATTTTGATTTAACTGCAGGTTCTATTATTAATAGACTGATGTTTTATAATTGATGCTACCGTTTACATAAGTATTATCGCCTTCCCCTAATATTTGTGCTGACGAGTGTTTTAATCATATTGTGCTTTTGGTTCTCTAAAAACTCTGATTGTCCATTTGGATAATAATGAGCATTTCAGAAACAAGATGGGATCGGGAGGGAGACAAACCGTAAGAGACTCTTAATCTCACAAAACAAACTGAGGGTTGCCGGGAGGAGGGGGGGTCAGGAGAGGGTGGTTGGGTTATGGACATTGGGAAGGATATGTGCTATGGTGAGTGCTGTGAAGTGTGTAAGCCTGATGATTCACAGACCTGTACCCCTGGGGCAAATAATACATTATATGTTAATTAAAAAAAAAAAAGTCATCTTATCAAAGTTAGCTTAAAAAAAAAAATGAGCATTTCAATCCCTAAATGAGGCTTTCGTGGTATTTGTATACTTACCTCACTGATGTAGGGGTAGCTTTACTATTGTTACACCCATGCATTAGAGGACATACTGAGTTACATATTTTATCTTTTAAAAAGTATTTATGAATATACCAGTCTTCCCTAGTTGTGCTGTTGTGTCCTGATGCTAGCAGGACCAGGCCAGCAAAGATTTGCTAGCAGAGCTGATGTCCTGTTATTCTGGAAATAGATTCTGGCTTGAAATAAAGAAAATGAACTTTCAAACTTAACTTTAAATATCAACATATGAAACATGGCTGTTTTTCACATTCTGAATAATGATGCATTGTTGCACAGGAGGATTTCCAATATATCAGAATGCAAGGAAAGTGGAGCAGAACTTAGGCCTTATTCTTTAATGAGCATGTCCTTTTTTTTTTTTTTTTTACTCTTCTGGGAGCAGAATCAAAGCAAGTTATCATGTAACCAAAGGCAAAGAGAAAACTAGACCACAAGTCTCGGGAAATCTGTTCTAATTGCAGCAATTTTTCCACTCATTCACAATTGTTTTGAAGCAAAAGAAAAATTAAGAAAAAAATAGGATTTTGTGTTTTTTTTACGTTAATTACATAGAGAAAAGATTTCTGGACATGGTCTCCCTCCTGTCGGTTTAGAAACTGGGATGATGACAATGTGAGTGGATACTGGTGATGTAATGGTCCCAGCCGTCCATGGTACCCACGACTTCCTCTCCCCTCACATATTTTAAAGTGAACTCTAGTATCAACTATGGTGAAGAGGAGATAGATTAACACATCACCAGGTTTTAAAGATTCAGACTTGCCGCATCTCGAAAGGCAGTTACACACAGGCTTAGGAATAATTATTCCAAAGAGTATTCACGGAATGAAGTTTGGCAGAGGTAGAATTTACTTTCAAAACAGGAATCTCAGAGGAAGGAGAGGAAGCGGACACCAGTGTCCTTCTCAACAAATTGGACTCTGAAATTCAGTTTTAATTTAAGTAGAGATTACGGGGCAAAAACTGTAAGGACTCGAGGGAGAAACTTCTTGCTTTTAAATTGTCATGCTTCTTTCCTGTCTCTGTTCCTGTCACTATTATTGATATAAAGAATCCATCAACATATTTTTATGGGTGATTAAGAAAGGCTGACCTTTCCTTTGCAGGTACAAATAGGTAGTTCTTCAGAGGCTGTAACCGAATGACAAGATAATTCTATCCATTTAATATTGAAGTGATGTTGATAGTATCATTCTTCTCGTGTTGGAAACAGGACAGCGTAGAGGCCTTTTCTGCCTCAGCCTGTTCTGCCCTGGGTGATGGATTTTCCCGCTGACTAATCGCTGTCACATTAACCCGCACTATTTCATCCTTCAGAGCTGTCAAGAGAATGACGATAATCCAAGTGGCTCATTGTAGGTAAAGGAAATTATATGAGCAAAGTAATATCATAAAACAGTGTTTAAATATTTTAATTTCATTTGTCAGGGCTGCCCCAACACTTCATTACACATAGAACCATCTCTCATCAGTGGAATTAGTGCATTATTCATTACTGTTAATTATTTTCACATAATGGCTGCCCTGATATATTTAACCTCCACATTATATCTCAGATAATGGGTCTGTAAAATTGAATTGTGTGAAGAGTGGAGTTCTAAAGCTCATTTGCAGAACATCAAAGAACAAAGAAGAGGAAAAGAATTCTAAATGGGACATTTTGCCCAGCTGGGGCCAAACATTTGTTTCTGTCTGATTTGCATACAGAAAATAGGTGGTGTAGAAGTGGTTTAATACTATATAGGCTGTCGGCTCCTATTATGCAACCAATTAGGATTTGTTAATATCACACACATTGGAAACAACTTGAGAATTATAGCATGGAAAAAACGGACCAGTTAAGATGGTACTCTTACATGATATAGACAAAGTGGAATTTCCATGGAGGGATAATATGTCATGGGCAGAGAGAGAGAGAGAGAGAGAAGGAAGGATTTCTAGAATACTTCCATATTTTTATGAATACCTTTACTAATAGACACTAAGTTTTTAAAAGTGGTATGAGCAAAGAGGAGCCATAAAAGTCCATTTAGACTTCAGTCATTTATTTCTGTGGTGACCTGTACAAAGTTTACCACTAACATTTATGATAACAATTTCTCAGTCGCTTAAAGGTTTAACATTTATGCAAACAAAACATTCATTTAGAGCCACCAGCACCCTATTAATGGAAGCCATATTTTATAGCAATTTAATTTTTCATGATTGTGCATTGCGATGCTTTTATGGAGCATTTGACGAACATAACGATCTGATCAGCAATGTCAAACACATCTGTGTGTCAATGTTTTTTTCTTTATGCCTTCTCAGTGTGGGAAACTGGACCAGAAAAACCACAACAGAAATCTGTAGATCCTGAGGCAGAATCTCCTGATGGTGGAGCTTAGACAGGTATATATTTTAAAGGCTCTGCAAGTAACTCTGAGGAGCTTCCCATAATCAACGCTTTGGCCTTAGGAGGTCGGAGGAGTGTATGTGGCCCAGGGCAGACTCATAGCCTCTTGTTTGTAAACGTTTTGAATGGCTCTTGAGTTTGGGCACGCGCAGAAGGTTTTGCCTTGATTGAGCTAATGGCAGCAGCTGTACCTTCCTGGCTTCCTTCACTGTTATCACAGTTGGTCCATGGTCAAAGGAGCAAGACTGATACAAAGCGAAGATCAAGCAAAGCTTTATTTTGCACCAAGCATCAAGAATCAAACTGACCGGCCAGGGGCCAGGGCCATCTCTTGCAAAGAGGCTACCCCTCCCAGTCTCACAGACTAAGTTTTATAGAGCAAAGGCCATGTGGTTGAGCCTGGCCACACACAGGTGGCCAACTGAATTACAATTCACCCTATAGTAGCTATTTGAACTAGCCTATCACTCTGGTCAGAATTGGCGCCCAAAAGGCAGGGCCCACATTCTTGAGTGGTTAGGGATCTCCTAACCACTGGCTTGACTCATCCTTGTATTCTGGGCTCTGTTACCTCTCCCTGACCTGAGATGTCCTGGTATATGGGCTCTGTTATCAGGGGCTGGTCAGTCATATTTTACTGGTTTCCCAGACTTGTTTCTAAGTAAGTTCCACTGGGGGTGGGGGGTGGGGGGGTAGGGTCAATCTAAGTTTACTGCATAAACAACAAAATGGCTTGCTCTGGTTAAGTAGGCCCTTACATTCACAGAGCACGATTCAATACCTGCTTGTTAAATTTACTTTACCTTTCTCAGATTTTCACTGTTATAATTACACTGAAATTAATTTCTTCAAACCTTTAAATTTCCCTTCTTTTGGATTTTTCTCTAGACCAAGTCCCATGAATAGGATTCACAGTTATCATGGCTCTTGGTACATCCTGTCAAGTAGATTTCTAAGAGTTGTTCTACTTAGTAATCCTTCCACAACAATGTAAAAAATACATGTTTTATTGCAACCCTGGCAGAATTGGCTATTAACATTAAAGCATAGTTGTTCTTCATCTAGAAAATGACATCTCACTATTTTAACATGCATTATTTTTCTTACTGTCCATGTTGAATTCTTCTTGTTTTGCTTTATATTTCTTTTTATGTGAGTAATTTCTCAGTGAACTTAGTCTTTTTACCATTTACCTATTGATTTCTTGGTATTTTTCTTACCAAAACAAGTAATCTTTTTATATAATAAATATATTATACTTTTATCTGTTTTATTTACTGTAATTATTTTTTTCTGTATGTTCATTGCATTTTTCTTTTAGCCTTTTTTACTTATACTAGAGTTTTCATTTCTTATGTTGTTAAATGATTTGATTTTTGTTCTAGTGGTGTTTTTTTTTCTTGCATCTTCAAGGCTTAAAACATTATAACAGTTATCTACTTTTTCTTTTCTTTTTTTTTTTTTAATTTGAGTGAAGTTGGCATACAATGTTAGATTAGTTTCAGGTGGACAACATAGTGATTTGACAAATCTATATGTTATGTTATGTTCACCACAAGTGTATTATCATTTGTCACAATATGCTATTACAATAGCATCGATTATATTCCTTATGCTCTACCTTTTATTCCCACAGTTAACTCATTTTAAAGATGGATTAGATCAAGCCCTGAGAATTTTGAAAATATTGTGGAGAAAGACTACAGAGCTGGAAGTAAAATCGTGATAACTTAACTCTCAGTCCACCACACCATTCTTATAATTTAATGAATTAGGAAAGCACCCCTTCTGTATACTCATGCGAATAAAACCAGTTAGTGGGAAATAAACAGAAAGAAGTTCATATTTGCCACTATCCCCTCTGATTCTCATTCATTATGTACCATATAGTTGGGTTGTCCGATGGCATCAATCTGTCATGTCATTACATAGGAAATAAGATCTGAACTTTTGGACTGGACATTCAAGGATTTCTTTCTTTTTTTCTTTTCCTGCCCACCCCCCCCCATCTATCTTTTTAATTCTATATCTATCACCCAGTGCCTTATTCATTTACCTAATATTTCTTGAGCTTAAACCATGTGCCAACAAGCTGTTGAAAATAAACAAAAGGACCTCACAGTGCATTCAGCAACTTCTTCCTGGAATAGTCCTATATTTTCCTGTTCCTAGAGGCTGCCTAGCTTGTTCGTTCTATTTGGATATTCTTAGACCATAGACATTGCTCTAAAGTACCACCTACTCTTTAAGACTCTCATTCAAATTCCACTTTCTTTGATGAGTCTTCTCTGTTCACCAGACCTCTGTTAGAATGACTCACTCTACTTTAAATATCCCTAAAGAATGATGTTTTTATTTCTCTTATGATATTTGATCTTTATGACCTTCATAAAAGGGTTATTGATGTATGGCCCTGTCTCCTGCACTAGATTATGACACTTACGACAATAGCGGTTGGAACTTACTCAGCTTTGCATATCTCACTGTACATAGAAAGGCCTGTGCCCATGGTA
Source organism: Mustela nivalis (assembly GCF_964662115.1). NCBI lineage: Eukaryota > Metazoa > Chordata > Mammalia > Carnivora > Mustelidae > Mustela > Mustela nivalis. The sequence continues at coordinate 60,957,933 of NC_139034.1, read as the reverse complement.
GCAATCAAGCAAATATTCGCAGTTTTTAAATTTTTTTTGTTTGTTTGCTAGAAAGCTCAGAGTCCAATGTTGCAGTCATCTCTTTCATATAGAATCACAGTCAACATGACTTTGCCATCCTCAAATTTGTGTGTTCATTCTGAGACTGTAGAAGCTATGGCTTCCACACAGCTCAAATTTAGTATCCACTGGGTGTTTGATAAGTATTCTTGATTGGCAAGCTGAAAGGGTAGCCTTAAATCTATGTAGAGAACTTGCAATAACATTTATTATCTACTCTGTCTTTCGTACATTTCTGTTTTTTTCCAATTAAAAAATGGCATAAAACACCATTTAACTAGTAGCCAACTAAGGCATAATGCTTACTAAAGGCAGTTCTATGTTGAAAATCTTACATTAATTCTGTGCAAGGCGTTAATTTACATAGCCTTCTGTTCTTATCATTGGCTAAAAAGGCTTATTTTTAAGTCTTTTTAAAGGCCACTGCCAAGTGGCAAAGGATTTTTGGCTCTTTCCATTAAGTATTAATAAAACATCCGGTAATACAGATTCCCTTCACCCGGCTCATCTGGGACTTGTTTGGAAGCGATCCATTTATTTCACTTAAAGTTTGTTACATTCTTCCATTTCCGTGGCAAGTCCCAGGGTAAAACCATGGCCCAGAAAGGTTGGTGTTCATTTGTTTAGAGACTTAAGAAAGATTACTCTTTGCTGTCAATGTCAGAATGTGTCAAAAGCAGGGTCCCTCTTTTATTTTTCCTTGGCAACCCTAAGAATGAAGACAATCTGATGTTTCTAATGAAAGTGACTTTTATAAACAAGTCATCTCCCACCGCTTGCCTGACAAAATACTAAGGCAATCCTAGAAAAAATTGGGAAGCTGAGAAAGTTTGGTTTTTTTGTTCTTGCCCAGCATTTTTCCTGAGCCACAATTGCCTTCTTGGAAAACATCCCTTATTGTGCAACTTGCTTATTCCTTCCCTCTCTGCCCTTCCGCCCAGGCTTACCCTCTGTCTTTTATTCTGGACCCATCTTTCTGTCCCTCTCAGCTTTACTTAGTTCCTGCTACCTCAATATGGAGGTAAATAAATAATGTATCCTGATCTCTTCCATGACCCTGGCACTGTGTTAAGCATCTAATGTTTATTTTCTCATCTGTCCTCAAGATAATCCCATGAACTGGCTATTATTATTATCATCATTTCACAAATGAAGTAACAATCTTTGTGAGTTTAAAAGATTTACCTGAGGTTGCACAGTAAGTATGGCAGGTGGTTATTTCCACAGATCTCTGCCCAATATCTCTCATTCGGCATGTTCTTTGAAAATGTGACCTCGTGACTTCTCCCATTAAAGAATCAGACCTATGTCTGTTCACTCTGAATCTAGTTTACTTATGACCATTTCACCTAACAGAGTATGCCTGATGTTTCACTACTTGGTTTCTGCATCTGGAACAAGAAAGTCAATGTGGCTTCTGCCTTGATCACTGGAACGCTTGTGCTTGGTGCCCTGAGCTGCCATGTGAGAAATTTGATTACCCTGAGAGTGCCATATTGTGAAGAAACCAAGCTACACAGAGAGGTCATGTGTGGTTAGCAATCTGAGTCTTTGAGTCATTTCATATCCAGTAACAAATTTGTGAATGAAACTGTTTGGACCAGCTCATCTGCCTACTGAGAATCTCTGAGTGATCTAGGTCAATGGTGCAGGGAGTAAAACGATCACTGAGATGAGCACTTCCCCAAATTCTTGACCCACACGATCTGTGAGAAAATAAGATTACTGGTGCCCTCAGTCTTAAGTCTTAAAGTACTTTTTAATAGAAGAAAAGTATTAGTAAATGGTAGACACAGTATGGGAGCTGCACCTTCTGACTCCAGAGCTCTCACATGAAACTCTGCATTATAAGGATGAGCTAATCCCTAATAACATGTGACATACTTTCTACCAGTTTTTGCATATAACAGGATCCTGCCTTAACCACAAAGACTGGATTCTAATGGTGAAATTTCTGGCACCATTAGAATTGTCAGTGAGGTTCCTCAAATCAAATCAAAGTACTCATTACCAATTTCACACTTGAGAAACAGCCTTCATCACTGAATACTTAATGTCATTTATTTTATTTTTATTTCATGTCTATTGGAAAACAAGTTCTCAACATTTTATTTGGAGTGTAACACACGTATATAATGCACAAAACGTAAGTGTATGGTCCAGTAAACTGTCATAAAGTGAATTCTTCCTTGCAAAGACCACCTAGAGCAAGAAATAGAATATTGTTAGCCTCCAGAATCCTCCCTTGAGCCATCTTAAAATTCCTTTCCTCTTCCTCAGAGGTAACCACTACCCTAACTTCTGAAGTCATAAATTAGTGTAGACTGCTTCTGAACTTCATATAAATGCAACCATACTTCATCACTATGTGAAATTCACCATGTTGGTGAAGGTAGTGGTAGCTCATTTATTCTTAGTGTCTATTCTATAGAATATCCATGGAATGACTATACCATGATCCAGTCTTTGTTTATTCAATCTGCTGGATACTTAGGTTAGAAAAAATTAGTTTTTTTTTAAAGTAAAAACTTAAATTCCAGCCAATTAACATGATTTTTTTAAAAAAAGATTTTATTTATTTGACAGAGAGACAGAGAGCACCAGTAAGCAGAGTGGCAGGCAGAAGGAGAGAGAGAAGCAGGTTCTCTGCTGAGCAAGGATCCCGATGTGAGGCTTGATCTCAGGACCCTGGAATCTTGACCTGAGTCCAAGGCAGCTGCTTAACCAACTGAGCCACCAAGATGCCCCTAGTTTGTTTGTTTGTTTGTTTGTTTGTATTAAAGCTGTTTGTCAAGTTACAAATACAGATGGACCAAAACATGTGAGAAATAATCACTAAATGAAATAAAGTATCCATCCACTTATGTCCCAGAGGCAAATGAGAATAAAGGTATATGAGCACAGAGGGAGTCTTCACACATTGAGAGGACTCTAGATCTTGGAAGAAGGCTGAGATACGGCTTGACAGGGTTATTGGAATGGGGAGGATAGAGAGTATGTGTGTGTTGGGGGGAGTGAGGCAGGTTTCCATGAGGGCAATGGAGTAGTCAAGTCCTGCATCCAAAGGTAAATTTGCAGCTACGTGAAGATGGAAGATGGAACTGGATGGGAGCCATGGGGCGGGGTCTTCGCGAGGCCTCATAGTGGGTGGTACTGTGGTTAGGCTGTGCTGCTGTTCTGGGTCATGAGTGGTGTAGTATAAGACCCATGCCAGAAACTGCAGGCCTGGGCAATGACTGCCAGCTCCAATACTGTAAGCAGGGTGATCTGGGAAGAGCTGGACAGGATTCCAGAGTTTGTCAAAGTGGCTGCAAGCTCAGTGCAGCTCTCTAGAGGTCATCTGGAACTTGAATCAGGGAATACAAAGCAAATGTGGTTGGAGGTAAGGAATAATGCAGACCTGAAGTGAAGTGGCTGCTGAAGCTTCCTTCCCAGCTCCTACCAGCATTCCTTCTGACTGGTTGGTGTTCAGTGTGTACACCCTGTTAATGTTTTGATTATCACTCTTTGGGCTTCAGGCGGGGAAGAAGTTTAGGTAACAATTATAACTGCTGTAAACTTATCCAAAAGGTTCTTGTTGAGATCTCAAATTGGAGAACATTAGAAATAAATAATTGCTTTTCTTCGCCTTTGATTTTCACCTTTGTTGTGAATGAGTTTGAAGGAGCAGTGGAAAAGAAGAAAACTTAACCATGAGTCATTATAGCTGGGTCTGGTTTTACTGCCATACATTTAGACAAAGAACAATTCTGGTCTTATTAGCTCTTTCTCAAAGGGTCATCAGGATGCATATGTTTGATGGGACTGCAGGTGCTGGGCCACCCCTCCAGTCTTGCAGCCTGAGGAGGACAAGGGGCCCTGTCGCTTGGAGTTTACAACTGATCACTTCAGTTATTGGTCTATTCACAAACATCAAAATTCACATTAGCCAAATAATGTGGATTTGAAGCTATCTCAGGGGAGATTTGATTCCATTAAGAGTTTGTAAGGCATCACAGTTCAAGAGATGAGCCAGAGCTGAAATAACAGGACTGTGGATTCAGTTGTTTCTCTCCTATTTGCTCACTGAGTCACAAACTCTCTGTAGTCTAATCGTTCTCGACTCTTCAAATACAGGGGGAAAATGTTGACTTCCTTCATATGATATTTTAGACTACAGAGATAGGTATACTGGTCATTTTTTCCAAGAGAAATATAATGTCATATGCAGCTCAAGTCAGGTGCTAAGTGTTCCTGAAAAATAGCTGATCTCTACTTAGAATTCTAAAAGGAACAGTTTACCCAAGTTGTATCAAACATATTTTAAAGTTTACCAATCACTGAACTGCATATCTGCTCTTAAACTTAAAATTTTTTAAAAAAGATTTTATTTATTTGACAGACAGAGATCACAAGTAGGCAGAGAGGCAGGCAGAGAGGAGGAAGCAGGCTCCCTGCTGAGCAGAGAGCCTGATGTGGAGCTCGATCCCAGGACCCTGGGATCATGATCTGAGCTGAAGGCAGAGGCTTTAATCCCCTGAGCCACCCAGGTGCCCCTAACCTTAAAATTTAACTCAAAAATAAATAAGTTAAAGATTCATGCCCTCAGTCATACTAACCACAGTTCAAGTGCTCAAATAGCCACATGTGTGTAGTAGCTACCATATTGGACATGTGTAAATATTATATACACACTGACATAGGAATCCATAGGAGTAAGAACTTTAGCTATGCAAATATGTAGAAAATATATAGGAAATATGCTATTCTTTTTAGATTATTTTCTCTCATTTGCTTAGTATTTATCCATTCCTAAAGTATCCAAATTCTTTCTAATTCTAGATAGACTCTGTAATACATGTTACAGATTTTCCTGACTTCTTAAAGGGAGAACATCGAACATAAAGTATTTCTTGCTGAGCTAATGTCATAATTATAAATGTTAATTATGGTATTGTGTTTTAATACAGCACCCCCTTCGGTGGGGTTGGGCATTAGACCAGGATGGTAACCTACATGGGGCCAATGTGGTCCTCTATTTACTCTGTAAATAAAGCCCCATTGGAACACAGTCATGCCCATTCATTTGTGTATAATGTGTGCCTGCCTTATGTTACAATGGTAGAGTTGAGTAGTTGTAACAGATACCATATAGCCTACAAAGCTTAAAATACTATCTGGCCTTTGTAGAAAAAGTTTGTCAGTTTATGGAGTAGATTATACAGTGACCAAATTGCAGTGTTTAGGTTCTTATGTCTGCTTTTTACCCTGCCTTACTCCCCTTGTTAGCAAGAAGTTTTCTCTTCATTGCTATCAGGATTCCTACATGTAACAACTTACTCATTGACTTGAACTCCCATAGATTTAAAAAAAGAGTAACAAAATGTGTTAGACTTTTTTTTTTTTTTTTTTTTTAAATATACGAGAAGTAAATTCGCCATCTTAGATTTGGTTTTGGGTTTGGCCCTTTGGCTCCTTGGCTATGCAGAAATTTTATATTTATATCCAACTTTTCAAACATATTGGCCTCTGCTCAACCTGCTTACCTCTTCATCCACTGGCTCCAACTTCAAATAGCATGTTTTCACTGGGCCAAGTACTTAGAGTTTGCCCCTTGCGTATTTACGACCTCCGACATCAGCCATGATTTTCTGTCTTAGAGCACCTCACCCCTGCTTCTTGTCCTTGTTAATGCTACTCTACCATTCTCACCTCTGGAAGATCTTCCCTGATCTCTCACCTCCCCCAACCCTCATCCCTACCCAAGTTTCTGATGACACCAGGGCCATGTGAAATCACCCTCCTCAGGACTTTCTGAACATACATGATTATATCAACTGCAGTGTTTTTCATTCTGTTTTGCCATTGTCTGTACGCATTTCTATTTGTCAACGAAAGTATGGGCCCCTAGAAGGCAGGACTTACCTGGAGTGTTTCCAGACACACAACAGAGAATCAACAAATACGTATTGAGCTGCTTGAGTAATTACAAATTTTATAAATTTTATAAATAAATCACAAATTTTATAAATAATCACAAAATAAATAAATTACAAATTTTATAAATAAATCACAGATTATAGAATGATCATTAGGTATTAAAGACCTCCACACAAGCAATTGTTTGTTTGTTGTGGGTTTTCTTTGGTTTGTTTTTTAGAATGGTGGGTGGAGAAGACAGGGGGAGAGGGAGAGAGAGAATCTTAAGTAGGCTCCAAGCCCAGTGTGGAGTTGGACACAGGGCTTGATCTCACAACTCTGAGATCATGACCTGAGCTGAAATCAAGTCAGATGCTTAACTGACTGAGCCACCCAGGTGAACCGCAAACAATTTAAAAAAGATAATTTTGCAATTTGAAAATCTGCTTAATATAGTCAACTAAAATATCAGACAAAATGTTACCTACAGCATGTCAATATAAAACTACCATATTTTCTCCTGCACTAAAACAGGTCAAATATTAATTTGGTAAAAAAAAAAAAATCTGTAACATGGGAATCTTTTATTATTCTGGTATGTAATGTGTATGTCTAAATTTCATCAACTGTGAGAATAAGTGTAAGCATATTTAAATGAGGTCACATTTCCATTAATATGGAAATTATAATGACTTTGGATCCCTGCTTCCCAGTACAGATTCTCAGAACATTTCCACATTTTCCCATGTCCGTCAGTAGCCTCGGAAAACAGTTTTCTTCTTCAGCCTTGGGCCCACAGGTACAGGTTGCCTAATAGCTACTTATCTTCTACCATTCCTCCTACCCTCTTCCCTTCCTTCCTCACCCCTCCCATCTTACCTCTGTCCCTCCCAGACTCCCAGAACAGGCACAGGGAAACTCAATCCATACTAAGAAAATTAACATTTCTCTGAAGGGAATATGACTTGCCAAGATCCAAAACTGTTTCTACGAGAGGCAGCTTTATATTACCACCCAGAGCAGTTTAGCTCTTTGTAGATGCTAGTCTCAAATATCTCCATTTCAGAAGAACATCTATGCTTTCTGTTAGAAAAACTAAAAATTTGGATGATTTTCCCAGAACTCAAGGAATAGTCTGCCCCCAAAACAGTATCAAAGGGTATTAAATATTGCTTTTAAATGGTAATTTCCCCAGTTACTCTATTTAAGGTTTTAAATATCTTTAGGGTTCAGTTTTAGCAACGGCACCCCACTTCCATGTGGGGCAGCACAAAACATTGTGTAATATGTATAGTCCCAGGGGTCTGTCCTCTGTTGTATCATGAATATTCCCTCAACTTTTACCAGGAAATGTTGATGGGGGAGTATGCACTAATCCCCTGGTGATTTTGTCAAAAATTCACATCGAATTAAGCATTTAATAAATCCACTTACTTCTTGCCATGGAAAAGAAATTTCATATATATGGGAAATTAAAACTTCAAGGTAATGGGAAAACTGCATTCCAATAACAAATTGAAATCAAGAAGTTGTAAAACGGGTTCATTTTCAAAGACCAGAACCCCGAGTGCCTTCTCTCTGGAGAAGCAGCTTCTCAGGTGGATTTTAGGATTCTCTCCAAATAAGTAGACTTCTCCTCTCTAAATCCCTGCATATGGTTGAGGATCAAAGTCAGGGCTCTGAGGAGGCTTATGATCTGAATACCACCACTTTCTGGTAATAAATAATTCCTTATTTAGATCAGAAATACAATAGAACAAAAAGGTGAGAACTGTTGAGCTCTGTAATCGGACACAAAAGAAAACCTCATTCTTCAAATTGTTGCTCACCAGTCTTTTAGATGCAGCTTGAAAGATTTTGTTTGCAAAAAGCTGTTGAGGGGTTATAAGGTCATCTTTTGCTACAAAGCTCCTTAGGGTTTTCAAAGTACTTACCCATTCCCTGAAGGTGCCCTTTCTTTCGGAGTGTTCAAAGCTTCTCTAGAAGATTCTTCAATATTTCTTTTCCTACAATCAAACTAGGCTCATTGTTTAGAAGAAATGGATTAGGTGTCTTTAAACAGCATTTTGAATGGACTATGAAGTCAAATGGCCTTAAACAGACACATATAGGCAATTTATAGTGAAAGACGAATTAACAAATGTTAGCTATCACGAAGGGGGGAAATGTCATTGGGGTGGAGGTATATTATGTCAGCTAAAAAGCAAACATGCCTTCTTGGGAGAGCTGGATTTCAAGGGTTTTATCCTGTATTTTCCACCTATAGCTTGACGCCTGGCCATTGGCTAACACTGCCTTTTTGAAGTGTTGCTTTTTAATTCATGGTAGCTCTTGTGTTCTAACAGCTACCTGCACAGAGTGGAGACTTAAAACAATGTCAGCACTAGTCAGGCCAAAAGACCCACCACTGTCAAATAACTTATTAGAAAATATTTATTGAACACAAACTGTGGTCAAGGCAACTTGTGCTTTATGGTCCTTTTTTTTTTTCTTTTTTTTTTTTTTAATCAAAGCCTCATTTTGAACTTTCCAAGTCTTGGTAAAAGAAAGACATGTCTCAGATTTGTATAATTAGAGGCAAATCGGGCCAGTTCTACCAACTGAGTTTTCACAGGATTGAATCAGACCAGCAATTGGTGTGTTTATATCTACAGCTGTAGAGTTACAATTAATGCAGCTTCTATGACATGAGATAATTCAGAAAATCTTTTCCTTGCCTTTATTGCTCAAATTAGGGCTGTCACATACAATTTAAGGTCCTAGGTATTAGAACGTAAAAGACAAAATAAAATTGATGAAAGATTTGAAGCGAATCTCTATCTATAATTTTAGCAGTAGGAGGGGGTTAAAAGTTCTCTTACCTTTCCAAAAAGCTTGAACACAGTTTTATACTTCCCTAATTATTTTCAACTTTTACCATCTTACCTTCAGAGCAGATCATACACCACATGAATAAATTATGGACAATGCACATGTGCACTTATGTGTCCACACTCATACACACTTGTTCTCACCACTTGCTGTTGAGATGCAGGAAAGAGCACAGGGCTGGGAAGATCGGGGTCTAGTTGTAGACTTATCAAGAAATCATTTGTTCTTTTTTTTTTTTTTTTTTTTTTTTTTTTTTTTTTATTAATTTATTTTTTATTTTTGTTCTAACTGTCCTTTTGTTCATGGAAATCTGCCATGTGAAGTCTGAGTTGTGCAAAAGCAGTCAGTTATCCAGAGGTAGAACTAAGATCAGACACAGGGATCCTGACTCCCAGTTCAGTTTTGTTTTGTTTTTTAAGATTTTTATCTTAAAAGAGAACAAAAGATCACAAGTAGCAGAGAGGCAGGCCGAAAGAGAGAGAGAGAGAGAGAGAGAGAGGAGGAAGCAGGCTCCCTGCTGAGCAGAGAGCCTGATGTGGGCTCGATCCTAGGACCCTGAGATCATGACCTGAGCCGCAGAGGCTTTAACCCACTTAACCACCCAGGCACCCCTCCCAGTTCAGTTTTATTTTTCTCTGTCGTTTTTCATCCAAACCCAGCTCACACTACTCGTAAAAGTTGAAGGCAGAGAAAAGCAAAAATCTAAGTTTCTCCAATTTGAGAAATTTACTCCATTTACTTCCAGTGGTGCCATAAATTTCACTATTAGAAAATCAGCTCTTCATAGAACAGAATCCTGTTCTATGAAAATACTGGTAGAAAGTGTCACAGACTAATGGGAGTTAGCGCAGCATTGCAGGGTAGGGCTTCAGTTTGAGAGGTCCAGTCAGAATTCCTGGCTCACATTCTGGTTCTATTGTTTATTAGCTATTCCAGTATTTCAAAACACATACATCCTCATGACCCTTTGAGAAAGAGCCAAGAAGACCTAGCTTTGCTCTCACGTATTTGAAAATTCCACCACAAAAGCAAAACGTATGACGTCAAGACCCTTTGTTGTTGTTGTTGTTGTTATAGATGAAGAAGAAACCACAGCTTTATCCCACTTCCCTTTCTTTTCCACTAGTGATTTTTAGTCGTGACTGTGTATATAAAAATGCAATATTCCTGTTGGTGGAACTACAGTCAATAATCTGTCCATTTTTCCTGTGTTATGTTACAAGTATGACAACTAAGCAAAAACATTAGTATGTGAATCCAATTTTATAAGGAGATGAATTTCACCATCTAGTCCGAAACCTAAATAATAACAATAATAATAAGTTAAGTGCCACAAAATCACATGGAGAATATCCATCTCCATAGCACAAATTTTACAGGTGAAGAAGTCCCTCTGTAGATTTCTTCTTAAAGTTTTTGTTTACTTTTTTTATTCAATACTGTATTAAAACATACAAAGGCATTTTGAAATATGCTTGAATTTATAGCACTAGCACTCTCTCTCTCTCTCTAAAATAAATAGATAGATAGATAGATAGATAGATAGATAAACTCCAAATGGTCAGAACCAAGTTTGTGAGTTATGGTTTAAAAATCTTGTAAACTTCCAGGGCGCCTGCGTGACTCAGTGAGCTAAGCCTCTGCCTTCAGCTCAGGTCATGATCTCAGGGTCCTGGGATCGAGCCCCACATCGGGCTCTCTGCTCAGCAGGGAGACTGCTTCCCCTTCTCTCTCTGCCTGCATCTCTGCCTATTTGTGATCTCTGTCTGTCAAATAAATAAAGAAAATCTTAAAAAAAAATCTTGTATACTTCCTTTCTCGTGTGAAAATTCTTATAGAAAAAGACCAAGTGAGTGTGTAATTGTTAAACTTGAATCAGAAAGCAACTTTCATAATCTTTTCCTCCTTTTTCCTTTGATCTTTATCACATGTGAGTGATAAAGTGAGTAATAAAGTGAATAGTACAGGAACTTTGGGAGCAAAGACTGGTGGGCATGCCATTCTTTGTCACTCCATGGCTTACTCCCAAGGTGGTTAAGAGGATTGTGAAGAAAGAGAAACTGTAGGAGTGGGAAATGGGATGAGGAGAAGTTTGAATTCAGATTAATTAACTGAGGGAAAATAAAGGGCAAAATATGACGGAGAATCATCTGAGTTGAAAATCAGTTAAAAATTTCATATTGTAAATGAATATTTATATTAAAATAGATTCTGATGTTTTAAAAATAACAATGATCATCTTAAAATTATTTGTAAAGTATAAAAAAGTATAAAGAAGAAAATAAAAATCACAGAAAAGTCCCACTGAAATAAGCACTGATGATATTTTGTGGTATTTTCTTTCCATCTTTTCTATACTTTTATATACAAAATATGTGTGTGTGTCCTTTACTGAAATAAAGCCAGTGGCTACATACAGTTTTATGTCTTGCTTGTTTCAGTACACCTATCATGACCATTTTCCCTGTGTCATTAAACATTTCTTGAAAATGATTTTTATTTTCTATATATTTTTCTGTTTTGTGGAATTCTAGAATTCAACACTTTTCTGCACATACAACTCATCAGTTAAAGGGAGTCTTCCATTTTGAATACTTCAGTTAGTCAGCGGCATCCAATTAACAAAATTGCTTCACTGAAATATTGGTTTTGTGTAGCTCACAGGATCCCTATAAACCCATTCAGAGGGGGAATTGGTGGTAGAGATGTAGGTGGCTCTATCAGCTGGGGATAAAAATGACCAAACCTCCAGAATGGTGATTCAAACCTTAATGCTCTCTGAATGGTTGCATAAGCCTTATCTGCCCCACCTCAAACTTCAGAATCATTTCTCAGAGCACTCCAGATTATCCATGAACTGGTTATTTTCCTTTTCAAAACATGAAGGAATATCCCCTACACCCACATTCTAAGTTTCCTGTTTGCTTTTCTACCTCATTCACACAAAGTCCTCACATCTACTGTAATCTAGATTGCTCCCTAAATCCCTGAAATAGTAATGAATTTTGCTAAAATAAAGATTTTATAAACTTTCTTGGTACCACACACACACAAAATCAGTTTCCTCTTGATAATCATAGTGTAAATGTTTGCTATATTTATGTATGTCTCTAATGTGTCTTCATTTGTGTGCATCTTAATGTTCTGCCTTTGTTGTGTAAGCAAAGACAGGGCCTATATACCATACAATGAGTAGATTTGTGCTAGGATTAAAACACTGGTCTGCACTGCCATGTGTGTGTACCTGCGTGCATACAAAAAGCTCCCTTTTAATCCCTTTCTTCAAACTTTCCCCCCCTCAAATATCCTCTACAGTTATATTTTACAAATGATCTTTGGCCTTAAAAGCATTATATGAAGTCTTCTCTGTTGGAACTAAGCAGGGGTTAGGCTGAAGCTAAGGATAGGCATTAACCTGGAGGCCAAGTTTGTACTAAAATGGAAATGCCCTTCTTGATCGAGTAGACATTTTAGGATACTGAATGCTCCACTCTGCAATGAGTGCTTGTCTAGTCAGTCTAACCATATGACCAAATCACTTTTGACTGTCATTGGTTGAAGTTGTTGATGTATTTATTGAATCTTCTCAGTGGACATGTTATGATATGCTATACCTGGTTGCTAGCAAGAAGAGATTGGGAGATAGGCCCTAAGATATGGTCATTATCCTTAGGAGTTAAAAAAATATAATTATATAAGATTTACCTGGGAGAACATTATGTGTATCATTTATTAATGAAAATATCCCTAACATACAGATAACCCCTATATATTAAATATAATAATGGGTAGAAACTATGAAAGGCAGTCTTTACAAGGAGAAAAGCAGATGGACAATGAAGAGACTTACCTTCACTAGCCGTCAGATAAATGCAAAACAAAAGTGTGAGATATCATTTTTTTGCTTTAATTCTGATCCAAACCCTTTTTTCTTGGTAAATATTAAAAATGTTTGATAATATCCAGTGTTGTCAAGAATGTGGGGAAGTGGACATTGAAATATGTAAGACATAGAAGAATGACTTTCTAAATATTTTGGAAACGTAAACTGGAGGTATATTTGGTTATTCAATTTTGTAAAATTACCTTTAACTCCACAATCCTACCCTGGAACTCTACAAAGAAATAAAAACAGAAATACAAAATTACACGGGTAAATATATTTATTGTAATATTGGTTGTCATGTTGGAATAAATGGCAGCAAGGGAATTTATTAAATAAATTGTGATAGAAGTATATGAAGGAATTTTACCCAACTATTAGAAAGCACGAGTTGAAATCTATAGGTGTGGTTGTATAAAAAAAGAAGTTATAGACAAAATGTATAAAAAAATAGAAAAATATCCTCATATATTTTAGTGTATATGTTTATGTGTTTTGTAGGAACACTGGAACAGGTATAGATGCGATACGATGGAGGAAGAATAGACAGTATTTGCTGTCAATCCTTCCTGGAGGGCAAAAATGACTTCGTATTGACTCAACCAATGAGCAATTGCTGAAAGTTTTAATGTGCGCAAAGTCATGCTAGGCCCTGGGGAAAATGCAAATATATGAGATGGTTCCTGACCTCCAAATAGAATTTAAATCTAGTTAGGATGAAAACAATTACATATAAAACAACATGAACAGGACAGAAGAGGATACAATTACATGGTAGGTTATCCGGTATGGGCTGCAGGTGCAGTAGAAATTTGGAGAAGAGATTGATTCAGAGGAATGGAAGAGGGGCAGAGGTTGAGGAGAGCTTAAGGTGAACTGGGTCGTGTCTAGAGAGAATTTACCGCTTGCATGGTGTCTATTTTTCTTCTTTTTTCTCTGTTTTCTTCATTGTAGACTTTCACCTGTGTGCATCTGACCTGGTTATTTGCCATTGACTCCGCCATTGTTAATATTGGCTTAGTATTTTGAACCCGAATAACTTGGACCCATTGATTCTCAAGGATGCCCTTGAAACTTTTCCCCAGACTTTCCCTTCCGAATTAGCATTAGGTGGCCGTTAGTCAACCACCCAAGCTCACAGTCTCCATCTTTATTGACATGGTAAACATGACAGGTACCGTAACATTTATTCTTCATAGCTCATCTCCAGTTGGAAGTCCAGGTCAGCACGGTATAGGGCTCATTTAATTCCTGCCTCCTCAGCTGCTAAAATAAGCAAGGGTGAGCCATGCTGGTCAAATTTTGCCATTCTCCTTCCAGTTCATTGTGATTACACAGACCCAGCCTCAATTAAGTAATTTGCTCTGTAATGGGAGGGGGTCATTTTGTGAGTGAATTTGAATGTCTGCATAGATCAGCATTATTGTTAATCACATCTGCACTTATATATATTTATATGCACACTCACAAGTGCAAAGATGCAGTTTCAAACTTAATTAAAAATAGAAAGCAACCTAAAGTGTGCTAGTATTTCCCCTGACTTCAGCATGATCTACCACTTTGACAAAATTTCATAAATCTCCTGCAATAGAAAATTCTACCGCACAGAACCATTTTATGCAGCAATATAGGTACTTAAAATATTCAACAACTTTCATCATGTTTTGCCTCTTGGTACATGAGATTTTTATGTATTTAATAGTTACATATGTTATATATTTTAAACAGTATTTTTTACTAATAGTCCCCCACAGTACATTTTTCTGAAACTCTAACATCTGTGTTTTGTTCTTGTAGCTCATGATAATAATCTTAAATTGAGCACATCCAACCACAGAGGACGGATTAGTTGGCTATTTTTTTTTAAAGGTGTCTGGATCCAGTGATGTAAACGTCAAAACTTATCAAGTCTTGGTGACAGAAATGCCTCCCCCCTCACTTCGTGAAGAGCAGTTCCAGATCTGGCATCTGAACGGCTCCTGCTGTTGCCAGGCCTGTAGCAGGTACACAGAAATCCAGAGGAGAGGAACCGTGGGGAATGTTCATTTGTTATTTATTTATAAACTTGCCGTGCCACATCATGTAAAATTAACACCTTTAATGGGCTCCTGCCTCAGTTGCTTGAAGGACGGGCTTTCACCAGCCAAGGCCACCCACCGGTTTCCAGGCAGTGTAGCTGTGAGTTTGCTTTGGGCTGCTAGCTTTGTAGAATCTACCTGCTGAAGTCATCCTTGTGCTAAACAGGTCACCAAAGGTCTGTCCCATTAGACAGAATGTTCAGGAAGCGAAGTCTTTGGGGGTTTTGTGGCTGAAGAGACGAGTGATTACTTTGGAGCGTAAATTCCTTTCTCTATCTGGTTAATGAAGAGATTTACTCCAACATTCATTTATTATAAATTGGGGGGGATGGCTTCTCCCATGCGCCAGCATCCAGAGGGTCCCTTTCCTATAAGAGTTCATAAATAATCAACGTTTACAATGAAAAGGTTTTGTAAGCATTATCTTTTCCTGTCACAAAAATTCCCTCATGCTTCTAAGGGAAGACCAATATAATTTGCAGGCGATGATTCTGGAACCAAAATGGCTTTATGCATAGAGAGTAGATGTGTTTGGGGATTTTGGAGAAATGTCTCACTTTTCACACACACTACCTCACTGCTCCTGTTTCAGTGCCTAAAATTTCAGTCTAATTTTATAGTGTTATTCAAATACAAATGATGTCTGGGAAGGGGAAACACATTAAGTTGTTCAACAAACATTTGTCAGCTTACGATGTGCTGAGTATTGCATTTGGTAGATATATAGACTCCTGAAGAATTCATGATCTAGTGGAAGAGGGAAACAAGTGATAGACAATTATAAGCCAGTTGCAAGTACTGTAGTTGAGTTGGATGCTGAGTGGTAGGGAATGGTGTCTGAAGGAGGAATTAACATTGCCTGAGGAAATCAGGAGAGCATTCACAAAGGAAGTGATATTCAAGGTTGAAGAATGGATATGCACTTACTGAGGTGACAGGAAAAAATAATTCCAGGTAATTTTCAAGGGAACAGCATGGGCACAGGTATAATAGCGACTTGTATTTGAAAGCCTGCCAGGTACCAGTTGCCATGTAAAGTACCAGGCACTGAGTGGCGTGTTTTTGACAGATCGTGTAGCCCAGTTCTAACACAGGAGACATATTATCACTTTTTTTTAAATGTGAAAAAGCAGAGGAGGTTAAATAACTTGCCCAATTTGGGGATTCAAACAGGTCTTTCTACTCCCAAGCTCATGCCCTTGCAGTGTCCATGGCTACAGTTTTGCAGAGCTGTAAGGGAACACAGATTGCCGAAGAAGGCTGAGATCCAATATGGCTGTGAGGTGAGAGGGAAAGGGCTCAGGCAAGCCAAGTTGTGACCAGATTGTGATGAGCCCTGAATGCTGTAAGAGTTCTGAACTTTACCCTATATCCAGGAGACAATGGGAAACCAGCCAAGGAAGTTTGAAGTAAGTGTGTGTGTGTGTGTGTGTGTGTGTGTGTGTGTGTGTGTGTGTGTATGTGTGTGTGTTGACCTTGTGGCAGGTGAACACAGAGGAAGATAGTGGGTGGTGGGTAGGCGGGATGGGGAGGGTGATCCTTCTGTGAGATATAGCACGGGCCTAAGCATAAGGCTTCCAGTAGCAGCAATATAAAAATGTGACCTCCTTAGTATGGAAGGGTGTTTAGATTTGGAAGGTACACAGGCTTGTGAACTACTAGCTGTGGGGCCTCGGGCAAACCCATCACATAGTCTGAATGCACAGACTGCAATTAGTCTCTTCATTATAAAAAGAAGTTAATATTATCTTCCTCATCACACTGTTGTGAAGACTGAATAACGCTATCCATGTTACACATTTGTCTCGGGCTTGTCATTGCCAATTCCTAATTACGGATGACTATTACTCTGTGAACACCCTCCAAGGAAGTCCTTTATCAGACTGTCTCATGATAGTCCTGAGCAAATGGGGTCTGGATACTCACTGAAGTGTGCAGTGTGGTGGCAGGTGCCTGGGAGGTAGAGAAAAATGAGAAAAGCCTAGAGCATTTTCCCAGAATGAAAGTTGGGTCTGGATTCTGTAGAATGACGCCCAGAGTGGGATGAGAAAGAGGAAACCAAAAGTAGACTGAGGGCAAGTCGTCCTTCCCAAAGTGGCACTCGAGATGAACTTAGTGCGCAGGTGAATCTTTACCTTTTAATAGTGCTATATTTATTTTAGTGGCAATAATTAAGTCCACCTTTCCCCCTTCCCTTTACTGGGATGGTATCCAGTGGGTCTGTTTAAAGATAAATGTTAACTAAATAACAGTGCCGGTGACACGTGGAGATAGCAAAAATTGTGACTTCGGCTGGAGACTGGGGGCATGTGGCACTAATGAATGGAGCCTTCTCCAGGGCAGGGCCCTCTTTGTTTCACCAAACCATGCCCTGCTGGTACTCTGGGAGCCCCTGTTGGAGTGTTAGCATCAAGCCTTGTGGACTATTGGCAGCTTAGAGACCATTTCTTGCCCTCTCTGCCCTGAAACAGAGGCATTTCCTCTAACAATGTGAAATCTAAATTCTTACCAAGTACTTGCTGAATTTACATTGAATTCATGAAGGAGGAGCATAATGTTCTGTATAGTATTCAGCGGGGAATTAGAATAAATGATCGGGAGCACAGGGGTAGAGTCGCTGTTCTACGTGCTAATAGCCACTTAATCTTGAATAATTCACGTAACCACTCTGAGACTTGGGTTCCTCATCTGTAAAGTATCTGATAATAATAGCACTGAACTCACAGGGCTCTTATGACCATGAGATAGTACAAATGATGCAAAATACTTTGCATAGGGCTTGTCAGAAATATTTAATAAATGTTTATAATTATCATATTAATAGCATGCTAGCTCTGACAACTGAAAGTGGATTTTGTAGGTTTGGTGCAGGTTGTGTCTGCTTTGGGAGAATGTTCATCTATTCCTTAGCACAAATCCTGCCACATAAACATTTGATGAATGAATGGACAGATGAGTAAGCCTTGGAAGAAGGGAGCTGATTTGGGGCAATTAGAAGACATTTTGTCGTATATGCTTTAGTCAGCTTGATACAAGATGGCTTGTATCTGCCTAGGCAAAAGTAAACACCTCTCCTCCTTTTAAAGGGGGGTAGTTTGTCGACATGCACATCAACCAATATCACCTTTGTTTTCTTCATTTCCAGGGATATTTTGGTTGAAACCAGGACAGAGGTGGGGCTCCTCATGAGTAAAAAGCACTTGGGGCAATACAGAACTTGGCAGTTATAACGTAGTTCACACTGTGTTAAAATCCCAGAGTCCGAGAGGTTGAATTATTTTACTCATCTAAGAAACACAATAATTCTCCTTCAATATGCTGCCTTAAGAATAACACTGCTCATAAAACTTGAAGTGATTTTTAACCTAGGTGGCTGAATGTTTTGTTCAGCTTGACTAACCCTTAGACACTCTTCTTCCTGACTTTAGGCCCTTGACCTCCCTTTTCTTAGAACATTTACTTTAGAAAACTTGCAGTTGTTTATATGTGGAATCTAAAAAACAGAATAAATGAATAAACAAACAAAAAGTAGAACCAGACCTAAAAATACAGAGAACAAACAGATAGTTGCCAAAGGGGATGGAATCAGGGGCGGGGTGGGGGGTGGTCAGATGGGTGAAGGGATGTGAGACACACGGGCTTCCAGTTATGGAATGAATAAATCAGGGGACCAAAAGTATCAGCATAAGAAATCTACTCAGGGGTGTTATAATAGTGCTGCATGGTGACAGGTGGTAGCTATGTTTGTGCTGAGCGTAACAACTTGTAGACTTGTGGAATCACTGCGTTGTACACCTGAAACAAATGTAACATTGTGTGTCAGCTGTACTCAAAAGACGTATTACAAAAAAAATTGTAGTTGCAAATTCTTTCTCTGTCCCTTTGAGCTCTAAATCTTCTACAACCTAGAAAAGATTCTCAAGAACAGAGGTCTATCCCTCTGAAACGTAATCACTGAAAAGATGGCACCCCTGTGTCCTAGGCTTTGTGAGGCAGAGTCTCCCAAGTTTGGGATCAGGCAGATTAGTCAGCGTGATGATTACGTGATAAAGAGATCCATCTTACCAGAATAGGGAGATCATTTTCAGACCTTGGTGCTTGATGGGGCTCATCTCGGAGCCCATCTAGAGCATCACACCCAGGCAGGCCATGCTTCCTGGGGGTGTTCAGCTGCCTGTTGCACACTTTTCTTTGCTCTTTGATTTCCTTTCCTGTCATGACCCCATCCCCACTCTAGAACACTTACCCCTGTCCTGCATTCTTCTCTTCCACTCAACCCTGGTGGATCTTCAGCCATTATATGGAAGGATCACTGCTCTGCATTCTGGTTGGCCATCCCTTGAGAAAGAACACCCCAGCTTCAGCTGCCATGGTTGGTTCTCTGCTGTTGTGTTCAGAGAGCTTGCTTGCAGCTCTTGCAGTGGGTCTGCTTGTGATGCTTCATGGCCCTGGGCAAGGCAAGTGAGGGGATTCTCTGTGACAGCTCTGGAGCGATGCTTGACCTGGCACCTGCAGTGGTTCACCTTGTTCTGGCACTCTGTCAGTGTGAGCTCGTGGTGGTGACTAGGTGTCTTCGATGTGATGACTGGGTGGTTAAAAGAAAGATGCATGGGTCAGCGCTTCTATAAAGTAAGATTTCACCAGTGAATACCAATTTTTTTTTAAAAAAAAGATTGATATCTTAAGTTTTAAGTGGTATTTTGAATCAAATTCTACCTGCCCTCAAGTGAAAATGCACTCGAGGAATGCACACCTGTGCACATCTGTATGAGAGGTAGACAGTTATCCTGGGATTAGAGCTATTGAGGATGAGGGACCCTGATGGGCTGTCAGTGTCCTCAGTGAAAGCCTGATGCTTCAGTGGAGAAGAGATGCAGTTGTCTACTTCTGCAGCATTACTGGTCAGCGTTCTCTCTGTCAACCTGCTTCCTTAGCTGCTAAACCCCTCTCAACGTCCTATCCCCAAGGTCCCTCCTATATCCTCCCACAGGACCCTGTGAGAGTCTCCATCCCAGCACAGAGGACACCACAGGGTAATTGTGTATTTACTGTCCTCTCTTTTCACAGGACTCTGAACTCCCTTGAGAACAGAGGCTGTATCTCGTTCATCTCCAAATCCTCAGAAACTAGCACAATTCCTGTTTCAAGATTAGCACTCAGTGAATCTATTTTGGGACCAGTGAATGGGAAGTATTACTTTTATTTCAACAGTAGATTTGCATATATTAAGGCTTTAATAGTATTTTGAACATCTAATGATTAGTCACAAATTAAAATACAATTTTATCATAAAAATTTTTTAAAAGCACAAAAGCTTTCATAAAATAGAGAAAAGAAAAAAAATTCTATTCCCAGTTTTCTTTCTTCCTTTAGTGTTATTTTAAACACTTTCCCAGAAGAATTTCAGGATAGTTTGTCAGATTTGTTTTTTCTGAATGTGTTTTCCTAAAAATTCCCACTGAGACTAGAAATGCATTAAATGTAGAACAGATTTGGGAAGAACTGTCATGTTTACTCTTTTTTGTTGTTGTTTTGTTGTTTTGTTTTGTTTTGTTTTGTTTTAGGCAGAAGGGAATAACTGATCCCTGCCTCTTATGTACAGGGCTGGGAAACAGTAATGGATAAAGACTGAACAGTTTTCCATTGGACACATGATTGCTCACGCCAGTTATGCAAACCTTTTTTTTTTTTTTCCCCTGTTTAAGGTGTTTGGGAGTTTTGTTCACTGAGATTATTTCAAGGTATTTTGATTTCCATAGTTTTGAGTTCAGATTAAAAATATAATGTTGGCCAGGATGTGGAGAAAATGTAACCCTTGTGCTTTACAGGTGGGAGCGTAAATTGGTGGAGTCACTATAGAAAATGGTATGAAGTTTCCTCAAAAAATTAAAACAGGGGTGCCTGGGTGGCTCAGTGGGTTAAGCTTCTGCCTTTGGCTCGGGTCTTGATCCCAGGGTCCTGGGATCGAGTCCCACATCGGGCTTTCTGCTTGGCAGGGAGCCTGTTTCCCTACCTTTCTCTCTCCCTGCCTATCTGCCTACTTGTGATCTCTGTCTGTCAAATAAATAAATAAAATCTTTTAAAAAAATTTAAAAGAAAACTACCATATGATCTAGCAATTTCACTTCTGGGTATTTACTCAAAAGAATCAAAATCAGGCTCTTGAAGAGATACCTGCATTCCCATGTTCACTGTAGCATTATTCACAGTAGGCAAGATATGGAAACAACATAACTATCCATTGATGGATGAATGGATAAAGAAAAACGTGGCTTATATGTGCAGTGAACTATGTTATTCAGCATTAAAAAAGAAGGAATCCTGCCATATGTGACAACATGGATGAAACTTGAGGACATTATGTTAAATGAAATATGCCAATAACGGGAAAAATACTGTATGATTCCACATATAGGAGATATTTAAAATAGTCAGACTCTTTGAAACAGAGGGCAGAATAGTGGTTTCCAGAGACTGGAGAAGTGGGAAAGGGGGAGTTGCTATTCAGTGGGTAATGGCAGTTTCATTTATAGAAGATGAGTAACTTCTAGAGATCTACTGTACAACATTGTGGCTATGGTTAATACTACTTTTAAAATTTATTTATTTATTTGAGAGAGAGCATGCACATGAGTGCGGGGGTGCAGGAGGAGCAGAAGGAGAGGGGGAAGCAGACTCCCAGCTGAGCTGGGAGCCCAACATGGGGCTTGATCCTAGGACCCTGAGATCCTAACCTGAGCTGAAGGCAGATGCTTAACCAACTGAGTCACCCAGGTGCCCCTGGTTAACAATACTTTACTGTACACTTAAAAATTCAAGCACTTGATACTCCTAGACTTTTGGACCTGGGTAGTCGGGTTTTGTGCACAATCCCACCGAAACAGTGACGGCGCCGCTAGGATGAAGCTCATAAGATTTTTGATGAAATTGAGTCACGAAACTGTAACCATCGAATTAAAGAATGGAACACAGGTCTGTAGAACAATCACAGGTGTAGATGTCAGCATGAATACCCATCTTAAAGCTGTGAAAATGACTTTAAAGAGTAGAGAACCAGTACAGCTGGAAACACTGAGTATTCGAGGAAATAACATTTGATATTTTATCCTACCAGACAGCTTACCTCTGGATACACTACCTGTGGATGTTGAACCAAAGGTGAAATCTAAGAAAAGGGAAGCTGTTGCAGGAAGAGGCCGAGGCCAAGGAAGAGGAAGAGGATGTGGTCGGGGTAGAGGAAGAGGGGGTCCTAGGCGATAATGTCTCTCAAGATTACTATTTCAAAGTGATACATGATTGGGGATATTTTTTGTACAGGTTTTGTTTGTTTATGTCAGTTTTTAATAAACATAAATGTAGGACAGAAAAAAAAATTCAAGCAGTTATTCTTACCACAACCAGCCAACAAACCAACCAACCAAACAAATAAACCAAGAGAAAGCCAAGATGAGGAGAGTTACTAGAATGTACTTAATACTCATCTTATCCTGAATCCTAACACACGAGTCTATGATATAGCAAAATTTTTTTAAGTTCAGTTTTCTTATCTGGAAGACATATAATAAGTATCAAACAAACAAAAAGTATAGCAAGTCTAAATACTAAACAAAACAAAAACGCATGGCCTCAAGGTTCAGCACTCTGTCTCCAGTAATCCGGTGTTGAAGAACAGTCTTTGCTTCTCCACCTCCTCCCCAACCCCCAGTCTACTTGTGGAAGTGTCAGCACTCCAGAAGAGAGTGGGAAACCTGTGTGAATTAATACCTTGTTGGGGTCTTGTTCCTTCTTCACTACTCCATTTAGTAGAAGTTGGAGACCAATACTAATTTGTAAGACTCTTTTACCCCGCTTCTGGTTTATTGTCCTAGAGGGCAAAAGAGGGGTCTCCAAATGGGAAGGTCTCAGGCAGAGGAGAATAACTGATCCCCGCCTTTTATTTACAGGGCTGGGAAACAGTAATGGATAAAGACTGAGCAGAAAACTTTAGAAATTGACTTTAGTAGTTGACTTGTGTCTTTTTCCTCTAAAGCTTTCCACAGTATATGGATCTGATTTTTTTTTTTAAAGAATCAATTTGTTCCACTAAAAAGATTCAATTTCTCTGGCAAGTGCAGGCATTATTATCAAATCTCGTGTTCCTCAAAGATCATTAGAGGTAACTCAGATGTACTTCTCTGATTAAACTGCTGAGCTTCACCTAAATTGCCAACCTGCAGAAACATGAGCAAATAAATAGTTGTAGTTTTAAGTCACTTGGACTTTGTTGTTGTTATGCAGCTATAGCTAACTGATACACACTCCTTATTTTCAGTAACCTTCCATAGTCATGAAAAGGAGATAATATTTATTTATTTATTAATTAATATTTTATTTATTTATTTGACAGACACAGATCACAAGTAGGCAGAGAGTTAGGGAGAGAGAGAGAGAGAGAGAGACAGAGGAGGAAGCAGGCTCCTTGCTGAGCAGAGAGCCCAATGCAGAGCTTGATCCCAGGACCCTGGGATCATGACCTGAGCTGAAGGCAGAAACTTTAACCTGCTGAGCCACCCAGGCACCCCTAGAAGATAATATTTAAAAAATAATAGTCATTTAATATATTTTGGGGGCATATATATCTGAATGAGTGAATGCAAGAAATAGTATAATAATTTTTTTCTTAGTCAAATTTCAGGTTTAAAAACATTGACTTTGGTGCCTTTAATGTTGGTTTTCTCCCCACTGCTCTATTATTTGGTGTACACCTTTCTAACAGCAGCAGTTGCACTGAATTGCAGTTATGTATGTGTGTGTTTCGTTAGGTTACATGCAATTTGAGGGCCAGAGTTGTTTACTAGTCAATCCCTGAATCTTCAGTGCTCTTATACACCCAATGTATTTAAAAAGTGATTCTTTTGGATTTTACAAGGATATATGAAGTTTTGACCTCTGGAAACTGGAGGGCAGCCTTATTGGTGTCAGTGGTTTTAACCCATGACTGAAAATTAAAATAATTTGAAAAGCTTCAAAACTATCAGAGTTCAGCCTCACTTCAAGCTAATTCACAATGCCCGAGGGGTAGGAGTAGCCAATACTAATGTGCAGCCAGTGTTGAAAACCTCTGAGTTCAAATGTCCTTAAAGTTTATTAGTATTCTAGCACTGGGAAATGACCTTCTCGTGCAAAAAGAGGAACCTGTTAAGAACTAATTTGGAATCACTAAATATTCTAATTTTCAAGGTTAAAACATGGGTGATAATTGAAGTGCTATATTATGAGTGCATGAATTGTGTAAATAAATAGGATAATTCATATCATAATCTTGTTTTTTTATTTTATTTTTTTTTTACCAAAGCTCTAATATATTTATCATAGGTTTTTAAAAACATTTTGACAAACACTGATTTCATTTTTCCATTTTATTTTCAGCCAAGACCTTCAAAATATTTTAGTGTTTATGTCTTGGTTTTGATTTTGAACATTTTGAAATGGCTCATTTAAAAAAGTTTTTGTTCAACAATAGCTCATCTAGAACAAGTCACTCAAGATTACCTCCCACATGAATATTTATGCCTTAAGGTCTCAATTTGACAACATTAAGCTCTGTATTCTTATTTCTTAAACAACCAAAACGTATTTATAGATTGATTTTAATGCACTTTTTCCCCCATTTGAATACACTATGATTAAAAGTTCACAGCATTGGTTACATTATATAATTTGAGAAATAACCAACAATGTCCCTAGTGATTAAATATTCAAGTTTGCAATTATTTTGTAACTTTTGTTCAGCTCTTCGCTCACTCTAAAAATTATCATAAAATTTTGAAAGATGTCCTCAGTGTAGAATATGTCCATAAAATATTAAATATTCAATTTTCCTCTATCATGGCTTGAAAAATTCATAATTACATGATGATCCACATAATAACTCATTCTGAAAAGTCATATATGGCACTCCCTCTGTGACTGAGTTAATAATTTACTGCTGTGTGGGATTTTCACTCTGCACTGTTAGTCTTGGGAACATTTATTAAGCAAATGTTCATTTGCAAAGATCAGGATGTGAATGAAGAGGGTAAGAATTTAATGAGGAGTGACAGACAGGTGAACTGATTCCATATAGAACTTTAGTACAAGGGAAAGCAGAGAGCTTTATCTTTCGTTGCCTCGATAGACACCTGAAATGAAATATAGAAGACAGAAGGCAGGAGAAAAAAATGATGCTCTCCTGCAGGGGCCAACAGGGGGATAAATCAAGGAAAGCGAGGAATACAATTCAGGCCATTTGGAGAGATGCCATTGAACGTGATGCTTTGAGCTTATATAGCAGAGGGGATGCTGACTTTTTATTTTAAAGTCACCAAATGCTGCCAAAGAGAAAATTTCATCTCTTCTCTCTCTCTTTTTTTTTTTTTCCCCTCTGATACTCCAAAAATTCATTGATAGCTACTATCAGTGCTTGAGTGACCAAAGCATGCAGCTGAACGACGAGACGGTGGAGTAAGAAGCTTCTCCAGGACTGGTTATCTTCGGGCCTAGAATTGCTTTACAGAGACTTTGGGAAAGCCACGTTGCTTAAATAAAAGCCTACCATTTTTTTATATAATATCTAGGAATAAACCTTAGAAATGAATAATCCATATTTTCTTAATTGGGTCAGTTCTGTAGGGATATAAGCAACATAGCTGAAATGAGCAGTTTGTGTTTGATTTATTGCATAATTGTATATGTGGTAACTGTGACTTCACCTCTCCCTGTCGTCTTGGGCAGATATTGAAATATTCACAGCAGTGATGGATCCCAGGACAAGTCATCAGATGCAATGAAGAAGGAACACTGCCCAGTTGCTCTATTCTATTAATTTTTGACTGATGTGTGTTGAGGCTTGACAGAAAGAATATAGAACCCATGCCTAGGTAACTTCTATGCCATTTTCATTTCTTTCTGGAACATGGTGAGGGTTAATACATACATAAATGAATAAAATGAACATGAATTTACAATAAAAAAATAAGAGGCCATAATACAAACTAATGATTCAAATTTATTGAAGATTTATCTGTAGGCCCCCATTCTAAAATCTCCACACTTCAGCTGTTCATCTGTAATGGTCACTTACGAAAACCATATTGAGCCACCGAGGAGGATATGAAGGATCAAATTTTGTTGGTTGGATATAGTTTTGATTTGGTTTGTTTCCCCTGAAAATCAAAGGCTACATTTGATATCTTTGAAAATGTGGAACTTTGCCTGAGCCAGGTGGTCCTGAAAAATAGCAGAACTTAAGATATACACAGATACAGACAGACCTTGGCTCGATCCAGACTTTGCCATTGGTTGGCTGTGTGACATTAGACACATGACAACTCTGAGTTTGTATCCTCAAATGTGAAGATGTGTGTCAGAGAGTGGTCTCTTCAAATTCTTAGCTCTGAAATTCCATGGTTAGAGAATCATGTTGGTGTTTCCATATAGGTTGGTAATGATGAGTCTAAAATACCTTTTTCATGCCATTAATTTTTTTTAAGAAACATATCTTGATGGGTCTAATGTTTTGTTTTAGTTCTTTTTATCCATATGAAGAGGCTATGGATTCTTGAATTTGAACATTTGTTCTGAGGGTAAACCAGAAATATTTGTGCTAAAATTTATCTCTGTACTTCCATTCCATTACCTGGAAATGCTTGTCATTGTGACCAATAATAAATACCAGAGATTTCCCTCCTGTGTAATTCTCTGGGGCTTCAAATTTATATATGACCTTGGGTGAAATGCCCAGGTATAATTTCAAATAATCAGGTACTTTGAAGAGATTTGTCTTCAGTATTTTTCCTCTTCGTGGAGATGTGAATAAAAGCTGGCCGTAATCAGCACCCAGCAGGGAATCAGTGAAATATTTTTTTACGATGTAAGGAAAGGCTTGGCTTCTGGTTTTAACTTAGGCCCAGCTTTTTAAGCAAGGTTCTTCCCATTTTATAAATGACAATAATTTTTGTAATGGTATATCTTACGGGTATTTTGAATCGAATGGGGGGGCCTGTGTTCCCTTTACATGTCCTGGCAGGAGGAAGTATATCGAGTGCTACATTTTGTATGCCTGTATTTAAGAGAAAAGTTCTTGATAATATTTATCTAGAACTCAAAATGAGTCTAGTCTTTTTAATCTCCTGGCTTTGTCCTCATTCTTGATGTCAGTCTTCACTTTCAAATCATTTAAAATCTAAATGTTTGCTGAAACTCTAACCGTACCAGTGGTCAATTCACTTGTGTTTGCTACAAGAAAGTTACATCCCAAGAAAGGTTCAATTTTTGAGACCGGTAGAGACTGGGCAAGGATTTACAACCAAGTTCTTTGAATAATAAGAAGTCGATTTCCTCATCAAAAATATTAGTTATCAAGGTCTAAATGAGGTCACTTTCACATGCTAGGAAGATATACAGTACTCAGTGGTCTACCCTAAATAATTCCTCTAACTATAAATTTCAAGATGAAGTGAGGCCCAGTTTTAATCATAGCATTTAAAAACTTCAGACTTCTTTTATCCTTAAAAATAATGGTTAAGAAAATAATGACAGTAACGGTGAATATTGGGGAAACAGTCTTTGAGTTTTCAAATACAATGATTTATCATTATTATGTGTTCTTGTGTGGTAGCACCAAAAACTTGCATACATGTATATAAAATATACACCCTCACATATATATCATTGGATGTTGGCAACAAAGTATAAGACTTTGTAACTTCAATGAAAATATTTTGTAGGATATGTAAACTGGAGGCTCCACCGAGTTGCTCAAAAATTATTTGGTTAAAGGGTAAATACACCTTGTACATCATAATGAAAGTCTTATAGGTAGGGGTGGAGATTAACACTTCAGGCTGTCTACAGAATATTAATAAAATTCAATATATTTTCTAAAAGGTATAATTTATATTTTGTGGAAATGAGACCCTTTTCTAATAAAATTCTTCTGTCCTTCATTCTGTTCATATAATTTTGCTATAAATCATCCTGTAGGAATTTTTTCCCCCTAAATATTCATCTCAGGGAGAACCTATTTAAATAAGCCCTCTTAGCAAGATCTTTCAGAATTAAAATTATACCACAAGCAATACTTCATCCAATATGTTTCTTCCTATAAATTTTTCTTATGCCTGAAATAATATTTTTGTTGAATTGCATTATGTTAAAATTGTTGATTTGAGGTGACTTCAATAGTAAAGAAACACTGTGTTGGAAGACCAACAAATTATCTTAGCCTTTTTAATTGCACTTTCTCTGAGTCTGCACCACTACAGCTCCTTTCTGCTCCCCATCTACATATATAGTGAGGAAAAACCCAAGGGCATTATTCTCAGCTTCACCACAAAGAAAGAATAAGAAAGAAGAAAAATTGCTGTTGGATATACTAGGTTTCCTTGGTTTCTGGTAAACTAGAACATTATGCTCTTTCACAGTTGTCTGAAGCTCATTTTATTCTACTGTCTGGTAGTCATTAGAATAAATTCTTCTATTTTATTCCTGGTAAGAATATAATAAGTAATTTGATTTCTTAGGATGTGAGGTATAATATGAAGAGTAGATGGACATGTCAGGCATTCACACACACACACACACACACACACACACACATAAAACACACACACGGACACACATTCATGGACACACAATACATTAATGTCAGGTCCTACGCAAAGTCTTATACTTGGGGGTGTCCCTTGAGGATCTTATAGGGGGACTCCAGGGTCAGACAAACTGCAGAGCTCAGAGAAGATTTTTGATGGGGTGATTAGCAAATTTCTTGCCTTTATAAATCATCAGATGCTTGACAAATGAATATTCACATATTTTACTTCACCTATTTCTTATATCTGCCCAATGAGGTAGGAGGAGCACTCTACCACTCGCATTTTCCATATGGAAACTGAGGTCTACTTAGATTCAGTGACTTTGCAAGATTATACCACTCATAGTTTTTGTTTTGTTTTTGGATGCACTACTTTGTTTCTGTCAACTTACCTCTTAATCCTTCTGGGCTCTCCAGCGGCTCTCACATCATCTTACCCCTAAGCATCAGGCTGGAGATGAAGAAGGGCTCAGATTAAATGTGTCTATTTATTATATGTTGTGGGAGATATATGAGAAGCAGTAGTGGGCAGAGCTTCCACAGTCCTTGTGAACACTGGGCACTCTGTGTGGGATAAGGGGGCTCATAGGCTGTAGCATAAATATATCTGGGAAGAGAACTCACTGCCCTTATAAGCTCCATTTTGCTCCCTAGAGAAGAGGGTGGGCTCGAGACCCCTACAAGACTTTGTACCATCCACAAATATTTATTGTGTGCCAATGATAATTTTAAAAAATAATATTTATTGGAGGTTTACTATGAGTTGGACACTTGTAAATATTTGCACATGAATAAATTCAATACACACAGCAATGCTATTGGTTGTTATTACTCTTATTGATTATAGCTATTATTATATCCCCCACTGAACAGATAAGAAAATTAAAGCACAGAGAGTTTAATTATTTGCCCAAAGTCATAAAACCGGGAGTGATGGAACCAAGATCTCAACCAAGCCAGAACTTGGGTTGTGCTGTGCAGCCTCACTGGATCTTAGAAGCTACACTAAGTGATAAAAATACAAAATCAACAAGGCTGTGTTCCCTAATGGATCCAGAGTCTATCTGGGAAAGACAGACATGCCACAGGAAGGGTCTGGGCAAGGTTCAGCTAATATCCTAAATCTAGTGCACCATTTCTGAGTGCTCTCAGGGGCTTGATTCTGGAAGCAGTGAGACTTTAGCTGAGTCCAGAAGGTTGACTGAGGGTTTGTCAATCTTTAGGGTCCAAGGAAGCTGATCCTTAAGTATCAGGAATAGCACCTAGGAAGGATAGAGGCAAGAAATGACATAGTGCATTCCCTCTGAGTTTGGCGTGATTGGCACAAAATGGCAGACAGGGAGGAGTGGAAACCAAAGCTGAAAAAGTAGGCAGGGGCCAGATCATAAATACTTTGTAGAACACGAAGTATAGCTTGGACTTCATCACGGAGAACATGGGGGACCATGGAAGGGTCTTAGGTAGGAGAGTCATATGAGATTTGTGTTTTAGTAAGAAACCCTAGAATCAGTAGAAAGGATGGATTCAAAGTGGTGGTAGAGATGGGCAGCAGTCAGACTAATTATTACAGCTTGCTGTGAGAAATGGTGGGTGCACCCTTAACTAGGGCAATGGTAGACTCTAAGAGAGTGAGAGAGAGAGAACTCTGCACTTACATACTTGCTGTTTCCAGGCTTACTCTTACTAATATCATTAGTTTCTTTTACTATTTTGCCCAGGTTTTTTTTTTTTTTTTTCCCCTGCCTTAGAAGAGAATGTTACAGATAACAAAAATCCAACTGGAAATGGCTAGAGTAATGAGAAAAATTTGTATCTCACATAGGACATTTGGTTAATTGAGGAGCTCAATGACAATACTAAATCATTTTATTCCATTTATCTGTGCCACCTTTCTCAGGATCACCTGTCTCCCCTATATCTGGATGGTCCTCATGGTCTCAGAATGGCTGCCACAGTCCCAGGAACCAAAGCCATCAGACAAACTAGGGAGGAGTTCAAAGCATCCCCCAACCCCCAACACACATAGCTGCATAAAATAGAACCAGAGTTCTTGTGGCAAGAAAAGAAGGAAGGAAGTATTCAAGGAGATAACTAACAGGGCTCGCCCAGAATACAATGAGAAAGAACATGCAATTCATCTTCTTGCATTAAAAGAATAGGATTACACAGCAAGAATCAAGCCTTGTGTGCAGATCATCTGAACAAATTACCTGAATTTCTTCATCTGCTCTTTAAGTGTGCCATTAGGCAGGTTTAGCAAGTCTGATCAGAGTTTCATGTAAATGGGGTTCAGACTGGAAAGGAAATAAGGGAAAACGGTCTTTTTGGCCTCAAGAGACAGTGACAGAAGGAGAAAGAGGACAGTGAGACTGGGGATGCCCTGTTTTCCCTTCTTGGGCTGGTTTGGGGCAGAAGCAGTGATGCTGTGGTGTATATGGGGTGTGTCCTAGCCTTACGTAGCTGACAGGAAGCAGTGATCAAATGATGTCCATGTTGCACCGCCCATTTGCAATTTTGGGAGGAGATTTCTCAGCAAAGAGCCTTATGGAGGGGAGGAAGTATGGTCAGACAGAAAGAAGATCTAACTGGCTCTCTTTAGGCTTTCTGAATTTCCATGTGTTGTAGGAGCTGAGCCGACACCCAGCCTTCTTGGGGACAGCACTGCAGGTGTCTGTCTCTGCATGAGCCGGGAGGCTGGGCATTAGACATGGTGGAGACCTGGTGGAGCCAAAAGAATAAGCCGGAAGTTCAAGACCTGTATTACTCCCAAGAGACAGGTGCATTCAGGACACAGCACAAGCATGCAGACACCAGCCAAGGACTAGAGGGTCTGCTAGTGCCAGCCTCCACACTCCTTTGAGGTCAAGAAGCCACATACCCCTGCTTTTTTATTTGTGGAAGCTGCATTTGGTAGAGAAGAGTATCTGAGAGTCTGAACCAAGATCAAGTGGGAGTTAATACCACAACCCTTTCGCATGGTGCAGATCTCTGAGGCAGTTAGGGTTTTCATAAACATGGTTTCTTCTTCCCTAAAGTCTTGGTTCCTCTGGTATTGGATGACGTATGACAAACATGTTTACAACAGATCTGCTTAGGAAAAGAAGGAGAAAAATGTTGAACAAACCCACATGATGCCTGTTCTTTCCTATACGAATATTTGGTTTATTCTTATTCATTAGAAGGGATACTTATTACGAATGAAGCACATTAACTTCACAAAAGGAAATGTTTGTGCTAAGGAAGTCTTTACTATGAAGGTTTTACTGAGATAAGGCTCAATTCTTTAATTGCCATTAATTTGTGCCCAATTAAAATGGGGACTAAGAACTACAGTGAGTATAAATGAAGGAAATCAAAGTGGTGAAGATCTGGAAACCCTAGGGACCTTTACAGCAAAAGATTAGGCAGTAGTAAAAATAAAACAAAACGAAACAAAACAAAACAAAAATCTGCTAGCTACAAATATATAAAGGGTTATGTTGACAAAATCAAATGATCAACATAAATTTGCTTTTATGAGTTCTAAAGTGTTAGGGAGAGCTAAGCTCTTTGTAGCCTATTGTATTGTGTGTAGTTCCGGAGGACATAGTCAACCCAATAGGCCAAAAGTATAGGGAAGCAGATTGCATCTCCACACAAGAAACGGTGGGCTCTCCAACAGTGGAATGTGCTAACCTTAAAAAATGGAAGCTGAAAGGGTTGGAGGATAGGATGAATCTGTCTTTCAGGGTGAAACTAGGTGTGCACCATGACTCTGTTAAGCCTCTAAGTCTCTGCTGCTCCAAGAAACAATTTCTTAAGTCAGTAAAGAATTTGTTCACTGTGGGTCTTTTTTGTATTGGTGGGATTTATGCTTGTGAGGAGAACTGACCAGAGTTGCTCACCATTCAGAGTATGGGCCTTGGGCCAGCCGCTGCCACCCCACCCAGGAAAGTGCTGGAAATGCAGAACCCTGACCCACCGCCGAGATTCCAGGGCCACCCCCTCATACACTTCAAAGTGGGAGAAGCACTGAGTTAGACACTTCAGGAACCACAACCAAACTCCCTGTGGATGAAAGAGTCAGACCTGGGGGACCTGAGGGTTCTCCGAGCCAGAAAAGCTCAGTTCAGACTCCTGCCCACCCTTCTGTTGGGACAAGTAACCCAAACCTCAGAGTGACAGAGTGGGTTGATTTAGGGTTAAAATCGGTGGTGTGCATTGTAAGGACAAATACAACTTAAAGATGGGAGGCTTCATTCTTGCTCTTGAAAGTAAGAGAAGAGATTTTCCTCCTTTTGTCTCAAAGCCCTTACCTTAGAAAACTTGTCATTGAACATACTTTTTCATCCATTTGAAATATATATGAATCTTTTTGAAAACCAGATAGGACTTTTGTCAGCTCTCTGACCTGGGAATGTCTTTCTCAAGGACCTAGGAGTCATGTCTTTAAAATGTAAACGTCAAGGATGATAGCACCCCTACCCCTCAGGGTTTGTTCGAGGGAAAGGGCCTACCTTCCACACACCTGTTCCAACTTCCCAAACTACTTCCTGTCCTAAAGATCTGAGAAGTTTCTTTTTCCTTTGGATAAAGCCAATTAGCCAACACAGGTGGTCACCCCAACTATCAGGTGAAGTTAGGATAAACAGAAAATACTGTCAAGTCCTCTGACTTAAGGACTAGTTACTATTTATCTCAAGAACAAAAGCATGTGTGTAATGGGTTGTGTCTGCGTGGCTATGTAAGGGGGGTGGGGTCAGTTTCTTTTGTGTTTTCACAGCCTCTCAGTGGATTGTCTATGATGTGCACCACGTTCAGGCTTAATGCTTATTCAGTAATGAAAGTGTTTTCTTTCTTTCCTACCTTTGTGGAGAGGTTTTTTCTGTTGGGGGAAGATTTTGTCTTTTAATTATATTTCCCCAACACATACTGTTACAGTAATAGATTATTAAGCATTTACCGACTCATTCGCTATTTCTATGTCTCCATAATTTGTCATTTCTCTTTTCTTCCTTCCTTCCTTCCTTCCTTCCTTCCTTCCTTCCTTCCCCCTTCCTTCCCTGTTATTCATCTTTTCTTCTTCGATTTTTTTCTTTTTTCCAAATTGGTATGTAAGCCTTTTCTTCTCTAGTTTAATTATTCTGTATAGATGGGATAGTACCTTTATGAGAGGATCTGTATCACAGGTGTCTTTTTTTAAAAAAAGTGACAGGATGGACCCAAACAATTAAAACATTAGCTTAATCCAAAGTATGCTTCCCCCCCCACCCCAGGGAGGAAGTTTTAGGCCCCCTGATATTTATTCTTGAGAATTCAGAACAAGAGATGTTTCCTGACATCGCAAAAGAAGGTGTTTATATGAAGAAACTGATAAATGTAAGAAGTAGAACATCTAATTCAGACAGGTATTAGGTTGGAAATTGTAAAATGCCCTTAGTGTGGTATAGTATATAGTACAGTATGAAGATATGTTATTATATTATAGTACAGTAGGTTACATTGTATTATAATCAGACCTATACGTGTGTGTATCCATCCATCCATCTATTGGTCTATTATCCATCCATCATCTTCTATCAGAAGCCATTTTATTTGTCCTTTTCGGGATAGAAAAAAAAAAAAAAACAACACTTATTTGAGTACTAAGAAGGGAAATAGAAGTTATTACCATTGTTCATTTCTAAGGCATCATTCTTTGGTTATAAATCTATCCAAAGAGCATATTAGCGAGACAGTCTATTCGAAAGTACACATTAAACAAAAACACAGGACCTCTATAATGATTTAGGCAGGTGATGTTATGATTCTGTCTCTACCTATACAAGGTGGGAACTGATGAACAAACGTGACTCCCTAAATCTTTGGTGGGGGGAGGTTCCTGGGAGGAAGTTACTTAGCTTAGCCTAAAAATCTGCACATTATTTATGTCCATGAACTTTTAATAAGCTATAACAGCAGTATTCCTGATTGAATACCCTCCCTTGTCAGTATCAATAAATACTTAACCTTTTGAAGCCAAAATGTGCACCTGAAGTAAATAATGAAGTATCTCTAATTCTCTCAGAAGGTTTAGACCCTGAAACTGTTTGCATAATACCGTGACTTAATTTCTGCGTGTTACCTTTGCCACCCCTGATATTTTGACCCTCTCCTTGCCAGAGAGCCATGAAGCAGCTTCTGGCTTACAAGTCAACACAGATAAAGTCTCACGTTTTGCACAAGCAGGGATTGAATTTCACATTGGACGGCACCATTTAGTACTACCTTCGGTTACTGAAGATTCTATTTTTACCACAAATTCAAAGCTATCCAGCGTTACTTTTCTTAATTAAGCTGGGCTGCTCTCACAATTCAAAAAGCTTCATTTTTTTTTTCGTGCTTAAATTAAACTCCCTGTGCAATGCAGTGACCAAAACAAATAATCTATGACCTACAAACAAGACACTTGCATTCCCTGAAGAATTACGTTCTCGTTTCCTCTAGGTTATACATCTTTGAACCTCTCTTTGCTGTAACGACCTTCTGGTGCTCATTAGCATGCTGATTACCATTAACACAGCTATAATGCAGCAATTTTCTTGGTGTATGTCGAGGAGAAATGCTCATCTGAATGCAGTCAGGGGACAAAATTAACTGCATAAATCTACAGCGCAAACTGGATCTCGTCCAACTTCGCACGCGTCGTCTCTTCTCTCCTGGCTGTGACATCACCAACCAGATTCCCACTGACGACTTAATAAGTATCTCAGGGTTTCGTATTTAATTTCCTTTCATCTCTGTATATTCCATTTCAACTTAATTTCAAGAGTGCCTGACCACCTTATTACCATGCCTCATAATATATATTTACCTTAATCTTTTAGCTGTGTCCCTTAATGGCTCTTTTATGAGAGTCATATCTACTTTACTTTTTATATCTTTTTCTCACATCCCTATCTTGTTAAAAATTCTGGCTAATAGAGTAGGACTTCGGTACATGCATGCACTGAAACATTGATGGAACTCAGAACAAGATTGAGATAGGTAAGCACTTCGTATTTTAGGAGGGAAGCATAAATATTACTCTTTGGTGAGATGGAGTTACATGAGTAGTCATGAAAGGTAGTGATGTTTTAACGGAGAGAACAAAAGGTGTGAGAGATCTGGGGTTTTTCCTTGCCACTGTCACAGACATTCAGTGGTTCATTAGCAACACTGGTCATTGAGCACTGCTACCTCTCAGCTCGCAGGTTACGAAGCTGACAGGGAACCTCATGTGACCCTCTGAAATTCTTTCCTGGATTGTTCTTTGAGGGTGATATTTTAAGTATTATAGCATGAAGAAGATTATGAAATCTGGTTTCCCGGATGGTTCCATAACTGGAATGACAAACAATGTGTCAGACTCAAAATCACGATTAAAATAAAACAAGGTGTGATGTGATTACAAAATAAACCAGTGTGAATAATCACTCTAAACAGGGGAGAGCAAGTTATGCATTTTATAATCAAGAATGGGCTGAAATTCAGAATAATTTTCTTTAAACACAATAAGCTGTGGCAATGTTTATTTTTAAAACATGAAATAAATTCTACTGTGTGCCTCTCCAGTTTAAGAAAGCAGACTGAGAGCCATTCCTTTGCTGCCTCGGGGTGATTAAACTCATGATGTGTAGCCTCCTGGTTGTTTCCTAGCACTTCCCAGCATGGAGGGAAGCGATGAAAGGGTGGGGCCAGGAGAAATAAACTAGCGTGCCACTTCTCATAATACACTCCGACCCTCTCTTTATTAGCAATATGAACAAAGTACTACGGATGCTCACAGAAGGGGAGATTAATTCTGACTCTTCCCTGTGGGAATAGAATTGAGGGACGTGACAGAATGTGGCGTAGTGTCGAGGGAAAAAGGAATATTTGAATTGAGTTTTGAAGAATTTCATTAGATTAAAAAATGGTGGAGAGAAGAGAGCCTTCTTTTCTCCCTGTGACTATTACAATAATAGCAGTGGAATCACTGAATGTCCAAGTTGGAAAGGACTTTAATGATCCATTCTCTCCTCTTCACCCCTAATTTACAGGTGATGAAAAACACTACTTCTTGTTTGGGAGATAGGGAATAGGTCAGTAAGTTTGTAACTGTATCACTAATATAAAGAATGATAAACTTTCTCCTATTTCCAATTTTCATTTTATATACAAATAAAAAAAACTGTAAAGTGATGAAGCAGAAAATAAACCTGCACTTGGCATTACTTGCTCATAAAATTCTTAAAGTTAGTATGTAAGAGCATTTACTTTCCGAAAGGTACATCACTGCAGGTCGAGTTCGAATTCTCCATCCCTCGTGCATTTAAATTCTCAAGGTATGATTTCTTTAATAATAACAGAAACCTCGAAACATAAATGTAGCTTCCCAGCATGCCCGACTGCTTCCTAAGAAGAAACTCCTCTTCTTCAGCAAAATAGCTCCACAAATTCCCGTGGTATCTTGTACCCAATCCAGGACACTCAGGTAAATTCCTTGCATCCAAGAGAGTGGTACAGATCTGCTGCATGGCAGTCAGAAATGGTTTGCCCCAAACTAAAACTCTGAGAATGGGTCTACATCTGGGTTTGTGACATTTCATCCATAAATGCGTATCTTTCTACCTATAATCATGTAGTTATTCGGCCATTCATTCAATACCCAACATCCATCTGTTGGATTTCTGTCTACTCTATTCCAGTCACTCTGCTGAATATTGGCGCTATAAAAACATATCATGAACCATCTGCGTGGAGAGGCATTATAGTATTATAGAAAAAAATAAGTCAGGATTAAAAAAAAACAACAATGCTGTCTCTGATACTCAAAAGCATGTTTGTGTGATTGAGCTACCCTAACAAAAGCCATGGACAGGGTGCCTTACACAACAGAAATTTACTTCCTCACAGTTCTGGAGGCTGGACATCAGGGATCAGACTGGAGGGCTGGTGTGGTCGGGGTTTGGTGAGAGCTCTCTTCCTGCCTTGCAGACAGCTGCTTTCTTACTGTGATCGCTCATGGAGGAGAGAAAGCAAGCTCTCTGGTGTCTCTTCTTACAAGGGCACTAATTCCATCAGCAGGACCGCACCCTCACGACCTCATCTAAACCAAATTGCCTCCCAAAGGCTCCATCTTCAAATACCATCACAGTTGGGGTTGGGGCTTCAAAATATAGATTTGGATGTTGGGGGATAAAATGCACAGTCCCTAGCAAGCAGCTGTGCCACCTTGATAAAATTCCTTAACCTTTCTGAGCACCTACTTATTCTATGGTATAGTAAAGATAATACTGCATGCATTTTCAATTTTTTGTTTAATAACAGAAGGTAGTATGAGTAAGAGCACCTATTACAGATGGTGCCTAAATAAGTATTAGCATCATTTCTCTTTTCTCCCTGCTCCTGTCCAGCTAAAAGCTCCCAATGGTAGGAGTACATTAAAAAATGGGGCAAAGAGAAATAAGAAGTCAAGACGCTATCACAACGCTCTCCGTCTCATTCCATCCTGGCAATACGAAACAAAAGTTCTGTAGATGCTCATGGAAGGGAGAAGTCATTCTGTCTCTTCTCTCTGGAAATAGTGAGGGACACGAGAGAGGGCTGTGAAGTACCTAGTGATCAGGAGAGAATTCTGGATTAGGCTTTGGATGGAGTAGAATCACCCTCATGTAAGAAGGTGAGAGAGACCTTCCAGTCCAAACAAAGACAAGAGGGTACGACCCAGCCCAGGGCCGGGGGTACGGGCAGGACCCCAGCATCTAAGGAACTGCCTCACACTTGGAGGCGATTTGCTCTTTTCCTTCAAAAGATTCTCTGGGCACCAGGTTGGCTCAGTGGGTTAAGCCTCTGCCTTCGGCTCAGGTCATGATCTCAGGGTCCTGGGATCAAGCCCCTTATCCGACTCTCTGCTCAGCAGGGAGCCTGCTTCCCTGTCTCTCTGCCTGCCTCTCTGCCTGCTTGTGATCTCTCTCTGTCAAATAAATAAAATCTTAAAAAAAAAAAAAAGATCCTCTCTCACTTCCTCTTTGCATCTTCATAGTATACCATCTACAGGGAGGGAAAACCTCTACCATATGTCACCAAGTACAATTTGGGACGGCCGCAGCACCCTGGGTTTTGGAGTTGCAGATATAAAAGGCTTCACAGGGACTTCCAAACGTGAGGAGGCACTTGAAGCAATCTCAGCCTCCTGTGAGGCCCGACTGAGCCTCTGAGCAGCTGCTAGTTTATGTCCTTGAAAGGAGGTCTCCTTAAGGAAAATCCTTGCATTTTCAGTCCCGAAGGCCGAAGGTTCCTTTTTCCAGATTGGAAAAAAAAAAAAAAAAAATCTTTTATTTCACAAGTAAGGACCAAAGTAATAGTGTCCCTTACATTAACACTCAGGGTATCAGCTTTTTCTTCTTAAAATAAAATAAAATAAAATAAAATAAAACCCTTCCTCCTTTTCTTAAATTATAATGGAAGTGCATTTCACTTTAAAAACTACAAAGTACAGATAAACAAAGGAAAACAAAATAAGCCAGCTGCGTTCCTCCTATCTAAAGATGGCTAATGTTTAAATTCTAGGAGACAGTGTGCTCTTTAATTTTTATTTTACGCAGATAATATTTTACTTTCCTATGTAGCTTTTAATCTGTTTTCATCAGGTTTTATTGGAAATAGAATATTTCTCCAAAATGACTGTAATGGTTACTTAGTGCGTAAGCTTGAACTATAATCTGATTTAACCAATTTCATATTCTTGTTCACTTAGCTTTGCTTTTTGAGAAAAAAATTCTGTGATATATTCTTACAGTTTTGAGCTTGCATAAGTTAATACTTTTTAAAGATGAAGTTCTAGAAGTGGAACATTTAGAACATTTCAACTCCCAGGTGTATACATTTTAAAGGCAGTTCATAAGTGCTACAAATCGCTAACCACGAAATATGTACCGACATAAATTTTCCCAAACTATTATGAGTTTGTCTGTGTCCCTACATGTTAGTTAACCCTGGACACTAGTATTTATTGATTGCCTACTTGACATCTTTTCTTCTTAATGAACAAGGTTTCATAAGGAAGGATTACTGGAAATACGATGAAACAGATGAAGGGGATTAAGGGTACACTTATCGCGAGGAGCCCTGAATAATGTACACAGTTGCTGCATCACTATATTGTACACCTGAAATTAATACAACCCTGTATGTTAGCTGTATGAGAATTAGCATTTAAAAGTTTAATAAACTGAAAAATGAAGAATGTAAAAATAGGGAGGGGTGACGAGTTTTAGAAAAGGGAGGACTGGGGCAAGGGAAGTGGAGAGAGAAAGGTTTTGAGCTCGCAAGGATGCATCTTGCCGAGTTTGTGTTTTTGCCTGGGGTTAGCCCTGAGTTGCAAGATGTGTGCGCTGCATTTAATCCAAGAGGTCATGATATACTAATTTAGAGTTCTCAAACAAAACAAAACAAAACCCCCCCAAACTTTGGAAACTTTTCCCATTGCTCCATTTCTCTGCGCGCATACCCGTTCTTTCTAATCACAGCGGCTCTCCTATTGATGTAATTAAGGGCAAGGACCAGTGCTGGGGTCTCGGCCTCTCTCTCTACAGAGGGTGTCCACAGGCTCTGTGAAGACCACAGACCGCTGTGAACGAGGCCACAGAGATGCCTCCTCCGCAGACAGGATTGCCCGTTGGAGTTTGTGATGTTAATTTTTTATTTATCTGATGACACAAAGAAACTGGAATTTTCTCGAGGTAGATTATGGACAAGGTGATCATGAAAATAAAACTAACAAACGAGTACTTTAAAAAAACAAAAATAATACACCTGACTTACTCATAGTTTCCTAAATCACAACCCTGGAATTGAGTATAAAGAAAGGGTTTCTGCCTTGAGGTTGCCCTGCTGTCAATAGTGGCTGCCGCATGGTTGAAAGGGCTGTGTCTGGCCTGGATGTGGTGCAGGGCAAGGGCTGCTTCCAGGGTAGTGTAAGGGAGTTAGAGGCCTGCTTGCAGACAGAAACCTGAATTAAAATCTGTTTCCATCTCCCATTTGCTGCGGAATTTGGCCGACTGGCTTCATCTTCCTCTAGCTCAGTATTTTATTTATAAAATAGGGATAATACCGCCAAGGGTATAGGGATCAAGTGACATAACCATATAGTACTTAGCAAACACCCAGCTCAGGATAAGTGGCCCATGAGCAGTGGATAGTTGTAGCCGCCTGAGAGTCGGACAGCCCAACTCAGGTTGGGCTAACGCTGTGAAGTTAAGAGGTTACATTCTATTAACACCTCCTTTATACTTTAAAAACGTCCACAAACAATACAAACAAGAGAAGGAGGGGTGCCTGGGTGACTCAGTCAGTTGGGCGTCTGCCTTCAGCTCAGGTCCTGATCCAGGGGTCCTGGGATTGGGCTCATACCAGTCTCCCTATTGGGTGGGGAGCCTGCTTCTCTCTCTCCCTCTGCCTGTCACTCTCCCTCTGTCTGTGCTCTCTCACTCTGTCAAATAAATAAATAAATAAATAGTTTTTTTAAAAAGAGAGAGAAGAGTAGATGTATACAAAACTGTTAGGAAAAAGATACAATGAGAAAAAGATACAATGTAGGTCATTGTCTTGTTCAGTTTACTGAGGTTTTTTTGTTTTTGTTTTTGTTTTCCCATTGCAACCAGAAAATTGATCTTGTCTGGGGAAGAACATACAAACAATATATATATTATTTGTTTTTGCAAATGATAGGTCTCCGTTCCTATAGGCTCCTTGGATTGAGGTGAAAGACAGCTGATTTCTTTTTCCAGGGAACAGGTAAAGTGATATCAGCCAAACAATAAATTTACAAATAGACTCTGTCTATTGGTATCTTGGGAAAGTGAGAATTCTGGCCAAATGACAAATCAGATCCTAGAAAATGAATCCAGACAAAAAGACTATTTAACAGGAGACTGGAGACAACGGATGAGCAATTCAATGATATTTATCTCTAGATTAACAAATCAAGGTTATTGATGCTGTTATAAATGGCTGGACACCAAAGTGTCTTGTTTATCCTTTTTATTCTCCCCTGGTGTCTAGCCGACTTCATATGTATAGGTGTTCGAGAGCTACTCATTTCTAATTAATCCAAATGCATTAGATTTCATTTTATTACTATGCCTTTAATGCGATATGCTAATACTTCAGTATAGAAAGACTGGAGTATTATGTATGTGCCAACTAGTTTAATGTTGAATTCCAGGCACAGGAAGTTGCTTTCATCAAAAATCCATTCTCCAGAGAGGGTGAGCTAACAAACATTCTGTCAGACGGGCCACACTCCGGAGATGGCTACCCTGAAGTGCACAGAAAAACTACTCATGTTCCAACCGACACAGAAGGTGATGTTAATGAACATGGTGGGTGTCAAGAGTGGGTTGCTAGTGGGGGCACCTGGGTGGCTCAGTGGGTTAAGCCTCTGCCTTTGGCTTGGGTCAGGATTCCAGGGTCGTGGGATCGAGCCCCGCATCGGGCTCTCTGCTCTGCGGGAAGCCTGCTTCCCCTTCTCTGCTTGCCTCTCTGCCTACTTGTGATCTCTCTCTCTCTGTCAAAATAAAATAAAATAAAATAAAATAAAATAAAAATTAAAAAAAAAAGAGTAGGTTGCTAGTAACGAAATGAATGGCTTGTTGCTTACTCTGTTTAATGTCAGAAACAAGCTTTCATGTGAAGAATAGAAAAACATGCAAAGTGGCTAAAATATTTACAGGATATCCCCCTCTGGGTTGTTCCTCTGGTATGAACACGGATGAAGAATCCAGCCATGTCTATAGCCAAGACCTTCCAGCACAAGCCATGATTCTCCAAATGGCCCTGAGCTCAGGTGCTGGTTCCGGCCGCTGCTCACCTGATCCCACCTAGAAGGGTAATGGACATCTGCTGCAGGAACGCGGTCACACCTCGTGATCGCCTGAAGGCACACCGGGATCACAGAACTGACTGTGTCAAGTACACTGAGGCTTACTTGCTAAAGGAATGCCTCTTTAACAAAAGTCTGCATGTGCAGAAGAACTGGGCTTCGAGTCGTTTCCTCAATAAAGCTGTGTGCGCAGGAGTGGCAGTGGGATCCTTACCCGCCTCAGATGTCTTTGGGGGCTGCTATTGTCTACCAAAAGCATCTAAGAGTTACGCGTGACCAAACTGGATTAAGTAAAATTCAGAGTGCTCTTGTTTGCTCCCTACAATGCTCTTC
The DNA here is from genome assembly GCF_964662115.1 of Mustela nivalis. NCBI lineage: Eukaryota > Metazoa > Chordata > Mammalia > Carnivora > Mustelidae > Mustela > Mustela nivalis. Next base: position 60,915,334 of record NC_139034.1, on the reverse strand, counting down.
TATGACTTTTTCTGATTTTTAGAGGCAATTTTACATTTCAGGACTGTTTAGAACAGATTATAGATATCACTCTACTATCCCCAACTAACATTGCTATTATATTAAATTTCTTACTTCCCCTGAGGACACTGAGCCCAGTGGCATTTCCTTATAGTGGATGTGAAATATATCGTCTTCAATTTTCCCCACAGAAAATGTTGGTAGAGAGGGAGAAATGGCTTGCCCTCTACGTACAAAGACTATCCTGCGGAGATAGAACCTGTTACCTGACCAAAATGGGAGGTGGGCCAAGGAAGGGACAGAGAAATGAGCATCGTGTTGGTCATGGGAGAATCTGGAGGGGATACGATGTAAACATTTCTCTAATAATAATAATTTTTTATGGGATGATGTACCGGGACTCAACACATGTAAGGCAATGTGATAAACCTTCAGCACAGATTCTGATAGGGTTATTTAAAATCTCGATGAGGTGGTTATTACTATCATCCACATTTGATGGAGCAGAAAACAGTAAGATGTTAAGCGACTTGCCTTGTAAGTCTGAGGGCGACCGAAACCACACCGAGATCCATCACATTCTAAAACTTGTAACTCTGCCACTTAGTTGACCAAGAACCCTCCGTCAAGCTCTCCAGACTTTTCTTTGTTACATGCTTCAAGAATGGAGTATTCTACTTACCTTGAGACAATTTTATACATTTTGACACATACATTTTTATTTATTTTATATCCTTTCAATCACTCAATTACTGGTTCTTACACTTGCTTCTGCTGATATTTGTAAAGCTTCTGTGATGTGGGAAAGGAAAGGAAGCAAGTTTTCCATTTGGGGAGGGGAGAGGGACCTCTCATAACACCCTAGCACAATTTTGAGTGTTTTTAGATGAGCTCCTACTTGCAGAAATGTTAAGAGCAGATTGTGAAGATCATTTTGCCACCTCTAAAATGGATGAAAGTATTTCTTCTACCTTTTTTAAAAAAAGGAATATGGAGGGGGAATAAAGGGAAATGGAAAGTTTATGCTTAGGATAGAAATTCAGGCATTGCCCGCTTCTCAAAACTTCCCAACGTGCAACTTCACGTTTTGGAAAACCTTCATTAGTACCTGTTTTCACTAATCATGAGAAATCCAAAGAGGGTTTTCACTTTTACACACCCAAAAAAGACAAAAAGATAAAAGAAAGCATTCAGTGTTTGTTTTTCAGTGAGCTGTTGTAGACGCAGTGAACACTCCAAGCACCAAGGGGTTTCCCCCAGCTTGTCACCAGACCGGGAACTGTGTCTGTGAGCATCTGTTCTTTATTCCCATGTATTATGTACATCCACTAGCAAGATGTGTCCTAAGGTATCAGGAAAGCCTAAGAGAGGTTATTTTTGGGGGGGGGGGGTCTGAGGACGTTCCAAACCTTTTCCATATAATGGCCATTGCTTCTTTGCTTTATGACACTTTGACTTACCAGAAATTTCATAGGAACACTCTGCTTTCAGAGAGTGGGGGAAACCTGTGTTAGAAAACATGGACAAGTATAAAGATAAAGAAGCAATAGTAATACTATCACTCAGATAACACCATTATGAAATATCTGGAATATATATCTTTTAGATTATTTTCCCCAATACATATGTAGCTGCCAAAAAGAATCACATTATACAACCTGTCTCTTATTACCATTTCATAAACATCTTTCCATGTCACTAAATATCCACATGTGAAATACATAGTCTTCATTTAGGGATTATAGTTGGTTTCAACATTGTTTCTCTCCCTCCTTCCACAAGAACTCTTAAAATGTTTTTGTGCTCAAACTGTACCGGGAGGATATGTATGACTTTGTTAACCCAAGAGAGAATAAAAGTTGTTGATCAAATGCATCTCTACTATTGTCTCCCTGTTTTGACAGGAACCGTAATATTTTCAGCATAAAATATTGACACAACTTGAAAATCAACTTCTCCTTGATCATTCTAGTCGGCATAGCTGAAGCCATTTGAAGTTGCTGTTGTGTAAATTTTGTTACAATTTGTTCTGGGAATGGGGTCAATATGGACGTGGATCGAAGCCTGGGCACTTTGGCAGGAGTGAGATCAATGCTGTTCTGCATTTCCTTTATCAATATACTCCGAAGGATCACACTTAGACTGACTCTGCATCCACGTTGGTAAACATGTCTCCAAAAAGTGGATATTAACTCTTTGATATCTGATAGAAGTTACCAGCAGCACATTCCTCCTTCAAAATGAGAGAGTTTTAAACTATCAACAAAATTTTTTATTATTTCTTAGTTCTCTACGATATTCTACCCTCTTCTTTCTCTTGGTGATCCTGATGGTTATGATTATGAATCTTAAGAAATCAATATGCAACTATCTTGCACTATAGTCTTTTCGATTACACTGTTGATGAAACTCAAATAAGACAAGTAATTTACAAGTAAGAAAAAAAACAAAACAAAACAGAAACTAACCCCAAATCAACAGGAATACCAAAAAGAATTCAAGATTTTTATTCACCAGCTTGAGAGGAAGGCGGTGGCACTTAGTTGATCTTGCTTTTTGCTTGTGTTCAGTCTCTCAGGCCCTCCTCAATTTTCTGAACCAGGAGCCACTAGAGGGAAATAGGAAGTTGAAACATATTAATATGTCAAAGTGTGGCAGGGTGAGTCTCGGCATTCCCATGTGGATGTGTTTTGATTTCATGTCGATTTGCTTATTTTCTCTCTTACCTGGAGCTTCAAAGGCTAAACCTGAAAGTGCAGAGCAGACCCTGACTGAAATGCTAGATTACTCCTTCGAAGGCTAGGATTTCACAAAGTCTAGGACCCCAGCCTTTAAAGTAGCCATGGTGGACAGTTTCTTTCTTTCTTTCTTTGTTTTGAATCCTCAATCTACCACAGACTGATATTTTGGTGAAAATACAAAATCATGTTCTCGGTCGTCATGGCATATGCCAAGTTGTTATACAAGTTTTTTTTTTTTTTTTTTTTACACCGGGTGTATATAACCTTACCAAAGTTATATGCCTGGGTGGCTCTGTCGGTTAAACGTAAGGCTCTTAGTTTCAGCTGAGGTCCTGATCTCATGGGCTGTGGGATCGAGCCCCATGTTGGGCTCCCTGCTCCGTGGGGAGTCCGCTTCAAGAGTCTCTCCTTCTGCCCCTCCCCCACCCCCACTTATACCTCTGCCTTTTCTCCATGTCTCCATCAAATAAATAAAATCCTTAAAAGAATTTTTATACCATTTTTCTCAATTTCTGTGCCAGTAACAAGCAGAGTAGCACTGGTCTAGTGGACTAAACATTAGTGTGAAAGTTTAGGGACTAATACTAATTTCTCCTTGGAGGCTAAAAATGGCCCAGTTAGATTATGTAAGTTTTCTAGGACTTTGTTTCTTTCACGCTTTAAGTTTTTCAAGGTTGTTTTAGAATTATATGAGATGTTCATTTTTTAAAAATTTCAGATGCTAAATGGTTTTGATTAATTTTCAGCTCTGTCTATAACCTGATGGGAGAATTTGTTACCAGTTCATTTGGTAATCGGGGGTGGCTGTGGTCTGTCTGTTTCAACATTTCCTATGGAAATTCATTTCTTAACTGAGTTGCTAGGAAGAACCATTAATAATAGGTAACACAAAACTGAGAATACACACATCACACACAAAACATCAAAGATGTGTACACATGCACACACACACACACACACACACACACACACACGTAATACAGCCATGACAGATGTGTATGACCTTGGAGAAGACTGGACTAAGAAACCTGAGAGGACATGAGACTGACTTTGTCTTCTTTTAAATTCTTGTAGGTTTTTTTTTTTTTTTTCAAAGGAAGGTGAATTTTCTCACACAGGAGAAGGCTTGAGGATCTCAATTATACATAACTGTTGGTTTTCCTTATTCTGAGGCAAGGGCCATTGGAAAAGATAGATATGGCTTAGATGAAATGAGTTTAGTAGAGCTTGCAGTAGGAAATGTTTCATTAAAATTAGGGAAAACTCTGAAGCATCCAAAAACTTTTTGAACCTGCTTCTGAGACAAGATCACAAATCTGTGAAGCATTTCTAAATAGGCTGCTCCTGGGGTGGTAGGCTTCTGGGTAACATCGCATCTCCTCTTCCCAGTGTTCATGGCACCTTATAAACAGGCAGGAAGTTTGCCTTTGCTGAGTCAGAAGAAAAAAGGTGAGCGGACCCCATCCAAAGGCATCAGCAGCCAAACAGATGTGGTAAGAATGATGTCTCTGGTGTTAGAGGCACCTGGCTACCGCCTCCCAGATTCAGGAAAACTGTACCCAGAGAGTTCCTCTGGAAATGAGCCAAGAGATCCATGACAGGAGAAGCTGATTTACTCACCTAAATTTAGGCAGGAGGCAGTGAAACTACCCCCACTCATCAAGGTTTATGCAGACCATTATAATATTTCCACATTATCTCTCCCTTTATTAATTCATCCAGCAGTCTATTCGCTTTCTTGGCCCAGTGTAGCCCATTGAGCAGACATCTTAATTGAGCCGTTCATAATGACGCCGAGATCTTTTTCGCAGAAGATGCCAGCTAATTCAGAGCCCATCAGACCCATTAGAATGTGGGAACTTTAAACGGTCTTTTTCAATATGCATTACTTTGCAGTGAACTACTTGGGAGGGCATGGGCTGTGCATAAACCAATCAATTTCTCTTGTGCTTTCTTTGGGAATACCACAGAATGATCCAGTGTTTCAGCAAGCCTTAAAAGTAATGTTGTGATCTCACCGTTAAACCAACTGGCCACATTTCAATTTCTCTTTCTTTCAGGACTTCCATTTTCAAATTTGTTTGACTATGAAAACTAAGGTTTTTATTTCAAGCCAAAATTATATTTGAAGTCTTTTCCCTTTTTTTTTTTAAATCTTAAATATATCTATCTGGAAAAAAAGTTTCAGAAGATGTCTATCCTCCTCCAAAGAATGAAGGAAATCGGAATGAATAGAAATCCCACGAAGAGAAGATACATCCTCATATTCAACCAGGATAATGGATTCCATGACGGAAACCACACCAAATAGTTCTGCATATATTTGCATCTAGCAAAGCTGGGTTTTTTTTTTATAGCCTATGATTTGAAATTTATTGAAATTAATTAGAGCTGCTTAAATTTTTTTTTTTTTTTTTTTTTTGTAATTCTCCATCAATAATCTTGAGAATTTAAGACTGGAAGCAATCTTTAAGGTCCATTCTGCCAACAAATATGATGAACTTAAGTTTTTCTAAGGATAAGGGCATCTAAAATATTACAGAAAAGGGAGAATTATGTTCTGTGATAGGTTGACTCTTTTTGCTTTAACCTGTACCTTTACTAATATGAAGTGAAAACCAGTAATAATATTCGGCTCTCTGGAATGTGGAATAGTTAGATTAAGTATAAGGTAAACCTACTCACTAAGGTTATTATTTCAAACTTGACTTGAGAATACTTCAAAGCTACAGAGAAAATAATTCAAGATTTTTCAAAATCATGATGTGATTATAACAGAGATACATTTTTACTCTATGTGAAGAAATGGAATTTGGCTGTGTCTCTGTTGACCATCACCCTTCTCACCTGCCCACTCCTATGTTTCAGTGCAAGTTAGGTTTTGGGCTTCGCCTCATTTTCACAAAATTATATGTAATAAAGAAATTAAATACTGACCATGTATGCTGTTGAATAGTTAATTCTGAGTGACTTAGGGCTCAATACAATACGCATAGTGGTAGTAGCAGTAATATACATGACTACTCATAAAAATACAAAGCAGCAAATATACCTGTATTTTGAGAGCAACTTTTCCAGGTGATAGATCGAAGTCAACATAAGTCATTTGATTCTTCATCAAAAATACTTCAGACTTGAAAGGGACAAAAGAAAGCCACTAATATTACATGTGCCAACGACCTAGAATACCAGAAGTCCAAATGTATTTCACCAAATTCAGATACCCCTCTGTAATCATCAGGGAATTGTGATTGCTGAGGCTGTTTAAATGAGCATTTGTTTATTGGCAAAAATTTCTCTTGCCAAATAGAGGCCAGACATCATGTTCAGTTGGCTGTTTAATAAATGATTTTGGTGATAATGATATCAGTTTTACAAGTTTTCACTATTTTTTTGAAGATATTATTTAATTTGACAGACAGAGATCACAAGAAGGCAGAGGGGCAGGCAGAGAGAAAGAGAGGGAAGCAGGCTCCCTGCTAAGCAGAGAGCCTGATGTGGAGCTTGATCCGACCCTGAGATCATGACCTGAGCCGAAGGCAGAGGCTTTAACCCACTGAGCCACCCAGGTGCCCCCAAATTTTCACTATTTTTAAAATCAACTTTAGCATGCAGTTTATCTACTCACATCTTTCTGATGTTATCAGTTACTTCCAGACCCTGGATCCCCTCAAACTCCCTGGAGAATGATTGGCACTCCCTGGCACCCAGTGTCATTACAAAAGAACTAGCAACAACAACAAAAAAGGTATATAATGACCTTTCAGTGATTCAGTTTTTAAAATAAATATCTATGCTATAATGTTGATGCATTGAGAACTCACAACAATATACATGAAATGAAAATATATTTTTCAGTGATATTTCTTGGTATTTTTCACATGGATACAATTTAACCCAATCTAAAATTGTGGAATGAAAAGAGTAGATGGAAAATTTTTTTCTTTTCTGCTTTCTTTTCTTTGTATTCAATCTGTGGGAGTTGTTGGATATTAACTGATCCAACTGCAATAATCATTTCACAATATACATCAATCAAACCATCAGGCTGTAACCCTTAAACATATGCAGTGATATATGTCAATTATTTTTCAATAAAACTGGAGAAAAAAATTCTTCTTTTTTTTAAAAACTCTTTCTGATCCCTTTAGAAATCAGTAATGACCTCCTATCTCTTTTGAGTGTCTAACAGAAGCAGCACATTTTCCGGAAAAGGAGCAGTTATAAGGAATTTAATACTCAGATGAGGAATGGGGGAAAACTGAAAAGCTGCTTATTGTAATTTTTGTAGCAGCGCAAGAGATGCTGGACGATCAGGGCAGTGGAAAGAGCAGCCGTGACAGCAGATGCTGTGTAAAAAAGGGAAGCTACTTTCCTAAAGGAGTATCAGCGTCTGGGTTGTAAAAACCAACGGAAACAGTCAACAAAAGAACTAACGCCATTAATGTGTAGTGTGGAAAGGCCTCTGGCCATACAGGAACGCAAACAGTAGCATCATATTTGCAAAAGGACATTGGTTCTTTGAATTGTGTGTGTATTCTCCTAGAGGCAGTCTTCTTTTTGAATCATAAAAAGATTGGCCTCAAGCCCAAAGCAACACATAGTCATAATTTTGCATTGAGTCTGGGATTGATACTTTACCATTGTCTTTGAAATCGACATACTGGATGACTGTGTGCACAGAAATAATCACAAGAAATCTTAGTGGTCTTGATCTTTGCTGATACTCAACCAACCTGATTCCTTTTACTATGTTATGTAGAGTAACATAAGAGCATTGAGTTGACTTAAACCAAGTGCCCCCCAGACAGAACACAAGCATCATGACAAATTACTTATTGGAAAGAAGTACTGGGAAGAGGAGGTGTATCTTTGACATGACACCATAGGTGATAAGCAGATGGCATATGAGACTGTGACAGTTTTGTCATTTTATAAATACTCGAATGAAAATGTCTCAAGAATGCTTTAAAAAAAAACTAGAATCTAAGAATCCCTTGTTTCATTCATGACCACACATAGATATCCGACACCTCTATGACAAACCGGAAGTACATATCCTTTGTGTTTCATGTTCTTACCAGTCAAGTCATTTGGGGGCCCAAAATTATTTTTTAACATTTTGTTAATGACTTTTACAAAAATGTGGGTTATTAATAAATTTTTATTGGGAAGAAAAAGACACCAAGATGGAGAAACAGTCATGCCATAGAAAACGTCTATTGCCTGTGTGGGGTTAGGAGCCTTCAGTCCAATGATCTTAATCATTACATTTGGAATATCCAAGTAGTCCCTGGAGTATGCTATCCTTCACCCCCCTCAGCGCAAATGTCTATGAAACAAAATATCGCAACATGTATTTCATAGAGCAAAAATAAAGTAGCTGGTGTAAGCCAATAAAATTATCCAAATTATGGAAAGGAAAAATGGGGAATAAGGAGAGTAAATTTGATGTAGTGCTAAAGTACAAAAGATCAAGAATTAAAGGAATGTCATGAAGAAAAAAAATATCTTCCAATTAGAAAAGGCATATTTTAATCTCTATAATACAGTTAGGATATGCTTATTAGGAAAGAAGGCAAGCTGATCGATGTAATGGGAGTAATATTTCAAGAATGTGTGTGTATGTGTGCACACATTTATCTAAATATTTTTAATCAACTTGATTGAGGTATAATTTACATATAAGAACAGGCACACATGTTAAGAACAGAGTTCAATGAGGTTTTTTTTTTTTTTTTGATAAGTTTTGAAAATATAGGCCCCTGTGTCATTCCCACACAATCTAGATACAGAACAATTCTTTTTACCTTAGAACTCATTCCCTCATTGCAGGCAGCATCTGCAACAGACTGCTTGAGAAAAGAAGTAAGAAAGCATTAACTCTTCAGATAGAGTTCTGTTAAGTTTTAACAGAAGCTGTTGGTTGAGGAGGTAATTTTAGGCTCAAAAGCTTGAGCATTGGAATATGAGAGCTAGAATATGAACCCAACAATAGACTTGGGAAGAATGCTGGATGAGCTTTCTGTAAGCTTGTCCCTCCCTTGCTAAAAATTTCCTTGGACTGTGGAGATGAGTCAGAAAAGCAAGGATTTAGCCTGTATGCTCGGGTCTTGCGGAGCACAAGGGTATTGGAAACAGTGATGGGGTGTTTTTTCAGCACACGGGGCCAGTTTCTCAAATCTCTAGCTGTGCTGAGTGAAGGAATCCAAATGCTTTTCATGACCCCAAAAGAGGAATTGAATGCTGGAGAGAGGACCTATGGGCCGGAAGAGGAAGAGACGAGGTATGCTGGGGGCTGGTGGGAACTCAGCCTCAGCAGTGGGTGCCACACCAAGGGTAATGTCAGCTGAAAACCAGGAGTCTCTCTCCTGCCTTCTTTCCCTGCAGCCTAGCTCTGTGATAAGCTCCCCAGAGTGTAAATGGGGCATGGGGGAGAGTGTGGTAGGGGAAATCCTGAAATGTCAGAAAACACCCATTGAACAGAGTTGGATAAAAATGAAGTACTCTGTTCAACCTGGTGGAATAAGGCTCAGAGCAGAGATTAGATGGAGTTTTAGAAATAGAAAGTTACGGTCTCTCATGGACGTCTATATTTTGAGAAATTTGTGTCTACTACCTAAACAGAATAAATAAATCCAATGCCATATTGGAAACTAAAATTAGTAATGAATGGATATCGCTCAACTATATTGAGTAACTGCGTCTGTACGGCACTTGACACTAGACAAGTGGTTTTAGGTACTTAATTTCATTTGATCCACTCAATAACCTGCAAGGTAAGCAAGCCAAAGACCCTTCCTCTGCATGAAAATAGAGACAGCTATAAAATCTTGTCCCTGAATATTCACTGATTCAATTCATCCAAGAAATCAGCAAAGTGCAATCATTTGTCACCTACTTGACATCCCATCTTCCCTGTAGTGCATTTCCAAGAGGTGGTGAAGGATATGCAACAGGGTCATAAAAGCATCCTCCAGAGTAAGAATGACCCTTGGTATGACCAAAGAGTGACTGTGATCATAAAAAGAAGGGCGTGTGGAGGGAGAACAGTGAGTTCTTGAAAGCTGTTATGTTAGCACAACAGAAGGGAAAGAGAGCTCAAGTTAGTGGTGTCCTAATCCTTGCTGGTGGTAATTAAGATAGTGTGGAGAAGCAGCAAAGGTTGATAGAGGTAATAGCCTTCCTTATCTGATTCAAGAGCCTAGAGAAGTGTCAGTGGCCCTGTCTGGTGACAGTGGCCTTGTATGGTGATGAGGAAGAGCCTGGGCAAGGTAAGAAAAGAGTTTGGAGAAATGGAACCTGTTTTAGAGACTGATACTTGCACATAGGAGGGCATTCTTGAGCCTGGTCTGTAGCTAGATAAGTCCAGATGCAAATACACAGACAAGGCACTTGTTGTCTGGGAGCAGGTCATATCAAACCCCAGGTAGCACTTGTCGTCTGGGAGCAGGTCGTATCAAACCCCAGGTAGCTGGGTCCACTCAGCATGAGCTCACCTCTGCCTGGGTTGAGAGATTCATCCATGTTACTCATGTAGTGGGACTAAAGTTCCTGTTCCAGCTGCAACTGGAGGAAAATTGAGGCAGAAATCCAGTCTGTGGTTGAGGCCAAAGGCGAGGAAAGCAGGGAAGGGATAACAGAAATGAGGTTGAGGGCAGCAGGACCCCAAAGCTGCCACTGTGGCCTGAGACTGGCACTGACCTTCTGACCAGGTCAGGATGACCGTGGAACTCAAGGGAAACTTTCCTGCAGATGGAGGCCATTGGCAATGCCAGTGGAAGGGTCTAGAGAAGACAGGGATTGAACATGATGGCACCGGTACTGCTCTAGTTTGAGCTAGACTACCAAGGGCGGCCAGTCTAACAGGATATACTAGTCATCCATCCGATACGCTGCTGAGACACGAGAGCTAAGCACAAAGGAATGCTTTGACCTGTAAACTATTCATTAAAAAAATAATAATAATTTTAACCAGACAGCTAGTAGGTTTTGTGAGTAATTTGTTATTTTAACAAAAGTTAAGCATAGAAAACTTCTAGATAGACAACAGGAAATGTACAATTTTTTAATGTTAGACTCAGGAATGACATAAATAGAAAAATCATTTTTACTTATTTCTATCATATATGGAAGAGAGTGATCTGCTTGATTGTTCATCTCACCAGCCTGGTCTCAAGGAGAACTGGACGGGCGAGTCCCATGATTTTGATTTCTCCCCTAAGACCTTAGATCCTCCAATCAATTTTAATAGGGCACTAAGAGGGGCATCCAGGAGCACCCAATTTTCTCTTTTTCTTGCTTTGCCTTCTTTTCCTTGCCTTTTCTTTCTCATTGCTTGGAGAGCTTTTATTCTCCACAGGTGCGGAGCAAAAAAAAAAAAAAAAAAAAAAAAGAGAGAGAGAGAGAAACTGTCACTTGTAGGGGGCTGGGAACAAGCTCTCACACATGTGTCACACCCACAGCACCTCTTCATCAACTCTAGAGCTTCAGGAACAACCCAATGCACCAGACGATGGATCTTCAATTTTACTTATTCCACTTTTTAGAGAATTTTGAATAGTTTTTCTTTGTAAATGCCTGTGTTCTCTCCCATGGGGAAGATGATAAGAGAAGAATGAACACCTGTGGGATGTGTACTGTTTGCTGGGTACCCTTTGACGTGCTTTACAAGGATTATCTTATTCTGTCTTCACAGCAAGCCTGGAAGGCAGGCAGTGTTATAATCCCCATTTTCCCAGAATCTACAGAAACATGTTTCCATAGAATTTTAGATTTGAAAGACAAACATGTCAATAAACACATAGCTCTGTTGTCCCCCTAACTCACTTGCCACACCAGCAGCACACACAGGACAAGGAAGGCTGGCTCGGTGAAGTCTGTCGCCCACGGGCATATTGCTGTTAGATGCAGACCTAGGATCAATGTACGTTATTTCACATTCATCTCAATGACACCATGCCTTCTCTTAGTTATAAGTTAAAAGAGAAAATTAGTACCCTTAAAAAATACAAATACATTTTAAAAATGAGGTCTGTTACGACGACCAGGGTTAAGTAAATAGTAATCTGTGGAAGCATGTGTACGTAGGTATGCTCGTAGGTGTGTGCGTGTATGTGTATGTACCCGTGTACGTATGCATGTGTGTGGATCCTCTCACAGAAACATCAGCAGAGAAAAGAAAAGAATACAGAGAGATCCCAAATCCTTGCAAGCTTGTCAGACTTTCCAATGACCAAGTTTGTGTCAATGGTTTGGAGGCACTTTGATCTCCACTTCTACAGAAGACCCGAAGAAGGTACCTATTAAAATTTCATAGGTCATAATTAATGATCCTACTCATAAAATTGCTTCTAATAACTCTGGCTCGAGATAGACAGTTTACCTGCAGGGAGAATTTTCTTTGCAGCAACACACGGAAGGTCATAAATTGGCTTGGCTCAGTAATTTAGTGGGTGTTGGAGAGCTGAAACCTCCCTTTTTCTAAATCAATGATTTCAAACTAAGTTTACTGGCACCAGAAATTGAGAGTTTGTTATATACCTGCTTTCTAAACCTACTACCGTGGCCTGACGTCTTGAAAATTCAAGGACACTTTTGATTTCCAACTCCTGTTGTGGTTTTACTCCAACCACGCCCTTGTGTCTGAGCGCACACTTCCACAGCTATGGGGTACGCACGTGAGTGTGAGAGAAATCTGCTTTTTTGATGCCTCTGCTGCAAGCAGCCTAGGGTGAGGAACAAGTAGAAACTGCACCCTTGTTGGACCGAGAGGAGAGGCCTTCCTTCTACCGTATCTTCTTCGTCCCGTAGTTCTGCAGCTCTTACTTTCCCCTCTTCCACTATCCCAGCTCACAAAGCCCCTACCCTTCCCCAACAACAGTCCCTGAATTGCCAGCATATAGCTGAGCCAAGAAAAACATTTCCTCATCATGCTGGCTTCCTCCCACATCTCAGAATGTTCTTTGGTCTTTCCTCTATGGTTAGAGAAAACGATGTACGTGGACAATGCGTTGGTTTGACTACGCTTCTCAAACACCTAGCAACTTTCATGCAATGCATAAAGGGAATTCTATGAGGGACAAAAAAAAAAGTCATTTTAAATTTAAAAAATGTGGCCCATTTGACGTTTCTGATATCTGCACCAATTCCTTTTCATTAGGGATTGTTGACTGAACTTAACATTTTATCTGAAATAGTTTTACATCCTTCATAGATTTTTTTTTTTAAGATTTTATTTATTTACTTGAGAGAGAGACAGTGAGAGAGAGCATGAACGAGGAGAAGGTCAGAGAGAGAAGCAGACTCCCCATGGAGCTAGGAGTCCAATGCGGGACTCGATCCTGGGACTCCAGGATCATGACCTGAGCCGAAGGCAGTCGTCCAACCAACTGAGCCACCCAGGCGTCCCCTTCATAGATTTTTTTGATGGCAATGCATTAAAAGTCATTAGTTGGTAAACAAAAAAAGAAGGAAAGAGAGAAAGAAAGAAAAAGAAAGAAAGAAAGAAAGAGAAAAAAAGAAGAAGGAATTCTTTAAATTTGTGATACACCATACCAAAAATGTTGACTTGGTTTCCCAGACCTCATGGAAATAAGCTAAGGGAGAGAGAAGGAAGGGTATTAAGGATAAGAGTGGAGATATAATTTACACTTGGTTATTAACTTAACCGATGTTGTCAATAGTGTGTTTTTGCTTTGCCTTGGGGCTGGATGAAAATGGTAAAATTATCTCCAATCCAATCAACTGGCACCTGCCATTCATGTTGTGAAAAATGCCATGCTTAAAACTTGAAAGGACAACCCGTCTTGTGTAGACTTTGAGCCATCACCACTTGGAAATTACATCTCAAGAAACCAGAATCAAATATGACACATCGACCTAAAGTGGGAAAGGGTCAATAGCCCATTAGTGGTTCCCTAGAGAATTTGTGTTATAAGTGACCTTCTGTTTCTGCTGCCACTCTTACCCAACTGCATCAAAGCTGCTCGGGGAAGAGACAAACTAATCACTTGCATATACTAAATTTGCTGCAGGCCATGGTGTGATAAATTGTCCAATTTCACTAAGCGAGGTAGCTTGTGAAAAAATTTGGTCTCACACTGTATCAAGTCATTGTATGGTCAAGTCTTCAGCTGTAATGCAGGACTAAACCTATCTACGTTTGCTGGCAACCTCTCCAACTTGCTGAGGGTGTGGTGCATGGAAGGTGTGACTGTTTAATAATTTCTCCGTACTATTTAGAAAACAGGTGCCAGATGAGTGTCCCTGGCCAGGAGGACTTGAATTTTTTTTTTTTTTTTTTTTTTTACGTAAAATGTTTGTATGTATTTTATTGTTTATATTTACATATGTGTATATATAAAATTTTATGTAGAGTTAGGATTTTATATATTTTTTTTTAATTATTTTTTTTAATTTATTTTTTATTTTCAGCATAACAGTATTCATTATTTTTCACCACACCCAGTGCTCCATGCAATCCGTGCCCTTTATAATACCCACCACCTGGTACCCCAAACTCCCACCCCCCACCCCTTCAAAATCCTCAGATTGTTTTTCAGAGTCCATAGTCTCTCATGGTTCACCTCCCCTTCCAATTTCCCCCAACTCCCTTCTCCTCTCTAACTCCCCATGTCCTCCATGCTATTTGTTATGCTCCACAAATAAGTGAAACCATATGATAATTGACTCTCTCTGCTTGACTTATTTCACTCAGCATAATAATCTCTTCCAGTCCCGTCCATGCTGCTACAAAAGTTGGGTATTTGTCCTTTCTTTTTTTTTTTTTTTTTTTTTTTTTTTAATAAACATATATTTTTATCCCCAGGGGTACAGGTCTGTGAATCACCAGGTTTACACACTTCACAGCACTCACCAAAGCACATACCCTCCCCAATGTCCATAATCCCACCCCCTTCTCCCAAACCCCCTCCCCCCCAGCAACCCTCAGTTTGTTTTGTGAGATTAAGAGTCACTTATGGTTTGTCTCCCTCCCAATCCCATCTTGTTTCATTTATTGAATTTTTTTTTTTAAATTGATATGTCATCTCATTGATTTAGAGGTTGTCCTTTTATAATTTTATTCTTTGAAAAAAACTGAAGCATGGAATATGACCCCTAAGACTACGTTTAATTTGGAATTCACTATATGACTAATCAACCTGATAACTTTAGAAACATCTTTCATTACTCACTTTAAAAATATGAATAGTAATTTGGGTATTAGAAATGATGATATAATAAATTCTATTGCCTGACCTAACGATTAAGTTGTCAAAGCAAATTCTAGTGGTTTTTTGACTTACCTAGACAGTTCAAAAGCATATTTCAGTTTAATTCTGATTGCCAATGTTGCCCCAGCATTTCTAGGCACTACTGTTAGGGCTATTTTTCTGTTGACCAATCCTGAATAGATGGTGAGTGGGTTTTTCAGTGAGATTAGAGAATGCAATGATCGTATCTCTTATCATTGCTATTAGATCTTGGCTCTGTTCCATCGGATGTTAGTTAGTCCCTTTCATTTCCAGAGTACCTCGGCCAGTCTTTGCCAAAGGGTATGCTCCTCCCCACCAAACCAATGGCAGAACACCTACACAAGTGCCTCTCCAGAAAGGGATGTTAAGTTGATTGGGAAACTGAGTTCAATGCAGTGAAACGGTCCTCTCTATAGTACTTTTCAGAGCTTTGATCTACTAATGTGCACTGCAGCTAACTGAGAGGGAGAGAGATGATGCAGCATTTATCAAAACTATTTGTCCAAATATTTCTTTTGATCTGGGATTGTGGGGGTGGTGTTTCTATGGAGCATACTTAAATGCCAGACATTTAATTTGCCCAATTTCAAACACATGCTGTCCTGAGAAATATCTGCAATGCCTCTCACAGTGAACCTACTATGAAAATATAAATATTATTTGTACGGCACCAATACACAGAAGTAACACTTCAGGGGGAACTGCCACCGGGGAGTAGTTTTGGAAGCAACTATATAAATATTCAAGAGAGGGAAAAGGCATTACTACTTCCCCCTGCACTTCCCTTCCACAGATTGGTCAGCTTTCAGGGGTGACATTTTTTTTTTTTTAAGATTTTATTTATTTCACAGAGAGAGACACAATGAGAGAGGGAACATAGGCAGGGGGAGTAGGAGAGGGAGAAGCAGGTTTCCTGCTGAGCAGGGACCCCGATAGGGGCTCGATCCCAAGACCCTGAGATCATGAAGTGAGCCAAAGGCAGACTGGAGCCACCCAGGTGCCCTGGTGACATGGTTTTAAGAGATGCTCCCACAGCTGTGAAAGCTGGGGACGAGCATGACAGTCTTGGGATTTTCTTTCTTTTTGTAACAAAGCAGCTCTTGGAAACTGTGAGCAGGCATGGAGGGGAAACTCTGGGGGGGATGCGATGGGAGGGGTGGGGAGGGTTTCCTGTTGACATGGCTCTTCACCCTGCAGGAGAGAGCATCAGGAGCCCCAGAAAAGATCTCTTCTCTCTGGGGAATGCTTAACAAGACTTCCCTTTGCTCTAGGACCAGACATACCGATGACCAATCCGAATGCTCATGAGTACGCTTGATCTGGGTATAGAGAAAAATGCATAGGAACAGCAGTTTCTCAAGACTTTTAGGTTAACATTAATAACTTCAAAAGCTACATAATCAAAATGTTCCATAGAGCAGTAAAACCTGCTTTGTTATTTGCTTATCCTTCTATTATTTTACTTATTTTTTTGAACTTTTCACATTATCAGCCGCCCTATCGTCTTTGGCCTCTTTTTTGGGGTCCCTGTTTTCTGTTGCTCACCTTCCCTTTACTCCCTGCCCCCGTTTCCAGCCCTCAGCACACCGCAGTGATGTATTTGTAACCAAAGTCTCTGATATCTTCACATTCATAAGAATACAAATAAATTCCCAACTTAAAAAAAAATACAAAATTTTAAAGTACTGACTGATTCAGAGAGGAAGAGAGAAATTCACTGGGGCATTTTCTACTTCTTTAGGGAATAAAGACCCTATATTCTAGGGTTGAGGGGCACATATGGAGAGAAAATTTTCAGAGGTCAGTTTTCTGAAAACCAAGCTGATACAAATTCACAACGAGAAACACAGATAAAACCGAGTCGGCAGATACACATTTCTTTTCCTAAATTAAGTAAAATTCCACTTCAAAACATGGACGTATCGATGGGCAAGTAATTCTTCAAAGTTGTGTTTATTTGCATTTAAGCAAAAATGTCTGCTCTTTCTAAATTTCATAACTAAATCAAATTACAGTGTTGTTTTATTTTTGCTTAGTCATTGACTATAATCCTCTTTCTTCAAAACTTTTTTGTTTGCTATTCAAGACAGCGATGGATAAGTCCTTCGACAGCGATGGATAAGTCCTTCAGTTGCAATGAGCCTTAAGACAATGGGGGTAGGAATGAGCTTTCTGTTTTACAGGTCAAGTAATAGAACTTTTATATCTTCTTTGCCCCAAATTCGGGATTCTATCTATCCATATATACTGCCACTTGCAAAGATCTAATGCTTTTAAAGCCAAAAGCATTTTGTATATTCATCATTTCTCACCAAATATGAGAACTGCCAAAGAAATGCCTAGCTTTTAAAATTCCATAGCAGAATTAAATAAACTCAAGTCTAAGCAGAAAATAAGAATTCTAAAGCTAGAAGAAGAAAAATGAACATAGCTTAGTTTATTTCTGCTGACGAGTCTGTTTCTAGTCTTGCCTTTAGGCTAGAGTCTTCCTACCACGCTCTCTGCTTTCAGCCATGCACTGGAATCCCATCTTTGATTCCTGGACTATGCTGGAGCTGACCGCATCTGCCCAGTCTGACCAGTGGGGAGAATACCAGCTCTCCACCTTTCTGAACTCCTGAAGTGGTCCACAAGCTGCCATGATGAATACTCAGTAAGCCAAAGCCTCTTGTCCACACCATCGTTCCACAGCAAAGGGCAATAAAGCCAAGCCATGAGGACACCTGCCCAAGGTTGCAGAATCAAAAGTAGCCCGAGGTCCTTGACAAACAGTGGTGTTCAGGGCTCTTCCATATGCTGTTGTCTCTCAAAGCTCGGGAAGCAGCACTAACCATGCTGTTTTACAAAGACAGTTTTAGCTGTCTCTATCCAAAAGAACTCACCAAATGTTCTTATGAAGACATCAGATTCCACCTTCCTAAGTTATGAAAAAATGCCTCTCATCTCGTAGCAGTGGCAACCATGCCCACGCCTTAAGAGAAAGATCAACACGGTGGGAAAGTTACAACGGATGGAGGAGTTGCCAAGGGTTGCAAAGGTCTTGGGAAGATGGAATTATGTTTGGCAAAAACAGTTCATTTCAACTTCCTTAAGTAGTATGGATTTTGACATCCACATCTTTTTGATAAAACCATCTTAAGTTTCAGAGATTACTAAGCAAAATCCAAATGTCTGCATTAATTTCGAGAAATCAGTTTAAAGGAAAGAAGCTAGTCCAGACTAAAGAACTCTAAAGAATGAATTTTTAAAGTAAAATTTGAATATCCACCAATAATTTTGGCAATTTTATACAATGTCTACTTGGTGGCATCCTGCTCGTGCTCTCTGTGTCCAGAGCTCCTTAACAGAAAAACAGGCAAGACTTTATTAGACCCAATATATAAGTAGTTTTTATTGCCTTTTCACTTGGACGATTTTACTATTATCATTATTATTATGAGATGATAACTTATTTTAACACAATTGCTTCCTACCATCCAGTGAGGAAGCCTTCGGAGTCTTGATCGTTTGGAGCGAGCAGACCAGCAAGGTGAGACGTGACGATCTGAGGGTCAGATGATTGACCCTCAGAATCAAAATTGAGTCCTTGGCCGGGCTGGGATAAACCAGAGGTCCTTACTCACATGAAGTATTTATACTTTTTAAAGATTTTAAATAAAATTTTTCTTGCTTCTCTCCACCATATTCATTAGTTCTAATCATATTATGGTCCCAATGTAGCTATTTTAAAGTGAAATTAAAAGGCAGCCTAGCTTTGGAGGGTAAGAGTTATTGAAAGAGGTGTCTGGAGAGCCATTTAAAATTTTCAAGTAAAAAAAAAAAAAAAGAGTGTATGTGTGAGAGCTGTTCTTTTCCTGTTAAAAATTAAGAAATCAAATATAGAAATAGTCTAATTTACATTAATGATCTGCAATCTATGAAACAATTTTTAACCATTTTAAAGTGAAAGGCTGGTGATTATGTGGGTGAGTGGATGACGATAATAACCATAAATCTTTGAAAGCTGTGGAAGTGCTAGGTAATCGCAGATAAAAATGAGGTTGGCTAAGCTCCTGGCCTGAGAACTTCCGTAAGGAAGGTCCGAGTCCTTAAGAGAGTGGGACTTAGTATTTCTACTTGTCTTTACCTTTGAGGGGTTGGGCTTTTCCTTCCTTCCATCCCCAGAACCCTGGGGTAGCATGCAGTTCGGTCCCCGGAGGAGCCCTGGCCCTCTCACCTTCCCTCCCAGGGAGAGCAGGGCCAAAGGCAGTTTGGGCAATAGGAATGCTGGGGGTGTTTGCTAACAGCTGTGGGAGCTGCCGCTAACTGGGTGAACTCCAACAGAAAATTCGCCCTTTGTGTTGTGGGGGCCCCGGAGTTCCTTTCTCTCGGGCTGTGTCACAAAAGTCTGGTGATGCTTGGCTGCTAAGCTTCCATATTCCTTCCTGCCAGCCTCCGTCCCTTGTGGAGACAGGAACAGTATTGCTCCTGGGGGCATAGGGACTGCGAATGGGCGGGTGCGAGAACGGAAAATGGAGTCTACTTGCCCTGTTCCCCGGTGCCAGATCCCACATAGGCAAAGGACACTGGCACAGTGGTGTCACTGGCAAAGGACACGTCACCTTAACCCACATGTAAAGCATAGTCAGAAGTCAACTGATTTTAAAGGTACTCAATGATTCGTTCAAATACGCCATGACAAGCTTTCAACGAATTCCACTTTCATTGTCAGACCAAGAACTCACAAGTGCACTGCAAAGTCTGTGGGCCTGTGCTCCGTCAAACAGTGCGGCTCCAAACAATCTTAAAAGCTCACCTACAACCCCAAATCTCTTAAGAGCAAGAGTTAATGGTCACTGTGGGTGAATGCCATCTTTTAAGGGATGCTTGTGGCACAGATTGGGTTTTACATGATGGCTCAATACTATTGAAAGAATTCCAACTCTCAACCTTATTTTTAAAGATAAGAATGGATTTTTAAAAAAATCTGCAGAGCATTGGCTCTAGCAAGGCCATTATGGTTATACATGTGAGAGAAGGGGGCACGGCACGTACTCAGAGAGTTTTGGAGGAAATTAGAATGCGACAAATGGTCCCCCTTCTTGAACCCTGAAAAATTCCACTTTGATTTAGCACTGGTGGAATTGTTAATAGAAACTTCTTTGCACATTGTGTATAAACAGCACAGCCTGGCCTGTATCAACTTTATGCTCCAATAAACAAGACAATAATGACAAATTATCAAAGCAGGCCTCAGATGTGACCCTCAATTGGGGGAGCAGCAATTTAATGAAGACAAAAGCTAGGTGAAAGCTGCTAATATCATTTACTGATAAACAGATTTTCTCGAGAGGCTCCTAGCTGAATCCCCTAAGGACCCATAAACCTGCATAATTCCATTTAAAATATTGTGCAATTCACTAAATTAGTCTTTGAACATCCTTACTATCCAATTACGAAGCCCCAGCATGGACAGAATAATGAAATTTTTCAAACTGTGGAATGCATGTGGTCTTAACAAACTTATGACAAACACCAAAATTAGCTTTCAATTTTGAGGCCAATGTAGCTCCCTTTAATACCTCAAGTCAGAGTGGCAACAATAAAACACCATTGCAGGGCTAAGCAGAACAGAAGAAAAATAAATCTTGAGTTACTCAGAATTCTGAACACGGCCTACCTTCAGGAAAAAAAATCATAAGAAGTTGAATGATGTTTTGCATTTGCAAGCTATTTGGTCGCTTAAAATCTAGTAAAAGCTTTACTGAATAAAGGGTACAAAATACCTCCTGGACAGTTCTATCTTCCAGGCAGGCAGAAAAGGCGAGAGTTTGAGGAAGTGAAATTTATTTCTGTTCGAGCATTGCAAGCCGCATTATTAAAGTCATTTGTCATGGTTTGAATATTTCTGCCTGATTCACCATTAAATTGGCCTTCTAATTACCAACTTTGTCATGAAAAGTGGTCTGGCTGTTTCATTCACCAGAAAACTTCAATTCTTTAATCATCACTCGCTTCATGTATATAAAAAGAAAGAAAAAAGGAAAACAACAAACCGTATACTTTTGTCCTTAAATTTTAAAATAAAGGGTGTCAACACAATTGTGCTTAAATTATCACATAGCTTATACATTTTTAAGGTGTTGATAAGTATTTAGAAAGTGAGTTACCCTTTCACCTTTGTGTAAAGAAACTTGTCAGCATTGACGTATTATTCGGTTTCATGACTCAGTGCCGCTGTTGACCATGTAACCTCTCGTCATGGCTTCCGGACAACAGGTAGCACCTGTAATCATAATGGCACAGGTGAGATATTTCTCCTTCTTAGATCCTCTACCTTCTTGGCTTCTTGGTGACTCTGCTTAACTCTACCCACAGAAAAAGACCAGGGCTCCATGGCTTCCCCAAGCAGCGCAGTGAGGTATTCAACCAGCAATTTTATGCTTGCTCCTTCATTCTAACAGGTCAAAAAGGAGAGGGAGTTGTGGCTGACAGTCACAAAGGGAGTATCTTCCCTTCCACATTCATTTCTGTTGGCTAGGGGAATTGCGTGCTATGCACTCATATTTTAAACTATGCAGTAGTTTCCTGCAGTGTTTGGGGAAAAGAAGACCTAACTTATATTGTTAAGACAGCTCCGACAAAGGCTTAGGAAGGCAGCTGAATTTGGAAAAATACCCATGTAACAAAATGTAAACAGAAACACGTTTTGATCCGAAGCACGCCAACTTGTGAGATGTTCTGCTGTGCTTCAGGGATGAGGAAACTAAGGCATAGAGGGGTAGTGTAAATATCCCCAAAGTCACACAGCTAGTCTGAGCATGACCTTCTGAAGCCGGTGAACATAACTGTCCCCCACCATGCATGGATAGCTCTAAGCACAATGCCCAGGGTAGGGCAGTCTCTGAACTAGTTAATTTTTCTGTTTGGCCCATCTTTAAAAAAATGTATACACTTCAGACATTTTCATTTTTAGGTTTCAAATAAAGGGATCCACATTTTAAAGGTTTTTTTAAAAAAATTTATTTATTTGACAGACAGAGATCACAAGTAGGCAGAGAGGCAGGCAGAAAGAAAGGGGGAGGCAGGCTCCCCGCCGAGCAGCGAGCCCGATGCGGGGCTCGATCCCAGGACCCTGAGATCATGACCTGAGCTGAAGGCAGAGGCTTTAACCCACTGAGCCACCCAGGCGTCCAGGGATCCACATTTTAACTGTAAAGACAACTGACAGTAAATCTAAGAACTTGAAGATTACATCATTGGGGTGCCTGTGCAAGCATATCATGATCACCCTTACAGATGCTTTTTACCAAGAAAGCAACCTTTGGCAAGCATTTTCTATGACCTATATGAGTAGCAAAAATGGGTAAAACATCCCAGTGAAATTTATGAGTGATGGAACCATACTTTTTTTTATTTTCTTGTATATTACCCACATGTGTTGCCGTCACAAATCTTTCATGAAATGAGATTGTCTCATTTATTAATTTTGTATTTGTTTACATTCTGATTTTTTAAATTTAATTTTATTTTTTCCAGTGTTCCAGAATTCATTGTTTATGCACCAGTGCTCCATGTGCTCCATGCAATACTTGCCCTCCATAATACCTACCACTAGGCTCACCCAACCCCCCACCCCTCTCTCCTCCAAAACCCTCAGTTTGTTTCTCAGAATCTTATTTTTATATATTCTTCTTTTGTTTAATTACTAACTTGACTTGGAGGAAAGCTGCATCTGCTAATGAGAGGTTTACTGATAATTATTTCATAGCTTCAAGATAATCATGTGTATTTTCTGATCTATTTTACAGATCATAGATTAATTAAGCCCCTGATTGCATTATGGTTTTTGACTTTGAACCAAAATGAAGAAATTTAGGTAAAAGTCTTGAAATGTCATACAATGTGAAATTAGATATCCACCTTTTAGAAATAGCTAGGACACCTTTGAAAATAAAAGGAGTGCTGTTAATAATTATGCCAAAACAACTGGGCTAAACCAAGACTGTTCCAAACAAACCAGGACATTGTTTTCACCATAACATTTGAGTGTATATTCTGGATGACTTCTCTTGACTCACTTCTTGCTTTTTCTGGATTATAACTTCCAGTAGGTTCCTAAAAATGGCTGATGGTAGGTAAAATTTTGGGAATCCTGGTGTGTCTAAATATATAATTATTCTACTCTCAGACCCAGTTAAGAATGTTCATGGTATAAAATTTGAAGTTTAAAGTCATTTTCCCTAGAGTTTTGAAAGCAGTTTTTTATACTACTTCTAGTTGCGAATGTTGCTTTTGAGAAATCTGATGTCATTCTGATTCTGCGTTCTTTATATATGATCTATTGCTTTGTCTTTTGTCTTTTCCTTTATTTCTGCTTGTTTTCTTCCTTTCCTTCTTTCTTTCTTGAATTTAAGATACAGGATTTTGTGTTTACCCTTAATGTTGTGAAAATTCATGCGGATGTACTTTGGTTTATTTTGTTGTTGTTATTTTGTTCTGTTTCTTTCATTTATTGGGCTTGGTACTTAACAGTAGTCTTAGAACCTGAGGACAAATGTCTTCACTTCTGGATGCTTTTTTTTTTTTAAAGATTTTTTTATTTATTTGTCAGAGAGAGAGAGAGAGCGTGAACACAGGCAGACAGAATGGCAGGCAGAGGCAGAGGGAGAAGCAGACTCCCTGCCGAGCAAGGAGCCTGATGTGGGACTCGATCCCAGGACGCTGGGATCATGACCTGAGCCGAAGGCAGCTGCTTAACCAACTGAGCCACCCAGGCGTCCCTCTTGTGTTATTTTTTAGATAATTTTCTCTCCTCCATTCCCTCTATTCTCACTAGAACTTTTTTTTTTTTTTTAATTTTATTTATTTATTTGTCAGAGAGAGAGCGAGCGAGAGTGAGCACAGGCAGACAGAGTGGAAGGCAGAGTCAGAGGGAGAAGCAGGCTCCCTGCGGAGCAAGGAGCCCCATGTGGGACTCGATCCCAGGACGCTGGGATCATGACCTGAGCCGAAGGCAGCTGCCCAACCAACTGAGCCACCCAGGCGTCCCTCACTAGAACTTTTATTAATAAAACATTTGATCTTCTCCATGGACTACTTTCTTTTTTATTCTATGATTTTCCATTTCTTTGTCTTTTGACATATATTCTGGGAAATTCTGGGGGGGGGGTATCAGACTTTCTATTACAGTGTTACTTCGGCTTTCCTAGTCTTCATTTATAAGAGCTCATTCTTGTTCTCTGTTCTTTTTCAAAGCATTCAGTTCTTGTTTTATGAACACAGTATCTTTTCTTGACTCTCCCAGGCTGCTATTATTTTTTTAAAGTTTCTTCTGTATACTGCATTGTCTGCTCTGGATTCCTTTGTTTGTTTGTATGATTATTTTTATCACCGTTTTCATATTGGAGGCTTTACTTAAGTGCCTGGTGATCCCCTGTTGTTTGTCAGTGTTTATGAACGAAGCATTAAAGGCAAATGAGAGGCTCCATATGTGTGGATGGGACTTTTCCCCTGAAGGATCTCGCTGTGGAATCAGCAGGAAGCAGGGTGACCTTTTCATCAAAAGCTCTCTTTAAAGTCAGTTCAGTTTCCCCAAAGAAGAGTCCTTCCATTTTTCTTTCTTCCTGGTTGGTGGTAAAGACTTTCCGACCTGCTTCTCTTAATCAGATCATTGTTTTCAGCCCTGCACCTTGAGCCTGGCCCCTTGGGTGCCTATTGTACCTGAATTCTGGAGAACTCCCCACTCCGTTTCTCTCAGAAAATAAAACTCTAGTCTTCTTAGGAAGTTCAGTGACTGTATACACAGACCTTCAGCCCAATCATATCTTCTTGGCTTTGTACCCTTCAGATAGCTGATGTTTCCAAGTGCAGAACCTCTCAGGGGCTCCCTGGGTTGCCACCCCTCTGCTGGCATTAATGTTCTCACTTCCTCCTGTCTGTTAGTCCCACTGACCCTCCATTTGCTTTCAAAAATCTGATGACGACTTGTTTCACATTATTACGATTTCAGTCTCAGTGGAACCCACATATGCAACTCCTGGTCTGATTACTAAATTCAGCTGGTAATGAGATGCATATCTGGTGATGCACCTCTTTCCATAGCTGTTTCAGATGTTACTGAAAATCCCAAATCAGGCAAAAATCCAGATCAGAGATCTGACCCCAGAGAACACTTCTGGCTTCACAAGATCCCCGCTGAAGTATCAAAGCAAGTGGCCTCCAGCAAACTGGGGGTTGCTGATCTTGAACCAGAGAAGGAATTGGATAAGAGGTGGTGAGTTTGCAGAGGAAAAAAAAAAAAAAGTAAAACAGAGACCTGCAATGTTAGCAGTTGACATTAAAAAAAAAAAAAAAATTTAAATGATGAGCTTGTGGCTTTAATATCATTGCTCTATCCAGCCCTCTGAATCTTTTTATCATACCTCAAGAATTGTTCATTCATCTTTCAGGAATACATTAGAGCAGGAGAGTTTTCCCATAGGCAAAAGCATTATACATATTTGCAAATGTCTTACATAATGATGTGAATACTATGCATAGGGATGTTTTGATGAAAGGTAGAAACAATGCAGCAATTTCCAATCTGTTTCATTAGCTATCACGCTCCTAAGTAAAGGGAGTTTTCTTTGTTGTTTATGCTTTTTCAAACGTTAAAAAGGCTGGTATTTAGAATTCATGGTATGGGGGTGTAAAGAGGAAAGCCGATTGTTACTTGATGGAAAATGTTTGTTTCTTAATACACATGTGTCACGTCTCACTCCTGTTTCTGGTCATTATTTCTAAAAACTTTATTTAAAATACATGCTTATCCAGGAAATAAAACTTATTTTTATTGGGATTCAAAAGTATTTTCAATATGTCATAGAAAATAAACCAGCAAATCCCAGCTGCGGGGATAAAATTGTCTTTTTATTTAGCTTGTTATGGTCAACTTAGCTTTAAAATTTTATTTTTTTTTTGCTATAGATGCTTAAACAGGATGACTTATATTAGGAGTTAGTTGTCAATGTAAAAAAATAAACAAAAATCCCAACAGTTTGCCTGCTTTGCATCGACGTAAGAATTCCTCTTTCATTATACCCCCGCTCCTGGCAGCTTATTATGGCCATTGCTTAATTTGTGCTCTGTTTTTACAAATGACACTTGTACAGGCCTCTTGGGGCTGCTGAGAGAAGCCAAGCCCCTCTCTTTCCCTTGTGTCAATTCTTTTGTGAACCTTTATAATTAGCCACTTAACAAATGGAGGGAAATGAACCTTCAGCTGCAAAGTATATCCTGAAGTTAAGTCAACCATGTGACAGGCAAAACCGATACATGAAAATCTCCTTAACTCAATTGTTGAGTTGCCTCAAGGGTTAAGAGGCATTCTACCCGTAATAGCCTAAAAGAGAAACCTCAGAAGTGGTGTTTTTGATGGTTCGCTATCCAAACGCCTGTTAGCCTTTTCAAGCAACAATACCTATTAGAAAAAGCACCTATTTCGAAGCACGATGGCTACTCTTTTACCCCCAAATCTTTTACCTTTCAGGAGAAAAATGTCAAAAGTCTGATTTTGAAAGTAACAAGATCCCCAGGCTTCAAATTTACAGACTAAATGTAAAGAAGAAAAAAGGAGGAGTGGGGAGAGCTTACATCTTTTGGGCTGAAATATTGAAGTGTGGAAAATGACACCACGTATATTAAGATATTAATGAATTTGTTTTCGGAATCTATAATAGGAACCCTAAGAGCAGGGTGCTATCATTATGAACTCTTTCCTTTTTATTACTAATTAGACTTCTAAATGTGAGTGTAAATGCACCTCGGAGAGTATGTATTAAAAGTTGCATATGCATAAGAGATCATTTCAAATTCATCTTCCAACAAAAACTTCAACTTTGATATTTTCTCATGTTCCCATTTATGCTACATTAACATAGTCTTTTGGATTTAATTTCTAAATTCCATCATGATCGTTCTATCAAGGTATTTACTTTTGGGAGCTGTCTGATAGCCTAATCCCAGTTCAAGAGGAAAGAGTCACGTATTATCAATTTAATGTATCTTATTATCATCAGTGATTCTTTTTCGAGGTAAATGTATACTGCCTTTCTAACATCTACAATGACATTTATCTGCTTTAGAGGCATACCCAAATCCAAAATATATAATGATACCTTTTACCCAGAGCTGGGAAGATATAAATAGTTTATATTTGATGGGGGGGGCTTAGAATATCATAATATTAGAAGATAAAAAAATTTAAGATACTGTAATCTATTGATACCAGCATGCTTTATATCTTGAGAGTAATAAAATGAGACCTAGTAATGTTTCTAAGAAGGTTTCACTTCAGATATGCTTAAAGTGTTACTGTAAATAAAAATTTTGGTTTTATTTTAATATATATCCCAAAATCTTTTTTTAAAGATTGTATTCACTTATTTGTCAGAGAGAGAGAGAGAGAGCACAAGCAAGGGGAGTGACAGGCAGAGGGAGAGGGAGAAGCAGGCTCCCTGCTGAGCAAGAGCCCCATGCAGGACTCGATCCCAGGACCCTGGGAACATGATCTGAGCCAAACCAGACACTTAACCGGCTGAGCCACCCAGGTGCCCTTTATCTCAAACATCTTAATTAAAGTTTTATAGCAACTTACCATTGGTTTTGAAGATGATTAAATTTGCTTTGTAGTCTATTGAGTTAGGGGTTGACATTTCTCAATTAAGGTCCTGTCTATACAAGATCTGTTAACTCATCTATGCCTACCTTTTTTTAATTAAAGTTTTACCTAGGTAAAATTAACAAAAGATGCATACATTTAAGGTGTACAGCTTGGTGTTGTGACAAACATTTCCATTGTGAAATGATTACCACAATCAGACTGATTAACATATCCATCACCTCACAGAGCTACTAGTTTCTTTTCTCACTGTCTTTTAGTGCGCGTGTATGTGTTGTGAGCTATTAAGTTCTATCCTCTTTAGCAAAATTCAGGTATAAAGTACAGTTCTTTTAAACTGTAGTAACCAAGCTGTACAGCAGATCTCCAGAACATATTCATCTTGCGTAACTGAAACTTTGTACTCTTTGATCAAAATCTCGCCATTTCTTCCTCCCCTTAGCTCCTGGCAACCGCCATTCTACTCTCTGCTTCTCTGACTTCGACTACTTTATATTCTACATGGGAGTGAGATCATACGATATTTGTCTTTTTGCATCTGGCTTATTTCACTTAGCATGATGTCCTCCAGTTTCCATGTTGTGCCAAATGACAGGACTTCCTGACTTTTTGAGGCTAAATAATATTCCATTGCATGTACAGATAACATTTACTTTACCTGGTCATCTGTCCATGGGCATTTAAGTTGTTTCCACAGCTTGGCTACTTTGAATCATGCTGCAATGTAATAACCTCAATAGCAAATGTAATAACCGCAATAGCAGAAAACGAAAGAACCTGATTAGAAAAGGGGCAAAGGACCTGAATAGACATTTCTCAGAAGAAGACATAAATGGCCAACAGGATATGAAAAGGTGCTCAACATCACTAATGAGGGAAATGCACCTCCCACCTGTTAGAACGGCCATAAGCAAAAAAACAAATGCTAAGAGCTCTTTTCATGCCCAGTGCAGCTATGGCTCCTGGTCCCAAGAAGCACTTGAAGAGTGTAGTGGCTCCAAAGCATTAGCTGCTGGATAAACTGAAAGGGGTGTTTGCCTCTTGTCTATCTACTGGTACCCCTAAACTGAGAGGATGTCTTCATATCATCATTTTCCTGAAGAGAAGACTTAAGTTTGCACTAAAAGGAGATGAAAACAAGAAGATCCATATGCAGCATTTTGTTAGGATTGATGGAAAGGTCTGAACTGACTTAACCTCTTCTGCTGGTTTGATGGATGTCATTGGCATTGACAAGACTGGGGAGAATTTCCATCTAATCTAAGACACTAAGGGTCGGTTTGCTGTCCATCGCATTATACCTGAGGAGGCCAAGTATCAGTCGTACAGGGTGAGAAAGACCTTTGTGGGGACAAAAGGAAGCCCTCACCTGGTGACCCACAACGCTTACACCATCTGCTATCATGATCGCCCATCAATGTGAATGACACCACTCAAATTGATTTGGGAGCTGGAAAAATGACTGATTTCATCAAGTTTGACCCTGGTAATCTGTGTATGGTGTCCAAAGTGCTAACCTGGGAAGAATTAGTCTGCTCACCAACAGAGAGAGGGAGACACACTGGTTCTTCTGATGCAGTTCACACAATAGATGCCAGTGGCAACAGTTTTGCCGCCAGGCTGTCCAGGGTTTTTGTTATTGGCAGAGGCCACAAACCAAGGATTGCTCTTCTCTGTGGAAATGGTATCTGCCTCTCCGTTTTGGAGGAGAGGCAAGAGACTGGTGGCCAAATGGAGCAGTGAGTAAAATGGTCTCTAGGTGGAGTGACTGGAGATCTTTATACTTAGTGGAAGATAAGAAATATGGCATGGAAAACAAAAGAAACAATAATAAATGTTGATGAGGATGTGGAGAAAAGGGAGCTCATGTGTGTTGTTGACATGAAGGTAAGTTGATGCGCCATTATGCCACACAATGTGGGAGGTTCCTCAAAAAATTAAAAGTGGAACTAACTTGTGAGCCAGCAATGCCATATTCTAGGTGTATTCAAAGGAAATGAAATCAGGATCTCAAGGAGGTATCTGTACTCCCACACCTACCTTTTTGGATGAAGAAGTAATGAGAGCAAAGCCTTACTACATGACCAACCATATGCCAGGCAGTTCTAGGCACTTTACATATATTAATTAATATGATCCTCATTGCAATCCTGTGAGATCGATACCCTTAGCATTCCTGTTCTACAGTGAGAAAACTGAGTGAGATTAAGGTCACATGGGCAAGAAGTAGCAGAACTGGACTGTGACTCTGGCTGCTTCTTAAGTCCGTCCTGGACCACCAGGCCAGAGTGATTTGTGTCCCTGACTTATCAACCGTCTGGCTGTATTGACCAATCTTTTTTAGCATCATGTAACTAGTTCAGGAAAACCATCTAGCAATTTTCCTTGGTTGGAAGAATTTTAACCTATCAGAAGTCTTCTTTCCCAAACTATTGGTGGGTTTAGAGACCTATTATTCAAAGCTGAAGTCAGCTAGAATTAATTGACAACATAATTTATCATGTCAATGGGGCATTTTAAAGAAGGAAATTAGGTGTTATTAATAATTACACACTTGGAAAACGGACAGAACCTGGACTGTCCCAGGCATAGAGTCATCCTGAAAAAGTAACTTGAAGCTGGGAAGCTCAACTTCCTTATGATGCAGACAGGAAAACAGCTGGCAATTCCTGCCAATTCTCTGGACACTCTTGGAAAATGAGAGCAAATAGTGTGTAGAGATAGAGTCACCTTACTGGCCTCCTACTTTGTACACTGGAACCTCATTTTATTTTATTTTGTTTTTAAGATTTTATTTATTTATTTGAGAGAGAGACAGAGAGAGCATGAGTAGGGGGGAGAAAGAGAGGGGGAAGGAAAGGGGAAATGGACTCCCTGCTGAGTGAGAAGCCCAATGTGGGGCTTCATGCAGGACTTGATCCCAAGACCCTGAGATCATGACCTGAGCCAAAGTCAGACGCCCAACCGACTGAGCCACCTAGGTATCCTGTAACCCCATTTTAAAATCATTTTGAGAGTCTTAGCTAAGTCTACTTTTTGGAAGTTGTCAAAACAAGCCTGGACTCTAGGCATCTTTGAAAGCAACCTTAGCCTTCCGGAGTACTGATGGGGAAAAAATCAGGAATTTTCCCAAGTGAAGGTCTCAGTAGGATTAATGCTTCAGTCAGTTATTGCTCTCCACTGTCTCCTCCTTCCTGTCACCAGCACCCACCACTCCCTGGTCATAGCCTTGGACAGTTGCCTTCGTCAACTAATATTGTCATAGTCACAAGGTGATAAAGAAGACTAAGCAGCATTTCTCTCAATTCACTGAAACTGCTTACAACTTAGCACGATGCTGGATACATGGTGGGTGCTTAATCCAGATGGCTGAATAAATGAATGAAAGAATGAATGAATGAACGAACATAGAGAAAGGTCGTTGTTCTGTTGGCACTGTCAGCAGCAATAACCCATTGCACGGCTAACAGGATTACAGGTAGTGTTTTCATAGCCTTTCATATTTTAGGGAATAGGTTATAAAATGTTCTAACTGAAAGTCAAGTTGCCTATAAAAAATAGAAAATCCACAATCTTTATGCCTGAGTGGCCTATTAGAATAGATTAATTCTGGTAGTATGGCTGCTAAGACACCTATAATTTGATGGTAATGTTCCTCTTGTTCAAAATGTTGTTTCAACTTTGACAGCTGGATTTAGGAAAAGTGCAATTCCATAAATATGTGAGCTTGACTGCAGGGTTTCCACCTTTGAACTCTTGGTGGTTTCTTCCTGTTTAGGATGCCCTTGGCCCCACTCCATTCCTCTAAGACCTGCCTTTTCTGGGGAGTCTGCTCAAGCTTGTCTTCTTTCGTGTTGCATTTCTCCACTGCCATTCATGGTGAACTCTCTTCCATCTTCTACCTGAATCCCGTAATATATTTCACCTGCTCCATTGGGCAAAAGGCACAATGTGTATGGCTTGAATTGGTAGGCACACATTTATCTATATAATAAGTTATAAAAGAATGTTTTCACCGAGAGATTGTGTGTCTTTGTCTTGTCTCTGTTTACTGATAGGTGTATATGTTGCAGAATTAAGTCTCATGATTGCTTTTATTGGAACATACCATTAGGTAGCAAAGTTTTGAGCGGGGAAAGAATTTTAGAGCTCACCTACTTATATTAGAAGCTATGTGTATTTACCCAAAAGAATCAAATAATTGTGAATTCTCAACTAGGTTTCAATCAGTAACAAGACTATTAATCAAAGG
The DNA here is from genome assembly GCF_964662115.1 of Mustela nivalis. NCBI lineage: Eukaryota > Metazoa > Chordata > Mammalia > Carnivora > Mustelidae > Mustela > Mustela nivalis. The sequence continues at coordinate 60,883,444 of NC_139034.1, read as the reverse complement.
TGTGAGGACTTAAGTATTATAATCATCTTATAAATAGTAGACAATAATTACTTGGTGTTGGATGGAAATTGGATGGAAATAATTTATTTCTACTGATGACTGATCAGACCTGTACATAAGTAACATATATTTGCAAGATTTATTCTGTAAGGAGGTAAATGTAGTTATTATACATAGTGTTCAAGACAGCATACGTGTGGTTAATCAAAATGATATGGACAATAGGTGATATAAGACTTCAGGTTAGTGATCACTATGAATTTTTAAGTTCTTTCACAGCACGAAGCAATGCCTAAATATGTAACGACTTTTTCCAAATACCCACTTAATGATAAAAGACTGAGGTATTTTATATTGATTATAGCACACTAAACACAGCCCTGGTGTTCTAAGAGTTAAGCATTCCTCCTGTGAGTCCAACATGCACCAGGATGCAAAGGAGAACAGCCTGTTGGGCTTTCTCCCTGGTTCTCCAGTTGTGCTAAGTAAGGAATCGATGAATAAACTCAGGCACGAGGATACTTCTGACTTCACAAAAGCAACACAGAGAGGCTTCCTGCGTCCCAGTCAGTGTTTTTTGTTTCATATGTTACATAATGAATTTACATTCTTTTAATGGGTAAGGGACACAGAGGACATTAGCTAGAGGATGAATGTCCATGTTTCCCCTTCTTGTTGTCCCCCTGATAACCGTCCCGAATTGGTGATAGCAGAACTTAAAATACAGTATCATGGATGTTACTACAGTCCTGGTACCATCTCCACAACACTCGCCACTAGTACTTGCTGGTGCTGCTAATGCAGAATTCGTATTGAGAAGAAAAATGATTGGGTAAGGTAAGAGTAAAAGGCATTTCTTCTCCAATTTTTCTGAATGATGCTGCAGAAGACAGTAAGAAAGCATTCCTTCTGGGCACAGAGAGATGGTCTGTTTGGAGTCGGTAGACAGAGAACGTGGGTGTTCAGGTGTGCTGGCCATCAGGTTAATGCAAATGAGCAATATATCCAGAGTATTGCATGTCTATGGGAAAAAGAGGATGCGGGGATATGTTCCATCTCTTCAAAACATTATACCCATATAGCAATTTTATGAATTCTTTTGTCAATTTTACATACCATTCTTCCCAGTGACAATGGGGGGCTTTAAGCATATTGTTCTTAACTACATGATCATGATGAATAGAAACAAATTAGACATATTACTCTATATAGCAGACAGTATTGACCTATTCAAAAATGCATTATTGGACCAATTTTAAAACAGAAGAATCAAAGTAATTGATTGGTGGCTGTGGAATGTTGGTCCCATCAATATTCAAGTGTATTTTGAACTCTGTATGCAGTTAAGAGAACCTAATTGAAGTCACATAAGCATGATTTTTGATACAACAAAAACAAAAAAAAATATTCTGTGGGGCAAATTTTATGAGACTGGGCACTACGTACTCTGCTAACGAGGCACATTTGAGGGGCAAATTTTAAAGCCATGACACTCCAGTATTTCATCCAAATAAAAATTAAAAGCTTGTCCTTACATTGGCATAAAATATTATATTTTCATCTCTTTAAAGAATTTGTAAGCTAGGTTATTCTTCCTTTGAGAAAAATGTGTTTTAGGAAACTTTCCAACATGAGTTTTGGAGAACAATAACAAATACCTGAAAATCAATTCTAGATCGCCAAAATTTTAAGTGGTAAATTTGGCAGCCTTTCCAAGAATCACTATTTTATTCCAGATATTATGTGAAACATGTTAAATGGATGCATGTTTGTTTCTACTGCCTTTTCAGTTCAAATGCTATCCCCCCGCATTTGAGGAGGGGCTATTAAGAACATGCTTCTGACATTACGGTATGCACCTGAATTTCCTTACGTTTTCCTTATGTTCCTTACATTTTCCTCAAATTACTTTTGCTTTAAAGTAACGAAGCAAATCCCTCTTAATTTTGGTTCATTGCTTCATTTGGTTGAAGCCAACTGAAGGGAAAATCAAGACATATCTGTTTGCACACATTCAGTTTTTATCTACCCAGACACAAAATAGTCATGACATAGATGGAGAAATGGAACCAAACTTCACATGAATTGCATTTAACATCTAGAAAAATTCTTCTCTAATGAAAATTCACTGATTACTGTCATGGGTACTTGGCTTCTCCATCACCGCTATCTTGTTTTCATGGTTGAGAGCAACTCATCTTTCTCAAGGAGATTTGGGGGCCCATTGAACACACAGCCATGTACCTGACGTAGTAGTCGATTGGCTGATCTCTTAGAGCTCAGTGCGTACTGATGGAAGTCTTCCAAACCATCCTTCTACACCTTTCACTTAACAAGCACAATAATAAATGAATATTTAAAATAGCAGCAAAGGTATTAACTGGAAACAAATAGGTTTCATTTGTAACAAGTGCACACAGGTTAATTATCAAGAAGGAGCTTTTGTGTTGAAACAGGCTCCCTGATGCTGGCCGGGCAGGTGCCGTTAAGGGCCAATTGAGCTCCATAGGATAATTATCCAGGACCAGCCCGCTCTTCTGTTGGTTAACAAAGTGCTGCCCACAATTTGCCTAAACCTATAAACCATCATCTGTGATCCTCAGCAGCAATTAAGTGACAAACATCTCCTCGGCTGAGACTTGGGAAAACAAATGAGACACAGTAGTGTTTAAGGAGCCAGATGGATATTTTTGAACATCAACTCTGAAGACCAGGTTCCCAATCACAAAGCATCGGGCAGAAGAAGCATATTCCGTGTCATGTGGCAGAGGAAGCACTGGGGTACTTTTGAAAGAGAGACTAGGGACGCCTGGGTGGCTCAGTTTGTTAAGCGGCTGCCTTCGGCTCAGGTCGTGATCCCAGCGTCCTGGGATCGAGTCCCACATCGGGCTCCTTGCTTGGCGGGGAGCCTGCTTCTCCCTCTGCCTCTGCCTGCCACTCTGTCTGCCTGTTCTTGTTCTCGCTTCTCTCTCTATGACAAATAAATAAATAAAATCTTTAAAAAAAAAAAAAGAAAGAGAGACTAAAACGGGCAGAGAAAATAGTTGAAGTGGTGGTAATTGAACAGCACCGGTTCTAAAACGTCACCGTGTGTAGCAGGTGTAAGAGAATAAAGAAAACTAACTCGTTTCCTTCTGGCACTGTTGAGCCACTTCTTTTCGTACGGTTCCAGCTACCCACCACATTTGAAGAGGGGCTATTAAGAACATGGTAGAAGTTCCCTCGAAGCTCGGGGGTGGAAGTCTAACCAATACAGCAGGTTCTTTGGGGCAGGAGTTACTAATTAGCTCTTAAAAAAAAAAGAAAAGAAAAAGCTAATATCTGAAAATGATATATCAGCATAAAAAAGTAATTTTATACCTCGAGACTGCCTTCTATCACAAACTAATTGATCTAGAAGTTTCAAGGAGGTAACGTTCAAAACGCTTCTGTAAGCACAGCACTAGTTCCAGGAGCTATAAACCTCACAAAGGCGTCATCGAGTTAGTTCAATTAATTGTCTGGTTGGAAGAATCTCCAAAACTTGCAGAAGATCTTGTTTTTCTAGTTAAGAATCTTCTGGGCATTTCATCGCCTACATTAAACAATGTTGTCTAACTGGTTTGCATAATTGGTAGAGCTAAAAGGCTGTTTCTCAACATTAAAAAATACAATTATAAATGTATGAGTTTCCCTCAGTCAGAAGGTACCAATTTTTTTTTTTTTTTTTCTCCCCGTGCCCAAATAACAGCATTTACAAATGTTTTCATGAACTGTGAGAAGCTACTGCTCGGTGCGTTCTCATGTAGGATTAGGTCAACAGCTCTCTTGAAAGAACAAAACCAACCCAGGGCCAAACAAGCAGGCAGGCCTAATTAAGCACTCTAGAGTAAGGGGAGCCTCTTGGAAAACTGTAACGGGCTTGACCCCTTCTTTGTACTTCGCCAGGTTTCTCTGCACCTTTGCCACTTTCCTCTGGATTTATTATTTTTTTTATGAATTATTTAAACATGGCCATTTCACATCTACAATTAGTTTTCAAAGAAAAGGCAACCAGAGAAAATGATCACAAGTTAAACAGCTGAGAAGTGCTCCTGTTTTGGCAGGACACAAGAGGCCCGTCCTTGTATAGAACAGCCTTTGGCGGTGGCTTCCCAAATCCCCTTTCGTTTCAAGTCCCTTAGACTCAGTCTACACGGCAGCCCCAATCTCTCTGTCCAAAAGGGATGACAGGCAAATACCCATGAGTCGCTTTTCTAGCTTACCTGCCTATGTTACTTTTGTGGACACAGATGGGAATCATTGGTCATAATTTCAATTGTAGGGAAAAAAAAGTAGCCTATGGAGAAGAGACATTTTTCATAATCACCAAGGACTTAACAATCCATCAAAAAATGGAAATGCTAATGCCATTGACCCCTTGCAAAAATGGAAGTGCCTAACAATGATTTTATTGTAAACACGCTTCCCCTTTAGCACACAACACCCAGTGCTGTTTTAGTGGGGCATGGCCTCCCCAAATCACAATATCCGGGTCCCTTATTTCTCATCACCAAGCCATTCAGCTGGAATAGACAGCAGGGGATCATCAAAATCATGCTTCTGCCCTCAGGTATGGCTCACTCTGCTGGAACTCATCACATTGTAATATAATACAATATACAGTGTTTCATCTACCAGACTGAAAACTTTCCCAGGCTAGGAGCTAAAGCCCAACCACTTGTTATTCGCAGAGCCTGCGATGTAACAGAGCTCCCAAAATATCTGTACACAAAAGCACTAAAACCCTCAGTGTGCAAAATGTATCTCTCTTTGGATATCTTTCGGGGTGGGGGTGGGGTGGGGAGAAATTTAAAATCCACTCACCAGTTCTTTCTGCCCATTCTGATATTTCACAATACTCCTTCTGGGAATATTCTTTATAGCTAACCAAACAGCAATTTCCCTTCATTATTATCAGCCAGGTAGAGGAATTACCTTGAAAATCAAGTTTTCTAAAATATATGTGGACTCAATAGTGCCGCTCACATTTAAAATCCGGGAGAAGTCAATAATCTGGAATGTGTATTAAAGGCAAATTGCTGAAATACATGACCAGGAAGAGCTATATTTGATATCACAGTAGAATCATTTGAGATTATGAATTGATGTTCATTGAAAAGCTACCATTTGCCAAGTCCTCAGTAAGAGATTATTACTAAAACTCTAACAAAAATATTACAAAATAAGTTTTGTCAACCCCAACAGACAACTGTAGAAGCCAAAGCTCAGGGAGGCTGGATGACATGCCAAAGTCACACAGCCAGGAAGGAGCAGGCCCGGGGGCCCAGGGTACTCAGATGCCTATGGTCTGACTCTAGCCCTGGACCGCTGCAACCAACTTCTCCCCTGTGGTTGAGTAAACTCTGTATGAAGGTTGGACCTTTGTTCCTGGATTTAGAGGCCTGCAAATATAGATGGTTAGTGACCGGGGGCACGCAGCTAGAATGGGAAAAGTGGCACCAGTCCTAGATCAGCTCCCACAGCATCCACAGTGCAGTGGAGTACCCATAATGCACTCTATTAGGCTCACATGAGTCCGGAACTGAGCTGAGCACGATGCCAGGCCCTTGGGGTTCTGTGTGAGGTGGACTCAACAAGACTCTTCCCTCAGCGCCTTGGGAGCGGCTTGTGACGTGTGGCAAGAGACAGACTGAGTCTTGGCCCCACATCTGTCAGCCTGGACCCAGTGTACAAGGCACTGTCACCCCTTTCCAACTCTATCCTGATGATGACAAATTTTTAGTCAATCCATGGCTCATTAGGACTCACCCAAGAGCATACAACGGGACAGTAAGACCATAGACCCACTTTATTCTTATTTATTTTTTTTAAGACTTTATTTATTTATTTGATAGACAGAGATCACAAGTAGGCAGAGAGGCAGGCAGAGAGAGCAGGGGAAGCAGGCTCCCCGCTGAGCAGAGATCCTGATGCGGGGCTCAATCCCAGAATCCTGAAACCATGATCCGAGCTGAAGGCAGAGGCTTCAACCCACTGAACCACCCAGGCGCCCCAATAGGCCCACTTTAAATTTAAATTTTCCCTATTTGCTGGTATAGCAACTTGAAATGATGTTTCAAACTGGACTTAAAACCAAGGACTAACTTGACAGTTTTTGGAATACTTAGTAACTTAACCATTACTGTTACTTTATGCATTGACAAAGCTAACTGCAAGCTATTGCTAGAACGTCTGAAGTGTTAAGTAAAATTTCAGAAAGACCAGAGGCTTCTGGTTAGTGCGTGGGGCTGAAAAGGCGAGGAACAGTTGATGGACAGACGGAGTTGATGGACAGACGGTCACAAGAAGCCAGAGCTACCGTTAACCTGTTTCTGCCACCGTCTGCACTCTATTGTCTCAGAACCAGCAGGTTGGAGGATGGACTGTCTTTCTCACTCTGAGGGGGGGGTGGTGGTCCATGGATGGCCCACACGTGTAGTTGGACTCTGTTAGATGGGGCTCTCTTAGGTCAACATCCTTACTCACAAAGGGTGAAAAACGAGAGTCAAAGATGATGAAGGCAGGGCTAGATGGCACCACTCCGGCTCAAAGCCTTTCATTGGCTTCCGATTTCTCTTTGGGGCAAAACCAATGTCCTTACATGATCGGCCTCCCCTGCCCGCACTCCCTCTCTGCGCTCCGCCCCTGCGCCTGTCCCCTCCCTGCAGGTCTTCCAGCGGGCGTCCTGGGTGCTAGAAGCGCTGGATAGGCGCCCCCTTCCGGTCTTCAGAGGCTGCTCTCTCTGCTGGAAGCCTCTTCCCATCACCTGTCTGAAAGACTGGCTTTTCTCCTTCCAGCTTGAGCTCTGTTTTCTCACTGGGCTTACTGTGGCAAGCCTATTTAATTGATTGATTAATTAATTAATTTTTAAAAAGATTTTATTTATTTATTTGAGACAGAGAGAGAGCGAGAGGAGCACAAGCAGCGGGGAGGAGCAGAGGGAGATGGAGAAGCGGACTCTTGGCTGAGCAGGGAGCCCAACTCGGAGCCCCATCCCCTCGCAAGCCTTTGTAAGTCACAAAACTCACCACCACCCACCTGGCACTTCCCGGACCCCTTAAACACCTCTGACTTCCTTTCCGTGGCACTTGCTACTTTCTTAAGAGCCGTCTGTTTTTCTTACTTATTTTATCATCTACTGTCTGTCCCTTCTCTCATCCTTCTCAAACGCCAAAGTTCAAGCTCCCTGTGGCCGGGGATTTGGGTCTGTTTAGTTTATTAGTGTATCCCATACTTAGAACAAGGCTTAAATACCTAGTGGGTGCTCCCTAAATATTTGTTGAATAAATACATGAATAAATAGTCTGATTAAAAAAAATCAATTACTCATTGAATGAATTTTAGTGTGAAGACATCACGCTTAATACTTTGAAAACACAGAGTGGATCAAGACCTGTAGGGTGTGTTCATACCATGACATCACCTGCACCGACACACCATGTGCAGGCCAGGAAGTGACAGTCTCCCAAGAGAGGTGCAGTGCGTTGGGATTTTGAGAGATTTTTATTCGAGAGCACATTCTTCAAAATGAAGTGTATGGGAATTAAATATTGTCAATTAGGGACAACTAGAAAGACCTCGGGGAGGAGGTGCTCTTTGAGATCACTCTTGAGGAGAGCTGGATTTGCCCACGCCGAGCTGGAGCGGTTGGGAGGGCGAGAAAGAAAATTTTAGCAGGGGGAGGACACCGCGTAGATGAATCATACCTGAAGCAAGGACAACTGAGCCAGCTGTTTGTTTTTGCTGAAGTTTAAAGACTGTGAAGGGAAAACTGGTTTCAGACAAGAGAGCACTTGAAATGATAGGCTCTTCAGAGCGCAAGACAGCTAGTGTCTTACACAGAATAATCTGGGCCTTCGTGTACAGGACAGACCAGAGAGGGGGAAGCCAGCCACAGGTGAGAATACTTTGGTCAACAGTCTGGGAAAGAAGGAAGGAAGAAAGCCAGTGGCGTCTGGGGAAAAGTAGTAGCCTTAGAAATGCAAGGAATAAATGAGTAAAAATTATGGATGTCAATTTAAAAAGGTAACTAATTGGAATATATGGGAAATAGGACAAGAAAATGGAAGAATTTAGTAGCTCAAAGTTGTAATTATTAAAAACCCCAAATCAGGGGTTCCTGGGTAGTTCAGTTTGCAGAGTGTGTGTGTGACTCTTAATCTCGCCATTGTAAGTTTGAGCCCCAAATTGTTTAAAAATACAATCTTAAATAAATAAAACCCTGACATCCTTATTGACTTTATTTAGTTCATTACAGGCCCATAAATACCCCTAAACTTCACATCAACCCATGCACTTGCTTTTCCTTAGTCTCTCTTTCCCGAAGAACCTGTGGCTCGAAGGGATTTGGCCTGATTCTGAGCTATGATGTCCAAGAACTACAACGTAAGCGAGATCCTGGAGGGGCCAGCAGGCGTCGCAAAGCGGAGGGAGGAGCCCACTCACCCCTTAAGGAGGGAGCTGGAGTCTGTGAACGGAAGAAGAGAAAGAGGCACTGATGCGTCATTCTCATCTGCACTCCGTGCAAGGAAGCTGAGCCTTCGTGTGGTTACCTCGCCTGACTTTGTGTCCCTGGAAGTAGCAGCTTTGTCTAGAAGTCCACTTCTTCAGTGTCTACTGAACACTCCTAACCAGATATTACATGCACAGTAGGCGCTTTGGTTGAAGGACATATTACCTTCTTTGAGAAAAGTCTAAACTACCTTGAGTATTTTCCCCTTGCTGACTCTGACAATAAAAATATACTTCAAAAAATAATGATAATATGTGAATTTATACAGGGAAGATCATATTCCATACAAGATAGCTTTCAAGCACCATGAAATAAAATACTACAGTACTTAGAACTAGAGGCTATTAACCTAATTAGTGTACTAAGCATGAAATATAAATGATCGTACTATATTGCGAAAAAAATAATTGAAAATAATGGCTAACTACATTTCAGAATTATACAAATGATACAATTATTTTATCTTATAAATGTTAAGATGACAGGAATATTGTTAAGTAAATGGATTAAAAAGATGAGTTTCAGGGAATCCTATAATTTTACTATTACCTGCTAGAATTAGGCATAAAGCTTTGAGTATAGTTTAAACCAGCTACTTGGACTAGGGAAAGGCAAAGTTTGCCTTCCATTGCACTGCAGTGTAGTTCCAGTACTTTCTTCTGCTAGCTTAATAAGGACAGCAGGCTTAGGATTTCCAGGGAGAGGTTAAGAAGCACAAATAAATACGGGGCAGACCAACTACAACTTACTGTGGGTCTTTAAACATGACTCACATTTAAATGTTAGAAAACAAGAAGAAAAGAGCCACAGAGACTGCAAAATGGGGACAAAGCAGAAATCATACTTATCTTTGGTACCGCGTGCCTCAAACCAGCGCAGCAACTGACTTAAAACAGTCATGCAGTGAGGAAACAGTCAGTCTGCCAACAAAAGAATTACAAAGGGAGGCTGAGCAACAAGGGTGCTTCTGATATACAAATCAAAGCGTCATCTTTCGGTGGCTTCCATCACCAAGACAGAATTCAAATACTATCTCAGGGCCAGTGGGGTCCGTCCACCCCAGCCTCTGCCCAGACGGCAGTAGCAACCCTCGCTGCTGAGCTGGTGTCTCACAGTCACGGGTCCTGGAAAGAACCCCCTACAGCTGCACCCCTGCCCCCCCCCCCAATGTCCTCCATCACCCTGTGACTCCAGCCCGCAGGTATGCTTCTGTTCCCGGGGCAAGACTCCTCCTTGAAGCTGTCCATGGTGCCATTTTCTCCCTTCAGTTTTCCACGAAGGTGGCCCTTTGAAACATACTGCACTCAAATTCTCGGTGTGCACCTTGGACTGGAAGCCGAGTCCGGCTTATCTCTGAATATCCAGCGGTTCACAGGGTCAGGCTGCACCCTCACAGTTCTTTGAATGAAGGAAGGAACAAAGTGCTGGCAGTGGAGCTCAGTTAGAGTGTGTAAAGAGGGAACTCCAAAAAGGTGGGCTTTCCAAATCCCACCCTCAGTGCCCGAAGATGAGTGTACTTGAGACTCAAAGAACTTGTTTTTTGGTTGAAAAAAAAAAAATTAGAGTTACTTGTTGCGTGGCAATATGTGAGCCAAAATAAATTGCAGGGTTTTTAAAAAAGATATTTTCATTTATTCATGTGACATAGCGAGAGAGAGAGAGAGAGAGAGAGAGGGAGAGAGAGGGAGAGAATGAACAGAGAGAGGGACAGAGGGAGAAGCAGGCTCCCCGCTGAGCAGGGAGCCACATGCGGGGCTCCATCCCAGGACCCTGAGACCATGACTGAGCTGAGGGCAGATGCTTAACCAACTGAACCATCCAGGCACCCCAAGAAATGGCAGTTTTATCAACATTTTACTGTTTAAAAATTTTTTTGAAAGTGTCAGACTTGTAGAAAGATCACAAGAATAATATAAAAACTTCTCATATACACAGTTGCCTAGATATTAACATTTACCACTTTTTTAACTGAATAATTTAAGAGACAGTGCAGAGACGAAGCCCCGTTACCTTTCAATATTTCAACTCATATTTCTTAAAGATGAGAAATTGTCTTTGGTAAACACAGTACAATTAACAAGATCAGGAGATTAACCCTGAAACAATACCATGAGCTGACCTATAGATGTTCGATTTGCCAACTGACTCAGTGCTTTTTATAAGAAAGAAAATCCAAAGCATGTGCTTCATTTAAGTCATTGTTCCTCGAGTCTTCTTTAACCTGGGACGGCATTTGGGTCTTTCTTCATATTTTGTGGCACTGACGTTTTGTTGAGAGCGCAAGTCGATTATCATCCAGAACGTACCACATTCCGGGTTGACCTGCTGCTCTGTCATGAATTTAGATTCGGGTTTTGACTTGGGCGGCAATATGGTGGAAGGGAGAAGCGTGGAGCATTTAGCTTTGGCATTTCCTATCAGGAATCACAGACTAGATTTGCACATTTGCAGGTGATGTTTATTTTTGATCACTCGATAAGGGGAGAGGTACGCCCTTCCTTCACTTTCAAGTTCCCATGTCATCCTTTCTAACGAGTTCTGTAGAGAGATGCTATGAGATGATAGAAATAATCATCCTCATACTGCCACCCGCTGCTTGTAGCGTCCACAATGACCCTTCCCTGAATCAGTTATTACGGAGCTGGCTGCTAAATGGTGAGCTTCTGATTTCATGACTTCTTTCACCTTTATTAGCTGTCTTTCTGCTTTAAAAAAGAACTTTTCCTTCTCAGCCATTTGTTTATGTCTTATGTCTACCGTGAACTCATGGAGTTTTTATTCTATTCAGTAGGTTACAGACGTCTACTCTCGGTATTTATTTTCATTCTCAAATGGTCCCAGACTGGGCTGGTGGGAGCCCCTTGAGCTGCCTCCCGAGTTTCACAGGTTTTTAATCTGTTTGCAAGCAGCTCTGTTTGCATCATCTCTTCAATCTCACATTTTAACCCCATTGTTCTTTTTGTTGGAGTACTCTTTAAAAACCTTAGAAAATTTTATTCTTTATTTTTAAAAAAGATTTTATTTCTTTATTTGAGAGAGAAAGAGAGCGCAAGTAGAGAAAGGGACAGAGGGAGAGGCAAGCTCCCCAATGAGCCAGGAGCCCCATGCAAGGCTCAATCCTGGGACTCCGGGATTATGACCTGAGCCAGAGACAGACGCTTAACCAACCGAGCCACCCAGGCATCCTGATTTTATTCTTTATACTCAAATTTTAAACAGAGTGAATTCCAATATGAAGGACCAAGAATTACAACCACAACAGCTAAATTGAGGTTTTTTATACTAAACCCGCATTTTCTTTTTTTCCTAACTACTTGTTTCTTGATGATTTTATTTATAGGTTCAAAAGTAGTTCAGTTTGCAAAAGTATTACAGATTCTGTCAACAGAGATAGCTGAAATAGGAAGCGGAGGAAGTCATCCGGATCCTTACAGGAAAACTGTACTGTCTGTGGATAAAAGTAGTACTACTATCCTTCTGCTTCATCCTTGGGTCTGTGTGTGTGTGTGTGTGGGGGGGGGGTTGCAGAGTGGTGAGCCACAGATGGAAGGGGGGGGGGCGGGGCGGTGTGGGTGAGGCTTGCCTGCCTAGACATCTTAGAAGTCTACATTGATACAATGTAAAGAACAATTCTTCACCAAGAATTCCTTCATCTATATAAACATATTTGCCTCCTTATAAACAAGCATTCACAAAGTTCCTAACATTGAAGAAATTAACCTCTTCACTTGTCAAATGACATCTGACTAACTCAAATGTCAAGCATTTAAGGTTTTTAGGACTAATTTTGACAGAGACATATAAACTCCTTAATCAAGGCACATGGGAAAAACAATGCCTTTCCTTTGTGACCACCTTTTCCAACACTAGAACTTCAAAGACAACTCTAGCATACAGACACCTAAAAAGGGGCGGTCATGGGTCCTCCAAAAGTCCTCCTGCCAGGATGCCCTCGTGTGGTGGCAAAGGTATGTCATTGTTGAGCTCACGCCTCTGGCTCAGACTCCTACCACCATGAGACCACAGTTGATCCCACTGAAACTGCAAAGGAATTTCAGTAGGGCGTAATTGCCCAGATCATCATTGGACCACAACTGTGTGTTGAGCAGTGTCCAGAAATTAGCTCACGTGTTTGTCTTGCTGCAACTTTGCTGGCACGATGACATGTCCCCCACCTGCTTTCCCTGACCAGAAGAGGCCTTGCCTCGTTTGCTGGGGCTCCATTTCTGCGCCTCTAAAAAGTTCAGAAAGTGGTAACGGGGGAGAAGACAGGCCGCCGAAGCCCGTTTCTCGCAGGATCTCAGCACTGCCTGTGCTCGCGTCTGGCCTATCATATACCATTACAGTTGATCAAGCTTAAAAAGCAAACTCAGATTTTCAAGCAGAGCAGTCACTGGAGTACATTTATGGATCGTGTTCTCATTCCAATACAGTTCCCAGGGGACCGAGTGCACTGCACAAGTAAGTATCTGCTGCCTTCCTTCAATATAAGTTTTGCATAAAACAGAAACGCTGGTCGGTAAACAATACGAGTGCCTGTCACGCACACGGCAACCAGAAGGTGGCGCGGTCTCTCAACATTGACCGCGGGTTCTCCGCTCCGCCGCTGAATCCAAGCCAAATGTATTTGTGCAGTAAGTGCTTCTTGCCCTGGTACTTTCATTGAGGCGTCTGCCCACGCTACCTACACACGAACCTCTACCTCTGCCTAGAACCAGAACTCTTTGCTTGTTTCCATCTCCTTTTCATCCCCTCCCCTTTGAAATTAATATTGCTTTGCTTTATGCTTTAGAAGACTCGAATATTGCTCTCTGCTTATCTTCCTGTTAGAAGCATTTGGTTAATGAAATCTAAATGGGGCCTCATGTGCACGTCTTATTTGTAACCCATTTTCGTCCCGTGAAGAAGAGTTTAATTTTATATTCGTTCATTAAGCGTTTAGTTCAAATGGTAATTCATTCTTTGGTCAAAATTAGCAAAGTGAGTAACGCACGGGGAGTGACTTGCATGTGTGTAATTAAAAAGGGCATTCTAAATTTCGGATGTGTTAAATATTGCATTTATACCTCGGATTCCATTATAAAGAAAGAACATGGCCAAGAAATTCACTAGGTTTTTTTTTTTCCTTCATTAAAAACGACACGCTTTTGTGTTTTATGAAATGGGTTTCATTAAAATACATCAGAGGCTTTAATAGCAAAAACGAACAATGTTTAAACAAGTGGTCAGCATTCCACAGCAACTTGTGAATGCTGGCAAATGGGCACAATTTCGTTACTTTAAAAAAAAAAAAAAAACAGTCCCCTTCCTAGGGCAGCTAAGTGAATTCTCTGAGGGGAGTCACCCATCATTTGTAATATGAAACAAATGCACATTTCCTTGACGGGCATCCTCCTGTTCATGCTTTCTTTCTTAGTCCTTTAGGGAAATGTCCAGATTGAAAATGACCTCCTGTTTCCTAATATTTTGTAAGCTCTCTTTTTTTATGATTACCCGTCCGTGCTTCCACCCCATCTCCTCCCCGTACATGGGAACTTCTCCCTGAGCTCTTCCTTTGACTTGGCCTTGGAGGCATTGCCTCCTTCTGCCTCCACCATCTGGCAGCCTCCCTGCCCCTACACTACTTCTTCCCTTATCCTCCCAATATGCCTGTCAGGATGTTTATTGGGAGGCCTGGCTCCACTGGAAAGCTTACTTAGCCCTTACATAATAGGCAGCCTCTAAAATCAATTGAGCCAAACTGCCATTCAGGCTTGTGGAGTCCAAACAGCGACACGGGGAGGGATATGTATGTATTTGATCACAGCATAAATCCCGAAGCAATGACGTAATCCTGCGGGTACCCCAACCCATCAGCCAACCAAGCTCTCCCTTAAAAAAAAAAAAAAAAAAAATCACTAATCTTTTTTTCTCTCCAGATTCTAGATATTTCTCTCCTTAAAGTATGGAGAAAATAGGTTTATGTAATGCCAAGTGGGTGAGATCTGTGACTACAACGGCTCCCTTATTTGTGGACATTTTTGAAAACTTTGTTTTATGTGTATAAAGAGGTCATTCTTCAGGGAGCCCTAAAGTTCTATATTATCTGTCCTCAGTTCAACCTGCCCTGCATTAGAATCAATAAAGGCATTTTCTGCTTCCTCTTGGTTCCATTTTCACTCCTGCCATAAAGATGAGAAAAGTGAGCTTCCCCTCATACCGGCTCTATGACGTTTTGAGTCTTTTCCCTTCAAGTCCTGGACTATTCCCAGCACATGCCCGTTCTGGCACAGAGCAGAGGACGGCAGGCTCGGGGGACGCCATATGGCCAAGCACCTGCGCGTTACACTCTGTCATGCTGGGACCGCAGGTACCCCCAGCCACGCTGAGATCTGGGCTGGGTCTCCGGGACCAAAAGTGGATCGTAAGAGGCCCTTTGGGAGTGAGAGCCCAGTCCACGGAGTGCTGTGAATAGTTACATCAACCTGGAAATGTTTCAAGAATCTACATTAATTGAACTGAACTGTCATCCTGTCAGTCAATGACAAATAAAAGCCTTCTTCTGCACTAGGATACTTTTTTTTTTTTTTTTTGCATGCACCCCTGTGTTTATTGCAACATCATTTACAATAGCCAAGATAGGGAAGAAGCCCACAATTCCTACAGTCAGATGTAGACAGAACAAAGCAAGCATAATCAGTCAGCCCAAAGGATCCCGTACACAAGATCACATTAGTCTCTCTGCCAACTATGACCCTGAAACTCCTCCAAGCAACCTTTCCTGCCTGCTACCGAGTAAGATGGGGACTTTGGTGCCTATGTCCAACACAGCCACCATCTTGCCCCCACCCAAGGTTCTCTAGCATACTTGGATTTTTCCTTGAAGTGGCTGGTGAATCTCTTATCCTTAGGGTAAGTGAATTCTCTTCTTTAGGGGCAAGGTGGAGAGACTCCCCCACTCCTCCTTGACACAGCCTGGGGCTCTTTAGGAACCCAGGAAGCTTTGCTCCTCCCACCTACACCGCCCCAACAGATACATCGCCCAAAAGAGATGAAGGATAAGGTTTCAGGATTCTCTTCCTGGCATACAGTAGGTGCTCAATAATTTCAAAGTAAACATATTCTTAGATTCTTGAAGTTAATCATGAAGGTAGAATTTTATCCTGAAACTTCCCTTCTTCTCCCTCTTTTCTCCTCCCTGTATCTTGGAGATTCTGGGTTTCTATTCATCTCCATATATATATATACATATATATGTATATTTATATATATATCTAGATATCTATATCCTATAGATATAGATATCTATATCGGAAGTCACCTATCTTCCCTGGAGGGTGGGATGGGGTACAAGACCCCCCCCCCCAGGTCAACTGAGGTCTTATATTGTTTCCTTAGTAAAGCATCACAGTTCAGATCAACTACATTTAGACTTCAGAAGGGCATCATATGATCAGTTATATGAAGGAATAAAATGAGGAGGCAAAGCAGGTAGAGAAAGCATTCAGAATGGAATGGGAAGGGGTGCCTGGGTGACTCAGTTGGTTAAGTGCCTGCCTTGGGCCCCGGTCATGGTCGCAGGGTCCTAGGATCGAGTCCTGCCTGGGGATCCCTGCTCAGCTGGAAGCCTGCCTCTCCCTCTCCCATTCGCTCTGCTTGTCTTTCTCTCTCTGTCTCACTCTGTCAAATAAATCAAGTCTTAAAAAAAAAAGAATGGAATGGGAAATGGAAACAATATGAGGCTAAGAAAGCTGGAAAGAGTTGGACAGGATGGATGGTGAACATCATACCGGAGAAAAACCTGGCTAGTGAGTTTTTACATTTTTAAACATTAAAAAAATTTTTTTCTACTCCTTTGTCTCCCAGTTTTAATGGCATATAGCTGACATACAATATTGTATTATTTTCAGTGTATGGCATAATAGTTTGATATATGTGTATATTGTGAAGTGATTACCAGGGAAAATTTAGTTAACACCCATTGCCACCAGTGATTTTTTTTTTAAAGTATTGCTTTCTAGTCTGTGTCTGAGCCCCCTCACTCATAAAGATGCTTCTTCTTCTGCAAACCATTGTGCCAATATATGAGTTAACAGGTAAAAATACCCTGGATTGGCCAGTGGCATATGGTGAGCCCTTATGAAGGTTAACCCATTATTTTTTTTCCCCTTATGGGCAAATCAAGATTATAAAGATGTCTTATCTTTATGAATTAATTTTTTAATAACACATTAATTTTTAGATTTAACAAAATTACAACAAAGACCCTACTGGGATTTGGGGTAGAAAGAAATTAATAAAATTATTGAGTTAATCTGAAAGAAAAAAAGCTAATTAAGAACATTTCTGAAAAAAATGATTCGGAGAGAAGACTTTTTTACTTGTTATAAAGAAAGACTAATAAAGCAGGAGCAGTAGAGAAGGAATTTTCAAGAAATCAGCAAATTACACAGCCAGTTTTTCAGCAGACATAACATAGCTTCTTCCAAAATAAGGAAGCATCACATGCCAAATGCTGCTTAAAAAATAACTATTTTGGGCACCTGGTGACTCAGTCGATTGAGCATCTGCCTTGGTTCAGGTCATGATCTCAGGGTCCTGGGTTCGAGCCCTGCGATGGGGTTCCTGTTCAGTGGGGAGTCTGCTTGTCCCCTTCCCCCTGCTTGTGCTTTCTTGTTATCTCTCTGTCTCTCTTAAATAAATAAATAAATAAAACCTCAGGAAAAAAACCTATTTGTAAGTATCTTGGTAGTCTTTTTGGGTCACTTACTGGATCCCAAACATTATATGAACACCGCTGGGTAGAAAGGAAAGCTCTCGTTTTGCAAAAAGTGAGGCAGAGCTTCCCTCTGTGATACACTTTGCCAGGTAGAATGCACACCTGAGTTGGCTCTCATGTTTGCCTTTGGTAGGTTTTATTTAATATTATTAAAATATGTATTATTATTAAAATATTATTAAAATAGTTATTTTAGTTAATATTCAAGTGGCACTGTGACCCTTAATAAGTATGAAACAGATGGGGCAAATTACATGTAAAACCTAAAACCCAAATGCTAGAAGATATAGATGGATATTTAATTGATCTCAGGTAGTAAAAAGGCTTTTTAGAACATATTTTCTTTTCTTTCCCAGCTTTATTGAGATATTATTGAAGTATAGTATATGTAAGCTTGGTTTTTTTTGTTATTTTTTTTTTTTTTGCATTTTCTTCCTTCCTTCCTTCCTTCCTTCCTTCCTTCCTTCCTTCCTTCCTTCCTTCCTTCCCTCCTTCCTTCCTTCTTTCTTTCTTTCTTCCTCTCTTTCTTTCTTTCTTTTAAGAGAGCATGGATGCAAGTGGAGGGAGGGGTTGGGCGAGGGGCAGGCAGAAGGAGCCCGACATGGGACACATCTCACAGCCCTGAGATCATGACCTGAGCCAAAATCAAGAGTCGGATGCTTAATCAACTAAGCCACTCAGGCCCCCATAACATGTAAGTTTGAGAACTACATCGTGATGAGTTGGTACCCATATATATTGAGAAATGCTTACCGCAATAACACCTCCATCTCCTCATGTAATTACCATTTTGTAAAAGACTTTTAAGTATAAAAGGAAGGAAAAGGAAAATTGATGGGATATGCTAAGTTTAAAAAATTAACTTATGTATGCAAAAGTGTCATAAAAAATACAAAGGCCATTGGCACATTGGGAGAAATATTTGCAGGAAATACAGCAGATGCAGGACCACCATCCTAGTATTTGAGATCAGAAGAATTCTCAAGGAACCAACAAGAAAGTGGGCAATGAATATGAACCATATTCAAAAACAAAGAATTAATACAGTGGACAATGAGTATTTGAAAATATTCAGACTCAACAAAATCAAATATAAATTAAAATGTTTTCAAATTTTCAAAACTTTTTAAATTTCATAACGCAGGTAAGGCAGCCATGTGTCCTGACACACAGCAGGCAAGAGTGTAAAAGGATGAACTTTCTAAAAGCAACTTGATAATATATTTCATCAGATGTTTTTTAACATTCTTAATTTTTGAGCCAGAAATTCCACTTTGAGAACTTCCTCCAAGGAACTAGCTAAATATAGGTGAAGATTTTTTTATAAAGTGAAAAGTAAACCAGACATAGCATCAATGCATATAGGGAAAAGGCTAGATAACTTTTATACATCTGTATAAAAATTACATTTTTATAAATGTATATAAATTTTATGTATTTATTTTATAAATGAATATAAATGTATATAAATTACATTTCCACTAAAAAATGTTTTCAAATAATTTTGGGAAAAAGATTATAAGATAAAGTTAAACAAATACAGTATGACTTTGTCATATGTGCAACACACTTCCAATTATGAAGCATATAGTCATAATGAGAAGCTAGAAGACCAGATCATTTTGATTTTTATAGACTTTGCTTTATTTTCTAAAAAGTCTACAATAAGTCAAATCTTACTTCATAATCTAAAAAGATATTAATTTCTTCATGGTCTTAACTTTTTCTACTTTTTAGAAATGGAAAAGCTGTGTAGAGACAAAAAAAAAAAAGTCAAATAAGATTAGGGGTGCCTGGGTGCCTCAGTGGGCTAAAGCCTCTGCCTTCCGCTCAGGTCATGATCCCATTGTCCTGGAATAGAGCCCCGCATTGGTCTCCCTGCTCAGCAGGGAGCCTGCTTCCCCCCCTCTCTCTGCCTGCTTCTCTGCCTACTTGTGATCTCTGCCTGTCAAATGAATAAATAAAATCTTTTAAAAAAAAGACAAATAAGATTAAAATACTAGGATGATCAGGAAATTACTTGAGATCATCAGCACGAGAAGGACAGAAATGCATCTAATTATGCAAGTATGGCAAGGAAGAGAGAAGAGCCGGGAAGGAATTTAAAAAGATAGACACTAACTGCTTCAACATGAGTGATAATCCAGGGTTACATCCCAAAAAATCACAGAAGCCCGAGGCTTCAGAAGGCATCTGGATTAAAGAGTGACTAGGCTACCATTTTGCCTTCTCATTATGTAAATCCTCACATCTTAAAACTGGAAGCTGAACTCTGAGTAGATTTTCTAGAGCAGCGGAACAGAAAGTATGCTGGGGTTTGAAGCAGTCATTACCAACGCAGTATCACCCCGAGGGCGACAGGGAACAAGTCCAGGCCTCCCTGGGCCAGGGGTCCCCACCTGTGTCAACATTAATTCCTCATCTCTGGCCTGACAATCAGGAGAGGGCTCTGTCCTGAAATCACTGACTTGAAAATTGTCCCTGTGGAGCCTGTCATTCAGGTGCTATTCTGACAGCTTATGGGCTTCTCGTGACGTTCGTGGCAAGCCATGGTCATTTGGACATCAGGGCCATGGTGTCCTCCAAAGAGGGGAGCGGCTGTTCAACCACGGCAGTTGCTGCTACATTGGAATCTGAGCTCAATGTTGCCCAATCTCTTAATTGGGGTGTGTGTGTGTGTGTGTGTGTGTGTGTGTGTGTATGTTAAAGATTGAGCTAAAAATCTGGATTTTTAAAGTGATAAATTTCCCCATTCTTCAAATTGGCAATTAATTAAAAATAGTTAAGACTTTGGGGGGGGGGCAATTCTTTGTAAACTAAACAGAACATGCCTGAGGGTCTCGCCAGCCCAAGGCTGCAGTTTGAGACTTCTGTCCTATTATAGCATCAGGTGTGACTAAATGGTCTCTATTTTAAAAATAAGGTGCCAGGCTTTGCGAGGGACCAGAGATGTGATGATGACTAAAACAAGTTTTCTGCCTCTGGGGAGTTTCATGTGTGGCGGGGCAGACAAAGAAGATTAGTCAAAATACAAGGATGTGGCATTACAGAGAATGCCTGAAAGTGCTCCTTAACACAAGAGGTAAGTTTTGTCAGGAGGAAATCAAGGAAGGCTTTATGGAGAAGGTGGCACTAGATTTGACTGAGTTCTAGAATTCCCAAATAGAAAGTACTGTAGAGTTTGTTTTGCTTTCCGAGGGCAAGCGGTCATTTAAACTGAACCAAAGTCAAGCCTTTTCTGATCCGTGACCGTTTTCTAGGAGTGAAAAACGGCTCCAGCCTAAAAAAATGAAAAGAAAACCAAGGAAACAAATGGACAAAGAACAGAAGTGGACCGTGTTTAGAGGACTGAAAATAAAAATGAAAGAGTTTTTAAAAAATATGAAAGGATGAGAAGCTGCAGGAAACAGATTATCTACATCAGAAGAGATTCAGCAAAACAAGAAGTAAGTTCATTAGGACTTTCCAAAATGCCTTAAAACTCAGGAATTCTCTGGACATTGGGTTCCTTGCAGAGGACAAGTGGACCACATGGGAGGTAAATGGTCTCTCAGACTAAGCTGTCCACTTCTTCTAGCAAGGCGGAACTGATGATCGAAAATATTAATACCTCCAGAATTTTCTCCTAGGATGGAAACTCTTCATAATGAATGTTGCACGGCAAACTCTAAATGCTTAATAAGTGTGGTTATAATGTTATCCTGTTTCCCATGCTGAGCTATTTTGGGGACAAACTTTTCACTTAATGTCCTAATTAAGTAATCCCAATCAAATATTTGTGGCATTAATCCTTTGGTCCCAGCAGTGCTCCAGGAGGCATATTATCCCTGCCTGAAGCAGCCTGTGTGCATACGCAGTCGAGAGAAAAGAAGACTTATATGAATAGAAGTGGCTCCTCCATTCCTACACACAATTAGCTCATAATTATCCTTCAAAGCAAATACGATTACCCTTTTCATTCCACACATAATTCTTAGGTTGAATATTGCCAAGTTGGGACTTGCGTTCCATTTCAAGGTTTCCCTTGATGCTAATTTTAACCTGAATTCATCTGGATAAAAACATCTGTGAGACAAGAAAGGGACAGCAGCATGATATTCCCCGATCACCACTTCTCCAGAAGAGAAAAATGCTAGTACCCAAGGATGTCACGTTGGTCAGGATAAGCTAAGTTACGTTGCAGTAACAAATAATCCTTAAAACCTCAGTGGTTTAATGGAACAGAAATTGATTTCTGACTCACCTATCATGGCACAAAGTTGGCATTCACCTGTACTTCCTTGCTCACTATGGAGAAGGGAAGAGGAGGTGGTGAAGCGTGTACCATCTTGGAAAGCTTCTGTCCAGAGATCACCCAGTCACCTCTATTTCAGCGGCTAAAGCAAGTCATGCTGATCTGACTTTGAAATGGGCAGGGATGTGCAACCCTACGAGATACCTAAAAGGAGAACTGGACTATTTATGAACAACTTTCACCGCTGTCATGACCAAAGAGGAAATGCCTTCTTTAGTTTACTGCAAAGTATAAGCTCATAAGCACTCAGTCATCTGATCCATGCCCCAAGGTGTCACTCCAGAGGAGGCAGAATTTAGACGTACAAAAATGAAAAGATTACCCTTTCCCTCAAGAAGTCTGCAGACCCGTGGCAGGGAGGGAGGAGATATTATGGACACAAGTCATCCCAGTATTTTATAATTATTGCCAGGATGGAGGGAAGCACAGAAGCAAGGAGATCACGGGAAAGGGGAAGGATTAGGGGTGTGTAGAAGACATCAGGGAGAGCAGTTGATTGATGAGTTAATGGGCACCAAAAGGAGACAAATCTTGGAGGCTTGCCAGGTTTCTGACTTGGTTAGCAGGATAGATATTTGTCACTTAATAATAATAAAAAAGAAATCACAGCATTAGGAACAATTGTGGGCAATAGTGGTGAGAATGTATGAATTCTATTTGATCTGAGTTGTCCTTGAATACTGAGATTTAAGCAGAGGCCCAGTCAATGCTTAAACACAAAAAGGGCTGGGCTAATGACAACTGCTCACGTTTATTTGAACAACTATTTATTGAAAGTCTACTCAAAGGGGTACTTTGCAGTTTGGATCCAAAGATAAAACATAACCCCTGCCACTGAGGTTACTTCGAGTAGGAGCAAAAGACACATCAACAGATAGATTGCCCTGGAAGATGGTCCCTGTTATGAATTTTTTTTCTTTTTTTAAGATTTTATTTATTTATTTGACAGACAGAGATCACAAGCAGGCAGAGAGGCAGGCAGAGAGAGAAAGGAGGAAGCAGGCTCCCTGCTGAGCAGAGAGCCCGATGCGGGGCTCCATCCCAGGACCCTGAGATCATGACTTGAACCGAAAGCAGAGGCTTAACCCACTGAGCCACCCAGGCGCCCCTGTTACGAGTCTTGTAGGGTGCTCTGGGAGACCAGCAAAGAGGTCTTTAACCAAGATTAGAAGGGTGATGGTGTTCATTATTCGAGAAGGTCTTCTTGTAGGGGGGCCTGACCTGACTATGGTAAGCTGGGTGGAAGCAGACTGGGCAGAGCTGAGCGTGATAGCAAGCATTGTCTGTAGTTACAATTCCTGGATTTAGATCCTGGGTTGACTATTTTCTTGTGCAAGTCACCTAAACCTCTCTGCTTCTTGACTCTGATCTCTAAAACGATGATAAGAATAGTTTTGTAATACCCATTTGAGGTCGATCTGAGGACTAAAAGTAATCTCGGTACACGCAAGAGCAGGCACAAGCCCGGACACACAGCAAGTGCTCCACAAGCAGCAGCAGCAGCAGCATTATGTTGTTGTTGTTTATGTTTATTATTTGCAAAGACAAGAGTGTTGATAAAGTGGACTGAAAATTGTTCATTACATTTAGCTGGGAGGAGTTTCACCCATGACCTAAATAGGAACAATTTCTGTGGAATGTTGAAAGCAAAAGCCTGAAGACACTACCATCAAGAATGGATGATGACGGGGCACCTGGGTGGCTCAGTGGGTTAAACCTCTGCCTTCAACTCAGGTCATGATCCCAGGGTCCTGGGATCGAGCCCCGCATCGGGCTCTCTGCTCAGCAGGGAGCCTGCTTCCCTTTCTCTATCTGCCTGCCTCTCTGCCTGCTTGTGATCTCTGTCTGTCAAAAAATAAATAAAATCTTAAAAAAAATGGATGATGAGTGAAGAGGGAGAAATAGTAAAAGAGCAGATGAGCTGGGCATAAGCTTACATCTGAAAACAGACAGCAAAGAGGGGAGAAAGCCAACGACCCAAGTGAGCGTTAGACCGAAGAAGAGAAGACAGTGAGGAAGACGGCAGGATTGCTCAGGCTAGACTGAAAATGTGAAAGGTGCTGCAGAGGAGAAGGCAACGCGAAAGGATTTTTAATACAAATAAAAGTCTATCTCAGATATAATTTTCATTCCTAAATTTTTAATTTGCAATTTCTATTTCTCTTCTGGGACCTCTCATCTTTCCATTTCTTTCAAGTGTGTTTGCCTTGACCTTGTGGAATATACATGTAATAGCTGCTTTAAAATCTTTACCCGATAATTCTAACATCCTAGTCATCTCAGCTGGCACTTGTTGATTCCCTTTGGAATTACTCACATTTTCCTAGTTGTTTGTAAATTAAATATATTTTTATTATATCCTAGAGTTTTTTTAAATTTAATTTTATTTAAATGTAATTAACATATATGTGTTGCTAGTTTCAGAGGTAGAGTTTAATGGTTCATCACTTGCATATAACACCCGGCACTCATGACATCACGTGCCCTCCTTAACACCCATCACCCAGTTACCCCAGCCCCTGACCCCTACCCCCCACCAGGTTGTTTCCTATAGTGAAGAGTCTCTTATGGTTTGCCTCCCTCGCTTTGGGGAGGCATCTTATTCTGATTTCATCTTATTTTTCCCTCCCTTCCCCTATGATCCTCTGTTTTCTTTCTTAAATTCCACATATGAGTGAAATCATATGATACTTGTCTTTCTCTGCTATTTCACTGCTATTTCACTGAGCATAATACCCTCCAGTTCCATCCATGCCTTTGCAAATGGTAAGGTTTTATTTTTTGTTGGCTGAGTAATATTCCATTGTATATGTATCCCAGACATCTTTAACATCCTGTCGTTTAGATCCACATGCTGCTAAGATCCTTGGAAGAGTGTTAATTATCTGTTTGTGTCACCAGGCCTTCGACCCAGTTATTTTCAGATTATAATTCCTGTCACACCTTCCAGGGGTGACGGTTCCCATGTCAGCTAAGTTGTCAGAGCCCTCGATACGCTATTTGGGGTCTGCTGTATGCATGTAACCACTCAGGGACTAGTCTGCGACCTGGGTGATGGTTTAAATCAAAGCTCAGTTCTCAGAGCTTCTGCTGTGCTCTCTTGGATCTATTCTAACTACGGCTCAAGAGTAAGCCTGGAAGTTATATTCAATTCATTCACAGAATCAGAGGAAATACTTCTCTAAATCTCTCATCTCCAGAATTTCCCTCATTCTCACTATTTAGAAGGTCCCCATTTCCCTGGTTGTCTGGCCAGGACAAAGATGGAATTTATCTTGGAGTTTTAGCTGCTCAAGGTGTCACTGTATAATCCCCAGGACTGTGGTCAGGCTAGACAAATTGGGGAGAAAAAGTGAAAGAAAATGGAATACGCCTCTCTACTCTCCTGATTACAAGGGACCCTTCACCCAATTTCTCAACCCAGAACATTGTTTTTTTAATTAGAGTTTAAGCATCTAGTGCTGCTGCCCACCAAAATGTCATTCAGAGGATCACATCACCATAGAGGAAAGAGCACAGTAGTTAACCAGCTGGCCAGAAGACTGAGGCTCCCAGACTAGAGGGAAATTCACCAGCCACCAAACTGAGGTTGCTCAAACAGAGGCGTAAATGGGTGATGAGTCAGAAGACTGGTAAATCGAGTGAGGGGTTTACAGCTGGGGGTGGGGGGAGGAGCGAAGCACCAGTCAGGAGGCACAAGCCCCACACTACTGGGGTCTACTTGGCCTTTCTTTCTACATAAATGACCATACAGAGTGGGGACCCTTACAAATAAGCAACTCAGAACTGCCTCACCTCCCAAATCAAGCCATCACGTTCTACCCCCTGGCTGTAACGTGTTACCCTTCACTGCTCCTATGTTTGCCGCTCATCTTCTTCAGTGATTTCAATCCCACGTTGTTCTCAAGCCATCAGCCCGTTCTGGCAGCTCCTGGTTTGCTGCCAGCTGCCTTTCACTTCAACCTCTCTTCCTTGGTACCCCCAAAGTCCTCGCTCTGTTTCCTTCTTCACACCTGTCCTGAAGCCAGCTCCCCTCCACTGCAGATCGGCCTCTGACCTTTTTTTCCAGATGAAACACCTTCAAAGTAGATCCCCAGCTGGTCACCGATAGTCATGTCGCCCACCTTGGCCTCGCCTGTCTTCTCTCTCCAGAGTCCCCACAACCACCTCCTGCCTAACGTCCCTCTTTATATCCTGACCCTGACTAGTATCTCAAAGAGTCAATTCTCTGCATGGCAGCCAGAGGGAACTTTAGAGAACAAGATAGTTTACGTGACTGTCTTGCTATAACCCTTCAAAGGCTTGCCATTTCCATTAGGACTCTGGTCTCCTTTATTTTACGCCATGACCTGACCCTTTCTAGGCCCTCGGCAGAGGCTCCTTTCCTCTTCTCCATCTCCACTGGCCTTCTTGCCATTTCTTGAAAAGGACAGGCTACTTCCCACCAGGGCTGTTGTGCTTGCTGTTCCCTCCACCAGGGCTTTCATAAACTTCTCCATCTCCTACAGATCAGGTTCAAATATCATCTCCTGGACCTTCTTTGTAAAATGGCTTTTGCCCCTTTTTAACCACTTCTGCCTTTACCCTGCTTGGTTTTTTTCATTGTGCTTATCACATGAGACCAGCCTACACCAGACCAGAGCTTCTGAAAGGTAAGACCTTAAAACTGTTGGGGCGTCTGGGTGGCTCTCAGTTGGCTAAGCAGACGTCTGCCTTTAGCTCAGGTCATGACCCCAGGGTCCTGAGATCAGGGCCAGCATTGGGCTCCCTGATCTGGGGGAAACCTGCTTCTCCCTCTCCTGAGCCCCCTGCTTGTTCTCTCTGTCTCTGTGTCTCTCTCTCTCTCTCTGTCAAACAAATGAATAAGATCTTTAAAAAAAAAGAGAGAAAAAGACCTTAAAAGTATCTTGTTTAGCTACTAAATCTGTAACATAAAAACAGTACCCAGCTTACAAAGACACTGGATATGTATTCTTTTTTTTTTTTTTTAAAGATTTTATTTGTTTATTTGACAGACAGAGATCACAAGTAGGCAGAGAGGCAGGCAGAGAGAGAGGGGGAAGCAGGTTCCCTGCCGAGCAGAGAGCCCGATGCGGGGCTCGATCACAGGACCCTGGGATCATGACCCGAGCTGAAGGCAGAGGCTTTAACCCACTGAGCCCCCCAGGTGCCCCAAAAGACACTGGATAAATACTTGTCAGATCTGTTGAATTATCAGCATGAACATTAATGATGAGAGTCAGGGCAGGGATGACCATCAATATCACATGACCAGCAGAGTAGAAGCCAGCTTTATCATTTGGGGAAGAAAGACTGAACTACAACACACTAAGAGTTTTTATTGCATTTAAAATCTTTTGTAAGAAATCTATATTAAAATATGCCATATATTTGATTTTAGAATTAGAGGTCTGTGGGACCTGTTACTAGGGTTTGCAAGTATCTTTTGTGTCATCCCCAGTTTTGCAAGGAGAAGGTTGCACTATTAAAAGATAAATGTAAGTAGCTTAAGCAGAAGTAATTAGGTATATTTTTCACTTTCTGTGGTCCAGATTTGGAATAGTTCTTTGGCATGTGAAATTAGTGACAAGGGAAAAAATGTGAGTATATAGCAAATGCAGCAAATGTCACAAAAATATTTTGCTCTGTGCAGTGTTTGTCATTTTAATCCACTCCCTGTATCCCAACAGGAAATCTTTAAAATTTATCATGGCTTTTCTGCATGTTAGAGGAAAAAATCAGGATTTAGCTGGTATAGGAAAGCAGACCTTGGAAATTGGAGTGTAACTGGAAAATGAAGGAGTCAATCTAAGACAGACAGCCTCAGTGCCTTCATTTATAAAATGTTCAGATTGAACTAGACAATCTTGAAGGCCTCTTCAAGCCCTTTAGTTCCAGAAGTATATGAAAATTTCATGCTAGGGGGTATATGGATCAGCTTCTACTTCCTGTCGAGGTCAGGCAGATGTTCATCAGATCAGCTTTGTAAGCAAGTCAAAGTGATGGTCATCACTATCATTAGGGTCATTGACTGTGCCTGTTCTGGAGAGCCACAGAGAGCTACACACAGCGCCAAGTACGAGTGTGTGGTTCTCCAAGTGTGGTCCTCAGACCAGCAGCACCAGGCAACTTGATGGAATGCAAATTCTTGAGCCCCACCCCAGACCAACTGGAACAGAAACTTGAGGGCTGGAGCCCAGCAGCCTGTTTAGCACACCCTCCCCGTGAATCTGATCCCTGCTGCTATTTGAGGATGTTGACGTAAGTGAATCTTAATAACAGTACAAAAAGAATGCAAAGGACAAATAGCTGCCTGGGACATTTGGACCTTGTCTCCTCGGTAGAAGCTAGGACAAGGTTGGGAAGATATTTCCAGGCAGAGAAACAGGTCAGGGAGGTAGGGAAGACAGGACAGATCCCAAGGCTTACAGTGGCTGTGTGGGTTCGGGGTGGTGGGGCACACTCTCTTTCCTAGGCACCCTTCTTCTCTCTGCTCCACGGTGCCAACACATGGAGCTAGTGGTGAGGGGACTGAGTGAGGGAGCAGCTGCCACAGTGAAAGTTACGGCCTTACACTGGCCACCCATGGGCCAAACTATGCATACGCATGGTCTATCTATGGTTGGTGTCACGTGACAAAAATAATCTTGAGCCGACATTTAATGGTTAGTAGTTTCAACATTACAGAAAATCTTTAGTGTGGCTTTCTAGTGAAGAAATGAACGGTTTATGCCTTTTTTCACCTGTGTCCACACAGCAACAATCTGTTGATGTTAGAAACAGTCGCAGCTTTTTGTCTGGTGACGCTTCCCCCTTTTGTCCCAGGCCCCGCCACTCCCTTCAGATCTCCGATAACCATGACCTTGGGACGGTTCTTTCTGAAGAACTTGTTCTCTGTTTTCATGTTTCAACCATGAGACACACAAGAAGGACCAGAAGGGTGATTTTTTCAGAACAAGTAGTAAGGGGATATTTGGAGGGCGCTTTCTACATGGTTAGTAAGAATTGCAAAGAAACCTAGAAACAGAACTGGAGTAAAAAATGAAAGTGACCAACTCTGCTTGGCAAGACTTCGCAAATAAGGCCCGTTTCTTTGTCAACAGGAAAGGGCATTGAGGAATGAAGAGGAGTTTTCGAGATGAAAATTAACCCCTTTGACAGTCATCCTTTCCATAAAATGTGAGGTCGGAGGCAATTTATTATTTTAGACGTGTGCACCTTTCTTCTGTAATTAAAATAAATAGATAATCTCTCATCATGGGGCCCCATATTATATGGCCGTATTGTTCAAGGCTACGTTTTAATTACCCTGGCCTGAGGCTCTCTTTGAGCCCAGGGGTACCTGGAAGTCCTTTTTAATAAGGAGTTAATGCTCAAGGCTCAGTGCAAAGCTATCGCCACTCTCATTTGAAAATGACGAGTGGAGATACATTCCATAAATCAAAAGCCTGAAGAAAAATAGTTAACCCAATATGTTCTGAGCTGTTCTGTGCTTCCTTGAGGGGGTTCATTATGAACGAATACTTTGCTAGGTCACTGAAATATTTAAAGGCGCAAAAAAAACCACATCAGAATCTAACCTTGTGTGCTTGTGTCTGTGTGTTTTTCAAACCAGCACTTTCCTTAAAAAAGGTGAAGGGCTGAGTAGACTTCCCTCAGATTCTGGCTGTCCTCCTAAAGAGAGGCAGAGGGACAGACCCTCCTGCCATTAGCTAACTGGGTGGGGGAGTGGGGTGCTGCATTTCCAGCAGGGCTTGCTGTCCTGGGGGGAAGGGGCGAGGTTCTAGTGCAGATGGAGGCGGACCCAAATTCCTCACTGGGGCGCCCTGTTATAAGTCCCGAGGGCCTGGGTCAAGTGGCGCACAGGTGAGTAGGTAGACACCTGCTGGGGAGGCCCCCGTGCCAGGGACCAGCTCCCAGCGCCGCTCGGCTTGGCCTGTTCGCGTGTTTGTCGTCGGGCACTTTGCAACTAGACAGGGAGTGTGTAATGGCGTCCCCTCATAGCTGGAGGCCTGGAAAGAGGATGTAAGTGTGATTACTGCTGACAGCTAATGGGGCATCGCCGCTAGAGCCTGTAGTGGAGACGCTGCTTTTGGATGTCAGCTCCTTTGGTTCCCATCCCAGAAAATTTCTCATAGGGAACAGATCGATCTTTCAGACAAAATGACGGGAAAGGCCAAGTCGTTTCTCCATCTTTCTTCTTAGTTCCTCATCCTGACATCGCAAAGACAGCGGTTGAGAGGAGAAACGTTGGCTGGCAATGGAAAGGAGTAGGGGGATGCCCAGAGGTCTGTGCCGTCACGTGGTCGTCTGCGGAGCGCGCAGCTCGGGCTGCGGGGGCGAGAGGGGAGAGCCGGAGGCAGCGCGGGGGCCGTGCGCCTCGGATTGCGGACCCGGCCCGAGAGTCACGCGCGCTCAGCTCAGAGCGGGTCCTGAGATGCACCTGCCAGCTTCTCAGGATGCCGTCTACAGTTTACGTCGACGGAGATCACTAGAACAGACTCGAGAAGGCTATAGGAATAAAACAGTTTGCAGAACAAGTGATGCGGCGAACGGAGCGGCCACTCTTACCTTCCCGCACGTTCCCTCCTGGGCCTTGCTGGTCCGTGCTTCCCTCGCGCTCCCCTGGACTCAGCTCCTTACACAGCTTCACACTCGAGCCTCTGTTTCTCCATGTAGTGCGAGCCTCCGCACGGAAACGTTTCCCTGAGTAGCCGCAATTTACTGCAACTGTCGTATTATAATTGTCTATATATGTAACTGACTTCTCAAGCAGCGAGCTCTCTCTCTCTCTCTCTTTAAATAAATTCAACCTATATTTATTGAGCTGTTTGTGCAAGCAATACACTCAGTACAAGGAAAGCAGGGGTAAAGGAAGTACTAACCAAGTGAACAAATACAGGCACTGAGCATTTCAAATATCGAGAAGTAGTGTGCTACAGTTCTTAGTCCTTTAGAAGTGGAGCAGGTGCTCAGCTGGTTTCAGAGGAAACTGAAAAGTACTATCCACCAGGTAAGAACATTTCGGAAAAGAAAGTTCCCGGAAGAGCGGCGTGCTCAATTGAATCAGCTGCCTGCTTCCCATTACCTTGGGCAAGGAGATACCGAAGAGGGACCTTACTTAGAATTATTTCAAGGGAATGGTGAGAACCAAGACTCTTCAGAAAGGAGGTTTTTCTTCCATTTAGTGTCTAGCACACAGTAGGCACTTAATAAATGCTGACTGAATACATAGATTTCCTATTGGCCTACCTGATCCACGTGGATTTGTATTTCATTCCTAGACCCTGTTGTATCTCATATAAGCATCTTTCAAGGGAATAACATTTTGCACTTTTAATTATTTACATCCCCCCCATTGGACCATGTATTCCTGGAGGGAAGGGTTTGTGTCATATGCATCGTTGTGATCGTTGTGTGCTGAGAACCCATTCCTGTTTCTAGAATATAGCAGTCATTCAGTCCATAAATATTGAATGAATGAATATTTATTAGATAACAACAATCATTGCCTCTTTTTTTCCCTAAAACTAGCTAAAATTCTCATTTCAACTGAAGAATGGACTAAGCAGAGGGCATCTAGAAGATTTTCAATAGAAATAGGCCTTAGACAATATAATTGACAACAAACATAAAGAAGCAAAGTTTAGACATCTCACTTTTAGGAATCAAATTCATAAACTGACACTCATCATCATCATAAGAAGAGTAGCTAATGTTTATTAATGCTGGTTTGGTGCATATTGTACTAAATAATACATTTACATGGACTTGTTGAAATTTCAGAACAGGCTTCTTAGACAAGTAATGTTATTGTCCCATTCTAGAGATGAGAAGACTAAGGTCTGAAGAAAAATTAAACTTGCCAGAGATCATATAGATTTAAAACATCCTGTGACTTGAGAACCTGATCTTTTGCCACAAACTTCTTCTGCCTTTAAGCGGAACTCTGAGATAGGACTTTTTAATGGTGCAGGTGGGAGAAATCATCACTCAAATCTCTATGCAAACTGCAATGAACTTCAGTTTTATCTAAAAGTTGCAATTCCAACACTAATTAAATAGCTATCAGTTACTGTGAACTCACTCAATCCAACACACTGCGCTTGGCCCTTAGGCCTATACC
Organism: Mustela nivalis; assembly: GCF_964662115.1. Taxonomy (NCBI): domain Eukaryota; kingdom Metazoa; phylum Chordata; class Mammalia; order Carnivora; family Mustelidae; genus Mustela; species Mustela nivalis. The sequence goes on along the minus strand of NC_139034.1, from coordinate 60,851,733 downwards.
TTTGAATCCTTGAAAGACAAATATCACTATCTACATCTCAGAGGAGAAAAATGAGGCTCTGGGAAGTTGTATATGCTGCCTAATATCATGGCAATAATCAGTGGTGAGGAGGGGATTTTCAGACCCCAAAGTCCAAGGTGCTCCCACCGGCTATGGTATCTTCCCTTACATTCAACTATACAGCCCTACCAGAAATACCAAAAGCAAACAAAAATGAACAAAACAAAACAAAACCCGAAATACCTTAACATGGGGAAACAAAACAAAACAAAAACCCAGCACCAAGCAGAAATAAGGGTCTGCCCATTAAAGAAGTCCAGAAGTGTTTTTAAGGAATTAATTCTCTAGTGTACTCAGGATATCTGCGAAGCCCTTAAAATCCAGAGACAATACGGAAAAATCGTTTTATGTATAAAGTACCATCACCCTCCTTCTCCCTGTGCCTGCTCGCTCCCGGACAGCTAGCTGGGGGTGCATATTTTTCTCCCTGACCTGGACACCTTGGACCAGCCGCCCCCACTGACTCAGCTGAGCTGGGCCTTCCGCCGCGCTGGGCCTTCACCCGGCCTGTTCCGGGCAGCTGCCGCGGCTCTGCGTCCGCCCACGGCGCTGGGCCAGCTGTCTCCGCCGGCATGACAGCACAGTAATGTGAACAACTGGAAGCAATAATGTGTCTCCCCATTTGCCTAACAATACCAACATGGACAATAACTCAGAAGACTGAAGATTTGTGCTGTAATTTAATAAACCCCATGCACATTTCTACAATTGAGTATCACATCTGTGCAATGGATCCTAGAAGTGTAATATTCTTTTATAAGGGACCATTAACCAATCTTAAGTTTATAGGTTTCCTTAAATCTTTTTCATCAGCTGTTAAACTACAGTAAAGAGAAAATTGCCTCTTATGAGACGAGGGATAGTAAAATACAAAGACTGTGATTAAACGTCAATCAATTAAGGATTATAATATAATAAAATGCTGACTGATGATTAAAATGAGCACATTCTAGGAGAATTGTATAAGCAATATTAAGAATTATTTTTAAAAGTCAGGGGAATAAACTTCGATTAGACCGCATTAGATCTGAGTTCTTGCTCTGTAAGGAAAAAAAAAAAAATCTGTAAGAACTATTCCTCAGGTACAAAGATCCCCAAATTGACATTGAACTTCTAGGCTTAAAAAGTATTTTTTTAGCTTCTCGTTTTACTATTCCCCAGTCTCCAGAATTTTAGATTCTTCTCTGTACAGAACAAGTAATGGCATTTTGGTTTCAGCGAGTTTTCCACCAGTGTGTGCAGCTGGGCAGCAGTTTATGAAAATGGGTTGTGTAGTAAAACCACCAAACAAACAAACAACATTGCAATTGAGGTAACAAAACACTGCTTAGAACTTAGCACCCCAGAAAGGAGCTCTGGGACTGTTTGTAAAACTTCGCAGTCGAAGCCTTCCAGAAATGGTCCCGTACAGAATTTCTTTCTCTGAAGGTCAGAGCACACCTCTGCCCAGGAAGGGATTGCCTGCTGCAGAAGAGTCACAAGTAACCCAAAGCGATCCCCTTTACTTATTTCTGCCTTCCAGCGGCCACACATCTCTCACCTTGGGCTTCTCCACTAGGGTTAGAGTTCTGATGGAAGACACACGCTAACTACATCACCCTTGGCAGCCTAGCATGACCAAAAAAAAAAAAAAAAAGATCAGGAGAGGCTCCTTCCTCTTTTCTCTTGCTGCCATATTTTTTCTCCAAGTATATTATAGGCAAGGGGCCATTTTCCCCCCCCTATGCTGGGATGCTCCTTCCTCAGACCTTCTCTTCGACATTGCCTTCCCAAAGCAATTTTCCTGCTGTACTGCTTGTTCCTGATCCCTTCGGAGCTCCAAGAGCATTCAGACTCTTGCCAGTTTGCAGGGAGCAGTTGAAGCTTGTCGCAACAGCTGGCTTATACGAGCCTTGAAGGAAAAAGCATGCATACACGTGGCAGCACATTTAAGTGCTAAAGCAGCTGGCAAAGTAAGCAGAGACCAAGAGGTGCAGGGAACTCACAGCTTTGCTAGAAACTGTGCTGGGGAAGCCTTGTACGGCAGGCGGGAGCATAATTAATGGATAAATTCCATTGAAGCCTGGCTTTTGCACTTACCGCTCTATGGAAACTACTCTGGTAAAAGTCACCAGTGACCTTCAAGTTATCAATTTGATGGATGCTTTTCAGTCATTGTTTTTCTGGGCATCTCTGCTGGACTTGGCAGGACAGTTGAGTGAGGGGCAAAAATGATACCCTCACCTAGGAACAAAGCTGAAGTTTGAAATAGGTAGGTTTACCCCTGAACTCAACATCTTTCCTTTGAACCTGGTTGACTCTTGACGTTTCAACAGATATTAAAAGGAAATGGTGAATGAGAGAGATGAGCGGTTGATGATACAGTCTTATTTTCTCTCCTTTGTTGAATAGACCAAACATGACAGTAATAGTATTTTAAGAAGGCACAGAGCCACAAAGACAAAGGGAATGGGAAAAGAGGCAGAGGAGGACAGGAGATTCCAAGAGATGATGAAAGATTAGAAGAGGGAAATATCTAAAGCGCATGAAGGGCTTATAAGAAAATTCATATTTAGGGGCTCCTGTGGGGCTCAGTGGGTTAAGCCTCTGCCTTCAGCTCAGGTCATGATCTCAGGGTCCTGGGATTGAGCCCCACATTGAGTTCTCTGCTCAGCGGGGAGCCAGCTTCCCCCCTCTTTCTGCCTGCCTCTCTGCCTACTTGGGATCTCTCTCTCTCTCGATGTGTCCAATAAAAAAATAAAATCTTAAAAAAAAAAATCCATGATTAGTGGCTAGGAGAGATTTTTAAAATAGAGAATAGAATGGAATAGAGTAGAAAGAAGAGTAGAAAGGAAACGAACCAATGTACCCCACAAAAAAGGCCCTGGCGATACCAAGTCTTAGGGAAGTGGAAGGGTGAGATGGATGAAAAAAATCAAAGTTGATTGAAAGCAAGAGTCTGAACGCCCTCGGAGCTCTGAAGGGACCAGGCACAAGCAGTGTAGCAGGAAAATTGCTTCGGGAATATAGACAGAGGAGATGCTGCCCTGGGTCACCGTGCTGCCCCCTGGAACAGAGTCACTACTTCTCTTCACCACCCCAAGAGACAAACTGTGAGTTGAGTCACCAAACACATCCAGCCAGTAAGACTTCAGACATGGGGCGCAGATATGGGTAGAGTGAGGCGGGGGGGCTGGAGAGAAAAAAATGGAAATCCATGCAACAGAGGATGGAATTTCCTGTCCATCCACTCTGTTCCCCAGGCCTGTTTCCAGAGTTCCTGCAGTCGGACATACACTGCTGTCTGCCCTCTATCCCTCACTCTTCAGTTCTTCCTGGACAGCTTGAAATTCCACAAAAACAGTGCTTCCAGATACACTGCCTGAGAAAGTCAAGTTGCTGTTTCATCCCCATAGGACGACATTGACCAGACTCACTCATGCGGGCAGAGCTTCCAATCAGCTCTGTAGTTCTGCCTATGGATTATAAACAAATGGCTACAAAGAAACTCCCCCAAAATGAAATAGCAAAAAATGAACAAAAACAACATAACAAAAAATAAACAGAATGAAGAAATCTGGACAATGCATATCAAGATAAGAAGAAACTTCATTTAATGTCCTCACAGAGATAGGAACATATTGCTCTCATGAAATAAAACTCATAAATAACAATAAAGAGCTTGGAATCAGAAAAGACCCCAAATAGCCAGAGGAAGGTTCAAAAAGAAAACCAAAGTTGGCGGCATGACAATTCTAGACTTCAAGCTCTCTTACAAAACTGTGATCACCAAGACAGTATGGCACTGGCACAAAACAGACACATAGATCAATGCAACAGAGTAGAGAGCCCAGAAATGGACCCTCAACTCTATGGTCAACTGATCTTCAACAATACAGGAAACAATATCCAGTGGGAAAAGGACAGTCTCTCCAATAAATTGTGCTGGGAAAATTGGTCAGCTACATGTAAAGAATGAAACTGGACCATTTTCTTACACTATACACAAAGATAAACCCCAAATGGACAAAAGACTTAAACGTGAGGCAGGAATCCATCGAAATCCTAGAGAAGAACACAGGCAGCAACCTCTTTGACCTCCATTGCAGAAACTTCTCGCTAGACACGTCTCCAAAGGCAAGGAAATGAAAGCAAAAATGAATTATTAAGACTTCATCAAGATAAGAAGCTTTTGTACAGGAAAGGAAACAGTCAACAAAACTAAAAGGCAACCTACGGAATGGGAGAAGATATTTGGAAATGACGTATCAGATAAAGGGCTAGTATCCAAGATCTATAAAAAACTTATCAAACTCAGCATCCCCCAAAAACAAATAAATCCCTGAAGAAATGGGCAGAAGACATGAATAGACATTTCTCCAAAGAAGACATACAAATGGCCAACAAACACATGAAAAATCTTGCCACATCACTTGGCAAGAGGGAAATACAAATCAAAACCACAATGAGACCCCACCTCACACCAGTCAGAATGGCTAAAATTAACAAGTCAGGAAATGACAAATGTTGGCGAGGATGTGAAGAAAGGGGAATCCTCTTACATTGTTGGTATATAAAACAGCCAAATATATCAAAACTATGAGAAAATAGCTAAGACACAGAAAAGTCATAACAGGTTATATATAGGAGGTCCAGAATAAGCAAAATCAAAACATGGAGGAAAGGAAACTGTCATGTAAATAAGAAAGAAAACATCTTCCTCAAACTGTTAAACACGAGTTCCTAACCTGAAAGAGTCTACCAATTTTCCAAAGCTAAGAGTGAAAAAGAAAATCAACCACCACAAATCTAACCTTGTCCCACCTTCTGAACTTGGAACTTCAGAACCGTAGAATAAAGAGTGATATTTCAAGTTAGGGAGGAGAGAGACAGGGAGATGGATAGACAGAGACAGAGAGGATCCAGAACAATGCTGCATCAGACTTCTCCATAGCAAGACAGGAAGCTAATAGACCAAAGAAGGATGCTTTCAAGATTCTGATGGAAAAATGATTCTCAAATTATAATCTTTAAACCAGTCATGTCTGAGAGTAATCAAAAGACAATTTTAGATGTAACAGGGCTTTTTGTTTTGTTTTGTTTTTGTGTTTTAGTAAAATACTGGACCCTGTGCTCCAGTAGAGTAAAGAAATATGTGAGGATAGAACATCAAGATGATCACCCGGAGTTTGCAGACCAGGGCGACAGCTTTGCAGCAGTGCCAGAAAGCAACCAGTGTCTCAAGGGGAGAGCATCAAAAAATACGGCCTCTACAGCAGTCTGAGCTGTATCCTCTCCAAATTCATATATGGAGTCTCTAGTCCTTAAAACATCTGTGTTTGAAGGACTTTCAGAATGTTATCAACATGAAATGATATTGTAAGGATGGGTCCGTAATCTGATAGGATTCATGGACTTATAGGAAGGTCTCTTTCTCTGCCCCCCACCCCCTCTCTCCACCATGTGAAGACACAGGGAGAAGGTGCCTATACACAAGCCAGGAAGAATGTTCTGCCAGAAAGCTAATCAGCCTGTATCTTGATCTTGGACTTCCCATCCTCCAGAACTGTGAGAAACAAATTTTTGTTTTTTAAGACATTCATTCTATAGTGTTTTGTTATGGCAGAGCAGACTAGGGCAAAGTCTTTCCATGCACTTTTCTGTTCTCCGAGGTCTTGTCTCCTAAAATCTGACTGCTTTGGTTGCTTTCTTATTCCTTCAATTATTGTCCCCCCACCTTGGTTTTTATGTACTTGTTCTTATAGGAAGTTTGATAACTTCTAACTTCTATCAAAGGAATAAGCAAAGATCTCAGAAAGAAACATAAGAATACTTGAGGAAAAAACATTCCAGGAACATGGAAGAGTAAATATAATGGTTGGAGATCATGTTCAGGAATAAATAAAAGAATGGGATACCAAAAGTGTGGGTAACCAGATTGGAAGAAAGCATTGTATAAACTGAGTTTGAGAAGAAGGCAGAAGTTAGATCATGCAGGGCCTGGTTGGCCAGGTGAAGAAGATGGATACTATTCTGATGGCAATGGGACATCAGTAGGATCTTATACTTGTAGGGGATCTGATGTATGTATGTATGTATGTATGTATGTATGTATGTATGTATCTATCTATCTATCTATCTATCTATCTATCATCTATCCACCATCCATCCATCCATCTATCTATGTACATGTATAAATTGCATTTACAACTGAGATGTGTTTATGGCCTTTGTGACAATAATGGATCATAAGGGATTAGTTAGGAGCCTACTGTAGAAGTCCATGTGGGAGAAGATTTGTGTAATATGGTAGCAAGAAGTTTAGTAAGTCGAAGTCAGATCTGTAATGTCTTACAGGTAGTAGATTTGTGGATAGGTTGAACATTTATTATGTTGAAGGAAGAATGAAATCTGAGATGACCTCAATATTTCTTTTCAGTCTGCAAACAGATACTAGAAGTGTTGAGGGAAAGTTTGTTTCGGAGGACCTATAGGAGTTCTGTTAAGTTTGAAATGTCTGTTAGACATCTGCAATGGTGAATTTTATGTGTCAACTTGGCTAGACTATGGTGACCAGTTGTTTGGTCAAACACTAATGCAGATGTCACTATGAGGTGTTCTTTAACTCCCTCTCTCTCTCTCTCTTTTTAAAGATGTGATTACAATTCAATTTACAATTGGTCGACTTTATTTTATTTATTTATTTATTTATTTATTTATTTTTGTGGTGTTTTACAGCTTTAATCATTGGGAAGATACAAATTGAAGCCACATAGGATATTACTATGGTAGTCAAAATCTGCAGCCACCCAAGTCTCCATCAGCCTGTGAATGGGAAAACTGATCTATGTTGATACAGCATACCGCTGAACATGTTCATATCCTAACAACACGAACTACTGACTTATAAGTGCATCAAAGTAGAAAACTCTTAAAAATATTTTGTTAATCAAAAGAACACTTACACAAACACCTCATTTACATGAAAAAAGGAACTAACATAACGGTGTAGGGTTACAGAAATGAGGCTTTTTTTATTTTTTATTTTTTTAAAGATTCTATTTATTTATTTGACAGACAGAGATCACAAGTAGGCAGAGAGGCAGGCAGAGAGAGAGGAAGGAAGCAGGCTCCCTGCTGAGCAGAGAGCCCGATGCGGGGCTCCATCCCAGGACCCTGAGATCACGACCTGAGCTGAAGGCAGAAGTCTAACCCAGGAGCCCCTAAAACAAAAAAGAAAACAGGTGTTCCTCCATAATAAGCGTGGGCCTCATCCAATCAGTTGAAGGCCTTAGGAGCCAGAACTGAGGTTTCTTGAACAATAAGGAATTTGACCTCAAGACCGTAGCACAGAAATTCTCCTGAGTTTCTAGCCTTTGGGTTCAAGACTGCAGAATTAACTCTTATCTGAATCTTCAGCCTGATGGCTTGACCTATAGACTTTGGACTGGCCAACCCCCATGATCTCATGAACCATTCTCTTTAAAAATAAATATATCTGTAAATATAAGATATTTAGGGCCCATTTAAATCCAGGATGATCTCATCTCAAGATCTTTATTTTAATTACATCTGTAAAGGTTTGTATTCCAAATAAGGTCACATTCTGAGGTTCCAGGTGGACATATATTTTGGGGCACACTATTCAACTCATTGCAATAATATGCAATGATATGTAATAATAGATAATGCTGATATTATTTCTATCATTAATAGGTTATTTGTGGCATGACAAGATCCTGTTTGTATAATGTTATCACCCTTGTATGGCATTCCACTCATCATAGAATCATACTTTTGAGATAAGCCATTATCTATAGAGTTACTCTTAGAAATCATATAAATTACTTGAAGCTGTTACCTACATTTGTACTTTAACTTTTTATGTTCAAAGCCAAATTATGTCAAGGTTGTATGTTCCAGTGGTTAAAAAATGTGTCACTCTCATTGGCTTTGCTGTGGGCACAGTGAAAGCTTTTTCAATAACAATGTTCCAATCCATAAAATAGACTCAAGCGTCCGATGGATTGGTGTGGATATAGTTTACCCCAGTTTAAATTTCCATCTTTCTGAACGTAAGGAAGGTTAGATAATCAGTATTCTTGATCTACTGGCTCTGCTAAACATTTATGGCTGCCTACCCCTAGAGATGTGCCATTTTCTTTGCACTGAAAGATCTGCAAAGTGTCTGGACCGAAGTGACGAGAATTGCCCTCATTCACAAAAGGCCTCAGAGAGCAAAGTAAAGACCAATTCCCCTTTTCTGCTGCCTTTTCATCTGAGTCTTGTGGTCATTTCTGCTGATGTCAGCTCCACTCTGCGGCGATCACTGTCGCTTTCCTACAGAGATGGATGAGAGAAGGCACCGCTGGAGTAGCTATCCATCACATCTGCCTATGGATGTTCAAGGCCATGTCTGTGGCTCCACATTTGGCAGCAATTAAGTGTGGGCTGCATCCAGCAACACAGCTCTCTTGTGCCGCCCACAGAGAATCGGAGAACCTGAAAGATTTTCTACTTACTTCAGAGTGCTGCTAACAGCTCACCTACTGAGACTGAAAAGTGGAAGTAAAGATGAGATGAAAAGCGAAAGGGAGATGAAACACCGAATACAGATACTCAGAAACTTACGCGCCCAATCTGGTGGGTCTTCGAGCTTGCTGACTTTGTGGAAAGCAGTTTGCTATGTGTGCTAAGGCTTCGTATACAAACAGTAAGTGTTTGTGGGCCAGACCTGCTAGATGTGCTGAATTAGGTGCATTATCTGCGAGTAAGAGGTGGATGGCTGCTCACAGATAAGGAAAAACGCGTTATTTGATGACCCTCCAATATTGAAAACCACGATGTGCTGATGCTTGATAAATGTCACAGGAGGATCTTGTTCTTGCTCTAGACCTTTTTTTTTTTTTTTTTTCCTAAGTCATTCATTCAGCATTATTAGTCTACATGGCTACTAATTCACCCACGAACTTCAGAGATGCCATGAATACAATGTGCAATCCTGGGTTAAGACCTATTTGAGAACAAGCTTTCTGATTTCTAGCTCAAGTCACTTATGACCCATTGAAAAATGGAAAAAGGAATCATGGTAAACAACAACAGCAACAACAGCCACAGATATGAAACTTAACATATGAAAATGTGTTTGTCTTCTGGATGGGCCAGGAAAATTGGGGGGATAAACACAAGTCATCACGCTCTCCAGGGCTTTCTTTCCCTCTTTTCTTCCCAGACCATCATTCAGCAAATACTAATTGAGAACTTACTGTTTGGGTATAAGGACAAGACAGGTCTTCCAAAGAGTGTACAGTCTGGGACACCAGACTCCTCATCCTCATTTTTCTTTTCCTTTAGAAATACACTGATTTATGCCTTCTTCCCATTCTCTAAGCTGGGAACTTCGTGTCTTCTGGGGTGACAAATAAACACACAATAAACTGACCCATGTTAACACTGGATTATGAAGGAAAATGTGAAGAACCTGCCAATATGCAGATCCTGCATCCTTTGGTGTCTCAGGAGCAGTCTGGGGGGGACTTCTGGAGACAATAGTATATCGATAGATACACTATCTATAGATAATAGACAACCCTATTATCTTCCCAGAGGATCTGAAACTTCTACCACAAAGAACTGGAAGGGCCTACACATAAAGTAAGTCAGCCTCATACTCTTCCTCTGGGATTGCTCAGCGCTGAATCGCAAAGTAACTGGTTTTTAATCTGATTTTATATATTTATATAAATTTTATATATTACACGTTAAATATATTTTCTATATTGAGCTCATCAAAGTCACATCTGCTTTAGAGGTTTCTGTATTTACAGAGCCTCATTAGAGGAGAGAGTGGAAATGCTCGGAAGAAGACCAGCGGTATTACATTAAGAGCACAGCTAGTCCCATGTTTCATTCCATAGAATGCTGTGCTGATTGGAAATCCATAGTCTGCTGTTAGCTGTGAAATTTTCCTTCCAAACAGTGGACAAACCAAACGATTTCTTTCTCTCTTTGAGAACTGCTATTCTCTGGGGCCTCCTACCCTAAAGATGTGCAGAGTTCAGCTCTTCATCCTCATCTCAACGCATTGTGCCTGCAAAAATGGGCAAGATTTAAAGACACCGTCTTGACAGTATCTTTCTGGATTTGGCAGCAATTCTTGGAGTTTATGCTGCTGCTGCTGCCGCCTCATGTTTTGCACAGGAAAAGATCTGGGGGTCTCCTCTAGCTTCTTACTGTCCCAGCATGAGCTCGACGCTGATCAGCTAAACACATGGTAAATTCAGGTTGGAGAAATCGCTGTTCTGTCTCTGTCCCACTCTAGGACCTGAGGGTCAAGGGCATCCAGCAGGGAGGTGGGTGGGGGCATTTACACTTGCTGAGCTGTGTGTGCACTGGTGTGATGCGGAATCCACTCAGGAAGACATGCCTCTTCTATTTTGCACAAAACCACTGGATCGGCTGCTGGTCACCCTGGGCATAGCAGCAACCACACAAACCAGGCTGAGGGGCCCAGGGCCATCTTCATCCTTCTGGACACTCTCCTACTTTTCTACACACATAGCTCTTCCTTGGCACTTGGAGCAATAGGCCTCAAATAAATACAGGACAGCTCTTAATTTCAACCAGCTTGGAAGACTATGAGAAGTATTTATGTTGCCCTTGCAAGTGTTTTTGACAGCCCCCATCTGTTAGGTCATGGCACATGTTTTCCCTATTCTGTAACACCCCAAGTCTCGTGAAGTAAGTGCTGTATGACTAGGACTAGGTGAAGCGCGCCTGGGAACGAGGAAGGGAATTGAGGGCATGCAATTGCATAGACGCACGATGCACATTTAGCCGTCTTCGTTTTTGCTTTTTCTCAGTTTCATCTCTTAGCTGGCTAGTTAGAACATCCTTTGCATCTCTTTCATTTGTTGCATCAGAAATTGTTTCTTCTTCAAGGCCCAGCTTCCGTGTCACCTCCTTTGGGCAGCCCTCCTCATCGCCAGGTCGTAGCCCGCATGTTCCACATCAAACTACCTATAATTCTTGCAGTCTTTACCACTAATAGTTTGAATTGGCCTGCTTGTATGAGGCCAGGCTCCCCATGAATGAGTTCTTTGAAGACAAGGGCCACACCAAAAGCATTTCTGTAATTCCCTTGTTGGGCTGGAATGTTGCACATTTCAGTTAGTCAAGAAATGCTAAATGAGACCACGATGAATGACGCAATTCCCGCAATGTGGTCATCAACCTTCAAGAGTTATGACTTCTTTGAAAATGCTATAGACTCTCTCCCTGGGGGGGGGGGGGGATAAGTGCATAAATACTCTACATGCAAACCCTTGCATAAAATTTTGTTCTCGGGTCCTCTGAAGCCCTTCCATGGACTTGCACATGGGTTCACAGAACTCAGGTCGAGAACCACTTGTTAAAGGGAATAGATGGATACCCTTGGTACAAGAAAGAGCTAAATATTTCCCAGCTCTCTCCTTCCCCCAAGTCGTTACCATGGCAGTTGCTGAAGATGCTGTGATGAATACCACGCATGTCCTCGCCGCCCAGTGAGCCCATGGTAATGCCGCAGCTTGTGAAATGCTGCTCTAGCATGTTCTAAGGATGCCAGCGTTAGGGAACTGGTTTTCAGACTCATGGTTTCACGGACCCAGAATGTATAATAAAATACCAAGTGATATGAGTGCCCAAGTTTTTATTATCTCAAATTGACACTTAAAAAAAAAAAAAAGTGGGCGCCTGGGTGGCTCAGTGGGTTAAGCAGCTGCCTTCGGCTCAGGTCATGATCTCAGGGTCCTGGGATCGAGTCCCGCATCGGGCTCTCTGCTCAGCAGGGAGCCTGCTTCTCTGCCTCTCTCTCTCTGCCTGCCTCTCTGTCTACTTGTGATCTCTGTCTGTCAAATAAATAAATAAAATCTTAAAAAAAAAAGTTCTGCTATCACTCTCATTTCATACAAGGTAACTATCCAAAGAGAAGAATGGATGCTTCTGGAATAAAGAACCATCCTTCTAACTGATCATTTTGTGAGAAAACTTTTCCTACCAGGCACAAGAAGTCGAACACCCTTCTAGGCAGCCGTGGAAGCATCAGAGAAGAATGGTCCAGATTGCGTCCTGGGGGACACATGAGGGGCAGGCGTGTGGGGCAAACCAGGACGCGCGGCTTATTCTAGGCAGATGCAGTAATAGTGGGACGGCTCCGCGCCTAACTATAAAAACCTGCATCTACAAGGTAGGAATGAAGGTGAGGTCAGCTTCGCAGGAAAGTCCTCACGGAGAAGGCGGAAAGGGCAAGTGTGGAAAATTCCGAGGCACTGGGCTTGTGATAAGGAAGGGCGTTTCCCGGGGCAGGATGGAGCTGCTGTAGGGTGTGCACAGGGGAATGGGTGGGAGGGTTGTAGAAGTTTGGGGGCCCTGTGGGAACCCCAGCTCCCCTGAAGCCTGGGGAAAGCGCACCCTGCTGCCCAGCAAGTCAGGGCAGGAAGGCCAGGGAGAGGCTGGGAGGCTCTGCGTGATCAGGATAAGGGCAACCGGGAATGGGGGCGGGCGAGGAGCATTTGCACCAGAGACAGAAGCCAGGATGGGGTGATCTGTGTCAAGGAGGCCCCCAGAAAGCCGTGCATTCCCTCAGGTGAAGAGGGCCCCTTTTGCTAGATGGAAATGGAAATTGAGCTTCGGGACAGATACAAAAAACAAAGAAGCAGCAGAACTGGAAGTAGATCTACAAACATAAGGATCCCAGAGTTGGTGTTCCCTTATTTTTAAAACAATTTGAAGACATTCTCTTCTATTACCTATATGCCATAATTCTCTTTAATTGGCATGCTAGGCCAAGCAAACCTTAGTAAATACATATTTTACTTGAAAATATTTCTTACAATTGTATGAATGCTATTGTAAGGTATCTGTAGACTGATTTTTTTTTTTTTTTAAGTTTCAGCTTTGCAAGAGTTTATAGATTAATTACTCAGCTGTTGTAGGTGATTTAAAGTAATTTAAAATGTTATACAATCAAAAATTACTTCTTTCAGATGCACTTAGAGATATATTCCTCTGCCTGACCCAGGACTATTGCTACTGAAAAATAAACCTTTAACGAACTGTACTGTTAATATTTCTGGATATATTTCTATTGCGCATTATCAACGGCTTACTATCAGATGCTTTGTACTTCTGGAGTGTGAATATTTAAAAACCATCTCTGCCTAGAACCACCATTTCCTACCTGCCTTTTCCTCCACTCAAGATTATCCTTTTAAATCTGTAGCAAATAATTTTTAGACACATTTCTTATTATAGCATTAGCACAACCAGCACAAACATCTTCTTTTTCCTTTCTCCCACCGTGTGTACACATAATGGAGTTTCTTATTAAATATACATGCAATCCCTCGTTGCATATAAATGTACCTCATCAAAGAATAAGGGAGACCCTGCAACTCTGCTATCGATTGGTCATAAAGACAGGGTAATATCTGAATGGTGTTCTTGGGCTTTCTCTTTAAAAAAAAAAAAAAAACCAGCAACAGCAAGAACAACAACAACAAAAAACCTGAAAGAGTCATGTAACTTTAGCAACCATCATGAGGATCTCTAATGTGGTTCCTTTCTTACATATTTCTCAGGCTGCCTTATTACATATTTTCAAGACAACAGCAAACAGAAATCTCCTTCCTGCTTTCTGAAGAGAATTCATCAAATCATGGGGTGTGTCTTCCTGGGACCTTACTCTTATCTTTAAGGAAAATTCCAGTCTGAAGGAAGCCACACTATTTAGGATAGGGGGTAGGGGTGTTAAAATGGACCTTTTGGGGCGGGGGTGGGGGTGATTCAAGTAGAACTCAAAGGAAACACCAGACAGTACCCAGAATATATCTTTTGAATAAGAAAGCAGAAGAATATTTCTCATCCAAGCAATTTCACTCTCATGTTAGATACCAACGACTTGAAATGTACAAGCAGGTTACGCAGGACAGAAGGAAGAAATCAGCATGCTATTAAGGAATGGTAAAATAAGGACGTAGAAGGACGGTCTATTGTGTGGCTGAGGGTCCGGGCTTCCCCAGAAAGCTCTCATCCCTCTGGTTGGGAAGTGCTAAATTACATTGTTGGAAAACACACTTGGATGGGTGACTTCTCCCAGGTCTGCACACACTAGGTGAAACGTATCTATTGACTTACAAGCTGAAATCATGTGTCAAATGCAATCCGGTATTTTTGTAATAATAGCTAGCAGTCATGGCTGTAAATTATTTATGGAGAGTATTCAGTGCAAACAGGTTAGTGCACACACCCTCTTCAGCTTGACTGCCCTGGTTTTAGATCACGCAGACATTCAACTCCTCAGAGATCTGCTCTTATCACTGCAAACCCTAAAAAAGGGCCCAAACTGCAGTCAGTTCAGCCACCCATGGCCACCTAGCAACTTGCTAAAGCTCTACCTCAGGGTTCAGTGAGTAAACACGGTCCCTCTGCCCCCTCTCTCACACCCGCCTGGCCCTGGCGATGTAAGGTAATATCAGACATGAAGGCAGATCGATCTCCAGAGCAGAGGCATGGCTGTGCTCTGCTATCTTTGTGCAGAAATATGGAAGAATGTGCACAGAAAAGGCCACTGGTGATCTTAACGCAAGCTGACATTTCACTAATGCCATGTTTCTGAGGCTGGAAAGAGCTGGCTATCCGGCGAAACCCTCGGTTTAAATTTAAATAAGCGTGGCACCCGATTGCAATGCAGGGCCTGGATGTCCCCTTCTGCCCTGGACTGTGTCAGCCATGGACATTTCCATTTCTTCCCGGTGATCAATGCAGGCAGGTGGACTCCTCTGCCGTGCCACACGGATGGCCAGAAAGGTTACAGCATCTCTTACATTTTAAGAATTAAAGTCACAAGGGAAGGCAAACTCTCTGTTAATATTTCAGGAAGCCTATTCTGCCTCCCCCATCAAACAGGCAATTAGTGAGATATGGACCTCAGATGTCCCAGGTCAGATAACTATACATTTCACTGTATCTTCTTTGTCCTTTAAGATGAAAAGATATCACAGTCTTTCCACCGCTTAATATGGGAGAACTATTGTGTCACGAGAGATCACAGCTTTTATTTTTGGGCTAACAACAGGAAGTGGGTTAAGCTATCTGTTCACCAATTTATAAACAGATTAAAGGGTGCTAGCACAACAGCTGGAACAAAATTCAGAAACATGAGAAGCACCGCAAAGTGGGAAGAGCAGAAAACAATCTGCGGGTTCTAGAATCAGCTTTCTGTAGGATTGGATAGCAATGGTTTTTCTCTCATGTGGTTTTGGAGAGCGTTAGAAAGCAATTGATGATGAGGTCTCTGTAGCTCAAAGAGCACAGCGCCAGGAATGAGGGGCTTTGGTTCAGTGACGTCAAAGCCCGAGTGACATAGGAGCATTCATTTAACTTCTGTCTTCATCTACCAGATGGGGGAAATAAAATCCTCCCTGGGCATCATTTTGTAGTACGGACAAAGTGACCTATTATAAGGAAAGGAGGTTATGGTAGAACATTGAGTGGTGGCCTCCCAAAAGATACAGCCATTGTTTAATACCTGATGCTTGTGACTCTAACCTTAGTTTGGAAAACAAACAAACAAACAAACAAACAAAAACCAAAGAAGCCTATTCTTCAATGATGTAATTAAATTAAGGGTTTGACAGTTAGAATGGCAAAAATGAACAAGACAGAAAACAAGTGTTGGCGAGGCTGCGGAGAAAGGGGAACCCTCTTACACTGTTGGTGGGAATGCAAGTTGGTGTAGCCTATTTGAACAGTGTGGAGATTCCTTAAGAAATTAAAAATAGAGCTTCCCTATGACCCTGCCATTGCACTACTGGTATTTCCCCCCAAAATACAGATGTAGTGAAAAGAAGGGGCACATGCACCCCAGTGTTCTTAGCAGCAATGGCCACAATCACCAAATTGTGGAAGGAGCCAAGACGCCCTTCAACAGACGAATGGATAAAGAAGATGTGGTTCGTATATATAATGGAATGTTCCTCAGCCACCTGTAAGGTGATATACCCAACACGGATGGGACTGGAGGAGATTATGTTGACTGAAGTCAGTCAAGCAGAGAGAGACAATTATCACATCGTTTCACTCATATGTGGGACATAAAGAATAGTGCAGAGGACCACAGGGGAAGGAAGAGAACACTGAATAGGAAGAAATCAGAGGGAGACGAATTATGCAAGAGTCAGACTCCAGGAACCGAACTGAGAGTTACAGAAAGGAGGGGGGTGGGGGGATGGGGTCACAGACGATGGGTGTTAGGAAGGGCACGTGATGTGACGAGCACTGGGTGTTATACACAACTAATGAATCGTTGAACACTACAACAAAAACTAATGATGTACTATATGCTGCTAACTGAACATAATTTTTTAAACCCCCCAAATAAAAATAAATAAATTAAGGGTTTGAGAGGAGAAGACCTTCCTGGACTTTCTGCCTAGTCTCTGAATGCAATGGCAACTGTTCCAAGAGGCACAAAGAGAAGACAGACACAGCAGAGAAAGTCATGTAAAGAGGGAGGCAGAGCTGGGTGGGGTGCAGCCACAGGGCAAGGAAGCCAGCTGCCACCAGAAGCTAGAGGAAGCCAGGGAGGAGCCTCCTCTAGAGCATCAGGGAAAGAGAGGCCTTGCCAACACTCTGATTTGAACTCTGTGCCATAGCAGCCACAGGAAAATAATTATTCAGACTGGAACCAGAAGGATGAAAATCTCTCTCACCTCTGGCACAAAATTTTAAGTGCCCCCCCCAATCAGTAATCAGAATAAATAATATTTTAAGGTGACATTTTAAAAAATCAAAATCAATGCTAAAAAAAAAATCCATGGTGACAAAAAACACTCAGATTGCTAGATTGTAAGAGATTTGTCTTTGTTATTGAAGACATGCCCTCTCAGTCTTATGATTTTAAGAAACCCGATGATGTGAGGCACCATTTTCTGGTTAAAGCGTCTCACCAAGAAGTATTAAGTGTTAAGTGTTAGCTAGTTTTCAACTGAATTATGTTTTGGAGATTGGTAGTTTCAAAGCCCTAATGAATGAAAATACGAAATCGAATGCTAATCGAAAAGAAAATCTTCATGTATGGGACTGTGGTTCTGGTCTCTGGCTGCACATTAGAATTACCTGGAAGATTTATAAAATCCCAGTGTCCAGGCTGTGCCTTAGAGAAATTATGTCAGGATCTCTGGAGGTGGGCCCCCAACGTGAGTTCTGAGAGGCTGTAGGAAATGCCGGGACCACTCGGGCTGGGAAACACAGCCTTGAATGGTGAGTGAGGGTGAAGGTGGTGTTAGGGGTTCTGGAGGCTAAGCCTTGTGAACCACAGCCTGGTACATTCTTTATATGACAAAGGGTAAAAGGCAATTCTGAACCACGTCAAAAATTATGCACCAATCAGGGCTTAAGTTTCTTTTCAACAGTTGAGAGGGTTGTCAATGGTAATTCACAGGGGAAGGTAATAGTGACTTTAGTAAAGCTTGTATAGGTTTTTAGAGTTTGCAAACCATAAAACTCTCTTCCCCTTGGTCCCCAGTGTGACCTATCACACATGGTTCCAAGTTTCTGAAGTTTATATCTTTAATGCTTCTTCACTGAAGTAGGGCGAATGGTACCCTCACCCCCATCCCTGCAAAAGATACACTCACTCAGAGCTGAAGAATCTTTGCAGATATAATTATGAAAAGGATCTTGAGATGAGGAGATGATCCTAGATTATCCCGGTGGTCTTTCAATTCAGTGACAAGTGTCTTTAAAAGAGATGCACAGAGAAGTCACAATCATTGAGGAGGAGGCATGTGAAGAGGAAAGCAGAGAGGCAGAGAGAGGACTTATGCAGCCATGAGACAAGAACGCCAAGAGTCACCAGAAGCCTCCAGAGGCACAGATTCTAGGATTCTGCCCTAGAGGCTTTGGAGGGAATGTGACCCAGCCGACACCTTGAGTTTGGACTTCTGGCCTCCCGAAGGATGAAAGAATACATTTCTGTTGTTTTAAGACAGTTGCTATTGTATGTATTGTATGTATGTATCTTCCTATTACTTCCTAGAACTGAGAAGCACCTCATGATTTGGCCCCCCCCCCACTGTCTTTCCACACTTACCTCCTGCCAGAACCTTGCATGTCCCTCTTCTGCTCTCCCGTCTCTGACCACGCCTCCATACCTGGGCTTACAGCACCTGAGTTTACACCAGGATGACTGTGCCCCCCTGTGGTTGCACCTGCTGCTCCCCTGAAACCGATCCCCTTCCTCTGCCATAAGGCCTGGTGGACTCCTCAGCCGTGCCCAGTCCCAACATCAGCTTTGAAGCTTCTTAAACCTCCACGCATTCTGAGCCTGTCCTGTCTGTTCTCCAATGGCCTTTTATATAGTTATTGTACTCTCTTATTACAGTATACCCAAACATTTCCTCCACAGCACTCTCAACTCCTTGACAGAATAGAGGCTGATGCAACTTAATCTCCAGTACCTAACACACCTTCTGCCTTCTTAATAATAATCACTCGTTAAGCAAATCGTTTATTAATATTTCATCTAATATTTTCAATGTTAAGTGAAATGCAGGCTACTATTATCATATTTTTACAGAAGAGAAAATTGAGGAACAAATGGGTGAGTGAATTTTTCTAATTCAAACCTAAAAGCTTGACTTCAAATAAAAATACATATTCAGATATATATGATATATTATTATATATATTATTAACCACATATGTATTTAGCTATATATACTTACCAAATATATATTTGAATATATATACAAACATATATACTTGACCATATGTATATAGAGAGATAGATATGTATTTAACTATATATATTTAACCATATATGAATATTTTTATAATAAGTCTCTCCACAACACGTATTGCCTCATTGCTTTCTTCCTGGTGATAAAGCTTATTTATGTATAAGTCTTACTTCTAGTAAGTTCACTGAGAGTGGGATCCAGGTTGTATTAAATATTTTGCCATCCTGGGTCTTCTAAATAGCAATCATTAGGTATTAGTTGAATGGATCAGCGATCATGGCAATGACTGTAGTTAAAATATTTCTTCTGTATTTATATAGAATTTCTACATGAGGTTGTATAAAGTCACCTCACTAATGGCTATAAACATGAAATTCCCAGCCTATTACATGTTATTTTCTTCCCTGTTTCAGGGGATGAGGGGCTAGTTAACTGGGTTGCTATTTCATTCTGAATGTTTCCCTGCTGCTCTGGTGATGCAGCTGGGCTTATCTTTTTCATTGATTTTTCAGAAAGTTAATAACAGATAGAATCTCACTTTCGGGGCAAGTTGAGTCAAAGCAGTATAGATGCTCTTATGGAGATTCTCATGAAGAGGGTGCACTCTGACCTCTTTCTTTCTTTCTTTCTTTCTTTTTTAAAGATTTTATTTATTTATTTATTTGACAGACAGAGATCACAAGTAGGCAGAGAGGCAGGCAGAGAGTGAGAGGAGGAAGCAGGCTCCCCACGGAGCAGAGAACCTGCAGCAGTGCTTGATCCCAGGACTCTGAGATCATGATCCAAGCCCAAGGCAGAGGCCCAACCCATTGAGCCACCCAGGTGCCCTGACCCCTTATTTCTGAGGCCACCATGGGTAGGGATCATGCCAATGAGAGTTGCAACTTTCAGTTACTCCCAGCATAGAAGAAACCATCATCCAAATTCTAACTATGGTCACCATCAGACAGACAGAGGTAGAGGCCAGAACAAAAAGCAGATGAGAAGCAGGAGAAGTTAAGCAAGGTCGGTTGAAAATGGGCAGAGGTTCGGAGTTGAAAAGAGACAGCAGTTTAAAAAGGGGTAGAATGGGAAGTAATGGCAAAAGACAGGAAAAAGAGAGAAAGGGAATTTCCCAGGAGACTGGAAGGAGCCTTGAGTCCACCCTATCATTGAGCCAGCTTAGGAAGTGACAGTAAATATTTATCAAATTTGTGATAATTGGATAATCTTCTCCATTTATTTCATAGGCAAGGAATAATTTCTCTGTCAAATGCTTTAGACCAAACATCTCTGAAGAATAGTAAATAGACCACATTTTAAATGCTTTAAAAACAGATGGTAGGTCAGCAATGGGTGTTCGATTGCATGGGTGTTCTTGGGGCTTTGTTTACCACTTGGTTGTACTTGGTAAGATAAGTGAGGTGACACATGCACAATATGTTGGTGATGTGTTCTAGGCAATCCATAAAAGAAAATAAACCTGTGGCTTACTAACTGAAATTGTTCATTTTCAACCAAACAACTAGGCTTCTTTTTCATGCAAGTGTTATTTACTTCCATAAGTAAATCAATCCATAAAAATGAGCTGTATCTTACAGAAAACTATTGACATTTACTGAAAATTTATAAGGCATTTCCCCCATAATTATGATGCTATTCTGGGCTATGCTTACAAGTCATTTCCCCCCAAACTCCATTTAAACCAGGACGTATACACAACTATAATACTAGACTGATGACAAGGTAATCACTTGTGCATGTTGTCACCATCCCATAAGCATTTATTGAATGTATACTATGATTGGGCTATCATTGGGCTCGTTTCTGGAGAGAATGAAAAAAATTAATAAAATAATTTCATGTTCTTAAAGAGTTTACAAGTCAAGTTGGAGATACAGAAATATTTGTAAGTATAATATATGATATGGTATGATATGCTGTGCCATAGATGAAAGGTATGCCTAGTTATGAAAGTGTTGGTTCCACCATAGGGGCATAAAAGGGTGAAACAAGAATACTCTCATTATGGGGTGCTGGGGTGGCTCAGTGGGTTAAAGCCTTTGCCTTTGGCTAAGGTCATGATCCCAGAGTCCTGGAATCGAGCCCTCCATCAGGCTCTCTGCTCAGCAGGGAGCCTGCTTCCTCCTCTTTCTCTGTCTGCCTCTCTGCCTACTTGTGATCTCTGTCAAATAAATAAATAAAATCTTTAAAAAAAAAAGAATACTCTCATTATATTGCAAACAAGGAGGGTATTTATTAGTAGCGCTGAGGAAATATGCTGTTCAATGGCAGATCTGCATTTGTAGAAGATATTTCTTAATGTTCAGTTATGATTTCATACTGACCCATTTTAGTTTGAATTTCTAATATTTTGTTATGTCTCTTTTTTTGTGATTTATCCAGGGGATTCTTCAGTGTGTATGTGAAGAAAATATGTATTCTATTCTTCTTGGATAGAATGTTTTATATATGTATGTTTTAGAACCATGTATTCTGAAGTATGCTTCAAGTAAAAAATGTTGTTGAAAAAAATAATAACTTTAACTGAGGACACTCATTTAAAATAAAGCATATCAGAGAGGAGGTGGGTGGGGGTTGGGTGAAACAGGTGAAAGAGATGAAGAATACATTTATCACGATGAGCACTGAGTAATGATGTATAGAATTGATGAATCACCATATTGTACACTTGAAACTAAAATAACGTTGTATGTTAACTATACTGAAATTAAAATTTTTAAAAACTAAGAATAAAGAAAACAGATAAAGTAGGTTCAGAACCATGTATAAGGACTTAGCTCAAAATTATGACTTTTCTCCCTTTGTAAAAATAGAACCCAAGGCCATACTAATAAGTCCTGGAAAAATAAAAACACTTGGTTGAAAACATACAATGGGTTAGTATAACTTCTAAAATATAGATGAAGAATTTAGCAAAGAAGCAAAGGAAGACCATGGGGCTTGGGAAGAATGATATGTAATGGAAAAGCATGAGCAAAGCATGACATTGGGAAAATGGGGCATGGATCTACATGCAAGTATGGACCCTGAGTCCTCCCCTGAATAATGAGGAACATATATCCTGATAGGTCAGCATGTGTTTTGTCTCTACTGAGTTGGCAATAAAAATGATAGTGTATTTAAAAAGAAGGTGGATTCTGGAGCCTGACAGCCTGGCTTTACATCTTACCACCAGTGGGATCCTAGCTAAGGTACTTAAACCTCACCATGTTGCAGTTTTCCCACGAGCAAAATGGGGGATCATAAAAATACTCCTAGTTCTGAAGCACATATGAGTTAATAAAAGGAAGGTCCTTGAAACAGTGCTTGGTGTTGAGAGAAGGAATTCACCACTATCCCTGAACATTCTTGTACCTTCTTGCTGGACATGGTGAGAATGCAAAACTCTGATTGCTCTTTACTGGGGACACCTTTCAGAGTTACATTTACATTAAGCAACTTTGAGAAATGAGATAATGTCTTCTGGGACAGAGAACATGCTTGATTACTGCTTGCTATAAAACAGTAAGGTCCCCAAGCCCAGTGTTCTTCTCTGGTAGTGCAACCAATGGCAGGTCCAAGCATCCATCTGGGCTCATACAGCATCATACCTGTGGGACATGGGGGACAAGTGAAGATGAGGCAAAAATGATGCTTGTGGTGCTTGCTCTCCTATACGTAATAGAAACCATTGTCTCTGACCGGGAAATCTCTCGTCTTCTGCCAGCATCCATGAAAGAGTTACAGGCTAAATGATTTTAAGTAGGATAAAATCAAATCCTATACTCAACAGCTGGAACATGGTAAATATTAGTTTTAAGAGGGAGACTCATCACTGGGAGCTGGAGAAGTGTAAAGACAAGATAGGCAGCTGAGGGATGGGACTGACCGATGAATTAGGGAGGTTATTCTGGGACTGTTTTTGGTTCATCTCTTCTACTTCCTCTTACTTGTCTTCCTCCTTATCCATCATTAATACCAGGAGTGTTTGTACCAGATTGTCCTAAAATTGTGTACTGATGATACGATCTGCACGCAATCTAATAGCTTAAAACATAATCATTTGCAGAGTGAGAATAATTAAAGGGTTTTTGCCATGGGATTTTAACAAAGGGATGGGATAGTAAAATTTTACCTATGATATAGAATCTCCTTTGCATTGGTTTTTAAAAATATACTAAGAAAGACAGATCTCTACCCAGAGGTTACTGAAGGATCATTGGGGATGTAGAGAAACAAAGTAATGTTTATCTACATTTTAAAAATATACAAGGATCAAGCTATCTTGGACATTTCCCTAGAGACACAAGGACAAGTGGGGGCTCTGGAGTAAAAAGCCATACAGGAAGGAAGATGGATCCTAAGAAGGAAAAATGAGGGCTGAAGACAAAGCTGGCTTACACCTCTGCCTTGCGCAGGCAATATAGCCTATCTCATCTTCCCCTTCCTGATGCTCCCCTCTTTTTTCATCCCCGCCCCTGTGTTTTCACGACATCTACCCTTGAGGATAGAGTTGATACCAAAGCATAGTAGACTAGGGAGGAAGGTGACAGGGAGAGAAGGGTATGTGGCAGAAAAAGAATGGGCAGCTGGGAGGTCACAAGTCCATCGGAAGTCTCTGATTATGCACAGGTATCAGGGCAACCTGCATCTTAACTAAAATCTTCAGTGACATAAAATCTGAGGAGAGGATGCCAATTAATAAAGCATTATTGTTTTCAGACACTTGGAATGGATGTCCATATTTTTTTCAGAGGTACTTTCTCAGAGAATAACCAAGGTTTACATTTTAGGCTCATTACTGAGACCACACCTTGACCTAACAGAGAGATCAGTGCACCGGGGTCAAAAGACCTGAGGGGTTTTCTTGCCTCTGTCACCTCCTCATCCAATGACCTTAGGCAAGATGCTTAGCCCGAGCTTGAGTTTCCTCTTCTCTAAAAGGAAGGTAACAGTATCTAACTCACAGGGTCCCAGGAGCTTGAGCTAAGAGAATGCATGCAAAGTTCTTGGACACTGTGAATTGTGAAGTATTATATAATGAGAAAAACAATACGAGAGAAATTCACTTTCAGAATTCAAACCCATAGATTTCTGTGTAAGAATATTTTGAATATATTGTGCTAGCTGTGCAAATTAAGAAATAAGATAGACAACATGACTGTATGTCTTTACACATATATGTTTAAGTACCATAAATATGAATATTTTGAGGTGATCCATGTGTTTAATGGTACAGTGTGGACCATGAATTGACTCTATTATTTTTCTCCCAAAAATGACCTCAGAAGCTTCTCAACGTTTCTCAGAATTTGAGATCCATAAAACACTATCCTTTTGGACTATGTTATCAAGGGTGTATAACTAGTCTGAAGACATGAATAATTACAGATGGCTGTCAAAGTAATACCTCATTCTTCTATCAAACCACTCTGCTGGTAGCAAGGCTCTACCTGTTCCTCCAAGTTATGCTCATGTTTTAGTGGCCAATACAGATAACTCTGGAAACCAGAAATAGTTCACATCATAACTTATATGAGACTGAAAGAAGCCAAAAATCGTTACCAACATGGTAGCAACTATATTTGCCTTTTTAAAGAGGGTTGTCAGATTAAAAATAGGTTGCCAGGATGCCAATTTAAATTAGAATTTCAGATAAAAACAAATAGTGCCCATAAAATACAATGTCTGGGACAGGCTTATACCAAAATATTATTCATTGGCTTTCTGAAGCTTGAATTTAGCTGGTATCCTGCTTTTTTATTTCTTAAGGCCGGCGGCCTTAACTTGAAGGGGCAAGATGCTTCAGGACCCTGTGTCTTGATGATCTCACCATATTGAATTAACTTCAGGAGGTAAACAGCTCTGTCCCTTTGGCCTCTGCTGGACTTTCTATTTTTCCTCATCCCCTCGACACTGTGAAAGGAGAGATCACATATCCTGTACCCAGACCGACCGTGCCTGCAGTAATAGATATTAAATCACATGCTTGCCTGAAATCATTTAGAATTCACCCACTACATTTTTATCTCCTTTGGAGAAACCTGAAAATAAGCACACAGGAACTTTGGAACAAACATTACACAGCTTTTTTTTTTTTTTTTTTTTTTCTGTAAGAAAGACACAGAATCTCCCAGAAGCTCCAGATTCTAATTCTACCCAAATGAGTAAAGGCAGTTAATGACAACTGTTTACATTGTCTCGTTTTGACATTTCTTTGATTATTTTTAAAAAACGATGCCACTGCTACCGAGCTAATTGGAATCTAATTGTTTCCTCGTATGTAAGTGTTCTCAAGCCTCTGTCTCACACAGGTCATGAAATGGTGGTCACAGATCAGCCTCTTGTCATTTACATTGTTTAAAAAATATATAGGGAAAGGGTACTATCCCACATAATTAGCAGACTTAATTAAAAACTGGGCCAAGATATCAGCTGTATCGGTGGCTTGAGAGGCCCGTTAGGCTTAGCTCATATTCTAGGGCCTTCTGAGTAGAATACAAATCTGGAAATATCCACCTTCATTTCCTCCATTAAGCTGTGATACTGTCAGGACTGATCATCCACTCAGGCCTGATAATCAATTGTCCTGAAGGTCTGGTGGAGAGGAGGGGGATACAGGAGTCTGGTAAACTTGCCCCATGATTTATGGTTCTGAATAATAAGCCAGAATTCAAAATTACTTTTGGAGCTCTGAAGGGGATCACCATGTGCTAAGTTCTAACATCCTTAAGGATCACAAGGTAATTTGCAATTCTTCTGGCCATCACATCCGAGAATTTTCATGGGAGATGCATTAAAAGTTTTTTTTTTAAATAAAAAGCAAAAAAAGTAATTGATTCAGCTTTTATTAAACTGCTACACCAAATGGATGAGATGATAGAGCACGGTAATAAAATGCAAACTGTCCTTTTTGACAGCTCTTTAAGCTGAAATTGCCCAACTTTTTGACAATTGCAGTATAGTTACATCAACTGAAATTTGGGTAAATTAAATATTCTTCCCAAGACTACATGGTTGCACCTGTCTATTTTACTGCAAATCATCCTTAACAATAAGAGAGGGTATTCTAATTATTTTGCACATGGTGATTTTCATGATTCCTCAGAAAAATTATAAATATTATACATTCATAAAAACAAAAGATACATACATTAAAGGTAGAGAGGATGCCTCCATTTCATGGAGTTTTTTTAGAAGCACAAACCTCCAGGAAGGTTTTGAGGAATTTATAATACAATTACAGTATGATCACTGATGATACAATCAGGCATAAAATCTAATGAAGACACAAAATCTGGGGACTAAGGAAGGTAGTATGTTTGGGGGGAAAGAAAAGAGCGATCAGGAGGCCAATGGCTGTGGAAAGCTAAATAAGGTGTTGACTTAAACTCTCCCTTGTTAGCAACTAGAAGAGAGAGGAAAGCAAGCACATTCTAGAGTTCTCGTCGCCAAGTGGTAAAAGTATTCCAGTTTCCCAGGAGAACCACCATTGGCCTTTATCCCATCCCCCAAATGAACGTGGGAGAATGCTGTGATGTCATTAAGTGTGTCCTGTGCCTGGACTTGACAGAAGTCTGGTGTTTCCAAGCAGCTTTCAACACTGGACTGGAACCGAGGGACCTCAGAGACCAGACGCTCTCAACCTCCTCTCTCCCTGGACCTCTAGAAGGCGCGCTCTTCAAACATGTCAGCCATGGCCCACATTTGTAAAAACAATACTCTCCTTCCTAGGTGTTACTCTGATGTTTTTTATTCTATTCTCCAGCCATGGATTTTTAAAAGCTTTGGTGAAAGCCCTCTAAGTTGACTTTTTGAGTCACAAATAAATGGATGGAGACCCATTGTTTGAGAAACCTGCACTGGTAAACAGACAATTTTCTTAAAATACAGAAAAATGGTAAAATGTAATGTGTTTTGTATTCATATAAAAATGTGTAGGTGTGGATATATTGAAGTCTGTATATATCCACAAACATGTACGTCATATCAAAATATATATGTAAAATTTTACAAATGGGGTAATAATGCTTAAACTTATGAGAAACCCTGAAGAAGGTCCTAATATATCCTTTAATTATATAGTTGTGTTAAATCTATATTAAATGTTAAAATGGTGGTATATATCTTTATTCATTTCATAAATTTTATCTTGTCTTTTAACACAAAGGTTTTTTTTTTAATCTTAAAAATATTTATTTATTTATTTATTTATTTATTTTAAATTTTTTATTTTTTATAAACATATATTTTTATCCCCAGTGGTACAGGTCTGTGAATCACCAGGTTTACACACTTCACAGCACTCACCAAAGCACATACCCTCCCCAATGTCCATAATCCCACCCCCTTCTCCCAAACCCCTTCCCCCCAGCAACCCTCAGTTTGTTTTGTGAGATTAAGAGTCACTTATGGTTTGTCTCCCTCCCAATCCCATCTTGTTTCATTGATTCTTCTCCTACCCACTTAAGCCCCCATGTTGCATCACCACTTCCTCATATCAGGGAGATCATATGATAGTTGTCTTTCTCCGCTTGACTTATTTCGCTAAGCATGATACGCTCTAGTTCTATCCATGTTGTCACAAATGGCAAGATTTCATTTCTTTTGATGGCTGCATAGTATTCCATTGTGTATATATACCACATCTTCTTGATCCAATCATCTGTTGATGGACATCTAGGTTCTTTCCATAGTTTGGCTATTGTGGACATTGCTGCTATAAACATTCGGGTGCACACCCAAAGAACAAATAATCCAATCAAGAAATGGGCAGAAGGGGGCGCCTGGGTGGCTCAGTGGGTTAAGCTGCTGCCTTCGGCTCAGGTCATGATCTCGGGGTCCTGGGATCGAGTCCCACATTGGGCTCTCTCTGCTCAGCGGGGAGCCTGCTTCCCTCTCTCTCTCTCTCTGCCTGCCTCTCCGACTACTTGTGATTTCTCTCTGTCAAATAAATAAATAAAATCTTTAAAAAAAAAAAAAAAGAAATGGGCAGAGGACATGAACAGACATTTCTGCAAAGAAGACATCCAGATGGCCAACAGACACATGAAAAAGTGCTCCATATCACTCGGCATCAGGAAATACAAATCAAAACCACAATGAGATATCACCTCACACCAGTCAGAATGGCTAAAATCAACAAGTCAGGAAATGACAGATGCTGGCGAGGATGCGGAGAAAGGGGAACCCTCCTACACTGTTGGTGGGAATGCAAGCTGGTGCAGCCACTCTGGAAAACAGCATGGAGGTTCCTCAAAGTGTTGAAAATAGAACTGCCCTATGACCCAGCAATTGCACTATTGGGTATTTACCCTAAAGATACAAACGTAGTGATCCAAAGGGGCATGTGCACCCGAATGTTTATAGCAGCAATGTCCACAATAGCCAAACTATGGAAGGTTTTTTTTTAAAGATTTTATTTTATTTATTTGACAGAGACCACAAGTAGGCAGAGAGGCAGGCAGAGAGAGGAAGAAGCAGGCTCCCCACTGAGAAGAGAGCCCGACGTGGGGCTCGATCCCAGGACCCCGGGATCATGACCTGTGCCGAAGGCAGAGGCTATAACCCACTGAGCCACCCAGGTGCCCAACACAAAGATATTTTAAATAATCTAAATAATTAACCTAGCTGACTTTTGAATCCTTATAGCTAAGTTCTTCCCAGAATTTTTCTGATAAACTTTCCTCCATTCCCAGGCAGTCTGTGCTCCCAAGCATATGAGGGGGTCATTTATAAGTATCTGCATATCAACCCAGCACATCATTTTATTAGGATATGACTTAGACACAACATAATCATTAGCCTGAAAATTTCCAAATGGCAAGAATTTCAAAAGATCACCCAGTCAGATCTCCCTTGTTACTCGCATACTATTCACTGAATTCTTTTTTCTCATTCTCTGTCACCATAAAAGTATATCAACTCTCTTAAGTCATGTTGTTTGTCCTTTTTTTCCCCTCTCCAAAGAATGTTAGCTTTCCCTCTGTTTTCAAATCTACCATAATTAAAAGAGCCCTGTTGGCTAGGCATGCTCAAGGGGAGATCAGGCTGGCTCACCAGGAAAGACATCCGCAAGCGATAATGCTTGAACTGAGATCAGGAAGAGGTTAGTCTGATAGAAGGGCAGGGAAGGGCATCCCTAAGAGAGTGAAACTTGCCTCAAGGGGGTCAAAGTCATCAGGAATAGCTGAAGTAGATAGTTCCGGCTGAAGAATAATGGAAAGTAATTCTCCAAGTGAAGGCAAGGGCCAGATCAGAAATTTGTTATTTATTACATACGTGGGAGAGAGACTTGGAATGTTTCCAAGCAGAGGACTGACATGATTAAACCTCCATTTTAAAAAGTTCACTTTGACAAAAATGTAGAGAATGAAATGAAGTAGGTCAAGATATGAGGCTGCGAGTTCAGTGAAGAGGTCATGACAATAATCTAAACAAGAAATGATAACGGCTAGGTTAAGACTTTGGTAGAATTGAAGGAAAGGACATGGATTCAGCAAGATGTGACAGAGGCCCCATGGCTGAGCCTTTGGAGACTGTCAAAGTGTGTTGGTGGACAGTGCATGGGGTGAGGCAGAGGCACAGGGGGAGAAGCCTAGAATGGTGCCTGACTTAACCTGGCCACCCATGTAAAAAGTGATGCTTGTAACCCAAGGATCAAACTGTGCCAGAAAGATGAGTTCAGCTTAGCCATGTTGAATTTGGGATGTTTATTGCCATTCTCCTTAGAGAGTTTCAACCAAAGAGCCAACTTTCACTGAGCACTTACTCCATGCTAGATATCATGCTAAGTATTTCACAAGCATAACTTTATCTTCCAAAGACTCTTATAGGAATGACTATTATCATCCTCATTTTACATGTAAGGAAAGAGAAGCTCAGAGAATAAACTAATTTGCCTGCGGTCATAGAGCTGGCAAATGGCTGAGCAGGGACTCCTATTCAAGTCCGTTTGCCCCTGTCCCTGGGTCCTAAGCCTTGTGTGATACAGGACCAGTGAAAGAGACATTCAGTGAAATATCAACGGTAGCTGACGTTTTAGTCATGAGTGGGGCTGCCAGTTAGAAGATACGTAATAGAAAGCAGAGTCCAAGGAAAACCCCAAGGAACACCAACATTTAATATACAGGCTACAAATTAGTGACTTCCATTTGCCCACAGATAGTTTGTTAGGCTAGTGGAGCGTTCTAAAAAACTTGGATAGAATGCCTTCTGGAAGGGATAGGGAGCATTCTGCACTCCCCCGCAGTTCCCACCACCCCCTGTTAACCACCACTTCCACCTACCAGCGCCTTCCCACTTGCTATTTCTTGCAGCGCCCTGGGTCACACAAGAGTTGCAACTCCTAAAGAGAGTGAAGGAGGAAAATCTCATTTGGAAAGAAAAAATCAATAGAGAAAGATTAAAAAAAAAAAATACCAGAGGACTGTGGCTTCATACAAATTGAAACAGGAAGGGGTTTCAGGAAAAAAGGGACAGTCAACCATATTATGTCACAGATGGTCGAGTGAGATGAGGAGAAAATGATGTCTATTGAAGAGAGCAATCTGGTGGTGATTTGTAATCTCGGTAAAAGGCAATGGGGTGCGTAGGAGGGTAGCAATGTCAGATTCCAGTCCAATAAGGTGCAGAGTGAAAGGTATGGAGGAGGTGGAAATAGATGGCTTAGGGTCCTCATTAAGGAAGTGCAAGTGGTTCTGAAGCAAATAACTGCTAGGAGATGTGTGGTCAGATGGGAACTTTTGCTCTCAGAATGGGAAATATCTGAGTGTGATTTTATGCTGAGGAAATACAGCCACAGGGATGATCCCTTGGGAATAGGGGAGAGAGGAGATGGTGAGTGCAATAGTGATGTTTACAAGTGATACTGTGTGCCAGGCATGATAGAGACACTAGGGACAGAGAAGTGAAGTGAGAGATGAAGTCCCGGGGTGCCTGGGTGTCTCAGTCCGCTAAGCATCTGCCTGTGGCTCGGGTCATGATCCCGGGGTCCTGGGATTAAGCCCCACATTGGGCTCCCTGCTCAGTGGGGAAACTGCTTCTCCCTCTCCCTCTGCTGTTCCCCATACTTGTGCTCTCTCACTCTCTCTGCCAAATAAATACATAAAATCTTTTAAAAAGTAAGAGAGAGAGAGAAGATTCCTGTGCTCATGGAGCTTACTTTCCGGAAGACAGCCTATAGACAAATAGAATAAAGTAATTCTAGGTAGTGATATGATAGAGAATGGAAGTCCCCCTTTTTAATTTGTATTTGTTGTAGGATGGCTTTATATTGGGTATTCAGGGAAGTCCTTTCTGAGGACTGACATTTGAGGTAAGACTTGAATGAAAACAGGTATTAGCCATGGATGTTCTCTGGGAGAGCATTCTAGATGGAACAAATAGCCAATGTATACATCTAGGGTTGGTGTGAGCTTGGTGTGATTGAGAAACAGACAGAAACCACAGTGATTCATTAACTATATCACAGTAGGAGATGAAGTCAGAGAGATGGGCAGGGTAGCCCGTCAAATGGCAGAACTTCTAGAGCTCTCGAGCTTCTAGTAGTGAGTACGGGTTTTATTTAAGCTGTGACATGGGAGGGCTTCAAGCAAGGAGAGCTATTAGCTCCAAGCAGGTGAGAGGGACTGGATCCCAGCCCAAATTAGAAGAATGGGCCTTGAACAGACACACGGTCCACTCTTTCACTGAAATGAGCAAAGCAGAAAAGAATAGAAGGAAGTAGAAATTGGTGTTGGTAGTATAGGAGGCAGGTGAAGGAATTAATACTCAAGGACCTCAGTTTTCTCAGTAAAGCTAGAGGCAAGATCATCTGCTAAGAGTGAATGGGGAGATTATGGAGTACAGGTTGTATTAGTCTGTGCTGGACACCATAATAAGATACCATTGAGCAGGTAGCTTAAACAGCAGAAATTGATTTTCTCTCGGTTCTGGAGGCTGAAAGTTCACGGTCAAGGTGCCAGGAAATTCAATTTCTACTGAGTAGGCTCTTTTCTTCACTTGCAGATGGCCAACCACCTTCTTGCTGTGTTCTTCTAAGATTGGGCAGGAGGGTGGGGAAAGTGAGGGGTAAGAGGAGAAGGAGCTCTGGTGTCTCTTCCCATTCTTATAATGACACCAGTCCTATAGGATTAAGGTCGCCCCCGTATGACCTCATTTAACCTTATCATTTCTACCCAGGTCCCATTTCCAAATATAGTCATGTTAGGAACTGGGGCTTCAATATTTGGATTTGGGGTGGGGAGACACAAATATTTGGTCCATAACAGGGATCTGTGGAGAACAGGAAACCTTTGGGGTGTTGAAGAAATGGGAAGTTGAGAATACAAAAAACATCTTCCATCCTAACTTTTTTTCTATATTTATGCTAGATTACTTCACTCTCTCCATAATTCCACACTTTATCTAATTAGAAAATACTTGGGTGATGAAATTAGCCTTAACGTACAATCTCCCACGGCACTCTGAGAGATGAGTCGGATCTAAAGCCGGCTGTAGAAAAAGAGGACAGATAACAGAGAGAAGCTGGGAGAAGCCCCGCCACCCAGGAAGCTGGCATAAGGAAGTTGGGGACACTGCCCAAGGGGAAGGACAGGAGAGAGGGAGATGCCGTGATCTCCTGCCAACGAGGAGCCTGGGGAAGAACAGAAGTGCCTCAGGATTCGCACTGGTTTCTTCTGAGGGAAACGTGACATGCTTTCTTCTCCAAAAGAAATCTTCAACCCCATCTATAAAGTTCGTGGAGCTTATGCAGAACAAATTGGCTTTTGTTTTTTTGGAGATGGCGAGAGCCATGCCCTGTTCTAAAATCAGTGCCTGGAGGAAACCTGAGGAAGACAGCCAAAGGGACACAAGCAGAAGATAACACGAAACTAGCATCGTTTTCACAGGGCCCACCATATTTTATTTTGACCTGTGCTCCTTTAGAAGAGTCTCTGGCATTTGCAGGTCATGAGCACAGATTATCTTAAAGCACTTCTACATCTCTCCTGCACAGCCCCCTGTACCACACTCCTCACCGTAGTGGCAGCATTGCCGGTTCGGCCCTGCTCAGTAGCCTTTCCTGCCCATATCCCAACTCCCTTCACCCCAAATAGACAAGACACCCGATGATGCTTCTCAAAAATCTAAAATCAGAACAACTCCAGACTCTTCTGGTTTGTTTCTTTTCTTTCTTTCGTCGTCTTCTTCTTTTTTAAGATTTTATTTATTTGTTTGACAGAGAGAGACACAGGGAGAGAGGGAGCACAAGTGGGGGAAGTGGGAGAGGGAGAAGCAGGCTTCCCTCGGAGCAGAGACCCTGATGTGGGGCTCGATCCCAGGAACCTGGGATCATGATCTGAGCAGAAGGCAGACACCTAACGACTGAGCCACCCAGGTGCCCCTTCTGGTTTGTTTCTTCACTCCTTCAGGGGAATAAGAATTCACATAGATTCTTCATTTCAACTCCCTCATACCCATTAATGCTGTCCTGACTGTTTATTTCTCACCCTGTGATTTTTTCCTCCCCTAAATGTTCCTTTATATGTAGGAGTTTTCTACGACTAGAGAGAGAGGGGGCTGCCCTGCCTTCCTCTCCATTCCTTGGATCTCCATTTTGGTGTCCTGTGCAGAGTGACCCATGAATCAATGCTGGGGCAGCTGATGAGTTATGAATAAATAATAATTAAGGACCACTTTGACTCACCCAGGTGTTTATCTGCTCGGCTGTGTTATTGAGATGCCAGGGGTATCTAATTTTATAGAAATATTTGTCCATCGAGGAACATATCAATAGATGTGAATGATGTGGCTGCTTTATTTTCAAGGTTCTCTTAAAGTGTTGGCACAGCTCAGGGCTCTGTGAGGGTTTCCCTTGCAAGTGATTACAGAAGTGGCCTGTGGAGAGTGGACTGGGAGGCAAAATATATGCAGGAAAAGTGGAAATCACCAAGGAAAACGAGTGAAGGGGAAATCAATATGAGGTGAAAGGTCAACAAGCCTCCTGCTGTTAGTCTGTCAAAATGTATTTAATGGGTTCATTGGATATTTTTCACATTTAAGAAATTGACATGAGAAAGGGTTAGCTTGTAATAACTTTTTATCTCTCACTTACAAAATAGCTATTTTTTTTTTCTTCTGAGAATTTTACCTCTGATCTCAGTATTGCACTCAGGCCCAGGGGTTTGAGGCCTCAACAGAATTATAATGACAAGCCTTCAACAGTTACAGTAATTATTTTTAAGTAGTTAATTATTTAATCAGAGCCACATTAATTTGTCAAAGCGTAATTTAAAACATATTCATTGAAATTGAATAAGGATCAAATATGGAAACTGCACTATTCAAGGGACTAGTTTCTGGGTCTGATCTCATTGTATTTATTAAAAGCATGTCTTATTTATTCCTTTTTCTATCATCTTTGCAATTAGATTGATCTCCGCTTCTGTCTTCTTCAAGCAGAAGAGTAAAAATAACAGATACAAAAAAACTAACTCAATTCCAGCAATAGACTTTGGTAAAGAACTTCAAAAATAAAAAAGTCTCTCCATGTAAAATCACATTTGTACTATTAAAAATTGCTGTACTCCATTTGATAGCTTTTCCGACTTCTTTAATGCTCCTCCTTTTTTTAGACAATTCAGTCATCATCTTATTATGGGCTCAGATTTTTGCCTTTTTCTAGTATTTTTAATCAAAGTACCTTTAGATACATTCTAAATACTAATTCATTTGATGATTCCTGAGACTTACTGAGAAATCAAGCATTAAACATTAATATCTGGGATTCAGCATGGTGAATTTTTATATATGTTATCTGTTTTCTCCCTTTGTATAAGACTAAGACATTTATGTTCCAGATTTAAATGTCCTTTACACCTGATACCAATTTGGTTAGCTTGGACTGGAATCTTGGCTTTCGATTAGTTCCATTAGTTTTTGTGACAAATGTTATAGAAGTAAAGTATGACTTGGGAATATTTCTTTAGTTCCATTAGTTCCATTAGTTTTTTTGACAAATGTTATAGAAGTAAAGTATGACTTGGGAATATTTCTTTAAAAAATATATATATATACACACATCATATTCTAATATATGATATATAGTATATATAGCTATATTATAATATATATAAAATTTATAAATTAATATATAAGTATATAATATATAATATCTATACATTTATTTATAATTAAATATAAATAAAAATTATTTATAATTAAATATTTACATACAAATAATGTGTATTTTAATGTATAATATATATATCAGAGAGAGAGGGAGAGAGAGAGTAGATAGCCTAGAAATATTTCTTTTTTTTAATTTTTAATTTTTTAAATTTCTTTTCAGTGTACTAGAATTCATTGTTTATGCACCACACCCAGTGCTCCATGCAATACGTGCCTTCCACAATACACACCACCAACCTCACCCAACTTCTTAACCCCCGCCCCTTCAAAATCCTCATGTTGTTTTTCGGAGTCCATAGTCTCTCATGGTTCATCTCCTCCTCCAATTTATTTCTTAAAAATTGCCAATGCCCCCAGGGATATGGCACCTTCACTTGTTATGGCTAATATAAGCAGAGTTCAAAGACATGTGTATAAAAGGATTTTAAAAACTAAAAGCGCTTTATAAATTTTGGCATGGCATGCTGAGATAGGGGGGAGGGGGTTTGGGAGAAGGGGGTGGGATTATGGACATTGGGGAGGGTATGTGCTTTGGTGAGTGCTGTGAAGTGTGTAAACCTGGTGATTCACAGACCTGTACCCCTGGGGATAAAAATATATGTTTATAAAAAAAAAAAAAAAAAAAAAAAAAAAAAAGAAAGGACCAATACCCAACTTTTGTAGCAACATGGACGGGACTGGAAGAGATTATTATGCTGAGTGAAATAAGTCAAGCAGAGAGAGTCAATTATCATATGGTTTCACTTATTTGTGGAGCATAACAAATAGCATGGAGGACATGGGGAGTTAGAGAGGAGAAGGGAGTTGGGGGAAATTGGAAGGGGAGGTGAACCATGAGAGACTATGGACTCTGAAAAACAATCTGAGGGTTTTGAAGGGGTGGGGGGTGGGAGGTTGGGGTACTAGGTGGTGGGTATTATAAAGGGCACGAATTGCATGGAGCACTGGGTGTGGTGAAAAATAATGAATACTGTTATGCTGAAAATAAAAAATAAATTAAAAAAAAAAAAAAAAGAAATTCTAAATAGTACATATAAAAAGATGTCACAAAGGTCAAAATGAATATTTTTACTTTTTATTTTTAGAATATTAAACATCAGTTATTTATTAAACAGAAGTTTACCATCCAAGGGCATTTTGCTAGGTATCGTTGAATTCAAGATGGAATGAACTCAACCACTGCCCTTCAGGGATGCTTTTTCTAGCAAAGAAGCATTAATGGAAACAAGAATTATGTGAAAAGGGATGCGTATCAGTTTTTTACTGCTGTGTAACAAATCGCCTCAAACTTAATGATTTAAAACAACATACAAGGCGCCTGGGTAGGTCGGTTGGTTAAGCGACCACCAACTCTTGGTTTCCACTCAGGTCAGGATCCCGGATCATGAGATCCCGTAACATGCTGGATCCACAGAGGGCAGAGTCCACTTGTCCCTCTCCCTCCT
Source organism: Mustela nivalis (assembly GCF_964662115.1). Taxonomy (NCBI): domain Eukaryota; kingdom Metazoa; phylum Chordata; class Mammalia; order Carnivora; family Mustelidae; genus Mustela; species Mustela nivalis. The sequence goes on along the minus strand of NC_139034.1, from coordinate 60,815,312 downwards.
CCTCGGCCCCTCCCCTTACTTGCATTTGCGTGCTCTCTCTCATTAATTAATTAATTAAAACAACATTTATTATGTCATAGTTTCTGTGGGTATGGAGTCTGGGCACAGCCTAATTGTGTTCTCTACTCAGCTATACAAAACTGCAGTGATATTATCAGCTGGGGTCATGGTCTCATCTGAGGCTTAAGATCCTCTTCCAAACTCAAGTGATTATTGGCAGATTTCCTTTGCCTGCAGCTGCAGAAATCATCACAACTTGCTTTCTGAAGATGGGGAGATGAGAGTCTCTGAACCCAAGAAAACCCTAAGCCTTCTTTTAAAGAGTTCACCTGATTAAGCTAGGCTCCCCAGAGTAACACACCTTTGATTAACTCAGTCAACTGATTTGGAGTCTTTAGTTATCTTTGCAAAGCCACTTCACCTTTTACCATACAACAAAATCAGAAGAGTGTATTCATTCATATTTATTGGTTCTCCCTACACCAAAGGGTGGGGATTATACAAGGATGTGAATCACTGGGCTGCTTCTTACAATTTGGCCTACCACATGCAGAATAGACATTTAAGGTAGTGACAAATGACTAGAGTTTAATAATGGAAAAATAGGATAAAGGAAAGGTCATTTGCACTAGTTAACTATGTTAAGCTCCTTGATGCCATGATTATCAGAGTATTTTTGTGCCAGCTGGAGAGAAAATTCATTTTGGACTTTATATAAACAAAGAGTCCCGAAGCTATATTAAGGAGGAGGTACAATTAGGATACAAAATGCATTTAATTTCAGATGCAATGGTCACCAGGCCCTAGTAAAGGAAAAATTTAAACAATATGGTACTTGAGTGGGAAACTGTATAGATTCTTGGATAGTGGACTCTAATACTTTTTAAGTCATTGGTTGTCTTAGGTTGTGTTTCCCGGACACAAAGGCTTGTGTTCCAATAGCTTATTTGAGAATGTGATTCCTGGAAGCAGGAGAGAGGGACAAGAGAGTGAAGTAGGGAAGGAAAGGCAATAGGAAAGTGTGTTTTGAGTTGGTTATTGCTTGAGGGGTAAGGGGACTTCTGAGGAACTTTATGAAATGGCCATCAGAATTTTTCCCTTGGGGAAGAACCAAGAAGCATTATTCTATTGGTTCTTGGCATCTATAGATAGGCAATGGCCCATGGATCTGAATGCCAAATGGATGTTGATGGTATCAGAGAAATGGAATGAAAGGAGTAAAGGATGGGGCCTGAGGTGAGGCACTAGCAAAAAGCTGGTCCAAACTTGTGCAGGACTGGTGGCCAGAAGTGAGGGAGATACAACATGAGGCTGAGGAGATTTGGGGGAGCACATAGTGGGCATTTGATATGTTGAGCTTCTGAAAATACAATGAAAACTATGGAGTCGTTGTTCAGGAAAATGCTCACATGCACACACACACACAGAGATTATACACACTCAGTTCTTCTACCCCTAAAGCTCATCCGTGGACCCAAGAATAGGCATCTCTGCTTGAGGTTCTTATTTTAAGGATATTTTGACTATATGGGAAACTGCATAGGTTTCCTCAAGGAAAATATATGCCATCTATAAATAATTTCCCCCTTTTCTGTATGTAGTGCCCTCTCTTCAAATATTGTTTTATTCTTCAAAAAGCTCACTTTAACCTCCATTAGTTTCCTCTTTAACAAGTGTGGGTATGCATTCCAAGTTTATCTGGATCCAATACTTGTAGCAGTGATAGAAAGGGGTCATGGGAAGGTTGGGGGTATGGTAAAAGAGCAGAGCCCTAATATCTGAGACTGTAAATTCTAGTCGCAAGAAATTTTCTATAACATGAGCCTTTTACCTCTTCATGCCAAGGCATAACTGATCTCTAACTCTGACTTTGATAAAAATAATTACTGTAGGAATAGGGGACTGGTACAATGGAAGTTTACATATTCAATCATCATACGTCAGTTTCGTTCTATACTAGAATCATCACCTGAGCTTTTACTAGTCCACACCTGAGTCAGTCCTAAGAGAAAAAAGTATGTAAGTGGATCAGTGCAATCTCACAAAATTCAAAAGGCAAACTGAACGCATTTTCATTCTTGTGAAATGAATGCAAAGGATTGCATACTCACTCACAGCTGGGGGAAATAACACATTGGTTTGCAAGACAAAAAGAAATCTCACTAAAATCTTAGGTGAAACAAAGGGAGAACCATGTAAAAAGGAAGATAGAATGAAAGTAATGGATGCTAATGTAGCAGTCAATAAACATAAATACATAGTCACACACACAAAAATAAAACTATAAAGAAACATTAGATTACCTCTTGAGACTCCCATCAGATGTCCAATAAAAAAACAGAAAAGAGAAAAAGAGAGCTCCCTGACATCAAATATGGATTTGAGTATAGATTTGTTGTGGTTGTTTGCTCTTTTGCATTTTTTGTGATGGGTGGAAAAATTGAAAATTTGAAGACGTAAAAGTAGATCAACCATTAGCTGTATAATGATTTTAGAGTCTACAGAGAGAATATGAGAATTGCCATCCAAAATCCTATATTAGTTTCTAGATATAAATCAGGAATGTCAAAATTTGTACAGTTAATAATATTATTCAAATCTCTTTGAAAACTCATTTACATTCATTATCTTTATAACCACTTTTCAAAACCAGTGGGAATGCATTTTGATTCTTTTTCCTACTTCCCTCATACTCCTGTGAGAACCCGCCTGACAGGCCTGCAGAGTTTTTGTGGAGCTGGAGGAATGAATAAGAAATGCCTGTTTTTTGACTTGCTAAATGCTAAAGAACTATACTTAGCATTCCAGACCAACATATGAGCTTTCAAACAAAATTGTAGCCAGCTGTTCTGATCACCTGGGTCACCTCTTTGAGATGGAGCCTCATGCACACCTGGCAAGTATTCCCTTAGACACCTTTTAGCTACCTGTGAGGGATATGAGAGGGCTCACATCACCTGTGAGGGGCTCACATCTAGTAAGTGTCCCTTACAGGTTATAAAACTAAATACTTTACTCTGTAATCATTACAGAAAAGGAACTGATGCCCCGAAGTGAAACAAAGATATTGAAGATGTTGGACCTCATAAGAGACACTCAATTATCTCATAAGGCATATGAAGTTTACCCAATTGCTATGACTGAATGTTTGAGTGTCTAAACTGTGCCCCCATATGTTGAAGCCCTAATCCCCAATGTGATAGTATTTGGGGTGGGCTTTAGGAGATAATTAGGTGAAGATGAGGTCATGAAAGTAGAGTCTCCACAATGGGATTTCCCCTTATAAGTGGAAAATACCAACTCTCTTTCTCTCTCTCTCTCTCTCCACCATGGGATGACACAAGAGGAATGTGGCCATCTACAAATAAAAAACAGGGCTCTCACTACATCTGTATCTTTGGGGTAAATACCCAGTAGTGCAATTGCAGGGTCATAGAAGGGCCATCTGTACCCCAATGTTTATAGCAGCAATGGCCACAGTCGCCAAACTGTGGAAAGAACCAAGATGCGCTTCAACAGACAAATGGATAAGGAAGATGTGGTCCATATACACTATGGAGTATTATGCCTCCATCAGAAAGGATGAATACCCAACTTTTGTAGCAACATGGACAGGACTGGAAGAGATTATGCTGAGTGAAATAAGTCAAGCAGAGAGAGTCAATTATCATACAGTTTCACTTATTTGTGGAGCATAACAAATAGCATGGAAGACATGGGGAGATAGAGAGGAGGAGGGAGTTGGGGGAATTTGGAAGGGGAGGTGAACCATGAGAGACTATGGACTCTGAAAAACAATCTGAGGGTTTTGAAGGGGCGGGGGGTGGGAGGTCAGGGTACCAGGTGGTGGGTATTATAGAGGGCACGGATTGCATGGAGCACTGGGTGTGGTGCAAAAATAATGAATACTGTTATGCTGAAAATAAATAAAAAATAAATAAATAAATAAAAACCAAAAAAACAGGGCTCTCACTAGACCCTAAATTTGCCAGCACCTTTTTGGATGTCCCAGCCTCCAGAACTGTGAGAAACATATATTGTTGTTTAAGCCCTCTAGTCTATGGTATTTTGTTATATCAGCTCAAACTGACTAAGACATCAATTCAATGGCAAGAAACATACTAAGAATTATTTTTATCAAGTAATCATTGCATGTTGAACACATCAAGTGCTATACATATACCAAATTTAAACTTCCTATAATCATTAGTACTCTAACTTTAACCTCTTTTTGTCTACTTTTAAGAAGTATTGCTTTTAAAAAATATTAATTGATATATTGCTAACATTTTCCATTGTATTTGTCTTAAGTGTAAAACAGAATACTCTGGGTGACTCAGTCAGTTAAGCTTCTGTCTTTGGCTCAGGTCATGACCTTGGGTTCCTGGGATCAAACCTCTTCTCAGTGGGGAGTCTGCTTTTCCCTCTCCCTCTGCCCTTCCCCTCCACAGCTCATGCTCTCTCTCTCAAATAAACAAAATCTTTTAAAAGAAGTGTACAACATAATGATTTGATATATGTGGTGTTATGAAATGATCACAATAAATCTAATTAACATCTATCACCATAGATGTTAATTAACATCATCGTAGTTACATTTTTTTCTTATAACAAGAACTTTGAAAATATACTCTCTTAACAACTTTCAAATATTCAAAACAGTAATGTTGGCTATTGTCACTATGTTGTACATTACACCTTCAGAACTTGCTTATCTTATAACTGGAAGTGTTTACCTTTTGACTCCCCATCCATTGAGTGGTGGACAGAAAGGATAAAAAGTGTGTTTCTTGTAGGCAGCATGTATTTGGGTCTGATTTTTAATGTATTCTAATATTCAGCCTTTTAATTGGGGTGTTTAGTTCTTTTACATTTAATGTAATTATTGCTATAGTTGGGTTCAAAATGATCATCTTGCTATTTTTTTTCTATTTGTCCCATCTATTCTTTTCTTTTTTTCTCTTTTTCAACCTCTTTTGGATTATGTAAGTTTGTTTCTTTGATACCATTTTATTTGCTTTTTTGGCTTGCTAGCTATATCTTTGTTTTAGTTTAGTGGCTGCATTATGGCTTAAAGTATCTTTATACTTTATACATTATATGTATACTTTATACTATATATATTATGGCTTAAAGCATCTTTAGTTTATTAGGGTCTATCTTTGGGTGTTTTAATACCATTTCATGTATTATATAGAAACCTTACAATCATATGCTTCAATTTTTCCTCTACCGATCTTAGTATTATTGTCACACATTTCCTTATACAAATGTTATAAACTCCATACCACACTATTATTTGTTTGCTTGTTTGTTTTGTTTAAATAGTCAGTTACTGGGGTGCCTGGGTGGCTCAGTCAGTTAAGTGTCCAACTCTTGATTTGGCTCAGGTATTGATCTTGGGGTCATGGGATCAAGCCCCAAGCTGGGGGCTTTCAGTGGGGAGTCTACTTGGGATTTTTTCTCTCTCTCTCCCCCTGTCCTTCTCCCTCTCCTTTTGCCCCTCCCCCTGCTCAAGTGCTCTCTTTCTCTCTTTCAAATAAATAAACCTTTAAATAGTTCCCTTTTAAATTGTTTTAAATAATAAGAAAAAATTGTACATGTTTACTCTTGTAGTTTTATGTCCAGTATTCTTCAATGCCTACATACAGGTACACATTTCCGTTATCTCTTTTTCTGTTTGAAGGAATTACCTTAATTATTTCTTATAGCTGATGATTAATTCCAGCTTTTATACATCTGAAAAAGAATCTTTATTTCACCTTTATTTTTGTAACATATTTTTGCTGGGTATACAATTCTAGGTTGATAATTTTTTGCTGTCAGTACTTAAAATATGTTGCTCCACTGTCTTTTCACTTGCATTGCTTCCAATAAGAAATATGCTAATTTTCTTATCTTTTTCATGCCCTATGTATCTTTTTATACTGGTTGTTTTTTATTTTTCTCTTCATTATCAGTGGTCAGCATTTTAATTATAATGTGTCACTGTGTTACTCTCATGTTGTACTTTAGATGTGTTTAGCTTCCGGATATGTAAGTTTATAGTTTTCATAATATTTGTATATTTTTCATCATTTTCTGAGGCTCCAATTGCATGTATACTAAAATGAGTCTGTTTTTGTTTTTTGCATTTTTCTTTAGAGAGAGAGAGAGAATGAGACTGAGGGGAGGGACAGAAGGAGAGGGAGAAAGAGAATCCCAAGTAGGCTCCATGCTCAGTGCAGAGCCCAACACAGGGCTCGACCTCATAACCCTGAGATCATGACCTGAGCTGAAACCAAGAGTTGGATGCTTAAATGACTGAGCCACCCAGGCACCCTTATATTAAATTGTTTTTAAATTCTCCCATAGCACATTATTTTTTTCTTTTTGTTCAGGATATTTATGTTTACATTCATGAAAGATATAGGTCTGTAGTTTTCTTTCTGTTAAGTATCTCTTATAATAACTTTGTCTGGCTTGGTCATTAGGGTAATTTTAGCCTCATAAAATGAATTAGGACGTGGTCCTTCTGTGTTTATATTCTGGAAGAGATCATAGAGAATCTATATCATTTTTTTCCTTAAATATTCTGTAGATTTAACCTGTGAAACCCTCTAGGCCTGGTGTTTTCTGTTTTGGAAGGTAAATAGTTATCGGTTCAATTTCTTAAATATATATTAATATTCAGACTATTTATTTCTTCTTGCGTGAGTTTGGTGGATTGTGTCTTTCAAGGAATTGGACTATTTCATCTATGTTACCAAACTCGGGAGCACAGACTTTTTCATATTCCTTCAGTATCCTTTCAATGTCCATGGGATCACTAGAAATGTCCCTCTTCCATTTCTGAATTTAGTAATTTGTGTCTTCATTCTTTTTTTTTTCTTGAATAGCTGGTTAGTGTAATATCAATTTTGCTGACCTTTTCAAAGGATTAGATTTTTATTTTATTTATTTTCTCTATTGTTTTCCCATTTTCAATTTCCTTAATGCTGGCTTTGATTTTATTTCTTTTCTTCTGCTGCTTACTCTAGATTTAATTTGCTTTACTTTTTCTAGTTCCCCAAGGTGGACACTTATATTTTGATTGTAGTTCTTTCTTCTTTTGTAATATATGCATTCAATGGTATTAATTTTCTTCCAAATATTGCTTTTAGTGCATTCTATGAATTTTAATAGGTTGTCTTTTCATTTTAATTTACTTTCAAATGTTTTTAACATTTTTCTTAAATTTTCCTCTTTGACCTATATATTATTTAGAAGTATGCTGTTTAATTACCAAATATTGGAGATTAGCCTGGTATCTTTCCATTATTGATTTCTAGTTTAATTCCATTGTGTCTGAGAGCATACTTTCTATGATGTCTATTGTTTTAAATTTGTTAAAGTATATTTTATGGCCCCAAATGTGGTATTTTTGGTGAATATTTCATGTGAATTTGAGAAGATTGTATGTTCTGATATTGTTAGATGAAACTGTCTATAAATGCTAATTCCAATTGGTTAATAGTACTATTCAGTTCACTTATATCCTCACTGATTTTCTGCCTCAGACTTTGCAATGATGGAAAATCTAAACATGGAAGATGTCAGAAACATACAGAATAATCCTATTCCAAGAGTATACATTTCCTGTAAATCCTATTGCTGGGATTTATTCCCAGAGTTCTAGATTTATTTGATCTTGTATGGAACCTAAAAGACTTTGCATTTCTAGTTTCATAAGTAATGTTGATATTACTGTCAGGGGACCATACTTTGAGAAGCACTGCCTTATACCCTCCAAGTATATTTTAAAGTTCATAGTCTCCAGCATAAATAAACCAAAGATTTGGGGAAAATTGTGTTCAATACATGTTGAATCAGGATGAATAGCAAATGGCTTAAATGGTAAAACATTTGTATCAGCATTAGCCAAATTAGGAGCAAACCTCCTTTGTTTGACCACTACATAGACTTGTATTTATTAATTGCAGTTGGTCTACATTGCAGAACACAGTAAGATAAAATCTGAAACTCTTTGTTTTACTTGATGTGAGGGTTCTTATAAGGATGCTCTTTATTATATTATACAATCTCCTTTTTATAAATACACACAGGGAAAAAATCCCCTCTAGTCCAAACACCAAGAAAAGTTGTAATTTTACTAAGAAATTGAATTGTATTATTTTATTAAACACATTTCACAAATGTTTCCATTTCCTTGTTGATTGTTGACAAGCTCAAATTCACAATGGTAGCCACAACAAGCTATGTAGAATATTATTTGCTTCATTTTTTTCCTGCTCTCATTTTTCTCCTATCTTATGATTAATTTACTTGTTTCTTACAATGTGTAGTAATAGGAAAACTTAAAAAAAAAAGAGTAGATTCTGTCACTTCTAACAAACCTCTTAGGTTAAAAGTTTCCATCAACTTTCAAAACTTATGTATCAAGATAGTATAGTATTGGTATAAAGACGGGCATATAAATCAATGAAACAGAATTGAGGGTCCAGAAATAAACTTTTGTATTTATGATCAATTGGTATTCAACAGAGGTGCCAAGGCAATTCAAAAGAGAAAGAATAGTCTTTTCAACAAATGGCATTGAAACTACGGATTATTCAAATATAAAATTTTCGATCTACACAGGAAAGTTTTCATATCTACCATATAGAAAAAAAACCTCAAAATGGATCAGAACTAAATGCAAGACCTAAATTTATACAGATTTTAGAATAAAACATAAAAAATTGGGGGGACTTTGGATTAGGAAAATATTTCTTAAATATGACACCAAAAAGATGAAGAAAATCTTGGTAAACCAGACCTCATCAAAATTAAAAACTTGTACTTCAAAAAAACATCATTAAGTTAAAAAATGATCCACAAAATGGAATAAAATATTTGCAAATCATATATCTGATAAAGGATATGTATAAAAATAGGTAAAGAATATAACAATGTTTTGCAACTCAGTAAGAAGACAACCCAACTTAAACATGAACAAAAAATTTGAGTAGACATTTTACCAAAGAAGATATAAGAATGGCTAATAAGTGTATGAAAGGTAAATGCAAACCGAAAACACAATGATATGTCATTTTATACCTATTACAAAGATTATAACCAAAAAGAAAGAGAAGAATAAATGCTGGCAAAGATGTGAAAAAATGTGAGCCTTCCTTATTTACTCCTGGGAGTATAAAGTAGTTCAGTCACTTTGAAAATAGTTGGGCAGTTTTCCAAAATGTTAAGCTTAGAGTTACCGTATGATCCTGAAATTCCGTTCCTACATATCTACCCAAGAGAAGTCCAAAGATATACCCATAAAAGGACTTATACACAAATGTTCATTGTGGCGTTATTCGTAATAGTCAAAAAGTGGAACCAACCCAAATTTCAATGCAATAAGTGCAGAAACAAAACAATATAACCACCTAATGAACACCTTTTAGCAATAAAATATAATGAACTTTCGATATGCTATAACATGGATGTACCCCAAAAACATTGTTCTAATTTGAAAGGAGCCAGACACAAAAGGCCACATACTATATGATCCCATTCTTATAAAACGTACAGAAGAGGCAAATCTACGGAGATAGAAAGTGAATTAGTGGGGCGCCTGGGTGGCTCAGTGGGTTAAGCTGCTGCCTTCGGCTCAGGTCATGTTCCCAGGGTCCTGGGATCGAGCCCCACATCGGGCTCTCTGCTCAGCAGGAAGCCTGCTTCCCCCCTCTCTCTCTGCCTGCCTCTCTGCCTGCTTGTCATCTCTCTCTGTCAAATAAATAAATAAATAATCTTTAAAAAAAAAAAAAAAAAAAAGAAAGTGAATTAGTGGTTGACCAGCTGGGGGTGAGAATAGGGATGAACAATAAATAAACACAGGTGACCTTATTGGAGTGAAAACAGTTTCCAGAAATGGATGATAGTGATGGCTACATAATTCAATAAGCTTACTAAAAAAAAAAAAAAATCATTGAATTGTAAACTTTGAACAGGTGAATTTTATGATGTGTAAATTATACAATTCAATAAGGTTAAAGAGTCCAACAACTGTTGTTGGGGAGAAGCACCTCAAGTGGAGTCACCTGGCACTTGCTCTCTAGCTCCTATGGCCCACCACCGACAGACCAGGAGGTGGCACCTTTCTGGGGTAGACCTTGAGTATCAGTCAAGTCCTGTTGAATGTGTAGCTACCACCACCCAGTAGCACTTAGTTGAATAGGGTTCTGAAGCATCTTAAGGCATCCACATAAACAAACTCCCCTAAACCAAATAGTGAGATCAATATATGAGTAAAAGTCCCCCCATGGCCAAGAATGGATAATCAATATGTCAGACCACATTTATGTCAAGTGAAGAAAATCAGAGTGACATGAAAGAAATGAATGATTATACTTTAGTATTAGAGCTTGTCTGCCTCAGGTTATTGTGATGATACTTCAAATATTTATGGAAACAAGGGAATCTTTTTTTTTTTTTTTTCAAACAGTTTAAATTTGAGTAGGGATGTTTCTAGCATCATCCTAGGAAACACTGGTGCCATCAGGAAGTCCTTGATTCTTTGTAAGGACACCAAGCATCCACACATTTTTTATGTAGTCTGATATAAAATATGTGACAGTCCAGGAACATAATAAAATTAAAGATCCTTTAAGTTTCCTTCAGAAACATAAAACATTTTCATATCTGAAACTACTCATTCTCTGTTTATTGTTTCCTTCAGAAAAATAAAACATTTTCATACCTGAAACTATTCATTCTCTTCCTTGCAGCCACCTAATCCCTGGTTATTATTATTAATGGGCAAAATGTGGAACCTAAAATACTATATATATTTCTTGAATTCACGCCTGTTATAAAGGACTATAGTATGGGTTCTGACGAAACAACTGGGTTGTATTCATCTTTGTATCCCTAGCGTTTGGCTAAAGATTTGAATATAGTGCTCAGTATAAACCTGAGAAGGGATCACAAGAGTGACTTAATTCTGTTCATTGACCACATCTGTTCCCTGCCACAATAAACAGTGTTTATCCCTTCTACCATGTGTTCTGTCATTCACTTATTCATTTAACAATATTTGCCGAGCACCTACTCTCTGAGGAATACAGTATTAGGTGGTGAAATTGCAGTGGCAACAAGACATAGTCCTTACCTCCTAGGAACTCTGAAGGACAAAGACACAGAAATAAAATACTCTGTAAAAACCACAGACAATATTAAGTAAGGGGTCTGCATACCCTTTTATAATTCAGTTTTGGGTGTGTCTGCACAGAGATCCAAGCAGAGACCCGAGAGCCTCATTAGGCCAATGGGCAAGAAGGTTAGGTGGGACAGAGAAGGAATGAGCTCACACAGCAAGGTGGTGTGGAGGTTTGGGAAGAATGTAGGCTTTACGTCCTTACTTGGCCACCTGCTAGCTCAGGGACCTAGCCAAATATTTTATTCCCACTATTTTTTTTTTTTTAGATTTTTAATTTATTATTTGACAGAGCGAGACACAGCGAGAGAGGGAACACAAGCAAGGGGAGTAAGAGAGGGAGAAGCAGGGAGCACAATGTGGGGCTCGATCCAACTACCCTGGGGTCATGACCTGAAGTGAAGGCAGACGCTTAATGACTGAGCCACCCAGGAGCTCCCTTTTCTTCCCACTATTTTGCTCATCTGCAAAAGGGGGCTAATGATCTGTGTCTCATTATGTTGTTGGCATGATTAGGGCTATTGTGGCTGGTGTAGACCCTGGAACACAGTTAACACTAAAAAATTGTAGTCATTGCTTCTATAGTCCAAAAATAATTGATACAGCTTCAAAGTGGTATGTGAATTTTTTTAAACATAGTTTTAGTATTTTATTTGAATGATTCTTAACTATGGGCAAATTTTTTTCAACAACTTTCCCGCATTTACAAATCCTAAGTGGCTCCCCATGGCTTATAAAATTAAGTCTAATTAACAGCTGTATTGAAGTATTTTGAACCATTTGTTCATCTGTTGGTGGACATTTGGGTTCCCACTTTTTGACTATAATAATAATGCTGCTGGGAACATATATGTGTAGGTCCTGTGTGGATGTATATTTTCACTTCCCTTGAATAGACAGCTCAGAATAAAATGGCTGGGTTGTAAGGTAACTCCAGGTTAAACATTTTGAGAAACTGCTTAATTATTTTTCAAAATGTCAGCAGCATTTCACACACCCACCAGCAGTGTATGAAGGTCCTATTCTTTGCACACTCATGCCAGTAAAATTGGTACTAATAGGATTTTTTAAAAATTCAAACAGTTTTTTTTAGAGGAGTATGATCTCAGTGTTAAAAACAAAATATTTCAATTTCATAAGTTGAAAACATAAATAATTAGATAAAAAGCAAAATAACTCATAATTTTACCGAATATGTCAGTTGTTGATGTATTAGGACATGCCTTTGTGATTTTTTTTCTCAAACAGTACTCTTTAAAAATATGATTATGGTAATATTGAATACCCAACTTTGGTCGAATATAAATTTAGGGGGCACCTAAATTAAGGTCAGGATCTCAGTTTTGTTATATCAAGTCCCAAGTTGGGCTCCATGTTGTGTGAAGCCTGCTTGAGATTCTCTCCCCCTCTCCCTCTGCCCCTCCTCCACTCATGTGCTCTCTAAATAAATAAATAAATAAAATCTTTCAAAAAATATGAATTTCGGGAAAGGACTAATATGACCAAAGAAAAAAATATACACAATAGCAAACATTACTTACTACTTACGTCAGAAACTGTGTTAATCCCTTTACTTCATTATCCCAGTTAACCCTCAAAGCAGCATTATGAGGAAGGTAATATTATTTTAGCTATTTTGTAGATGAGAGTAATCGAAGTTTCATGAAGTTAAGTTGTTTCCCTAGGTTATATTGATGTATGTAACAGAGTCAGACCTTAAACTCAGGTCTGGAGCTATCCAGGGCCCATTTTATAAACCCTTAAACTCATGTTGGTTATGGGACTTCGCTGGGCTTAACAGATAGGGAGAATTTAATTGATAAGAAAGACATATTGGTTGGAAAATAAATTATGGTATAAAGAAAAGATAATCATGGAATACTTGATGGTTGTTGGAGAGACCACCCTGACTAGAGTTGAGAGGAAGATAGAATTGGATGGGTTGGATAATATATGGTCTACCGTGGAAGACTGAGGGGGTGAAAAATTTCCTAGAGGCAATGAGAATTCAGTGGTTGTCTCTGAGATGGTGAGGTTGCATAAAGCTTCATCCCACAGTGCTTTCACAAGATGGATAGAAGAAAGGAATAACAGTATAAGGAAGGAGTCAGGATGCTGTTCAAGAGCTGATGGGTACAATGAAGAGGAGCAAGACCATGGAGCGGGAGAGGATGGAAATGGACTTAAGGAGCATATTGAATGGAAGGTAAGGGATGGGAAGGGCAGAGAGGAATTCTCCTCATTCTCCACTCTCCACCACTCCACCAGTGAAGAGAAATTAAATTTGGAAAATCAAATAAACTAAGTAAGTTGCTTTGTTTCATAAAATTCTCTACTGGAGAAAAAAATATTAAATTTTCCAGATCTGTCTGGTAGTTTCAAGTAATTTTATTGTAGCTTGGTATTTAATTCTATGCTTCTCACACCAATGTGGTCAATGAATGTCAGTAAGTAACAATTTCCTTTATAAAGGAATTGAGCCCTGGTATTTGGAAGATGAAACTCGTTCACAGGAATCTATGTGATGTTACATTTATGGTGTAGTATGTGTACCTTTCCTAGGGTCTAAGTCATCTAAAGGCCCTAAGTAGGAACAAGAAGGAGGAGAAAGGGGGCTGCTGTGATTACATTCCTGATGGGACTGCAGTCACAGTAGCTTCAAAAGGTAAATGACTCTTTTCCTCGATTTTTGATTTGTGACAAGAGAGTAAATTAAGAAGAATGCAGAAAGCCAAACTTTAAAAAAAAAATGTAGATTCTTAACTTTTCATAGCTAACATTTATTGAGACCCAGTACCATGAGTTAGAAAATAATACTAGTGTTGGAGTAATAATATAACTACTGCTGATAAAACACTTACTATGTAAAGAGCAGTGTGACAAAACTTCACAAATATGACATCACTGATACCAATATGACATGACCTAAGAAGTAGGAACTACTTATTTTTATAGGAAAAAAAAAAACAAAAACTTAAGCTCACAAGTGTAATTAACTTGCCCTTGGTCAAAGGTAGAGAGTTAGAGAGTCAGGATTCACCTATGTCTTGCTCCAAACTTGTGACCATTATCTACTACATAGATTTACCGTACATTTAAGTTCAGATGCTTTGTCGTCTGCTGTCATCTGAGTTATATAATTTGAAATTACAGAATTTGGAAAACACTGTTATTTCTACTTAATTTGGTCATTCTAAACACATTTATGTCCAAGTTGAAATATCTCTTTTTGTCTTTGAGAATAGTAATGCACTTTGTTTACAGAACCATTCAGATATTTTGCAGGAGAGCCCACTCTCAATGATTTTCCCTCAGAGACATGTCTGCTCATTGCCTTCCTACTCTCATGCTCTGGCCAGCCCTCGGTCCTTAGTTCACTCTGTTTCCTTAGACTGACTTGCTCCATGTCCTTCACCCATCCTGTTCCCTCGGTCTGCCCTGCCTTCCCCTCTACCCTCCATCCGTTCTGCTCCCTGCCTGATCTGCCTCCCTCTTTCCTGCCCTCACTTCCCTTGTAAGTCATGCACTCTGTCCTTACCCTGATCTGTTCCCTTTGTTGGAGCTGTTGACCACTCATTCCTATTCCCGCAGTTGGCCTACAATCCTCATTCATCTTTCCAAATGCAAGTTATCTGTCAATGTCCTATTCAAATGCCTCTATTTCTCTTCCTAATTAATTTCCCTAAAATTATTGAATACCTTCCTTGTACCTCTAAAGAACATTAAGCCCATCCCCCATCCACATACACACATTGGTTTGTGTTAATACCTCTTTTACTCATTAGATTATATTTCCATATGGGCAAGAACTAAAATTTACTTATCTTACCTTCACTATGATTGATCTTCATAACTGCAATGCCTAGCATACCTTAAACTGAATTGGTAAGTTTTAAAAGGTCATCTTACTCATTAGTCATGTTTTATTTTATATTTATTCTGCTTGTTCTTCAGTGTGTCTACCATGTGGTTTGCCTATTCTAGACACTATTCTAGCTTGTTTCAATTTTTGACCAAGGTCCCCATTAGGAGAACTGCAACTCTAAAATGCAAGAAAAAAGAAAAAAAAAAAAAGAAAGAAAGAAAGTTCATACCTTAATTGTGTGACAATGACTGGCTGGTCCTGCAGCCCGGATCACACCGACAATATCTCCAGATTCACATTGCAAAATCATATCTGCTTTTTGGGTTTAATCATGATCATATTTAAATCTCTTTAAGTACTACTCTCATCTGAATGCTTCTTCCCAGATGTGCTGCATTATTAATGGAATGGAATTAAATATAGGGGTTTTAAAATGAACTTGCTTCCAAATATATTAGACTTCATCTTCCCATTTTGACATTCCTTATTTCTTGATATTGCTATTTTTCAGAAGTCCTTTTGTCCTGTTTCTTTTTCTTCTCTTGTGTTCATATTATCTATCTAATTAATACCTCTTACAATTAAATTGGCGCCCTGTTTATGATGCTTCTAATATTTGTAGTGAAGACCTTAAGATGTGACTGAATATTGATCCTTCTAGTATCCCTGGATGACTCCTTCTGAATGGATAAACTGCTATTTGTCATGATCACAGATTTTCCCCTACACTTTTTTTTTTTTTTTTTTTCTGAACAGGGCTCCAATCACATTCCATACCACTGCCATTATTCACTTCCCAGCTACTTCAAATTAATTTTCTAGCCAATGCACTTTATCAAATTATTTGCTCTAATTAGGAGCTTTCCACTGTATGTTGATGAACTCAGAGAAAAGGCAGCTTCGGGGACTCCAGGTGTTCGTGTGTGGGAATGGGAAGTGGTGAAGGAAAAAGAAGAAATACAATCCGATGGTAGATTACAAACTCAAAACACAAATCCACATGAGCTTGCACTTGAACGGAAGTGATTTTTTCTGGAAACAAATGTGACAGGTTGGCCAAGTAATTTGTTCAACACAAGTTTCTGAAATGAATTTTAAAGAACACAAAATTGTACAGTGTTTTCTTCAACCTGCAACGTTTGGTATTCTTATTACTATAGAAAAGCAAGTGAAAATAGATATGGAATTCCTTGCAGACTCTAATGCTTGTCCTCTAGGATTTATAGTTTAGGATGGATACTCTAAAGAATCTTTTCAGAACAGCTGTCATTCCTTCTCTTTCTTCAACCAAATTTCTTTTTTTCAATGTTGAGTTAAATGCTGCACGCTGAAATGGAAAAGTCTCAGTGTGACAGCAATCTAACTTGAGTCTTTGTTCCTGATTTGTCCTTTTTTGGCCCAAAAATATTGAGTAAGAAAATCTAATGGGTCCCTTGTGGTTTGTGTGTCAAATTGAATAGTATCTAAAACTATATCTGACTTGAAAAATTGACCAAGGATATCGAGAAGTATTGAGCCTTTATTCTGTAATATAAACTACATAGAAACTTAATGAAAAATAGCTAAGATATATTTTGGTTTGCTACATGGTAACCATCCTGTTATTGGATTTTCATTTGGGATCTTTAATCCTCCCAACAGTTCTATAAATTAAGTACTGCTATCATTCCCATTTTACAGATAAGCAAACTGTGCCCTGGAGGACATAGTTAACTTACCCAAGGTTACCAGGGTAGCGCTCTTGGCACCAAGTGCATAGACGTCAGGGATTAAGCACAGCACAGTGCTTAAGACAGGCCCCACAGTAAAAAATTATTCATTCCAAATTGTCAGTTATGCCAAGGCTGAAAGATCATCTGCTACTCACCTAATTTTAGTACCCTGGGAAGGATGGCGAACTGTGAGAACAGCAATTTTATTAACAGAGTTTTAATCATTAACCCAAAAGAGGAGAATTCAGATTCAGGATGCCCTCTTGTTTTCTTAGGATTGCTCCAGAGTGTTCTGGGGGTCTATTTCTTGCTTCTTGGTATGTATTACTGGATCTTGATTTCTCTCAAGCAGCTGCTCAAAGTACAAGCTTTAAAATAAAGCCTTTTATCACCAATTCCTATGACAGGCTTGACTTTCTTCTACTAGGTTCTGCAAATGCTGCAGAGGTCTCTAACCTGGGTACATCAAGCCTCTTATCTTCCTAGTGGCTATTTTCTGGGCTCTTAGATCACAATGGGTGGTAGGTAGCTAGGACATCTTTTGAAGAGATATTTTTCCCATCTTGAATTTGGGCAATGCCATCTTACTTGCTGTATAAGATCACTAAACATTCTCCAGATAACAAGAGCCCTGGAAAATACTATTAAATCTTTCTGTGCCACTTTTCAATGGACAAGCCTCATATGCCATAGTTAACCTGCTAGTCCATCGCACTCTCCTGATGGAGTTGTTAAAGACAAAGCAAATCATTATTGTCAGCTTGGAAAACTATCTCCGTATGTCTTAGGAAAGACACAGGGATGTGATCAAAGTCAGCATACATCTTTTTGTACTTCACCTACCAGAGTCGAAACTCCTTGAGAGTAGGAACTAAAGTTTTTGTTTTCGTTTTTGTTTTTTTTTGAAGGTCATATGCAGAGTTAAACATAATGAAGCTTGGGGAGTATTTAATATTAATGGTATTTCCATCAAAAATTATCAGATATTCCTTTCTGATGATTTTTATAACAGTTTGGGGCATTTAGATAAAAGAAATACGATGACAACTTGGAGGGAATTCAGAATGAAACAATAAAAATGAGTGAATGGTTAGAGGGAAGAGGGAATCAGTTATGTGCTGGCTAAACAAGAATGAAAGAAGGAAAGGCCTTTGATAAATGAACAGTGTACATATTAAACAGAAAATTGCTTTGTTGTTGGAAGGGTGTTGAGTAAGACAGCTATCACCTCTGGAGCCATATATTTTGGGATTAACTGGGTTTTCTATTACCCTCCCTGATTCCTTTGAATTGAATAGAATTCCCTTGCCCAGTTCTAATTTAATTGTTCCACAGGGAGTCATTTACTGTATTTGGTAGGAGTCAAGGCATTACCCAAGATTTTGTGAGAATACATTTCTTTTCTATTTTCCAAACACTTGTCATCATTCTAAAACTAATAAAAATAAAATATGCTTAATAAGAATTCTAGTTCTCCCAATTCCTAAAAAGAACTCTATGAAATCTTGAAAAGGTTGGGGACCACATGATAAGAATATGAAGAAGGTGGTAAAAAAGAGATATGGTGCTAATAACTAACTTGAAGAATAAATACAGAAGGCTTTGCAATGAATTCTGCCCTACTGGCTGGGGATCCCCATTGTTGTGTTGACCTTGCCACATCTAAAATACTATGGAATCCTGACCTCCATATTATAAGGCAACCACTGATATCAAAGAAAGAATGAAAAGACTTTGAAGATACAAATAAAAGAAATGTGATGATCAGCCAAAGAAAGTTTAATGGGGAAATGATAGCCATCTTTAAATGTCTGACATATGGCCAGAGTAAAACCAAATGGATGGAAATTTCAGCAAGATATGTCTCTGATCAACATAGGAAGAAATGACAAATGATGAACTGTACCATAATGGAAGTGCAGACAGAGGTAATAGTCACTGGAAGGATCAAACCAAGACTGAATGATTATGTGTTAGATTCATAGTTGAGATTCATGCATAGGTAGAAGAGAAGGAACTGAAATACTATTAATCCTTTTCTGAATATACACATTCCATTTTTTCCAAGTAATTATTTTTTTCTATTTTTTTTTTAAATTGAAGTATAGTCGACATACAATATTATATGAGTTTCAGGTGTTCATGGTATTATTTAATTTGTTGAACACATTTGATCTTTAAAATTTTTTACTTAAGTTAACATATATTGTATTATTGTATTATTAGCTTCAGGGGTAGAATTAGCAGAATATAGCTCTCAGTGCTCATTACATCACGTGCCCTCCTTAATGACTATCACTCAATTAACCCATCCATCCTCCCCATGAACCTCTCCACCAGCAATCCTCTCTTTCCTATAGTAAAGAGTCTCTTATGGTTTGCCTCCCTCTCTGTTTCATCTTATTTTATTTTTCTTTCCCTTCCCCTATGTTCATCTGTTTTGTTTCTTAGGTTCCACATATGAGTGGAATGATATGGCATTTGTCTTCCTCTGACTGACTTATTTCACTTAGTATAATACCCTCTAGTCCCATCCACATCATTGCAAATGGCAATATTTCCTTCTTTTGGATGGCTGAGTAATATTCTATTGCAAATATGCCACATCTTTTTATCTATTCATCTGATTTTTAACTGAACCCAAATGAATGATTGAAAGATGTTCAATTGTTGAGGGACATAAATCATCTTAATTTCTATATTATTAAATCTCATCCAATTCCCCCATTCACTTTATATCTCCTCTGTCTCTTTCTTAATTCATCCCTCATGAATTCTCCACTTCTGAATTGTTTTCTCCACACTCCTACCTTTGAACCCATCTCCTACAGTGCTACCAGTGTGAGAGTTGCCCCTGGAGACCCTCAATCAAAATGTGCTGGTGGATCATACCTGCCCATGAGTAAAGACCACACTTTTGAGCACAGCACTGGAGATCCCTGCCTTATAGACCAGCCTCTCACACCTGCCTATCTCACACCTTCCCTTAGAGATCTTCCCTCCAGTAGTACTGGATCTACTGTAATCTCTAAAGGGAAAAATGCTGTCCCGCATTTTTAAGACCTGGTGGGTTATGTTTCAACTGCTTTGAATGCCCTTCCCAATCTTAGTCCACTTTGCCCAGCATTACTTTTTAATCATCAAATAGATGGTCTTTATTAACAATTTCATTGTATAATCAGTCTGTTTTTTCTCCTCAACCATTTATGTTCAGGGCTTCCAAACCAAAATGGGGGGGGGGGAGTAGGCAATTACCTAGTAGAATTGTGTTCTACACACACTTTTTCTCAGTAAGTTCTACTTGATTTTTCTAATTCATGGTTATAAAGTCTAGTATCTATCTTTATAACTGTGTTTTGAGCATTTTATTAAAATGTACTTTTCCGTGGAAATCATCAGATTTTTTTCACAGTTAAGGAGTGTGGTTATATAGTATTCTTTTTTACAAAAAATTATTGCCAACTCATAAATATTTTAACTTATTTTCCTTTTGCCATGCCCTATACTTCCAACAACCCTGATCAAATGCAGAGTATACCTTCTAATGTCAGGCTGGTAAAAATGTCTCTGCCTCTAAAATACTAAAGCAGACTATTTTGCATATCCCACACGAGCAGCACACAATTTTATTTATAATATGTCCAGTTACATAACATTCATCATCCTTGATATATAATTTGTAGGTTTCAAGTTCATTTTAAATAAAACTCTTTGTGTAATGCATATTTTAAAATGGCTCTGGCATCCTTTATGTACAACTACATACAGGTGTAATATCTTTGCTGAACTACAATAAAAGAAATTCCATAAAGATGAATTCAGTCTGATAACTGGAACCCCCAATAGTACATCATAATAATCAAAGCTTTAAATGCAATAATGTTTAGGAATTGAGCTGGCACCAGGGAGACTAAGTCTTCAAGTCAATATTTGAAAATTAGAGCTGTTGTGTGAAATGAAGTGCTCAACTGGAGAACTGCCAACTCCTGAAAGCCCACAGGCAGGAGCTGTGACTGAGGAAATATAGGGTTTCCAAGTGAAGCCAAGGAGGGGAGACAGAAGAGTGTGTCTCCTCCCAGCTCTGGGCTCAGTCCTTTTCTCCATCACTTTCCCTCCCTGTCCATAGGTTCTTTAGCCCAGAATTCCTGTTTTCCTGAGTGAACTCAGTCTACTCTTAGCAGCTCTTCAGTCCCAAGGAAGAACAGAAAAATGAGATTATTTGTTGTTAGATAGTGGTGGGGACTTGGTTTTAGTGTCAACTCCTCTTAAGTATTGAATTATTTTAGAAGATGCAGAAACATATTCAAAACAAAAGTATGAAAACTATGTGTGTTTTGGCATTGGGAGAACCTTAAACTAATTATATGAAAAAAATTCAAATTCGGGTGGAAATATTAGACACATTCTAAATTAAACAGATGGACATTAAGTGTGTATAAGTTTTCCATCTAGTACAACATCTTCAGTTCCTTTTTTTTTTTTTAACCCAACTTTGTATATCAGAAACATGATCATATGCCGACAGATCATATGCCTTCTTGGGGAAGATGGGGGAGAGAAGATCCTGATATTGTTTCAGTCACAGTTCAGGCAGAAAAACAGCACCAGTACTAGGTAATTCGATAGAGGAGATTTTATATGTGGAATTAGAGATAGAAGTGTTGGAGAAGCCAAAAAGCCAAACAGGGAACTGTGAGATAACTGAGAGATTAACAACAGCAAAAAGCAGACGTACACCAAAAGCCTTGACCGATACAGTGACGAGAAGGTATAGCAGGTCTCAGAAGCCCGCCATTGTGCTGAGAATTGAAAACACAATAAAGCGTACCCTGAAGGAACTGTGTACGGATATGCTTTTTCACAGGACAGGAAACCACGTCCTGAGTCTTGAAGTCTCTGTCAGAGATGCTACCCAAGAGTTGGTAGGGAGTTGTGGGGTACAGGGGAGCAATTTCCTTTCCTCCCACCCTCCAGTCTCCCACCAGTGCCTCCCACTGGCCGAACCAGACAGGAATCCATGGAAAGGGACTTGGAAATGTAGTTTCAGGGCTCCAGCACCTAAAAATCACTGACCAAATTACATACCCAATCACTGGCCCAATTACATACCTAATAGAACGAGTAGGCTAGCAGTCATTTGATTTGCAGTTTTCTTTCCCTAAAACTGCCTCCAGTATAGAAAATGTAATCTAATGGTGAAGGATGTGATACAGAGTTAAGTAATACAGAGTTGATCTACTTCTCAACAATGATTCTTTGCCCATTGTGAGTTCCTAGACTCTTGTAAATGTAAATCAGTCTATCAGGCAAATTTTGACTAAAGACTTACAGTGTGCTGGGTGGGGAAGCGGGTGGGGATGGGAGGAGGTGGTTAAGTATAAGTTCACAAAGCAAATGTCAAATTATGTAAGACTTTACAAAATGAAGTGCTCCATTTCACAGTAGGCTTTAGAAGAAGAAGAAGGAGGAGGAGGAGGAGGAGGAGGAGGAGGAGGAGGAGAAAAAGGAAATTCCAAAAAAGACAGGAGAGCAACAAGAACACATAGTCAAGAAAGATCTCATACAGTGATGGGTTTCTGAGCACAGTGTTAAAGAAATGGGTCAAATTAATATAGGGGGAGGAGAAAATATTAGATGTCCCAGGTAAAAGCAGAATAAGTAAAGGCAGGAATGAAGCTGGCTTTTTCTTGAGTCAAAGAGATAACTGTTCAGATTAGAAAAAAGGATATGAATTAGAGACTGGGAGTAAAAGGGAATTGAATTTGTGTGGAATTAGAGGAGTATCAGAAAGACTACAAGATCACATAGGCCAGCAGTTCTTTTCACAGTTTTGTGGCCCCAACACACAGTAGGTATGGTTCAGGGAGGGGGGCAAGTAGAAGCTATTCAGACTTCACTACACCACTCTGCACTCTCTCCTCCTACACCAAAAATCATGGATCTAAGACATCTTCTTGCACAACAAATTCAACCATCTCCGAAATATAATTGTCACTCTATCCTTAAGAAGATTTGAAGGACTGATGGATGAGCAAATATAGGTAAAACAAATATAGTAAAATAATAACAATTCTTTCATCTTTATGTTTGAAAATTTTCATAATAAAGTGTAGGTTAAAAAAAAAAAAACAGGAGGGGAATATTTTATTTCCTTTCTCGGGAGAATATCAGTTGGGAATTTCTTTCTATGATCTCCTTCTTAATGCATTTTAAATGTGTTCCCTCCTTCCCTTGGCCATTCTTTAGTCATATGGTGAATCCCCTTATAATTACTAAATGTATCTGTACATATTTGTGTGAGTCTCTTTTGCCTCCGTAATGAACATATAATTTCTTTAATAAGAACTAGGATGATGTTGACTTATACTTACTCTGTGAATGGTCAAAACATACTCTCCACTTTCTCTTTAATGTCTTGTGAGACCAAATTATTCAACTGCTGCTACCCACACAGAATTTCTTGCTAATCATCAGATACTTGTGTTTTTAAAAATTTCCATACTAATCAACACATGATTATAATTAAGATGACATTTTAGCTCCTATGGAGTGCATTTTTCACAATTTTGTTATTCATGTATATTATTTACTGTACAGTAATGGCAGTCCCCTGTGTTTGGATGTGTCTATTAAATATCTCAATTTATTACATGAATGTGAGTTTCATTTTTAGGGTAGAATGTACTCATTTTATTACAGTAGAACAATAGTTCCAGTAACCCTGAAGTGGAAATGGCATATTTCATAAATAGGTAATAATATCCAAAGACAGTTTTATTGCCTAACAACCTCCAGATTTAAAGTTATATAAATAAAATATCCATTTTCTGTCAATGGCCTACTATCTACAGTCTTGTGAACTAAATCCACCAATTCCATGCATTGATTTAAAATACACAGATTCCAATTACCTAAGCAAAATAGTCAGTTACTCATATGAACAGAAAGGAGAACAAATATTCATCAGCGAAGTCTCATTTCACAATCAACCATCAAGCAGAAGCACACATTTTTACACTTATAACTCAGACTATCTGAAAAAAATGAAGAGTCTTGGACATCATTTCAATTCCATTCACATTTATAGAACTCTTATAAAGACTGTGAGTCAATCAACAGGAGAGACAGAACTGTATAATTCTGTATCCATAGAGCCCATTGTATGATAAAATGGATGAGTTTACCCAGCCTACAAAATATTTTTCTTGGACTCTAGTTCTCAGATATTATACTCTTTCTTCCCACTCCTACCCAAATGTGATAGGCAGATAATGATCTCCCACGGTGTTTATGTCCTAATATCCAGAAACGGAGAATATGTTACTTACAGGGCAAAAGGGACTTTGCAATGTGATTAAGTTAAGGAATTTGAGATGAAGAGAGTTTCCTGGATTATCCAGATGAAACTAAACTGTCACATGTTCTTATAAGAGGTAGGAAGGTTAGAGTCAGAGAAGGAGATGTGATGAAGGAATCAGAGGTGGGAAAGAAAGACACTAGAAGGTGTTACCCTGCTGGCCTTGAAGATGGAGGGAGGGGCTATGAGCGGAGGGATGCAGACAGCCTTTAGAAGATGGAAAGGCAAGGAAACAGACTGTACCCCTGAGTATCCAGAAGGTATGCAACTCTGCCAATGCCTTGTTTTTTGGATTTCTGACCTCTAGAACTGATGGTGATAAATTTGTGGTGTTTTTAGCCACTGAGTTCATGGTGGTTTCTTATAGCATCCATAAAAAACAAGAATATCAACCCTCTTGAACATAATTGACCCTTACTCTATCTACCTTACCACTCTTGGTACTCTTCTCTCACCGCCATCTTGTTTCCCTACTCTTCTCTGAACTGCCTTTACTGGTTACCTATAATGTTGATGTCACCAAATCCCACCATCACTTCTTGGACCTTTTCTTCTTGTCCTTTTTTGAAGCATTTGGCAGGAAACTTCTCCTAACCTGGGTTCTCTATCAGTCAGTTTCCTTTGTTTGCAGTTAGATTACCTCCCTCATTTTCCTCCTAGCAATGGGATGTGCTTTAGGCATCTTCTGACATGACTCCCAATGATCTCCACTTCCTGGTATTCACATCCTCATGTAATGCCCTCTTCTTGAGCATGGGTTAGACCTAGTGACTCATTTCTAATGAATAGAATATGTCAAAAGGGGTGGAATGATACTTCTGAAATTAGGTTACAAAGAGACAGTGACTTCCATGTTGGCATACTCTCTTGTTCTTTCCCTTGCTTGCTTTCATGAAGCCAGTTGTCACATGAGTCACTCCATCAAGAGGCCTATTTGGCACAGAATTTGACAGGTGCCTCTGGCCAACAGATAGAGAAGAATTGAGGCTCTCAGTGAAATGCCATGGAGGAACTGATTTCTATGAGTGGCCTTGGAATCAAATCTTCCTCCCAGTGGAGCCTTGAGATGAAACCACAGCTGAATACAAAACCTGAATTATAGCCTTGTGAGAGAACTTGAGACAGATGCACCCAGCTAAACAGATTCTTAACCCACACAAAATTTAATCTAATAAATATTTGCTGTTTTAAGCCATTATATTTTGAGTAAATTTTTTACACACGATGGATACCTAATACATGTGGGTCATAAAGAGAATATACCTAGTCATGAGGAAGATAAGACTCCTGGTTGTATAATCCAACTTCAGAGTTATGGACAAAAACATGAGGCGCCTTAATAAGAACAGGAAAAGCAATATATCATAGAGTACCAGACTAGAACACAGTTTAAGGACCAGAATGTGATTCAAAACCTAACTCATCCCTAATTTACTAGCTCATCTAATTTCCCCTTCAATAACTAAAATCGATGGACATTTATTCTCATGCTCAGCTAGTAGAAATTCCATTATGCTTTTACAGCTCCTCTGTTTCTAAACAACCATCTTACAACTCTTCTAGTTCATGACTTTTGCTCGTACATGGTTTTGGTTACTTCATGTACCTTGCAGCCTGCCTTCTATGTGTTTGTCAGTTCCTATATCTATTACTTGTTTGCTAGGGATGCCATAACCAAGTGCCACAAACTAGCTTAAACAACAAAAATCTTTTATCTCATAGTTCTGGAAGCTAAAAGTCCAAGATCAAAGTGTTTATAGGTTTGGATCTTTCTGAAGGCTATGGAGGAGAATCTGTTCCATGCCTTCTCCCTAGCTTCTGGTGGTTTGCTGCCAATCTTTGGATGCTCCTTGGCTTGTGGAAGCAACACCTCAATATCTCCCTTCATCCTAAAATTGTATCTATATCCAAATCCCCCTTCTCATAAAGCCACCAGTCATATTGGATTAGGAGCCCTACTTTGATATGCCCTCACCCTAATTAATTACATTTGCAATAACTCTATTTCCAGATGAGGTCACATTCTAAGGTACTGAGGTTTAGAACTTCAACATATGAGTGGGGGGAGTGGTTGGAGAGACACAATTCAAACCATACCAATACCTGCTACTACTTTTCTCTCTATAACCCCAGATTCCTGGTAAAGAGAATCCTTCCTACCATTAGGTCATTACTTATCCATTTGAGTAAGGTTCTTACAAAGGACTTCCTTTCAGAGCTTAGACTGACCTATAAATTGGCTGAACTTGGGTTCATACTCATCTATTTATCTTGATGATGAACTGTGTAGGGCCGCTTTCCTCAGCAGGGAGCTCTGAGAGACAATCACCTTGAAAGGAGCTATGGGACAAACAAGCAGGAATTCCTAAATTTGTGCATCCATTAAAACTTCCATGACATTATTATTTGCCAATTTCACTCCTACCTTGCTGGTGTTCAACATTAAGTAATTCTTTCTCCACTTTCTGTTTAAACCTTACTTCCCTAGTTCTTTGTTCTCAGCCCTATCCTTCTTTTGTTTGTTTGTTCCCCTGGAACACTTCGCTTTCAGTGACTTCATCCAAACCCATGGTTTCAACTGCCACTTTGGATTTCCGAAATGGAAATGGTTTTCTAAACCATTCTGTAGAGCACATTTATTCAACTGCTTGCCTGGCTTCTCTACCTAGGCAACACACACATAACTTAGACTCAGCAGACCCAAACCTGAATTTGTCAGCTCACCTCCTACAAACATGCCTCTACTTCAGCTCACACCACTTGTATCCTCCCAGTTCCTCCAATGAGAACACTAGCCATGCCTCCCCCTCACCAGTCATCCTCACACATTTACTCAGTTACTGAAGTCCAAGGCTTCCCCCTAAATATCTCTCCTACCTTTTCCCTCCCAGCCATTCTCACTTTAGCACCTTAGTTCAGGGCTGCTTGCTTCTCTCCCAAATAATACCAACTCTCAGTTCAGCTCTCAAGATATTATTTCAGAAAGTACAAAAGTTATCTCATTATTTCCCTGCAAAAAATCATTTAATAATAGCTGACAGATTTGGGTTAAATTTGAAGGATAGAAAAATACCTAATTTCCAGGACTCTGCCTGCTCTTCTAGCCCTTCATCTCCTGACTGCATGCTGAGGGATATTCCCTGCAAGACATTAATAAGGAGACCAAATTAAAAGGATTCTGTGATCAAACGTGATCTAGTCTTGTCCATCTTCAAAAAAAAACACCATGGAATTTAATTTACATTTACATTTATATGAGTATTTCTCCACATCCCCACTCATACCTGTAGATCATGCCATCACAGTCTTTACTACATTATAGTATAATAATCTATTTACTTGATTGGTTCCTCCATTAGAAGATAAAGTCCTTGAGGGCAGGATCTACTTTCCTTTATGACCTCAGAGCCTAAGGATGTGTTCAGTAATTTTTGGTTAAATGAATATATGACTATGTTAGATTCTGTAGTAAACAAGTTGCAGTTCTTACATTAAAGAATCATATTGAAGGAAATACACATATCAGGAATAATTATAATATCAAGTTAGACATCTATTACTTATAAAGTGCAAAGGGCTGGGAGGGGGAGAGAGATAGCTTGAGGAAACTGAAGAGTTAAAGAAGACTGCTCAATATCCAAATATGGTCAAATGAGTTCCCAAGTCCATCCCTTTGGAAGAATAATTCCTTCATGTGCTCAACCACATGAGACCTTGCTCTCAACCAAAAGAAGCAGGTTTCATAATTCCAGATAATAATCTTTCCAAATCTAAGGATTTGATGCAAAACCCCTCCTGTCTAAGAAAGAATTTGTGGCAAAACTTGTTAACAATATGGGGGCTGTTTTGTGAATTCCCTATCACTAGAGATGCCCCAAAAGAAGTTGGGTTGCCTACTTTGGGGGTTTGTTTTAGAAGGTGTCTTCATAGTAATGGTAGGAGAGATATTTGTTCTATAAGGTCAGTTCCAAGCATGAAATTCCATTATTTTTAGATTATTCACTTATAATTGTTAATAATGAAACTCACCTCTTTCAGATCTCAATGACAAAAGAAAGCTTTGATCTAATAATCCTTTTATTCTTTAAAGCCTAAATAATGCTCAGACTTCATGACATATGGTACAGGATATATAATTTCCTTCTATTTGTTCATTAAATTTCTCAAATTTTATTGACTTTTCCCACCACCTTTAACCCTATTTATTGATTAAAAGTAGTTTTAGTCTATTTACAATATGTACATGTATGTGTGTGCACAAGAGAGACAGAAATAGAGTGAGGGAAACGTTCCTAATCTCTATGGGGTTGAATGTCAAGAGAGATTTATTTTTATTCCTTCCAAATACTTGGTCAAAAGGGTTATATTTGCAGCAGATTACGAGGGTTAACAAGGGACTTGAATCTTGAAATGCCATTCATCTTGAAGTAGCAAGTGCCCAGTCTCCTATAAATGGAATGTCATGTTATTTTTAGATGAGGCTTTTGCCAGGAGGATCCAGGACACAGTGAACAATGTTCAGTCTGATTAGCGACCTTATTTAAACATGTGAATGGCTGCGGTTCCTTAACGTTACTTGCAATAAGTCTGTGGCAAGCCTATTCCCTTAGTGAGGGTGCATTATTTAATTCATAAATTTAAAAGAGAGGGAAGAAAAAGGCTTTCAAATAATGCAGTCTTGTTTACTAATTTCAGAACATGGAGGTTTGAGATGAGAGTATAGCTCTTGTTAAGTAGGGCACCAAGGTGAATTTTCAACCCAAGATCACCTAGAGGGTTCTCATTGACATTTATGTAGCCACACTTCCTAAATCCACACCCTTAATCTGCCCATCCAGAAGACGTAGTCCAAAGACCAGAAATTTAAGCAGATTACTCCCAGGGCCAACACACCTTGGAGAAAAAAGGACAAACAAATATGAGGTAGAAACAAAACCAAGTGTTTGCTACTTTATTAGACCACCATGGTCAAGAAAACCATGTTATGAAAAGCAACCCTCAGGTAACTGGTGGGGATGTTTATGAGTATGTCTAAGGATGAATCTCTAAGCAGGGAGCCTTGTATGGCTAATAATTCTCTGCCACCACAAAAGAAGGTCTGGAAAGTTTGTCTGCTGAACTATAAAAGATGCACTCAGGGCTGAAGAAATGTACCACTGGACTTCCATATCTGGATTCCCCTTTTCTAAAATTCTTTTTGTTGAGGGACCATACCATAAACAATATGATCTTATTCAATAGGTAAATACTTCTTCAAATCAGAGTCTATTTCTTCCTTGGCCTTTTAGCCTCCTCATTTTTATACTTAAATAAAATTATCTAATGTTGGGACTTTCATATAACTCCTAAATTTAGACAGAGGACTAACTCCTACAAATCATAGCCTTAAAGCATGTATGTAGGGTTTTTTCCTTGGAATGGACAGTGCTGTCCTCCCCAGGGTGAAGTCCCATAATATCCTTCCAGAGAGAGGAGAAAGAACCTGCTATTTCTCATACACAAATCTTAAAGTAAGCTGGGTCTTACTAAACCCAAAGGGGAAAGCAAACCGACCCCCAGGGAGAACCACCATTTGTCTAGGTCTGCCAGCTCCATCAGAGGAAACAAAAAGATTTCGAGCCCCTCAGAATTCCCCCAATGCCTGCCAGCCTTCCTAACAACCTATCGCAGGATGCCCACGACTGCCAACCAACATCATTATTATCATGTTATTAAAAATACAGATTTCTTGGGCACCTGGGTGGGTCAGTGGGTTAAAGCCTCTGCCTTCGGCTCAGGTCATGATTCCAGGGTCCTGGGATCGAGCCCCGCATTGGGCTCTCTGCTCAGTAGGGAGTCAGCTTCCTCCTCTTTCTCTCTGCCTGCTTCTCTGCCTACTTGTGATCTCCATCTGCCAAATAAATAAATGAAATCTTAAAAAAAATACAGATTTCTTGACCCATCCTAATCATGCTGAGTCATAATCTCTAGGTGGAAGAGTCAAAAATCTGCAGAATTAACAAGTTTATTGAATAGTCCTTACACTGGAAGCTTTTGGACAGTACTACCATGGTAACTTCTCTTCAACCAGATTCCTCTTCCAATATAGGGTTCAGAACACAAATGAATGAGAGGTTGGTAGGAAACCAAGTTCCCTAAAATCATTTCCTTAAAACTTGAGTAGTGTTCTGCTTTAGACAGACCAGCCTCTGCACAGATCCCTGGTGATCTCCTAGTCCTCGGGGCCGTCTTCTCGCATGGGCAAGTCTTAGGCTGGTTTTGACAGGTGTATCTCCACATGACCCTTGTTCTCAGACCCAACTAGCTACTTCACAAAGCTCAATCCCTTTGTGGCTCATGTTACCTCATATTCCACATAGCACTGGACCTTGCTGCATGCTTGGTGAGCGTAACACATAGTCAGGGTATAGGTTTTTGTTCAATGAATACTCCGTCCACAGTTTGGGAGGAGACAAGCTCTACTGAAACCAGGAAACAACAAAATCCTTGCCAGGCAGGTTACTCCCAAGAGGAATTTTCATATCGCTTTTCAAATATTGGCATTAAAATAAGCTTCTTCCCTTGGGAATCATTTCAGGGAAAAAGTAAATTCGAAGTCCTTTGAGGTTCCCCTATATCTAATGAACATATACAAAAACAAATTGCATTTCATAAGCTAGCAATCATACAAAAAGGACGGCTAGAGCTCAATTTAATTAGCTCATTAGACATGTCTGGTTTTAAAAATGAAACCAGCTCTTATCACAGAAATTCCAGAAATAATCATGACAAGTAGCTTTCCAGGGTCTCCCCTGAACTGTTTAGCTTTGGAATTTTAGTACTCTCCCTTGTTTTCATTCAAGTGATTCGCGCTCGAAGAAACAAGGCTGCAGCCCATTAACCCCAGAAGAACAGTGGCCCTAGGAGCATGATGCCACAGTTGCTGTCAAGGCCTTTGAATGAGAAAAGCGACTGGATGGGGCAGCGTGACATAATGTGTAACCCATCAGAATTGGTGGCTTTCCCAGGGCCCCTTCTCGTGGTCATGCTGGAGGCCTTTGTGACATGTACAGCAACTGCTGTGGGATAATTATGTGTAGTTATATAAAACAGACTAATGCCAGCCAAGCAAATCGTGTGGAAGGACTGGTTGTGTTCCTTGTTAAATGTTTTGTCAAGCTGACCATGCCCTTTATTTATCTCTAACACAACATGCTTATTCTGCCCCATCCACTGTATTCACCCTGCAAATTTATGAGGCTCTATTAATCTTCTGCCCTGCTGACTATCTCTGTTGCAAAGTGTCAGCAGACTTTTGTACCTTGCTAATGTACAAAGGGCTTCCTATGAGTAATATCAGCATTTTGCCTTTTAATTGCACATATAATTTTTAGGTCTTACAGCTAATAAGGGAATTGAGACCACAGTTCATCACTGTCTCGAATGGTACTCCAGGGGTGTGGGGACTGTGGAAGCTGAGAGAAGAATATAGCTGTTCTGGTTCCAAGCAATAGTTTCTCTCATTATAATGGTACCATCCCCACTGTCGTGTCAAGGGTCTGTCACTTTTCCCATTATACACCCTACTTTTCCTGGGCTTTATAACTCCACAGTAAAAATGGACTCTTTGAGAACTTTTCACGTTGGATCTCAGTTCACGAGTATTTTTATCACCCTGCATAACAGTTCTAAATGAAATTAGCTGCGTGATTTTTAAAATTAAAGAAACCAATAGTATCTATTGGCCAAATTCCTGAACATCTAAGGCTTTCAAATGGGTGCGTTTTTGCTAGTCCTTCAACTGACCTTTCCTCTCCTGGATTTTTTTTTTTTTTTAATGTAGACTCAGGTTTAAGTACTTTCAAGCAAAAAAAAAGTTAAAATAAATGGGGGATTAGTGTTTGCAATGTGGGCATTTTGGTTTTGCGTTAATAGCCTTTCACAAACATTTTTACTATGCCTGAAAAATGTACATTATTGATGAGTGTACTTCTTACTGTGCAAAAGCCATTAGGAAAGAAATGAAAGGTCTGTGGCAAGAAGTGCATACACAAAGAGGGCCTGGGTAGATAGTGTTTTCATTTAGCAGCTAGGGAGTGCCCATAATCGCCCTGCCCAGACTGGACTCTTTCATTTGTCTTCTTCTGGGCACCTCCACTGTTAGGGCACACCTCTTTGGGCACCTGGAAAACAGATACTTGGGGAACTGTGATTATATGGCATTAAAAGCAAATTGCTGAATTTATCACACAACTAATTCAATGAGTACAGGAAATTAGACACTAATTTGAAAAAGAGGCCATTCTGAGGAAGTGGGAGGCCTGGGTTCTCATCCTGACCATTTATGATTCTGAACATTTTCATGTGCCTTAGCTGCTATAACTGTGACTCAGAGAACCGGACTGTGGGTTAATGTCCTTTCCATAGCATTGGTTCTGGGCAGGCAGGACAAAAAGAATCAGAAGGGCTGAGCATCAGCCTACTTCCATCAGGCAGGGAAGATTCCAATGAAACCAAATGTCATGTGTGTCACCCTGAGCTTCCTGTTTCTTTCTTTCCTTTATGGCATCTGTATTTCCTCCACATTTGAGCAGCCCACCCACGGAATTAACCCACCTCACTGGAAGGTGAGGACCCCATCTCTTATAACAATATAACTATATAACTTTATAACATAGTTTCATAAACTGTTTATTAACATTAGAAATAAGACTGTGCATTTTCAGGGCACATTAGCTCCTGGAATTCTCCTTGCTTTACACAAACAGAATTCTCTTGGGACTATAACAATCAATGAGTCAGATCTATAGAAGGGTTATAGATTCAGAATCATGGACAAAGTAGGCACCTTCCAGGGAAAGCACCTTTGAAAATGGAGACATAAATTCACATTGACTTTTTTTTTTCCATGACATTTAATAGAAAACCAATAATATTAAAGTTTTGAGTATTTTGTACTTTTTCATCCCTCACAGGGATCAATGTCCATCTTGAAATAGTTTCACAAAAGTCCTTATTTGGACATTCTAACTAGTGAGTACATTGACTTCTTATAAACACTATTCCCGATCTTCAATTTATACTAAGATTATGAGGCTATGTTCATGTCTCAAAGATAGTAAGAACACCACATCTGAATCCTGGCCCCATCACCATTAGTGCAATAATTTAAGCTAAGCTACTTAACCTCTGCCTGCCTTGATTTACCTATCTGTAAAATGGGGATCAAGTTGAATTACCTCAGATAGTTGCTATAAGGATGAAAGTAGATTATATAAGGAAAACATATAAAACCATTTCAAGACACTAGAGCTAAATAGTGGTTTTAAAATTATTTCAAAGTCTGATTTGTCAGTGTGTTTTGTTGTCACTTCCAGGAACATCTCTTCAGCCTACTGAATAGAGAAATAATTTCTCACATTTTATTTTTATTGGGAAATCTTTTTTTGTTTTTTGTTGTTGTTGTTGTTAAACAACTGGCTATCAAAAAATAAAAACTAACAATGTGTTTTTCAAATTTATCTTTGGATTATATCATGGCATTAATTTCAATAACTACATAATAAGTCTATAGAAAAAACAGAATATTTTAAAATCATAACTGAGGGGCCCCTGGGTGACTCAGTCAGTTAAGCATCTGCCTTTGGCTCAGTTCATGATCCCAGAGTCCTGGGATGGAGACCTGCATCAGAACTGAGAGATGTATATCCCATAGGATACATAACTGAGAGATGTGTATCCCATAGGAACTAATGAAAAGTGACTTGGCTACCAGGGTAGATGGACTCTAGGATGACCTCCAGTGAACACTGCCTTCTGGTACTCAAATCCCCATGTAATTCCTTCCCGTTGTTATGGGCTGGACTGATTGACAACTTCTACAACAAATGACAGGACCTTCTTTCTGAGATGAGGTAATAAGAACTGTGGCTTCTGTCTTGCTCAATATCTGTCACTGTCTCAGATCACTCAGGGAGAAATGAGCTGCCACATCATGAGGCAGCCTCATGGAAGGTCCACGTGATGAGAAACCCAAGCCTGCCCCAAACGGCATAAGCAAGCTTAGAAGTAGATCCTCCCAACCAGTCAAGCCTTCAGATGGAACAGCAGCCCCAGCTATCAACCTCCCTAAATCTCATGAGACTAGAAACAGAGACACCCAGCTAATGGCCTTGGATTTATGTCCCATAGACCTGTAAGATAATGAATGTTGCTTTAACTAAGTTTGGGGATAATTTGTTACATGGCAATGGATAAATAATACCAACACTGTTGAATCAAAAAAAAAAAAAAAAAGGATATTTGTCTTTTCAACAGAAGATATTCTGGGGTTTTCTGGGGTTTGTGAGCCAAATCCATCACACATTTCTATAAAAAGAGAGACAGACTATAGACTTTTATAGAAAAGTTTACTGTCCCCCTGAGATAAACCATTGCATTTCCTAGATGACAAGCAACCCTCTCAAGCTCAGACTATAGAACACGGTGGTTCAGCACCCCAGATGGCTGACCTTTATGTGAGTTGTCTTCTTTAGTCTGTGTCAAGTGCTGTATGTATCTCTTCATACAAAAGTAAAATAATGATCATCAACCATCTTAAGTGACTATGCATATATAACATTTTATTTTCAAGTGTATATTTAAAGTTCTTAGAAGTCTAGGATTTTTGGATAGACAGTATGTATCATAGAACGTCAGTAATCAACACATATTAATTTTGTGTTCTAGATACCAGTAATCCTCCAACACTTAAGACATGAGGATAGTCAGACAGTCACCTGTCCACAGCTGCAATAGAAACAAAACAAGCTCTGGAGAAGTGCTGCTTAGAGTGTGGTCCATAGACCAGTGCTGGTCTAGGAACAGTTTCTAACCTGTGTTAGGATAAGAACTAAAACTGAGAGAAAGCATTTGGCAACTAGCCTAGCAATGGAAAAACCAACTGTCTGTTGCTTACAGTTACTTAAAAAAGTAAAGCTTGGGGATGCCTGGGTGGCTCAGTTAGTTAAGCCGCTGCCTTCGGCTCAGGTCATGATCCCAGGGTTCTGGGATTGAGTCCCGCATCTGGCTCCTTGCTCAGCGGGGAGCCTGCTTCCTTCCTCTCTCTCTGCCTGCCACTTGGCCTGCTTGTGCTCTCTCTCGATCTCTTTGACAAATAAATAAATAAATAAATAAAGCAAGCTTGCCTCTTGAATTTGGATATCTTCAGGTTCTTTAATTTTTCTTGTAATCATTTGTATCATGTTTTACTGAAGTATCAATCCACAAGAAATTAGAAGGTATTTTTTTTTTTTAATGTTCTTTGTCACAAGGAGATTGAGAATGCTTTGGAGGACCATTAAAAAGCTTCCAACATCCTGGTGTTAAGTCAAAATTTTTATGACAAGACCAATTTCTATCAATACTAGAAATATTTTGGTCCACCATGACAATGAGCTAAAACCCACAGACTGAAAGAAATATATATATGTATACACACACACACACACACACACACATATATATATGCACACATACATATACCAACCTAGGATTTGTAATAGGTACTCAGGATGGTCATATACTGGTCCAAAAAAAAAAAAATTAGGATGTCTGCTTCTCCCTTATAGATGCCGTCTCCTATCAATATTTAGTTTAATATTTAAGCACAACATGCTAAAGACAGGTACCTCTATATTCTGCTTCACTAAATAGAAAAGCTCTAAGAATAAAAGATATTACAATAAGTGGATGGAGATGTTGAAAATCTGCAGCACAGTGTACAGGTGTACAGGGATGACAAACCCTTGACACTGTCACTGGGTCCTACCTCCATGACAGTCATTTCTACCACTCAATACATTCTTCCTGCCAAGCCAAATGCAGCTGCAGGAACCTTCTCATCCCAGCATGCCAGGAAACCACTACTAATCAATCAGAGTGGGCACACGAGCTGAACATTCATTGCCATCTCTAGTATAATGAGAAAACCATGGGTATCATGAGAATTAGATCCAAACCTGGTTCTGACAACCAGCCATTTGAATCTGGTCCACTCTCATCATCTCGCTTGATCTGTGTGTCATCTGTAACAGAGGGGGCTGGACTAAATCAGGGATTCTCACATTATAGTTATGTGTGGACTCTAAAAAACACTGATGGCTGTGCCCCAACATTTGAGCCCCTTTTTATGCTGGCTAATGACAACTTAGGCATTGGTAATTTTTAAAGCTGCCCTGGTGATACTAATGCACAGCCAGGGTTGAAAGCCATGGGATTCGAGGATCTCTAGAGGTCCTTCTCAACTCAGATATTCTGAGACTCTATGATTATGTGAAGCAATAATAGAGTCAGTCACACAGACTTAGAGCTTGCCAATTAAATTGGATTGGCTAGGGCTGGAAGAGCCAACTTAATCCCTTGGGTGGGTTGTAACTAGAGAGAATAAAAGGCATAGGGATTTTGAATTATGAGGTAATAATTCTATCTTAGGTGCATATGATCACAACCACTCAAGCTTTACTCTTGTGGTTTTTATGACTCCTCAGGATACCTTGTAAGAATTATTATAGCCCCATAAATCACTCTTGCCTATTATTACAGGTACATCATAATTTACAATAATAATAACTATTGTTAATAATAATATGGATTGTAATTATCTAAGTTCTTTAGTTGAGGATCTCAATGCATTTTATTGACTTCAACTCTTTAATCTTAATATTTCCATGAAAAGGGCATAAACTCATACTCATCCCATTTCATTGGTTGAAGAAACTAAGTAGTCACCTGAGTAGATATATAAATATATGTAAGTATGAATACAAAAATACATATGTTAAATGAATATAATATGTAAATATAGATGTTTGTTTGTTTGTTTACACATGCTTAAAATTCAATCTGGAATCTGTAAGTTTTATTCTTATGATACTAAGCATCTATGAGTTTAAACATCCTCTCTCAAAACTTCCGTAAGGGGTAACCATATTTTATTTATTCATCCATACTATTTCTCAGAACACCAAAGATACAGAGATGTACAACCCTCTAATATGGGGTTGGAAAAGAGACATATTAATAAATACTCACAATGAAAGGTAACAAGAGCTTTAATAGAAATATTTCTGTCGTCCCATGGCGGAATTGGGAAGAAATGAGCTGACTCCCAACAGGTAGGGTCAGGTCTTCCAGAGAAAGTGACTTGAGAGCTGGGTTTTAGAGTTGAGTTCAGCTGCTGGGAGAAGGTGGAGAAGTGTGCTCCAAGCAGATGCTTATTGTTGAAAGTCAGAGGCATGTTTGTCATTTCTGCTCTGTGTGCAAGGAAATGGGAGAAAGTGAAGCTGGAAAAAGAAGGTTGAGAACAAATCCCGAGGCTCCTTAGACATCCTAAGGATTGTGGTCTTTTTTCCTACAGGTCATTTGTATTCATGGCTTGTATTTACATGTAGATTCTCCTTTTAATATGAGAGTTTTTTGCAAGCAAATGCTATAGTTGTTGTTTTTTTTTTTAAGATTTTATTTATTTATTTGACAGATAGAGATCACAAGTAGGCAGAGAGGCAGACCGAGAGAGAGGAGAAAGCAGGCTCCCTGCTAAGCCGAGAGCCCGATGTGGGACTCAATTCCAGGAACCTGGGATCATGACCTGAGCCGAAGGCAGAGGCTTTAACCCACTGAGCCACCCGACACCAATGCTATAGGTTTTTTTGTTTTTGTTTTTTTAAGATTTTATTTATTTATTTGACAGACAAAGATCACAAGTAGGCAGAGAGGCAGGCAGTGAAAGAGGAAGGAAAGCAGGCT
The DNA here is from genome assembly GCF_964662115.1 of Mustela nivalis. NCBI lineage: Eukaryota > Metazoa > Chordata > Mammalia > Carnivora > Mustelidae > Mustela > Mustela nivalis. The sequence goes on along the minus strand of NC_139034.1, from coordinate 60,777,438 downwards.
CCCTGCTGAGCAGAGAGCCCGATGTGGGGCTTGATCCCAGGACCTTGGGATCATGACCTGCGCCAAAGGCAGAGGCTTTAACCCACTGAGCCACCCAGGTGCCCCACCAATGCTATAGTGTTAACACCTTTCTTCTTTAGAGTCATTGTAATACCTTGAGAAAATAGTGGGGAAAAGCATGCTGTGGATTTCTGCATCATTGTACGCAATGGTCTCAGAGTATTCCCCTGATCACTTGAAAGTTTTCTGGACTGGGAGATGAGGGGACCTTGTTTAGGTCTGCAGAATTTTAGAACTGAAAAGAACTTGGAAGTAAACCTCAGAAACTTTGAAACCACCCTCCCCTGACAAAAGCTCTGGTCTTATGTCCTGTTCACTGGTGTTGCATAGTATTTACAGTGTTCTGTGTGACACTCTTTTGCCACAGTGTTCCATTAAAAAGAGAACATTCAGGGGCGCCTGGGTGGCTCAGTGGGTTAAGCCGCTGCCTTCGGCTCAGGTCATGATCTCCGGGTCCTGGGATCGAGTCCCGCATCGGGCTCTCTGCTCAGCAGGGAGTCTGCTTCCCTCTCTCTCTCTCTCTGCCTGCCTCTCCATCTACTTGTGATTTCTCTCTGTCAAATAAATAAATAAAATCTTAAAAAAAAAAAAAAAAAGAGAACATTCATGGTCAAGTGAGTCTAAAAGGCTCTACATTCTAGAGCTCTATCTCAAAGAGCCACCAAATGAAGACTGTGAATAATCCTACAGGAAACAGTCCTGTAAGTTTATTTAAACCAGTATTTCCCACTCATACTTAATAATAGAAATATTTCTTTCAGAACTTCAATTAATAATCAACCTTTTGCTCTCTCATATTTGTCACCTAGTTACTGATTTTAACCTGTCCTTCAGACATGAACTTTCTGGCTTCTTTACTGATTTCTTTCTCGCTCTCTCTCTCTTTTTTTTTTTTTTTCCTACTGGACACATTTTTGTCAGTTTCTAGTAAAGAAGAGCAAAAAGAAAGCTGTCATTCACATTACCCTAATTTTTAGCACTGTGCTCAGATTATATCCATGGAACACTCAAGGGTTGCCCATCTCTGTTATGAATACAAACATAGAATCTTCCCTTCAAGGTTTTTGTTTGTCTGTTTGATGTCTATCTTTCTTGGATATCTTTTCCTGGCCACTCCTTTCCTCTGGACTCAAGTACTCCTGAAGATTTGCCCCTTTTATCTGTCAGCTATCCATGGTGGCAAGAAGCAAAATGTCAACCCCTCTGTCCTAAATACTCCCACACAGCAGCTAAAAGAATCTTTCATTCTCAGTTCAAATTGTCTTAAAAAATCCTGAATGAGCCTTTCAGCATGGTGTCAATTTAAGAAATAGAAAAATATTAAGCTGCATTTTTTTTACATTTATCTATTTATGGGGGGAGAGGAGACAGAGGAAGAGAAAATCTTAAGCAGACTCCACAGCCTGATGGTGGGCTTGATCTCACAACCGTGACATCATGACCTGAGCCAAAGCCAAGAGTCGGACACTTAACCGACAGTGCCACCCAACTGCCCCTGCATTTTCTTCAAATGGATTTATTTAAGAGAGTGAGTCAGAGAGAGAGAGCAAGTTGGGGGAGGTGGGAGAAGCAGACTCTGCTGAGCTGGGAGCCAAACACAGGGCTCGATCTCAGGACCTGGAGATTATAACATGAGCCAAAGGCAGATGCTTAACAGATTGAGCCACCCAGGTGACCCTGAATTCTTCTTTTAAGTCAAAATGAAAATAGCTTTATTGAGTCCAATGAGAATATTTCTAAATATTGTCATTATGAAGAATACTATTTTATTAAGTAGAAGAATGTTAACGAACAAATAGGCACTGCTTTGAAAACCACAAAAATGTTACCATATGGCCTTATTTGAGATACAGGAACTCATGGCGTCTCCTCATTTAGATCTTATGTTTGTAAAGTAATTTATGACTCAGAAAGTGGCTTCAAAGACACCTTTTAATTTAAAACTAGGAAGTACTCTGGGAGCATATATTATCCTTATACCCACTTTACAGTTTGAGAAATCACAACTCAAAGATATGTAACATAATTAATTGATCAAGGTCACACTGCTGAACTCGGACTAGAATGCATTTACCACCACATATACTGAAAATCCTAGTCAAAGCAGACCCCTTTCTTGGCTCTAGGTTACACAGATGAGAAAGATGGGATCCCAGATAGCTCCCAACCCAAACCTGACACTCTGTGGTTATAGTGTCATCTCTATATTTGAGCCGGGAAGGGCGAGGTGTACAACCCAGATTTCTCAGAAAGGCTTGTTGTTCTGTGATGGGCTCAGAGCTCCCAGCTGGCTGCTGCCACACAGAGGTTCCCAGCTTGCTATTGGCCTGGGTGTGGGCCTGTGGGTGGTAATTTCCACCATATCCAACTTCAATCCTGGTTGCCACAGGCTTGGGAACAGGAAATTCCAAAGGACTTTCGCACTTTCTCAGGATCTAAGATGCTTTCCTAAGTCTAGCAGTGCTTCTCAAACATGGGCATGCATCAGAAACACCTAGAAGGTTTAGTACATCTCAGTTTGCTAGGCCACTCTCCCTAGAGTTTCTGATTCAGTGGACCTGGGGTAGAGAAAGATAACTGGCAATTTTAACCAGTTGCTAGGTGATGGTGATGCTGTTGGTCTAGGGATCCCACTTTAAGAACTATTGTCTTAGAGTCCCTCCTTCCCTACCCAACCAGTTCTCTTCCTTCCATTGATTTGCTTTAGCAGGAGCTGAAATATTACTTTAGAAATTAGATCTTGACTCCTGCCAGAAGTTAGGTATTACCTCTGCTCCCACACGTCCAGTTGCTCATTACAAAGTGAGAGAGAAGTACCTTGACTACAAATGTTCCATGGCCAATCATTAATACCAGCTCTGTCATTAAATCTTTAAGCCTTGGGTAAATAGGAAACCTCAATTTTCTTGTCTACAAAAGGGGGTGATAATGTCCATGCCAATAGTTCACACAAAAACAAAATTGTGCCCATATTTAAGAGAACCTGATGTGTTTTGCTTTAAAAATTAGTAATATAAAAATCAAAGTGAGGTCTTTCCCTATTGTGGCACTGACTAGTTACTGGTATAAAGCTACTTGCCTAAAAATATACAGCAAGAAAAGGCAGAATCTGATATAAAATTCAGGCCTATTCATTCCTCTTATAGATTTCCCCCAGGTACACTACTCTACAACAATAACAATAGTAGATAAATACTCAAATGGGCTTTGGGAAGCCTAATATAGAAGCTGACAAGAAATAAAGTGATCCATTCACTCCTCTAGGTATCTATTTCAATGGTTCCATTAGTAATAGAATTTCTTTTCTGGATGCATAATTGATAACAAAATAAAAATAAAAATAGATCTTTAATCTAAAGATTTAAGTACAATACATATTACAGTGCAGCAATCGTTCCTGCAAAACTCAGGGGTGTGATTTCATTATGCCAAGTTTTAAAATTCCCTTAAAGCTCATCAATGAGGCTTTCAGCTAAGTTCAGGCTGAGAGATGTTTATGTTTGCAGTTGTGGGGAGAGGTTAACTCTCTCTTCTGTGAAGGTCTTCTTCATATCCAGAAATAATCCTATCCAGGTGAATATTTCATCCCCTTTAAAATAAATGATTTAAAACTCCAATGTCAAGAATGGTAACAAGACAAGACTTATGCTGATGGTGAGAACAAGGCATCTAATAGTTTAAATGGGGAAATTGAGGAAATGAGTCCATAGTGACTGGGTTTGCCTTCTTCTAAAAATAGGAGCTTAAACAGTGTAGAGTTATAGATGGTTATAGGAGGTAAAAGCGTACATGGATAGTAATGGTGTTTTTTACAAGTCAGCAAAGGAAATGCCATTCTGTTTAATTCAGTACAATGAGCGCTAAGTAAGTGTGCACTGTGCTTGGCAATATTTTAGTCAGGGGGAACGTGAAAATGAGCAGGGCACAGCCTCCATCTTCAAGTGACTGAAAAAGTCATATTGCAGTGATTCATTTTTTTTTTAAAGATTTTATTCATTTATTTGACAGAGAGAGATCACAAGTAGGCAGAGAGGCAGGCAGAGAGAGAGAGGAGGAAGCAGGCTCCCCGCTGAGCAGAGCCCGATGCGAGACTCGATCCCAGGACCCCGAGATCATGACCTGAGCCAAAGGCAGCGGCCCAACCCACTGAGCCACCCAGGCGCCCCCATATTGCAGTGATTCAAACTGAAATGGTTTCAGTTACATGCTTGGATTTTCACTGCCAAAATTTAGCTTTGGATTATATTCAATAAGTACAGATATGGTGTAGGATGGTGGAACTCAAGTCCACAAACACATAATGAGTACTGGGCACTTAATATGGGATTAGGGATGTACAAGGAGCCCATGGTGAACAAGGCATTGTACATGCCCTAAAGATTGTGATCCTTCTTCTCATAAGAATGGCAGAAGGAAAAAGAATGATGCATGGTGTGGCAAACATTCTGTCAAGGGAAGAACTACATGTAGTTCCTAAGAAGTACAATTCATGAATAAGAAGCATCTGTGTGTTTCCAGCACCTGAGATTGGAGTTTGAGTTCATTGACTACCTACAGCCTTGAGCATGGGGAGGTTATAGTCTATGAGCATGTTACCTTCAGAAATAGCCCCCCCCCCAATTTCTTTTTATTTAATACATTTTATTTGAACATAATTGCTACCCAATAACTCAAATTGCTCTGTTCATTGACTTCATCTCATAAATATTAGGGAGAGAAAAATAGCACTCCAATAAAATAGTGTCATGTGACAAAGATAAAAGGAAAAAACTGGCCTGAAATTCTAGGATCAGCATATTTTAACCGAGATTATTGTCCGTAATTTGTTCCCCTCTCGGGGACACTAATGTTGGCTCAAGTAGAAAGTAAATGTTGACAAAACAGTTTTGAAGTTAGGAAAAGAGATGAGATTGCTCATATCATTTGAGGCAGAAGATGATCTGGAATAAGAATATCTGACCACTTCTTCCTCTGTGTCCCTGCTCTACCATATTCTGGCCAAGCACCTGCCATAGCATTTGATTCTTGACAGTTCTTCAAGATTTTTGAACCCAGGGACATTGTTGTATTACTCTGGATCTAGAGATCAACAGAGAATCTAGCATATAGATTGTTCTTAATAGATGTTTGTTGAACACAGCAGCCTGAAGAACATCATCAGGTTTGAGGAGGTGAGAGAGAAGAACCCATGAGGGACCGTATATGGTTTCTTTACACCATATTCTAGACATCATGTCTCTTAGTATTCTATGCAATAGCTAAACTGCCAATAAATATTGAAGGAAGAAAAGACTACAGGGAAGTAAGATCAAAATCATCATGTCAATATATTTTTTTAAGATTTTATTTATTTATATATTTGACAGACAGAGATCACAAGTAGGCAGAGAGGCAGGCAGAGAGAGAGGAGGAAGCAGGCTCCCCACGGAACAGAGAGCCCAATGCAGGGCTCGATCCCAGGACTCTGGGATCATGACCTGAGCTGAAGGCAGAGGCTTCAACCCACTGAGCCACCCAGGCGCCCCCATCATGCCAATATTTTTAATCTTTTTCTACAGTAAGATTATGGATGATGTTTTCCACATGTTTAAATATTTTTCTATAATTTCTGAATTTCTTGATTTAACACACAATAACCTTGTGTGTTATGACATTGCCTACAGCTGACCATTGAATGATGCCGGCTGCTGACCCCTGTGCAGTCAAATATCTGTATGTTACTTTCATCTCCACCCAAAAGTAATTGCTCATAAGCTACTGTTGATGAGGACCTTAGTGATAATATAAATAGTCAATTAACACATGTTTTGTGTGCTGTATGTATTATACACAGTATTCTTAACTATACTGGAAGCTAGAGAAAAGAAATTGTTCTTAAGAAAATCATAAAGTAAAGAAATGCACTTACGGTACTATACTGTGTTTATTGAAAAAAGTCCCTGCATAAGGAGACCCACACAGTTTAAACCCATGTTGTTCAAGGTCAACTGTATATATGTCCCTTTTTCTTTGGGCTGCAAAAGAGATTCAAGGCAAATTTATGGAAAGTATGGCAGTGACATAAGTCACTTGGCTGAGCTGTAATGAGAGGTCATGTCAGTAATTTAAACAAAATGGAAATATGTGAATAAATGCTCAGTCTCTCTGCAAAAACATTGTGCCCATTCACTGTGTTTATATTTACAATTATTATAGTATCAATGAAACTAGTAATAAACAATAATTTTATATTTCTTTCCTAGAGTATAGATTAACCTTTTCCCCTGTTGCAAAGGATTTTATAAAAGGAAATTCTAATTTAAAATAAAAAATGAATAACATTTACAAGTAAAACCGCAGAAGCTCCTGGGGCTTATATTTCTTTAATGTTAGAAATATTTGTTAAAAGTTATATTTCCTGTTTTTTTATGTTTAATGAATATGACTTTGCCTCTAGAGTCTCTGGTTTTTTTATATACTCTCCAGAAGCACTTCACAGAGTATCATAAGCAAATCTATTTTTAAATGCTTAGAACATATTAGTAATAATTAGTGTTTCATGTACGCTCTTTGTATGTAATGTTCAACCTCTAGAATTAATTTTGAAATGTATCCTCCTAAACCTCTAATCGGGCTTTTGTTTCACTAAATTTGTAAGCTTAAACCTGATAAAATCACAAAGGTTTTCATTCCTATTTATAGGAAGCAGTTTTATTAAGGGTCCACTGTCTAAATCTGTGGTCCCACAAATTTAGGAATTACTTTTATCAGCACATTCAAGAGAACTAGATGAAAGGCTATAATATTCGGTACTGTGGGGAATGTAAAACTTAATATGGAGTAGATATTGTTTGCGAGAAGCTTAAAGTCTAATTGACAAAAAGAAGACATGAAAACCCAGGCACTTAAAGTATGACAGAAAGTAATAAAGACAAGTAAAGCACAAAGCAAGGGCCCTGGAAATAAGAGAAGGGAAGAAGAGATGACGTGTCATGTGAACTAGAGCTGAATGAGTAAGTACACACAAGCAGAAATGGGTATGATCCATTCATCTGTGGATGGACATCTAGGTTCTTTCCATAGTTTGGCTATTGTGGACATTGCTGCTATAAACATTCGGGTGCATGTGCCCCTTTGGATCACTACATTTGTATCTTTAGGGTAAATACCCAATAGTGCAATTGCTGGGTCATAGGGCAGTTCTATTTTCAACATTCTGAGGAACCTCCATGCTGTTTTCCAGAGTGGCTGCACCAGCTTGCATTCCCACCAACAGTGTAGGAGGGTTCCCCTTTCTCCACATCCTCGCCAGCATCTGTCATTTCCTGACTTGTTGATTTTAGCCATTCTGACTGGTGTGAGGTGATATCTCATTGTGGTTTTGATTTGTATTTCCCTGATGCCGAGTGATATGGAGCACTTTTTCATGTGTCTGTTGGCCATCTGGATGTCTTCTTTGCAGAAATGTCTGTTCATGTCCTCTGCCCATTTCTTGATTGGATTATTTGTTCTTTGGGTGTTGAGTTTGCTAAGTTCTTTATAGATTCTGGACACTAGTCCTTTATCTGATATGTCGTTTGCAAATATCTTCTCCCATTCTGTCAGTTGTCTTTTGATTTTGTTAACTGTTTCCTTTGCTGTGCAAAAGCTTTTGATCTTGATGAAATCCCAATAGTTCATTTTTTCCCTTGCTTCCCTTGCCTTTTGCGTTGTTCCTAGGAAGATGTTGCTGCGGCAGAGGTCGAAGAGGTTGCTGCCTGTGTTCTCCTCAAGGATTTTGATGGATTCCTTTCGCACATTGAGGTCCTTCATCCATTTTGAGTCTATTTTTGTGTGTGGTGTAAGGAAATGGTCCAATTTCATTTTTCTACATGTGGCTGTCCAATTTTCCCAGCACCATTTATTGAAGAGGCTGTCTTTTTTCCATTGGACATTCTTTCCTGCTTTGTCGAAGATGAGTTGACCATAGATTTGAGGGTCTATACACAATGGAATACTATGCAGCCATCAAAAGAAATGAAATCTTGCCATTTGCGACAACATGGATGGAACTAGAGTGTATCATGCTTAGCGAAATAAGTCAAGCAGAGAAAGACAACTATCATATGATCTCCCTGATATGAGGAAGTGGTGATGCAACATGGAGGCTTAAGTGGGTAGGAGAAGAATAAATGAAACAAGATGGGATTGGGAGGGAGACAAACCATAAGTGACTCTTAATCTCACAAAACAAACTGAGGGTTGCTGGGGGGAGGGGGTTTGGGAGAAGGGGGTGGGATTACGGACATTGGGGAGGGTATGTGCTTTGGTGAGTGCTGTGAAGTGTGTAAACCTGGTGATTCACAGACCTGTACCCCTGGGGATAAAAATATATGTTTATAAAAAATATAAAAAATAAAAAGTTAAAAAAAAAAAAAAAAAAAAAAGAAATGGGTATGACAAGCATTCCAGCTTTGAGCTCTCATCTATCATATTAAATTGTAACTATCCATTTACGTGACTACCCACATTTCGCTAGACAATGAACTCTGAAAGCCAGAACCGTATCTTATCGCCTTTGTACTTCCTCAGTTCTAGGACAGTGATTGGAAGAGAGCACTAACACATAGTTTTTGAATGTTGAATGACTAGAATGAAGAAAAACTACAATGGTAAATCATGGAAGCTCTGGGGAGGAGTGAGGGCATCTTCCCAAGCAATGAGAGTCCAAGGTGACCAGCAAGAGTGGTAGGAGGAGGAAGGGCGAGAGGCCAGCTGAGCGATGTGAGCTGGGCATGGCTTTTACAAGTCCTGATGTCAGAGGTGGACTTTATTTTATATGTAAATGGGAGATGATGGATATATTTGAATAGGGAAGGGTATCATCAGAACTCTGGGAAAGATTTGGTGGCAGAAGGATGTAGCAGGACATTATCAACTATTGTCCTAGTCAGTTTGGGCTGCCATAACAAAATACCAAAGATTGGGGGGCTTAAACAATGACCGTTTAATTCTCAGTTCTAGAGGCAGGAAGACCAAGATCAAGGCACAAGCAGATCTGGTGTCTGATGAGACTCAATTCCTGGTTCATAGACAGCTGTCTTCTTGCTCTGCTCTTGCATTGTAGAAAAGTCAAGAGAGCTCCCTGGGACCCCTTTTATAAGGGCACTAATCCCATTTACGGGAGCTCCACCCTTGTGATCTAAGCACTTTTCCTAATATCAGCTCCACCTCCTAATATCATCACACCAAATGTTAGGATTCTAGTGTATGAATTTTGAGGGGACACATTCAGTCTACAACACCTGGTCAGAGGTAATTCTGGTCTTCAATTAAGAAAAGATGAGAACAGAAAGCAAGAAGGGTACATGGAGGGGATAGATCACATGTAGAAACAGAAGACGTGGCAACTGAGCGAATTCAGGGCTCACAGAAGGAAGGCGGATGAACAGTAGCTGAGGTTTTCTACCTCAGCAGCTGAAGAATGGTGTTCCCATTATTTTTTTTAAGATTTTTATTTATTTATTTGATAGAGAGAGATCACAAGTAGGCAGAGAGGCAGGCAGAGAGAGAGGAAGGGAAGCAGGCTCCCTGCTGAGCAGAGAGCCCGATGCGGGACTCGATCTCAGGACCCTGAGATCATGACCTGAGCCGAAGGCAGCGGCTTAACCCACTGAGCCACCCAGGCTCCCCGGTGTTCCCATTATTAAATGGAAAAAGCAGGCATGTGTGAGACGACAGAGGCACTTATTTTAACTGTGCTGGATGTCGAATGCCAACTTTCCGCAGCCAGCCAGCAGTTCAACCAGCATTCAAGTTCAGATCTTCTACTTCCAATTGTGTGCTGTTTCTAAGACATAATTGTATCCGTATTCTGAAATACATGAATGATCGGCTCTTGTTTAAAAATCCACTATTAAAATACATTTCACCAGGACTTTGAAATAAGTAATACATTGATATGGATTAAAATGCCGACTGATTCATATTTGGAAACATTAATCCCCAGTGTGACTGTATTTGGAGATGGGACTTCTTTTAGGAGGTGATTAAGGTTAAATAAGGTTCCTAAGTGTGGAATCTTAATCCATAGGATGGATGATTTTATAATAAAAAGAAAAGATCCTGCCTCCCTCTCTCTCCCTTCCTCTCCAAATGCATGAAGTGAGGAAAGGCCATGTGAGAACACAGAGAGAAGGTAGCCATTCCCAAACCAGGAAGAAAGCCCTCTCCAGAATCTGACCATGATAGCACCTTGACTTCAGACTTTCAGGCTCCAGAACTGTGAGAAAACAAATTTCTGATTTTCAAACCACCCAGTCTATGGTATTTAGGTATAGCAGCTGAGATGGATAAGACATACATGTGTCTAAATAGGGCAGTAAGGAATTCAACAAGCTTCAAGCTGAGTTATCACCCTAACCCAAACTCTACTTTTTCTCTTAAATAGCAAGTGTGTTTTTCATGAGAGTTTTTATTTTTGAACTGAATAAATTAAATGCTTACAACTCTCTCCTAGTCATTAGCCTCTATGAGCCTCAGGGTAGAACCTCCATTTTGTCCACCATGGGTGACGACTCAGAGAACGCACTCAAACATTTTTTTCTGAGTGAACAAGTATTAGTTATTTCCCTGCCTGAGGGGTAGGACACCACCTAATCTGAACAGAAGTTCATCTTCCTCAGAGAACGAAATGACACCAGCATAGGGACCATGTAACGTGTGACTTTTTTCAGACATATTATAGTCATCCTTAGGTTCTTTTCTCATCAAAAACACCTCTTGTAATTAAGCCACAATACCAAATTAACAATACAGAAATGATTTTGTGCAACTCACTAACAAATACGGAATAGTAGCTTCACTTCCAGAACTACTTTGGTTCTATTCAGACAAAAAAAAAAAAAAAAAATGGGTATGTGTAAATCACTCAAATGAAAAAAATTAAGCATTCAGCAGAACAAATGAAAATATTTTACTTTTACTTCTATGTATCAAAGGAGAAGCAAGATATGGGAAAGGGATTTTATATGACATTGAGAAACAAAACTAACACTGGTTTATAGAGTTTAAGGGCACAGTTCCACCCTATTTTGTCTGAGTTTATGAGTAGCCTCTCATCCACACAGGAGTGACCCGTCATGATGCCGTGTCACAACCATCATCTGCCATATGTCACGTATTGACTTCAACCCTACTGGCATGACCCGGTGCTTATGCTCCATTCCAACAATTTGACTTCTGCCCAGTTCACTTTTCTCTTTAGACCTGCCCAAATGATCAAAACACGTCGATTTTAGCTTTCCTCCTTTTAGTCAGAGACAGCATTGTCAGGAAACAGGAAAAAAAAAATCTTATTGAAGACAGTGTGGAAAGTATGTGACTGCAGAAACTTACTAAAGAGGACTAAAATGGCCCAGCTTTTTTTTTTTTTTTAAGATTTTTTATTTATTTGACAGACAGAGATCACAAGTAGGCAGAGAGGCAGGCAGAGAGAGGGGGGGAGGCAGGCTCCCTGCTGAGCAGAGAGTCTGATTCGGGCCTTGATCCCAGGCCCCTGGGATCATGACTTGAGCCAAAAGCAGAGGCTTAACCCACTGAGCCACCCAGGTGCCCAATGGTCCAGCTTTTTATTTTTGATTTATTTTTCACTTTTTTTTTTTTTTTAAGATTTTATTTATTTATTTAAGAGAGAAAGCGAGAAGAGGAGCAAAGGGGAAGGAAGCAGGACCAGGGGACTCTGGGCTGAGCGCGGAGTCCGGCCTGGGGCTCGATATCATGACCCAGGAGATCATGAGTGGAAGCCAAGAATCGGGGGCTCAGTTGACTGAGTCACCTAGGCGCCCCATAATGGCCCAGCTTGGGAAAGCTAATTTTTGCCAGGAAAGATCAGGGAGAAAGCACACAATTCACCATGATCTCTCAGAATATTAAACCTGATTATCACCATAAAGCCCGTCTGCTCTGCTGTTTGTGAATGTTTGTCTAGGATCAGGCCCTGGGAGTGGTATTCATGAGGCAGATCGGAGGCACAACCCTGTGTTGGGAACTAACAAGCCATTACTGACTCATTGTCTATTCATTTTAGATTGTTTCTATGGAGGATTTATAGAAACAATAGCAAGGTGGCTATCAATGCTGTTTACAGACAATTTAGAGGAATAAACCTGCAGTTATGCCCGGGCTGGCTTCCCTTGTGGTCCTGGGGCGTAGTGCTCTAATCCTATTGTGACGTGATTGTTTCCCCATAAACTGCTCCACAGAGGCCTGTAATTGGCGTACAGGTTCAAATTAGATTGCTGTGTGTTTAGGAAAGCAGGGGTCATTTCACATCAGCACCTCTCATTAAGAAGCAGGCGACTAAGTTCTCCATTACAGGAAATCTAATGTATATATTATCTTTTATTATAAAGAAAATACCCAAAGCATATACTCACGGACACATGGCACAGACGTTACCCCTCTTGTCTTTCCTCACCGTGAGGAGGGCAATGTGAAAATGCAAAACACATTGCTGAGAATGGCAATTAAATATTTACCAGCCGTGGATCACGGAACACTAGCTTTAGGAGCTAAAGAGGGGAGACAGGAGGGTAATTAATGGGTAAAAAAAAGTCCAATCATTTGTTCTGCTGTCTTCTAATAATATCATGACAAGATGGGGGGGGCAAGAAGGCCTATTGTCCCTGCTTTCAACTTTTCTGCTGGATGAACTCAGGGGAGGTCTCAGGAGAAAACACCTTCTTCCTCTACTCCCTCACTTCTGTTCAAAATCACCAGGTAAGTCTTCAAGCCATTGACAGCAAAATTCGTTAGAGGATAAGCTACTCGTGGTGCAAGGTTACTCTCTGAATAGTTAAAACCCGGCACACACAACACTCCAGTTGAAGGAATAGTAAAGACTTCACAGGCTGATGCCATAAGTGAGTAATCTTTGCTTTGGCCTTTTAAAGACTTGTGGAGGGAAAGAAAAAAAAAAAATTTTTTTTTTTTAAAGAGGCTGAAATGAGAAGAAAATTACATGAGCCAAAAAGAATGTAATGTTAGAAAATGAAGAAACAGGGGCGCCTGGGTGGCTCAGTGGGTTAAAGCCTCTGCCTTCGGCTCAGGTCATGATCCCAGGGTCCTGGGATCGAGCCCCACATCGGGCTCTCTGCTCTGCGGGGAGCCTGCTTCCTCCTCTCTCTCTGCCTGCTTCTCTGCCTGCTTGTGATCTCTCTCTGTCAAATACATAAATAAAATCTTTAAAAAAAAAAAAAGAAAGAAAGAAAAAAAATGAAGAAACAAAAGAGTAAAAAAAATGAATTGAAATGGAATATGAGACACGGTGAGAGAATCTGTCATCAAAAACCACAATGTGGATATATTCAAAAGTGACAGAGGGGCAAGAAGAGAGAAGTGGTAGAGGGAAAAGTGGGGAGAGGGCCCAGAGAAAGAAGAGATAATTTCCACTTCCAAAACAAGGAAACCGATTTGCTCTCAGACCGTTAAGAAACTGCAGGGAAATGTGGCCTGAGCTCGAGCCTGATGCTAAGGAAGAAGTTGAGTAGAGTGCACATTCACGCACACACGCACACACGCATGTACACACTCGTGCACACATACATGTGTGAATGCACTTGAGAGCACACAAACTCAAGAATTCCTGATATCCCAAACAGCTCCTGGCCATTGGTCATAAAAATGAAGCTCAGAGAGAACCTCACATTATCCCCGTATGGGTCAAATTATGTCCTGGAATAAGAAAGGTTGGAATCCTAACCTTTTAGTAAACCTTAGAATGTGACTTTATTCAGAGACAGGTCTTCACAAAAGTCATCACGTTTAAATGAGGTCATTAGTGCGGACCCTAATATCAAATGACTATTGTCCTTACAAAAAGGATTAATTCAGATACAGAGACAGATGCACACACAGGAAGGATGCTGTAAAAACACACAGGGAGGCGATGGGCATCATATGCCAAGAAGAAATGCCTAGAACAGATCATTCCCTTAAATTCCTCAGAAGAAACCAACCTGGCTTGACACCCGGACCTTGGACCTCAGCCTCCAGAGTTGTGAGGCAGTAAGTTTCTGTTGATCAAGCCACCCAGTTTGTTACGGCCCCAGCAAAAGGATACAGTCCCGTAGCTAGAGGGTCTGACTCTCAGTTGCTAGATACTTCGACATCCCTGTCCCAAACCTCCAGGTGCCCCAGGAGTGCCTGCAGGACATTCCTGAAGATGAAGCCCAGGGCTGTAGATGCTCTGCTTTCTGCCTTCTGCCTTCTGCACAACAGCCTGTGAATTCGCTGCTGCTTTCTTGCTTGTCTACATCAAGCAGGCATACTACCCCCTAGCAAATACTTCTGGCTTGCCTTCTTCGCGACCTCCAAGGGTCAAAGCTTACTGTCACGCAAGAACTTCCTGGAGGTTCAGAAGCATAATCTGCCAGTAGCATCCAGTGACGTGATATAAGCAAGGCCTTGCCCACAAGGGTAAGAGTCACCAACTGAAGAGCTTTCTCCGTGTTTGTGCAGGTCCAGTGATTGGTGACATCGTGTCCTGTACTGCTGTCCCACAGGAAGCAGGACATACCAGTGGACGGACTCTGGGTACAGCCGATGCAGGGTCTTCATATGCTATTGCCTTAAGCTCTGAGTCCCCGAGAAGCCTTCCCCTCAACCGCACCCAGTGCCAGTCCTCCCCCTAATAGGTCCCTACTATGACTTCAGAGAGGGACCTAAAAAACATGCTGCTTTGCTTGACAATGATCAGCGTGGCCATTGTCAATGACTGTACCTTAGATGTCCTGACGACACTGATCATAAGCCACATGTTTCCTGTCTTTTGTCCCTGAGAAGCCTTGTAGTTTGGCAGAAAAAAGGCATAAATAAGGTGTGTGACCTTGAGACTACCAACCTCACCATTTAGAACTAACAGGAGGGCATACTAAAACATCTCTAGATCCCTTCTCTGAGAATTCTACTACTGATAACATGTTTTTTTTTTTTTTTTTTGGCAGCGGGGGGGTGGGTTCCTTGTTCCTAAATCCTCCATGTTTCCCTGGCTTGGAGCCATTCCCAAAGTGGTCCTTTCTCAGTCCTTTCTAGCTTCATCAACGGTTTTCTCCAAGGTGAATGCTTTACAGCCAGCGCTCACATAGCCTCCTCTGCGTCTCTTACAAGTAAAGAGAACGAACACTCTATACCCATACGAAACCCAAGCGCATCGGTGGTTTAAGCAGATTGCTTTCACCACCAGAAAGCTCTGTTACGTAATGTAACTATTAGGCCAGGCAGAGCCTCATCTGATGATAAATGATAGGTCACAGAAAGTTCATGACCAATAACAGAAGTTGCACGTCCGTATAACTGGGAGCGCACGTATATGAAAGGAGGCGAGAGCCATCAATAACTCTGTTTGGTCCTGATAATTATTATTAGCTTAGTAATAGTTACTGCCGCCCTCTCTCTTTCTGCTGATTTAGTAAAGAGCAACTAATAACAATGAGAGGTCAAATGTACAAACCAAATGATCCTCCTTGCCCAGACACATAATGCAGTTTCTAATGAGCTAATAAATGCTCTGTGCGTGTGTGTGTGTGTGTGTGTATTTGCAGGTGTGTGCTTAATCCAAGAAAATTAAACTTGCGAGGGGGCCGGGGACTCACCAAGTACAACGTTTTCTTTTCTTTCCACTGAATCACAGCCCGACCATAAGCTTTCTTTGAAATGCTGCGATATGGCACGAGGCATCTTAAGAATTCCCCTTCTGGCTGCACTTTGAATCTTCTTAAAACCTAATTCAAAGTATTGTCATTCTTTTGTAGACCCTAGTCTATAAACTCATTCTCCAGATAGAAGTTTTGAAACAAAACATGGGGACTTCTGAGACATGAAGGGCTCCTTAGTAATTAAGATAAAATAAGGATTCCCATCCGGGCTCTCTGTTACAGATCTGTGAAACAGCTCGATAACGCACTTCACTGGGCTGAAGCCCATTCGGGCCATCGAGTTGAAAACCGCTGTATTATTATTCTTTGATGTCTACAGCTTAGTAGCACAAAGCTGGTCTCTGAGCACTTACTCTCTATAAAGACACTCCAAATGTTTGGCCTTTGGGCTGTAAATATTGTGTCACCATTGATTTTTAACATATAAAGTGTATTTTCCTGAATGTCAAGTATTTTCAAAGTGCAGGGCCTCCCAGGAGCACAAAGTAGAAGGAATTAAAGATGGTTTAAAAGCTAGAACTACAAGCAAGCGAGGAAGAAAGGCAAGGGAAGGAAGAAATAAGACTGTATCCTCCTTCCTGGGTTAGTTTCAAATATTCCGTGAAAATCTATCTCATTGTCACTGAAGACATGTTAGCATCAACATTATCAGTTCCATTCCTTTACAGTACCAGCTGAGCTCTGAGACCCTACATTCAGCACTATGGTGAAGCCTTTCTAAGCACTGTATCTCCTTCGTTTCGATCTCTCGTTGATTACTCCTCATGGTAAATAGATACAAAACTATAAATGATAAATTCTATCGAAACTTCTACTTTGCAAACTGTAAAACTCTATTTCAACGCAACTGCTATCAAACATCCTGATAGAACTTGCATTCACATTAGAAAATTAAACTATTAGGAAATAATTGTGAGCAGCTGTTTGCACATTAAAAATCTGCCAGAGGGCGCCTGGGTGGCTCAGTGGGTTAAGCCGCTGCCTTCGGCTCAGGTCATGATCTCAGGATCCTGGGATCGAGTCCCGCATCGGGCTCTCTGCTCAGCAGGGAGCCTGCTTTCTCCTCTCTCTCTCTCTCTCTGCCTGTCTCTCTGTCTACTGTGAACTCTCTCTGTCAAATAAATAAATAAAATCTTTAAATAAAAAAAGAAATCTGCCACAACTCAGGGTGCCTGGGTGCCTCAGTCGGTTAAACATCGGCCTCCAGCTCAGGTCATGATCTCAGGGTCCTAGGATTGAGGCCGATGTTGGGCTCCCTGCACAGTGGGGAGTCTGCTGATCTCTCTCACTTCCCCTCTTTCTCTCTCTTTCTCAAGTAAATAAAATCTTAAAAAAGAAAAAAAGTCTGCCAAAATTCACCTTCATTTCCTGCCAAAGTTGAACTGAGATTTAAAGCAAATAAAGTGTCATATTCCTGTTTCTTTAGAAGTTTGGAGAAATGTCCTGAGCTGTGTCCCAGACCTACAGTGGATCACCTTGCTCTTTCTTTCAGCCTCCAGTGCCAAGTCATAATCAGACCATCAAGTTCAGTTTCTGACCTCCTACATGCAAGCTGAGACATCCCTTGGGACTTGGATGAGCTGGGGAGCTATTCTCTTTCCCTCAGTCAATCAGACAGAGGCAACCAAAGTTGAGAAAAATCTCCTCATACAAAGCATTCCTAATTTGCATTCACCAGTGTGTGAAGCTAAAAGAAATAAAGGTTTTGTCCTCATCCTACAAAAAAGAAGTGATGTTACCAAACCTTCGAATCCCTCATTGCTTTACAAAACTTGACATGTAGATATCTAATGCAAATAATTAGCCAATTGCAACGTAATTTAAAATGCAGACTTGTATCTTAAAAGTCCAAGGAAATGAAATTGCAAAACTAGAGCATTGTTGGAAAACGCCAGAAGAAAGTTTGAATCTGAGCCTCTCAGTTAAGTGTCTTCCTTCAGTTCCGGTTACGATCCCGAAGTGCTGGGATTGAGCCCTGCTTAGGCTCCCGGCTCAGAGGGGATCCTGCTACTTCCTTTGCCTACTGCTCCCTCTACTTGTGTGCTCTCTCTTTCTCTCACTCCTGCTCTATCGCAAATAAATAAAAAAAGTCAATCAATTAATTAATTCCTTAAAAAAGAAGAAGAAGAAAGTCTAAAAATGGATTTTTAACAAGCAAGCACATCAACTCACTGACATGAAAGGTGGAGAGTAAATGCTAAAACCATTCCTGTCGGTTTCATGCCTATTGCTATTCTCTTCTGTTATCAAGATGTGGTGGTATGGTGACCAGTTCTTATCCTGATCATCCATTTATCCCACTGCCCCCTCAGATCTCCATCTTTTATCTGCTATAACTGCTTCTGACCATCAGAGATTAATTGGGAAAATGCATCGCTATCTATCCTTCTACAATAATCTAGCAGTAAATATTCACATTACTGAATTATGCTCTATCTATACCCAAGACTACATCCATGCATGTTTTCTAAGGATGTGTTGAAGACTGTTAGTAAAAATCAGGCTGACTCCTTTTATTTATTTTTTTTTCCAGATTTTTAAAAAAAATTTGTATCTATATTTTAAATTTCTTTTCATTGTTCCAGAATTAGGTTGACTCCTTTTAAATCCACATCAGATACAAAGGAATTCATTGTGACTCTGTTCAGCGTAAGTCAGCCAGCATTAATTGGGCAGTCCTCCTATCCTCAGCTAACTGAGGTAGGCCACCAAAGGAAAAGCAAAAGGAAATGAGCCTTTGCCAAGGAATAAGGAAATCTCAGTCCCAGCTCTCTGTTACAAAGCCACTGTGTAACCTTTGACACACCATCTCTCTGGTCCTCAGTTTTTTAAATTGAAACAAATAGCCTGTATGGACATTAAGATCTCTCCAGTATGTCAAATAATTCCTGTGTCTTCTGAGCCTATTAAAATATAATATAATAAAAACCTAATAAAATATAATATAAGAAAAACCAGTGTGGTTTTTATTATATTCTAAGTGTGTACGTGTGTGAGGTAGGGACAGAAACGTGTAAAGGATGATACTGAAGGATAAAAATGATAAACAATATATACTTATTTATTGTCGGACCACAAAAGGGAAATCTGGAGTCAAATAATGAACATATAGTACTTATAGTTATGAAACTCTAAGTACAATATCTTTAAGAAAAGGGAAATATTCACTTCTATATCCATTTTCTTCAGAAACCTGGCTATTTGCACACGAGTAGTCTAAAACATTGACAATAGATTTTCTCCAAAATTGTGGTAAAATATTGATAATGCAAGGGCCATTCTTTTAGAAATTTTAGGGTATTTTAGATTTTTATTTTTAGTCACAATAAGAAAACCTTCTCTCACTAAATGGGAATAAAACAAAGATACAAACCAAAATTCTGTTTCATGTGTTTGTAAAGAATTGTACAGACAATCCCCGAATTGAACAATGTGAACAATTCCTGGAAAGTTCTAATTGGAGTTAATCCATCCAAGGGCTTTCTAACTACTGTTGAAATGCATAAAAGTTACAGATATGATATGGCAAGTTAACTGTAAAATTAATCACAGGCTGAGGTTAACAATGAACCCAAGATGACATGCTACTATATTGGTATAATTTTATTTCCTCATTAATGATTCCTCCAACACAATAAACACTAAGACTCTACATATACTCCAGTGTTGGCCTCATAAAATTCAATTCCCTTTCAGGAATCTGTCGTCATTTAGATCAACAGCTTGATAGATGGCATATTGCTTTTCTCATTCCACTGTCTTGACCACATTTGGTTATCTGATAATAATCTATTTGTACACAGTTTAGGAATAACATACACTTCTCATTTGATTACATTGGGTAAAATAAACATTGTGTGTCTATACACTCTGAATTTCATGGTTAATATTAAAAGCTAATATTCATTTATTTGTTCATCTATCCCTACCTCTGTGCCAAGAATTGTTAGAGGAGCTATGGCTATAACCAAAACAAACAAAAAAAAAATCCCTGCCTTCTGGCAACTTACATTCCAGTGCCAGGAAGGCAGATAATAAACACAATAAACACAAAAATTGACAAGTTCTATTTTTTAAAAGGGGCAGCGCCTATATTGGATGATTCTTCTTTATATAATGGTTCAGGCTTGGTTATGAATAATACATCTTGCTTCCACAAGGCGTTCAGATACTGATCTAATTAGACTCATTTCTGAGGTCTTCCTATAGTTCACGCATCAAACGCAGGCCCTTCAGGCAGCTGTGCTTGGTTGGGTCCATAGGCACGAGATGTTCAAGAAATGAGCACAGACATACGAACACTGCCCTCCCTCCCTTACAGATGTAGCATGACAGGGACTGCCTGAGGCATTCAAATTACAAAGTATTTAGTGGTCAGGATCTACCATCCACCTGCCAGAAACTCAAGAGGAAAGATGTTGCACCAGGATTTTTATCCTACCCAGGAACCCAGCTAGAAGCCAAGTTCTAAAGATGCTGGTGGCAGCATGAAAACCACATGCCTCCAGAGTTCAGACAGAAGTCCCTGCAATTCTCCTCTTGGACCAGGCAGGTCCGGTGCCTTGTTCCACAAGGATCTCAGACCATGAAGCCAAGAGTGTCCTTCCACCACAAACAACTTGGAATTAGAGAGAATTTCCAAGGCCAAAGGACTATACTCTTCACCTGAACAAATATCTGAAGGGTTTCCAAATGAGGGCTCTGGGTCTTTTCCAGAAAAGATAAAATTTGATGGAGGGTTAGACACCACTTTCAAATTACTGCAAATATATGGTTTTGAAAATTAAATAACAGGTATATTTTAAATGGCTCCTCACATTTAGAATTGAACCCATTAAATCCTAACTACTAAAGGAAAATGCAAATGTTACAAGGACCTGGAGAAATTCATTTTTCAAATGAAAAATAATAAATATTTTTCTAAGAAGATGAAGTTTAAATCAACACGTCTGCTCTTGTTACTTCTCTTTTTTGCAGCTCAAGTTCTCTGTTACTAACACTTTAGATTTGTACTATGACATTTTTTAAAAATACTGACTCATATGCAGTCTTAGAAAAGAAATCCACAAAAAGGAATCTGCTTCCAGACTTTCAGAGCAAACAGGAAAAAAAAAAAAAAGTCAAATCCATTTGCTTATTGCATATGCCTGCTGTGTTAATCTGATAATAATAGGAGATATAAATAATTAACTGCTACCTCATATGCCACTTTGTAGGTGGAAATCAGGAGTCTCATTTTGCCCATGATCAAGTTAATGAAGCAGAACCATACAAAACCTAAAATTCATTTTGTTTCCCTACAATTTAGGGAATGCAAATCCCCAAATGGCTGCTACCAAAATCTTACTTTCCTCTTTGAATTTTTATCCATTTGTCTGTATAGACCTTGTTTGTTATACAACCTATAAAATATTACTTTGGAAATACTTCTAATTAAAAACTTAAGGAAATATTATTGCGTCAATGACCCCTGCCTGTAGCAAAGTGTCTTCTCAAACAACACTCAGACAACTTATTTATTTATCCCAATTTAAAGATATTGACTGAAGGAGATTCTTCCTTCCCTCTCTGAGAAACTCAGAGCATTTAACAATTTCTTGATTTCAAAAATACACATTACACCGAACTCACATCCAGGTGGTTGTAACCGTCTATCCATTTCCTCTGGTCTGTCATGCCTGTGGACGGAGAATGGCAACCATCACCTCCCATGTAAATCCGGCTATCAGACCATGGCCAGGTCCCTCTCTTTTTTTCCTACTGCGAATGTTCTAGTTCTATTAACCTCCTAGTCCTGTTTTCTTGTCTGAAAATCCTTACTTGCCATAAACTACTGGAGTCACGGTGGTAATATTTCCATTTCTTCAAGCTTGTTTATCCCAGAAATTCTATTCCAGTTGCCTAGACATTAAGAATCAGGGTGTGTACACTTTAGTTTAGAAGCAGAAATCCCCATGAAGATGGGTCCCCTATGGTGATTTTTTGATTTTTGCAGCACATGACCTATAGAATGATGTCTGGCACCAGGGACAGTGCCTTAGTCTAGATGGACTGCTTAAAGGCAAGGGCAACTCTCACCTTTTGTCAAAGAATGTATGTTTCAGATTTTAGTGTAAGAATCACTAAGGAAGTTTAAGAAGAAGTAGATTCCCTTCACTGTGGCATCTTCACTGCCCCAAATCCTGAAACGTTAGATCTGAGCCAGAACCCAGAATTGGCAGGTTGTTTTTTGTTTGTTTGTTTGTTTGTTTTTAAGATTTATTTATTTATTTGAGAGAGAGAGAGAGATTGTGTGAGCATGTGAGCAGAGGGAGGTGGAAAGAGACAATCTCCAGCATACTCCCTGCTGAGCGTGGAGCCTGATGTCGGGGCTCGAACTCATGACCGAGAGCATGACCCATGCTGAAACCAAGAATCAGGCGCTTAACTGACTGAGCCACCCAGGTGCCCCCAGAATCTGCATTTTTAACAAACTTCTTTCCACAACACTAATTCCTCTGCCCCAGTGATTCTGAGGC
Organism: Mustela nivalis; assembly: GCF_964662115.1. Lineage (NCBI taxonomy): Eukaryota > Metazoa > Chordata > Mammalia > Carnivora > Mustelidae > Mustela > Mustela nivalis. The sequence goes on along the minus strand of NC_139034.1, from coordinate 60,755,186 downwards.
ACTACTGGGAATGACCCTTGAGAAGGTGTTTCCTCTAGCTGACATTGTCCTTTTCCTCAGGATTGACCAGAAGCAGGATGCGATCTAAATGTAGAAAGTGTAGACAAGGAAACCTTTGTGGATTAATCGCAGAAGTGAAGAAGCGAAAAGCTTAGTGAAACCTTCTCAGTGCCGCCACCTCACTATACTGACACTTTCTTGTACACTCACTCATTCTTCCACGTGTTCCACCTCCACTCATAGTTTCTTAGGTTTTAGGGTCAACAAGCCAGAGTCTCAGGGTGCAGAAGGGTTCCAACGCATGCCATGTAAGGTCCGTTGATAACCAGCCGGCAACATAAATAGTAAATATTATTGTCCAGGAATCCAAATAAGTCATAAATTATTGTGGGATGGGGAGTCTACAAAGCCCTCAAAAATGATTTAGTCATTCAACAAATATACATTGAATGACTACCATGTGAATGAATTAATAAAAAATTGTTGAGCAGTTTGTTTCAAAGGGCAATTGACTAACAATAAAACACACACTAAGTCATTCTGCTGATTCAATTGTGAAACATTAATTGAGCATTTACCACCTATCAAGTAGCCGATTAAGTACTAAAAATCCAAAGATAAATTTGTTCAACCACGAACATGTATAGAATGCCTATATGTGCCAACAACTTTTCTAGGCACTGAAGATACAGCAGGAACAGCCTTAATGAAGATCCCTGCTCTTACGGGGCTCCCATTCTAGAATGTACATCTGGGATGCACAGCAAGAACAAAGGGTTTACAAAGTAAGTCGAATAAGTATAGAATTTTGTTAGTGACAAGAGCCATAGAGAAAAAAATAAAAACAGAAAAGGGGATGAGAATCTCAGGGCTGGGGAAAGGTTGCGATTACAGGTCGCCAGCAAAGATTTCACTGGGATGACTCTTAGGTAAAAATCTGAAGGGTGGAGAGGGGGTGAGTCATGCGGGCACCATGGGGAAAAGCATTTCAGGTTGAGGGAACAGCAAAGACTCCTAGAAGGTTTGAGGAGCAGCAAGGAGGTGGAAGCAAGAGGGAGAGCAGTGGAAAATACAGTAACTGATGTTACTCGTAGGATGTTCCAAGGCCTTTGGATTTTACTCTGAGTCACATTGGGAGTTACTGATAGGTTTCAAGCATGGAAGGGTGGGGTTAGACTTCATTTGGGAATTCTTCCAATGGGAATTCTAGCTACAACGTTGTGAGAAACCCGGGTGAAGGTCTAGGAGAATAAACGCTAAAAGCAGGGAGAGGTGTTAGGACAATTTAAATGAGAGAAGCTGGTAGATGGCACCAAGAACATTGCAGTGTGCGTGAGAGGTGGTCTGATTCTGATATCATTTTGACCTAGGACCAGACATTTGCTGATGGATTGGACATGAGGTGTGAGGGAAAAGAAAGGCATTCAGGATGACTCCAAGTTTTTAAGCCCAGAAGTCCAAAGTTACGAGTAGCTTAGAATGTTAATAAATGATAGGAGAAGCCAATCTGGGGAAGATTAGGAGATCCATCTCTGGACCTGTTATGTGCGAGATGTCTATCAGACATCAAGAGATAATGTCAGGGAGGCCACTGGATGTTTGCTAGTACATGGGAACGTCAGTGCTTAAGATTAAAATGTGGTTGTCATCAGTATATAAATAGCATTTGAGGCCATGGACCATGGTGAGGTCATGTGGAAAGTGACTGTGGAAATAATTTGGGACATTTTCATGCTTGGAAACCAGCTGCAGAGGAGACTGTCAAGATAATTACAGCTTGAAAAATGTCCAGGATTCTGCTTTTGTTCTCCTCCACTTCATACTGCATTTTGAGTGATCTTTTCTAAATAAAATCAGGCTTCACACATCCCCTCCTGAAAACCTCTTCATAACTAACGCTCTCAAGATTGGCTGCCTTAAACTGGCCTATGATGCCCTGCGTGGCCTGGCCAGCAACCTGGCTCTGTAGGCTCATTCAGAAACTCTCACCCACTGCTCTCCAAACACACTATTTTCTTTCATTTCTTCAGAGTAGTCCTCCCTCCTGGGCCTTTGGTCAGAATGTGCCATGTCCTTCTATAGTCTTTACTGTAATTTTTCTGGGGTAACTCCCTCAAAAATCTTTTGGAATTGATTCAAATTCTTTCTAACCCTTCCTCTGCTCTCCCAGTACATTTAATTTCCTGTTCTATCACTTTCACAGAGCTAATATGAGCTTCATCTGCACCATCATCTGATTTTTCTCTATTTCCAGCAGACCATACACATGATGATAGCAGAGAACCGGTCATTGTTGTACATATTCCCAGGCCCTGGCACAACACATGATATGAACATGACACGTTCAGTAGGTCTGGAAAGGTAGAATTAACAAATGAAGATAATCTGAAGTTTTATTTCTCTAGATGCAAACTAATAACGTATTCACATTCCCTTGGGTTGCACCAAGAAATTTCTACACATTACCAAAAGTACCCTCATAACTGATACAGAAAATAATAGTTCACCTCCCTTCTAAATGGCGTGTTCCAAATTTAATTTCTGTTACATCTTGCCTATTTCAGAGAAATGTCACTTTTTAACAAGCAGGTCATGTAAACAGGGCTTCAGACACAGACAGTGAGTCTGATGAGTCTCAAAGCAAGGAGAGAGAGTGCCAGGAAGTGCCCAGAGGGCCAGTTTATATCCTGACTTCGCACGGTGAATGACCACCAATTTACTACGCTACACAAATTATGGAATACAGATACTGGATTAGCAGTAAGAAAAGGTCAGCTTGCAGAGGAAGTCACAGAACCTGAGAAGAAAGGAGCCCACTCTCCTGAATCATTGCCTGGGGAACTAAGTTCATGCAAATGGGCTCTCTCAGGCAGGAGATGCCTTTGCAATCTTTGGGCTAAAGGGATTTGTCTAGCCTGGTGCACAGCTATATGTCTTGCTGTTTTCCCCCCTGAATCAATATGATCTATATCACACTTTGAAAAAAAAAAAAAAAAGGTAATCAGAATGGTTGAAGGATTCCTTGTGGATTTTTGGGATCATCTCTCAGCTATAAACTCAAGTACAGATAGCTATACATCTTGCTTTTTTCCTGAATCAACATGATCTACATGATCTATATTAGACTTAGACTGAAAAAAAAAAAGGCTAATCAGAGTGGTTGAAGGATTTTCCTTGTGGATTTTTGGAATCATCTTAGCCATAAACTAAAGTGCAGATATGCTATTTAAACCAGGTGCATGATTTAAAAGGCATGGTCTTAGTAAGTGTTGAATTTTGGAAGAATGTGGCTTCCTAACAGCTAAAAATAATATTTAATTACTTGACATCATGCTGCATTGTAACTCTGACTTTAAAAATTACTTTATAAAAAAGATTTTACTTATTTCACAGAGATACAGTGAGAATAGAAACACAAGCAGGGGGAATGGGAGAGGAAGAACAGGCTTCCCAACAAGCAGGGAGCTCAATGTGGGGCTCCATCCCAGGACCCTGGGATCATGACCTGAGCCAAAGGCAGAGGTTTAATGATTGTGCCACCCTGGTGCCCCCAAAATTAAATACTTAACAGAGATTTCCTACTATGTATCAGTGCATGTTTGTGAAAGAAATATAATTAACTTAATTTTATGGCTGAGAAAAATGAAACTTTGAAAGTAAGTTTAAAACTAATCTGTAAAATCAAATACAACCAAGTCTAAATGCTCAGCTTTTTTCAATGGACAGTGAGTTTGATAAGGCACTTATCAAAGACATGGTATGATCAGATGGACAGTGGGTTTGATAAGGCACTTATCAAAGACATGGTATGATAAGAAAATCATACATACAATGAATGAAAATGCTTAATTTAAATGTAGTACGCAATTGTTTTCAATGGTGATCTCATCCTTATAAGAGAATGTAGACTTTAGGATCTTTTCAGAAATTCCAACTCCAAGTAGCTTTTAAAATCTAACCATATAACAAGAAACCGTTGGTAGGGCAATCTCAAGCCCTCCGTATATATTTACTTTATTCTCAGATTGGCTTCTTTATTGGTCACAAGAGGGTGTCCAGTAACAACTGGGATTCAAAGCTTTCCTGAGTGTATCTGGCTAAAAGGAAGGGGTGACTTCCCTTCAGCATGGAATAAAAAACCTTTCCCTTCATCTGATTGGTCCAGCTCGGTCACATGTCCACCACAGTCCTCCAACAAGTGTTACCAGGGGGTATGTCAAGTACCCATTGTCTTATCAGGAAGCCTCTCATGAAAATTCTCTTCTGGAAGGAAGAACAGAGGAGTAGCCTCCGGGCAGGCAATCAACAGTATCCATTAAAGACCAGAAACAAGCTTGAAATCAGGCAACGTAATGCCCCCAGTTTTGTTTTTCTTTTTCAACATTTCCTTAGCAATGTAGAGTCTCTTCTGGATACTTACAAACTGTAGGATTGTTTCAACATTTACTACAAAGCTGTGATCACCAAGACGGCATGGTACTGGCACAGAAACAGATACATAGACCAGTGGAACAGAGTAGAGAGCCCAGACATGGACCCTCAACTCTATGGCCAAATAATCTTCGACAAAGCAGGAAAAAATATACAGTGGAAAAAAAAGACAGTCTCTTCAATAAATGGTGCTGGGAGAATTGGACAGCTACATGTGGAAGAATGAAACTCGAACATTCTCCTACACCATACACAAAGATAAACTTGAAATGAATAAAAGACCTCAATGTGAGGCAGGAATTTATCAAAATCCTAGAGGAAAACATAGGCAGCAATCTCTTCAACATCAGCCTCAGCAACTTCTTTCAAGATATGTCTCCAAAGGCAAAGGAAGCAAAAGTGAAAAAGAACTTTTGGGACTTCATCAAGATCAAAAGCTTCTGCACAGCAAATGAAACAGTCAACAAAACAAAGAGGCAACCCATGGAATGGGAGAAGATATTCACAAATGACACTACAGACAAAGGGCTTATATCCAAGATCTATAAAGTACTCCTCAAACTCAACACACACAAAACAGATAATCACATCAAAAAATGGGCAGAAGACATGAACAGACACTTCTCCAAAGAAGACATACAAATAGCTAACAGACACATGAAAAAATGTTCATTGTCATTAGCCATCAGGGAGATTCAAATCAAAACCACATTGAGATACTTATACCTGGTAGAATGGCCAAAATCAACAAGACAGTAAACAACAAGTGTTGAAGAGGATGTGGAGAAAGGGGAAACCTCTTACACTGTTGTTGGGAATGCAAGTTGGTGCAGCCACTTTGGAAAACAGTGTGCAGATTCGTTAAGAAATTAAAATTAGAGTTAGCTTATGACCCTGCAATTGCACCACTGGATATTTACCCCAAAGATACAGATGTAGTGAAAAGAAGGGCCATCTGTACCCCAACATTCATAGCAGCAATGGCCACAGTCACCAAACTTTGGAAAGAACCAAGATGCCCTTCAACAGAGGAATGGATAAAGAAGCTTTGGTCCATACATACAATGGAGTATTATGCCTCCATCAGAAAGGATGAATACCCAACTTTTGTATCAACATGGATGGGACTGGAAGAGATTATGCTGAGTGAAATAAGTCAAGCAGAGAGTGTCAATTATCATATGGTTTCACTTGTGGAGCATAAGAAATAACATGGAGGACATTGGGAGATGGAGAGGAGAAGTGAGTTGGGGGAATCAGAAGGGGAGACAAACCATGAGAGACTGTGGACTCTGAGAAACAAACAGAGGGTTTTGGAGGGGAGAGGGAGGGGGGGTTAGGAGAGCCTGGTGGTGGGTATTAAGTAGGGCACACATTGCATGGAGCACTGGGTGTGGTGCATAAACAATGGATGCTGGAACACTGAAAAGAAATATAATAAAATAAAATGGAAAAATAAAATAAAATAAAGACCAGAAACAATCGATAGCTTTTAATCCTAAACAAAACTTACCAGAGGAAAAGATTTCATTGTGTTTAGAATACTCACCAATTACCTAAATTGGAATCTTTAATCACTGAAAATAATCCTTATTCATCATTTCTGTTAGTTCTGTTATTGTTTTATTCTGTTTTCAACAGTCCTTTTTCTACTCATTAGACTTGGAACTGCTTGTTGTGTCTTCTGCTTCATCCGAGAGCCCTCACGGCACCCTGTCCATTACCTTAGACCCAGCAGGGACCAAACCATTTGACTGGCTGCTCAGTTCCAGCAGGTTGGCTGCCTCACGTCTTGGCCTTTTGGCTGAGAACAAGCACAGCATCAGTTTAGTCCGCATGACATCTTCTATCCGGGGAACCTTCCCTGTCCTGGCAGGAAGACAAACCCTACAGGCTAATTACTAAGCATGTGGTTTTCAATTAATAATGCCTATGATTAGCATGGAGCAATTTTTATCTAATGTTGGTACTACTCGCCTGAAAAATTAGCTCAAAAATATATCTAAAACCACATGTGTTTTGAGTATAGAAAAGGCAAACATATCTTCAATGGTTAATACACACACACACACACACACACACACACCCTAGCATAAAATTAAGATTTCCTTTGGTAAGATGAATACATTTTAAAGGATTCCAGCATGACCTAAGACAATTCTAGTCTGAAGTATCGTGGAAGGCAATGAAGCCGGCTGGTTAATAAGGTCATGAGTAAATAAGCCGGCCCACCTCTATGGCCTTTTATAGTAACTAGAGCTTTAGAACACTAAGCAAGTGAAATACAAGTTTGTAATTACACTTTTTTTTTTTTTTTTCTGATGGATATCGTTACAGGAGAGTGACAGTTGCTCAATTGTCTGCTATTGACCCAATGTGCTTAGATTGATTCAGAGGAAAAAAGCCCATGTGTGTTTTTGCTGACTCAGAGAAAATTTCCATTAAAATTAAGAATTTGTATATGCTCCAGTGAATGAAGTAGTTTATATTCTCCACCTCGTTTGTCTACCTTGTTATTAATCTTTAAGAAGCTGATTAAGTAGTCTGGTTCAATCTTGTAATTCAATTCTTGAGAAATAAAAATGAATAAAGTAGAAATTGTAATGTCATCTGCATTACCACGACATATCTTTTGCAACGTGTAATGCAAAGAATATTGTTGCAAAACACTAAGTACTACAAAATAAAAACATGCTCAGTAATTCCCTAAGTATCCTTAAGTGATGCTTTCAAATTTCTAGGTCATTTCCTAATTATCATTCCACAATTTTTAGAAGATGATATTTAGTAGCTGGGCCCTAAAAGTGTATTTTAAAAGTTTTACTTTTTTCCCTGATAATTTATTAGGTTACCCTGAAGCCATCCACATTTCGGTGGATTAAATAATGGCCCATGTGGTCTATATTCATGTTGCAACAGGAGCAGAGTTAGTGCAAATAATTGAAATCCAAAGCTAACCCCCAACTTAGTGGATATTTAAAACTCCCCCAAACAAAACCTCTGATCAGACTTGAAGCAATATCAGTAACACTATTAACACTAACAATTTTATATGAAGCATTTCACTTATCTTCTCATAGCAACCATACGAAGAAGTACCGTTACCTCTACTTTAGAGTTTAGCAAACAGGTTCAGACAGGCGATACTGCTCACCTGTGATGTCCCCTCATCTTTTGCATTACACGTGGTCTGGCAGCTCAGTTAACGAATGGCACAATCGAAGAGCAGTTACATGAGGGGCAAGAGCTTCTGAAGAATTAGAGGCAAAAGCAACACTCTGCAGGTCGATAGTGGGGAAACTGATGAGGAAAGCAGTCTGACAGCATATGGGTTTTCGCTCGTATTACTTCAGGGGAGCTAAAGAACTTGAGCTTCAGGGAGACTCTGCAGCAGGTTCCCCGGCAAGGAGTGTCCTTCCGCAGTCTGGAGCATCATAGTTGCTACTTTATCTAAGAACCGTATTTCTTCCTGATCTTTCTCAGAATGAAGACCTGGAACATGGTCCCGAAGTCATTCCGTGGATTACAGATTAAAATGCAAAATCATAATTAGGAGGGTGATGGTAAAAATTGTAAAAATGTTAGGAAAATACTTAAGTAGCTTTGGCGTGTGAAATGTTTGTTTGTTTGTTTTTAAACATAGCCTTAAATAGAGACTCATAAAGAAACAGAGCAATAACTTTGGTGACATAAGAATTAGAAAGGGAGGGGCACCTGGGTGGCTCAGTGGGCTAAAGCCTCTGCCCTCTGCTCAGGTCATGATCCCAGGGTCCTGGGCTCGAGCCCCACATCAGGCTCTCTGCTCAGCAGTGAGCCTGCTTCCCTTCCTCTCTCTCTCTCTGCCTGACTCTCTACCTACTTGTGATCTCTGCCTGCCTAATAAATAAATAAACAATCTTAAAAAAAAAAAAACAGTCTTAAAGAAAAAAGAATTAGAAAGGGAAAAGAAAGCTTAAAGAAAAGTGCTATTAGCAAAGTTAGACAGAAATAGGTAGGCAGGCAAAAACATTAAGGAACAAATATGACAGACAAATCATTAATACCCTAACTAAGGAAAGAATTTTTGCAAACCATCGGATAAAAAATGCCCAGTTCCCTTTCAAACACATATATCATATGAAGAGCTAAGGACATCGGCAGGTAAAAAAATCATTGTAAATGGCCAAGAAATAAAATTTTTTAAATGCTCACCTTCACTAATAAAGACAAATAAATGCAAACTCTAATTAGAATATCTTATTGTCCCTCTCAGTTGCATGATAAAGAAATAATAAAAGCATATTTAAAAACTCATTCTCCTCTTTTCACTTAGAGATAGAATTAAGCTGTTTTTATAAAGTACTTTAAGCTTCAGCAAGCATAATGTCGAATTAGAAACTTCACAGTAAAGCAATTTGAAAATAAAATACCTATATCAATATAAGCAGAGTGCCCACATCTGAAATTATCCCCTTAAGACCTCTCCAAAGAGAAATCTGTTCAGTCATTTCAACTTCTTAAAAAATTTCATTGGTCTGCTTTATAATGTCTTTTAACAGACATTTTTTCTAAAATATATGATGCCTTTAGAACTACAAAAAATGAACATTGGAAGAAGTTTTCATATTTTATGTCATTGTTTCTCAGGATACTCTAAGTTTGGAGCTGTACTCACAGGGGTGGTATTCCTTTGTCATTTTAATTAACACTGGTTTCTTCTCTAAAATCTGAATATTTACATATATATTTAAGTCATTTTTATGTAAAGACTGAATCTACTACCAAACCAAGTATAAGCACTTTACATTCTTTTTTTTTTTTAAGATTTTATTTATTTATTTGACGGACAGAGATCACAAGCAGGCAGAGAGAGAGGAAGGGAAGCAGGCTCCCTGCAGAGCAGAGAGCCTGAAGCAGGGCTCTATCCCAGGACCCTGGGATCATGACCTGAGCCAAAGGCAGAGGCTTAACCCACTGAGCCACCCAGGCGCCCCTACATTCTTTTTAATACACAAAGACCACAGAAGGAAAAGTGCATGAGATTCGGAATAGGAAGGACCTGGACTTAAATACTGGCTGTGCCACTCCCAAGCTTTCTGATGTTGGGGAAGGTATCTAAAGCTCCATTTCTTTATGCACAAATTGGAATTATAATACTTTCTTTTTTTTTTAAGATTTTATTTATTTGTCAGAGAGAGGGAGAGAGAGCGAGCACAGGCAGACAGAATGGCAGGCAGAGGGAGAAGCAGGCTCCCTGCCAAGCAAGGAGCCCGATGTGGGACTCGATCCCAGGATGCTGGGATCATGACCTGAGCCGAAGGCAGCTGCTTAACCAACTGAGCCACCCAGGCGTCCCTTATAGTACTTTCTTTTCACAGGTTTAGAAAGCTTGCAACATGTCTAGCACATGTTAGGCTCTCACTGAACAGGAGCTGTTGTTATCACTTGGCATCAGGGAAATCCAAATCAAAACCACAGTGAGATACGACCTCACACCAGTCAGAATGGTTAAAATTAAGGAGTCAAAATGACTGTTGGTAAGGGTGTGGAGAAAGTGGAGTCCTCCTACACTGTTGGTGGGAATGCAAGCTGGTGCAGCCACTCTGGAAAACAGTATGGAGGTTCCTCCAAAAGTTGAAAATAGAGCTACCCTTCAATGCAGCAATTGCATTACTGGATATTTACCCTAAAGATACAAATGTAGGGATCTGAAGGGACACATGCACCCAAATATTTATAGCAGCAGTGTCCACAATAGCCAAACTATGGAAAAAGCCCAAATGTCCATGTCCATTGACAGATGAATGGATAAAGATGTGAGATATATATATATATATATATATAGTGGAATACTATGCAGCCATCAAAAAACCAAAATCTTGGCATTTGCAACAATGTGAATGGAACTAGAGGGTATTATGTTAAGCTAAGTATGTCAATCAGAGAAAAGACAATTATCATATGATCTCACTGATATGAGGAATTTGAGAAAGAAGACAGGATCATAGGGGAAGGGAGGGGAAAATGAAACAGACAAAACCAGAGAGGGAGACAAACCATAAGAGACTCTTAATCTCAGGAAACAACTGAGAGTTGATGGAGGGGAGAGGACGGGGGAGATGGGCTGGTGGCTGGGTGATGGACATTGAGGAGGGCGTGAGTTATGGTGAGTGCTGTGCATTGTGTAAGACCGATGAATCACAGACCTGTACCCCTGAAGCAAATAATACATTCATTATATGTTAATTTTTAAAAAGCTGTAGCTGTTGTTGATGGCACAGGTGAGAAATGGTGGTTTCATATATATGGCTATAATGGATTGAATTGTGACCCCCCCAAAAAAGAGATATGACAGTCCTACTTCTCAAAACCTGTGAATTTATCTGGAAGTGAGTCTTTGTAGATGTAATCCAATTAAGATGAGGATGTATTGGAATAGGGCCCTAAATCCAATGACCAGTGTCCTCCCAAGGAAAGGATAGGACACAGAGAAAGACAGAGACACACACAGAGAAGGCCTTGTGAATGCAGAAGCCATGACTGGAGTGGTGCTGCTATAAACCAAGGAATGACAAGGATTTCCGGAAGCCACTAAAAGCTAGAAAAGAGACAAAAAAGGGTTCTTCCCTATAGCATTCAGAGGAAGCACACTCCTGTCCTGCTGACATCTTGATTTTGGACTTCTAGCCTCCAGACAATGTCTGTTGTCTTAAATCACTTTGCTATGGCAGCCCCAAGAAACCAATACAATAATTTAGCCCAAATTCTTACTCAGATTTTTGCATATCTTTTAAGACTCTGCATAACCATGGCTATCAGCTAACAGATTGGGTCTATCAGGTTTCCTTTTGAAAGAGTACCCAGCACAGCACCATGGACAGGCTGGACTCCCAAGATGAGATTTATGGCAATAATATAGTAATAAACAAAATGAACAAAACAAAACAAAGTTTGCCTATGACATCAAAATAATGCAAACAAATTTCAAAGATTAGGCATTGAATCAGGCACCTAATTAATTTTTATTCTACATCTCAGTGTATGGAATTGTCCACACCATTCTTACTTCTTGAGAGTCGTAGAAAGGATGATCAGTTTTGACAAAAGCCATATTCCAAAAACTGATTTTACCCTTCAAATAAAGACAAAAAGAAGAAAGAAAGAATTACAACTAAAGGAAGTCAACCCCATAGTGATGAGCGATGCTGACTGATAGATGTTAACAAAAGGAAAGAGAAGAAGAAATCTACAATACAGATTCCACTTCAGTTGGTCTCAAATGTTTCTGGCTGGTTGTGTCTGTAGAGCAAAAATCGAATATGACATTCCTAATGTAGTAAAATTTATGAAGCTTCACCTCATTCTGACATTTTGTTTATTTGTTTGTTTTGCCCCCTGCTAAAGCCAAAATAGAAGGACCCCAAATATTTCAGAATAGATTTTGGCAGTTGTTTAATCGTCTTTTAAAAGTCCTGTAAGTAAGGAGGGCACTTGTGATGAGTATGGGGTATTGTATGCAGGTGATGAATTGCTGAATTCTACTCCTGAAACCAACACTGCCCTGTATGCTAACCAGCTAAAATTAAAATTAAAATTAAAATTAAAAAGCCTTTTTTAAATCCTTTAAGTCTCTCCCCATAGAAGATAATCTTTGAGCCCCAGACCAATTAAATGTTCTGCTGAGTTTACGCTGAAACAGTTTTGGACTTTAGGAAAATGTTAATAGCAGCACTAAAATTTATTCTGTTAATTGCTCTAATAATCAATAAGTAATTTTCATTCTAAACTAGGTTCTCTATGTGACTTAAATAAACCAACCAAAGATCATTTACATCTCAATAACCATTCCTAATAATGTCACATCATTAAATTCCACCTTGGTTCTCAATAATGTCAGTTAGTGACCAATAAAAGGACTTATTACCTTGGTCAGGTCCTCAGGGGCATAAAGGGAACCAGTGGGTGAAGGATTTTCTTGTTGCGCTGCGCTCCCGAGCAAACCTTTCTTCTCCTGGGACTTTTGCCATGATTTAGTTGCAGATGGGCATTTTTTACTCTCTGTCTCTTTCCCCCTTTCTCTCTCTCTCTCCACTAATTCTCTCTCCTCTCTCATTTTCTTTCTCTCCCTCTCTTCCTTTACTTCATTCCATGTTTGCTTTTAAGTGAAATAGTGTTGAGCCTCCTATTGGTGAGAAATTCACAAGGGGAAGAATCTTCTGCAAATAATGTCATTGCATATGATCAAAAGAAAGAGCAAAACATTTTAAGAAAACCTCTGTACCCTAGGTTCTTGACCTTGAATAAAGCAAGTGACGGGGAGTAGGTATATGAAGATTATCTATGCATAAAGTTTAATGTAGATGTCCTACTTGGACATTATTTCTAAGAGAAATATTTTGGGACTACATTTCCAGATTACATATTTATATGGACCAAATTTAATCCAAACTAGCTTCTTTAGCCTGTGCTGTCGAGTTGCAATGATGTAGAATCCATCATGTATCAGTAAAAATTGTTTGGATGGCTAAAAATGTGTGTAACTGAAATACTGAAGATCATTACTACTTTAAAGTATATTTTTAACAATGCTTCTGTGATACCAATACACTTGCTGAAGATATTGAAATTTTTATGTTAATTAAACAACCCCTAACCACTCAGTACATTTCAGATATGTACACTTTGTAATTACCTCCATTATTGAAATAGCTGGCTTGATTTATCCTTACCACAGTAACATTGTAGCTTCTGTTATTTTTGTCTTTGGAAAAACATAGGTCCCAGCGAGGGAATATAAAACTATTACTGTAAATTAAATATTAAAGCTAACTTATTTTTGCATAAGAATGCTGTCAAATAATGGTGATAACTGTTGCTAAGATAGAAACTATTTTTTGGTTTTTTCTTTTTTGGGAAGCACAAATTAAAATCCAATTTTCAGTTCTTTTGGTAAATTGCATGTAGTTAGTGTGTATAGTTTTACTGATGGTAGTAGCTTAAGGGGTAGCTATTATAGTCTTAGTTTAGCGATTAAGAAATACAACATTTGTTGAAGGGCTAGGCCTTTTAGTCTAGGATGGATTAGCACTTGATCCTTCCTTAAGCATTTTTATACAGGAGTGCATTATCCTTGGAGCCACCCTGGGCTCCATGCCTCATTAGCTTGGGTGTTAGATAAATCAAAGGCAGCCTCGGAGACAAAGATAAGCAAACTGCAGGCCAGCAAGATGATGATGTATGGATCCAGGAGGCTAATAGGAAAGTATTGACAGGAAAATGGTGTGCTTATCCTGCAATCACTGCATATTGCAATGAGAGCTCCCAAAAGCAGATGGGATACACTTCAGGGAATGTGCAGCTACAAGACTGTTAGGCAGAAATGGATCCTGTGCTTTAAATTCTAACAAGAACTTAGTTTCTTTTTAGCAGCGATTCAAACGCGTTAGAACGTGGAAGGGCACAGGCCACAGCGGACTCTACAAAGAGAGCACCCCATTTCAGAAGACCAAGCCCTGGAATTACTTCCACTCCAGAAGATTTTTCTCTCACCAATATAATCTCTATGGAGCAAGGAATAAATAGTTGTGCTTTCCATGATTTTATCTGCTCTCAGTTTTTAGTACACCACGAAGTTGGTTTCTTGATACCTCTGCAAGAATCAAAATGAACACCACCTGAGAAATGTTAATCTGGAGAAATACACACACACACACACATGTATATACATTTTTTAATGTGTTCTGTCGCTGAATAACATTTTCAGATTCTTATCTACAATCAACATCTTTTTTTTTTTAAGATTTTATTTATTTATTTGACAGAGAGAGATCACAAGTAGGCAGAAAGGCAGGCAGAGAGAGAGGAGGAAGCAGGCTCCCCGCCGTGCAGAAAGCCCGATGTGGGGCTCGATCCCCGGAGTCTGAGATTATGACCTGAGCTGAAGGCAGAGGTTTTAACCCACTGAGGCACCCAGGCGCCCCTCTCTAATCAACATCTTAAGCTAAAGCTAAGTTAGACTTTTAGGTCTCATGCTCAGTCTTCTAGTTGTGAGGACTTTTTCCCCCTTTCTTCTGGAAATCAAGCATTTTGTATACTTTTAAAGCTAATTCAGCCATTGGCAAAATTGAAAAATTGGGTGTAAAAAATAACCATATGATGACCCTATCCATTAGGATCACACATTCCGAAAAGCATTCGTTAATACTCATTTGACACGAGCCTATGGGGGTACTGCTGTGGGTGGCAGGAGAACGAACAGAATTGATTTTCCAAATCATGATGTACTTGTTTGATCTCTTTCTTCCCTGGTTCAAAATAGGACTCCCTGATTTACCTCAAGTGATGGGACAGTCAACTGTTCTTCTGAAATAAGAGTGGCTATGAGTTCTCTGGTTCAACTTTTATTATTTCCAGGACCATGGAAACTAAATATATTTGTCCAAAGGATGGTCTTGCTGTTAGAAGAGTTCTGCAACCCCACACAGGCTTGGGTCGTTTTTGCATGGAATATCTGCTAACTAATCCACCAGGATTCTGTTGGAACTGGGTCTGCTTTGGACTCACGGCACTGTATTAGACTCAGGACGCTGTATTATAATGAGACGTGAGGCTTTAATAGCCCTCAGAAGTGAGCCTGAACCACACAGTCCCAGACAAGAAATCAGAAGGGGACAGCCCTGCAAATTGGGGATCAAAAGTTATGGTTATTGATGTGTTAATTTTGCAGCTACTGGGATATTCTATGTAATTATCTAAAAACACACAAGATTTCCCCATATTTGAGGCACCAGGGTACTTCATCTCATATACTATACACATGAGTTTAGCAAAACTTACTGCTGGAATGGACAGTGTATCCTGATTCAGGATAGACCTTTCATTTCAATTTCTGAATCCTTTGTTCAAAGGCAAGTAGAGACAGGTGAAGACTTTGTAGTTCAATTGCATTTATGGGGAATGAGTAAAAAGCCACTAAAACTCCACGGTCAAGTGTGAATTTTACAGATGAGAAAAAGGAGCCTCCCCCCATACACCCCAAGATGAAACCACTTGCCAAAGGCCAAACAATTAGTAACAGCACTGAAGTAGATTCTAGGTAGGCTGACAACTAGTTCAATGTCTCTTACTTGCTTCTTCTCTAATCAGCATAGAATAGGGGCAGTGCAGAGGTGGGACTCTGCCATAGAATACTGACTAAAAATGAAAAAAGAAAAAAAATGAGTTATCTTGCAAAAAGAACTGAATCACAAGAAAGAAACATACTTCTACCAGGTCAGTAGGTATCTCTAACACAATTTCATCACTGCAAAGAAAAAGGAATACAGAGGACCCTCCTTATTCTCCTGCAGGTGACTGGCTAGGCTGCAAGTTTACGGCTGCCCTGTGTCACCCAGGCCAGACACCCTTGAACTCTTGGTCTGAAGTGGGGGAGACTTTGTCTCCTCCATTTTCCCCCCAGACCTGAACTCTACTTACTCTACCTATCAGTATTTAATTCCACATTCTCCATCCTTTTCCTCCAAGAATTTCTGACTTAACACCTTTCTTAAGATAAGCATTAGAACTACTTTGCCAAATGTGAAGAGTATATAAAAATCTTTCCAAATAAGAATCATTATGCATGAATCACTTTATCACATCCTTCAGTGCAATGCCATCACTACAGAATTATAAAAGAAAATGTCAATTGGTTTACTTGGCTCTAAGTCATCATTCCTAAAAACTGGGCATTATCTTAAGCTCAGAGAAAGGTCACAGGTTTTCAATTTCCGCTCTTAAAAGTCTTGCTGTCCTTAGCTAGAAGCATGTTCATATTCTCATTCTCTTTCTCTCTCTCTCTCTCCTACCCCCACCCCCAAACTCCAACTTCCAGAGAGGAAATGGTCAAGCAGAACATCAGGATTCACTGCAGACCACTGGTCGGGTTCTCAGGTCAGCAGTAAATTTTAGAATATGTAAATGCATGGCACGCGGGGATTTTAAAGTCACACTTCACGGTGTCCTCTGTTCGATCCTAGAAGTTGCCCAAACATGATGTTTAAAATTCTCACCAGAAACTAACTGAGAGCTCCTATCAAGCCTGCAGCGCCTTCCCCACCTCGTTAGGAGCCTGGGGCGGGGAACCAGGCGCCCAAATAAACACACTCGGGTTCACCAAGGAGCGCTGGAAGGAACGGAAACGGACTGCCCTAAACGCGCCACCTCTTTCCGCCTTCCTACCCTTGCTGTCCCCTTCTGGAACCCGGCCCCGCAACCTCCCCGTCCGCAGAGGTGCGCCCTTCGTCACGCTCGGCCTTTGTTCTGCGGTCCGGGCTGCCTTCCCGGCGCCGCGGCCGAGCCGGGGGAGCGCCGTTGATGGATGCCCGCGCTCCCGCCCCGGCCCACAGCCCAGCCCGCCGCGGCGCCCCCCGGCCGGGCCCGCGCGGTCGCCGCTGTCCCTGCGCCTTTAACTGCCTTCCCTGCATCTGCCGCCCCGC
This sequence comes from Mustela nivalis, assembly GCF_964662115.1. Lineage (NCBI taxonomy): Eukaryota > Metazoa > Chordata > Mammalia > Carnivora > Mustelidae > Mustela > Mustela nivalis. The sequence goes on along the minus strand of NC_139034.1, from coordinate 60,738,300 downwards.
CGCCCGCAGCTGGGCCTCCCCGCGGCCTGGCCGACTGCCTCCTGCACCCTGGGACTCGGGCAGGGTGCGTTCATTACTCATCGGTGACAATAACCCATCGAGTAAGATGTAGAACTCAATTCCAGCAGAAAGACCTATAATATCGGAGTCAGGAGGTTATCGCTGGGGGACCTGCACCTTGCTCCTCGCCGCTCTTATCGAGAGCTTTACAGCCTCTGCTGGGGCCAGCATCTTGTAAAGCTGAGGGCGGCAGATTTGGCCTCAGATTAGCATACATCTTCCTAAGTGGTACTACATTTAATTAAAAAAGTAAGCCCTTAGTTCATTTTTTTTTCCCCCTTACTGTAGCGTAAGGGAAAGAGGAGATGTACGTTGTAAAATCTGGGTTGACTGCGGAGAAGGAAGGGAAAGCGGATCTCCTGAACACTTGTGCTCCTGCTGTTTCTAGCCCTTTCCCCTTGCAGCAGAGGCCATTACTCGCGGGGGTCTGGGAGTCCTCCTCACCCGCATCCCATCACGCTTGTCCCGAACCGAAAGGGAACCAGGCAACACCGGGTGCTCCCCCCTGCGATATAAATATTTTTTGCACCTGAGCTGTCAAACTCCGTCTCCTTCCTTTCTAGTCACTTAACATTTTCCTCTGAGGGGTGATCTGTTTGAGTGTCTCCCTAAAGTGGTGTTTGTGTCTATCACCCACTGGAGCACCGGCCACTTCCAGGAAATGCCCATTTAAAGACAATTAGAAACTTAAATAAAGAGCCCAAGGGCAAAAGAGGTGAGATCCTAGGGAGGGACATCCCTAGAATATGTCTTTTTATCATTTATTCAGCTTCCACGACCATGTACATCACAACATCAAAATGAAGCAGTGTAAGACTCACTTCAGTTTCATTACATTAAACAGATATTCATCCAATGGTAATAATTAACCAGACATAAGAAAAGATTCATCGTGCTTGATAAGAAAATTCAGGCCATGACTCCAGTATCATTGAAAACCAATCATGCAGTTAAATACTATGAACTACTTAAAGTGTTTTTCAGAGATTTCAGAAGCTTTGCTCATCGACAGGTAATATTATAGAATCAAATTTTAGAATATTGGGGAAACATGAAAAAAATGACAAAGGTAATTTTAATTAAGAATGGCTTGAGAAAGAGTAAAACCAAGCAAAATAATATGAACTGAGTGTATTGGTTGATGTTAGTGTAATGATAGTTATAGGTTTTGTGAACCCTTTGTCCTGACATCAACTTCCTGAAATTCTACAGGAGTTTAACATACATTTTTAGCAAGTCACCCTCTTCTTAACAACACAGTCTCCGAGACAACACAGATCTGTTGTTTTCTGGTCCCGAAATTTCTATCACTTCACGATTTTCCAGCTTCTCTTACTGCTACTGCCCCTCAATCAAGCTTGTGCCACTTTGATCAGAAATACCTTAAAATATGTAACAGAAGTCATTATTACTCTTGTGACTCTCCCTGTGCAAAAGAGCGCTTCAGAACGCATACAGATATTTGCTTAGAAGGTAAATGATAACATTACAGGGTTTTTTTTTTTTTTTTTTTTTTTAATGTAGGTGCCGTTGAGAAAAGTCTGAGTTAAAAAAATCTCAAGAAGTCTTGTCAGAACCTAGAAAAATCACCATGCATAGCAATACTCCAAGAGGCAAAAGCATTCCTTGTTTCTCAAATATATTTGGCTGTGGAGTCCTTTTCTGGTAGCATCTGTGAAGGGAAGCTTCCCATAGAAAACACTTGGAGAACCCTGTACCCTCTAGTTCTCTGGATGGCATATTAGAGGATGTGTTAATATTGCAACTTCTCACTGAGCGTCATGAGGTTGGAGGCAGGATAATGTAGTGAAAAGCAAATGCAATAAAATATGCAAAACTTTTAGCATTGTTCTTCATCCCTAGAAGATAGTATTTGGTATTATCACTATCAAAAGCCACGTTCTCTCTGATGCCTTTGCAACTGCCCCAGCCAGATCGCTACCTCGCCCAGGCTTCCCCAGCACTCAGCTTATGTCTCTATCAGAACAATTACTGTTTCCTGATAATCATTTTATGTAAGTGTCTCTGCGCTTGTTAGAAGAGGGTCATTGTTTAACTCAGTCTTCTATCCCCACTTCCTAGGGCCGCATTAGGCACGTGGTTGGCATTAATGGAAGATTGCTAAGGGAATGAATCAGCCAGTGACGACAGTTTTATTCATCATTTCATACTGAAATATGGGATGTATCTAAATATATGACAGGATCGAGACCTGCCCTCTATCACCTCAAAAAAATCAAGAATAATTCAATCATATTATAACAAAACCATATCAATAACTACATCTGCCATGTGTTGGGGCTATTTTGTGCCGAACGTCGTGCTAGATGCTTTTACATATGTTATCTTCCTAATCTTCATAACAACTTTCTGAGGTAGATGTTACCTCCACTGGATAAGTGAGAAAACTGAGGCCAGAGGGGCAAAACAGTGTGTGTGAAGTTGAGCTGGGAGTTTAAGATAGAGCAGGGATCAGAATCCAGGCTGGCCTGAGTCCAAATTCTTCAGTTGGCTGCTCTATTCTGTGGACAAGGAAATTAAATTTGTAGGAGAACACAGTGTTCTGTGATTCTTCCCTCTGTCCTTTGATGGGTCTTTGCTAGAAGGAAGGAAGGAGAAAGGGGGGGAGGGGGGAAGGGAGGGAGGATGGGGAAGAGGGAAGGGGTGGATGGAAGGAAAGAAAGAAAGAAGACCCATTCACCTGACCTTACTTCTCATCTTGTAAGAGACAGTGGCATATAGTGGAAACCACCAGGTTTTAATATCAGTTGCTTTGGTTTTGCAAGACAACTTAGTGTCTCTGTGCCTCAGGTTTTTTTTATTATACATGGACATTATGGACACTGAATTGTTTTGTCAGCTAAACGTAAAAAATCAAGTACAATATTCGGTAGATTCTCAAAAGATGATACGATTATGACATATTTTCCTCCTTCCTTTCAGAGCCACACCTGAAGAGGAGACCGACCTAATGGGCTCAGGCCTCTTTTCCCTACTTACTCTATGATCCTTTTTGACCTCTTCCAAGACCGTCTACCTTAATTTGCTTTATCAAATTCCATCACTCACTTTCCAGTTGTCAAAGCCACTACGCTTTTCTCAATTCTTATTTTCATATCTTCTGTAATATTTACAGCTGATTTAAAATAATATTTACTAAGGATTTTTCCACTTAAGAAGTAATCATATTCAATACATAAAATTTTTAAATTACAAGATAAATATAAAAAAGAAACTAAAATCATCTGTATGTGCATTATTCAAAAATAAAGCCATTAATATTTGGCTTACTTCAATTATTTTAATTATGTGTTTTTTATATATATACATATACATATATGTATATGGGATGACACTATTTGGAAAGTTTGACTCTATGTATATTTACTTAACACCATAGCATAACCATTAACCCATGTATTTAATTTTTATAATGAGTCAAAATTTTTACAGTCAAGGCTTGTGCCATCATTTAGTTGGCTCTTCTCATTCTATTTAGAATATCAGTATTATGATAAACATTCTTATATATTTTACCATGGAATATAGCACTAAAAATAAGATATATATTAAGTGGAGGTAGTGGGTATGTGAGAAATCTCTGTGACATCCACTCAATTTTACTGTGAACCTAAAAACTGATCTAAATAAATAAAATCTTTACAAATATATATATATGTATACATATATAGACATTTTTGAATTGTTGATATGTGTTATTAAGTTGCTTTCTAGAAACCTGATACCTGAGTTGTGCAATGTGATAGCAACTAGTCACATATGGCTACTTAAATTTAATGTGTTAGAAAAAAAATGTAGACTCAGCTTCTCAATAACACTAGCCATGTATTGAGTGCTCAATAGCAACAAATAGGAAACAGCACCGTCATTCCAGAAAGTTTTATTGGATAGTGATGAGGCAAGAATGATCCAGAAGGAAAATGGAATCATGGCACCATTTGAATTTCTGCTTGGTCCTGAAAAAGGTGTAGATAAGGAACTGGTGACCTCCTCAAGCTAAGCAGATTGGATAGCTATGGAGCAGAAAAGAGGAAGATAGAAAGCTCAGTTCACGTGTTTAATTCAATTGCTTTTACTTTCACTGTTTGTGGAGCTATTTGTCTCACTCTTACAAAGAGAGAAACTTCTCAGGGTACAAGAAAACCTCTCTTCTCCTAAGAGTACTTGTGTTGGTAAAAAGGTTTTTTGTTTTTTTGTTTTTTTAAAGAGTCAGTATATTTTCTTTTCTTTTTTTAAAGATTTATTTATTTATTTGACAGAGAGATCACAAGTAGGCAGACAGAGATGGGGAAGCAAGTTCCCCATCAAGCAGAGATTCTGACACCAGGCTCAGATCCTAGGACACCGGGAACAGGACCTGAGCTGAAGGTAGAGGCCTTAACCCACTGAGCCACCCAGGCACCCCTGAAGAGTTAGTACACTTCCATGTTGCCAAGATCTTACTTGGGGCCCTGAACTAGTGGCCACCAAGTCCCACAGTGGAAGACAAAAACCACTGGGGGCTTTTGTGTGAGAGGAACCTGGAGTGGCTTCAGATCCAGAAAAGATTGAAAGAAGGGAGAAAGGGCGAAGTAAGAGGGCACTGCGCTAGTTTTGTGTCTGAAATGCCTAAAGGAGGCCCTAGCCTAGAGGGAGGTCTCAGAGTACACATATTTCAGAAAAGTACCAGGAAATAGTTCAAGAAAAGGACCACTCTCCAAAGTGCTATTCCAGTGTACAGGTGCTATGCAGGACCAGAGGCCCAACTCCCCCTACTGAATGAGGACAACCCGCAAAGACCAGTGGCACTGCCAGATCCCACCTCCCAAACATCCAGGAGGGAAAAATGACGATAGTGTGGGGGAGAATCCTGAGCCTGGTTATGCCTTGAGTTTTGTACATATCATTTACTTACTCCTTGAAGACACCTGTCTTCCCTCTCCTGGGAAGACACTCATAAGCTCTAGAGAAGACCTAGGACACCTAGATGATGGGGGAAAACAAGCTCCCATGTGTACTGTTGGAGACCAAACAGGACACCTTACAGCTTCAGAGAGTAGTAATAACTATTACATGGGGAGCTGGCCATGGCCTTCATGATGCTGTCAGTAAGGAATTGGCTGTAAGGCAGAGGAACTCAGAAGAAGATGCTCAGTTAATCAGCCCTTGTGGAGCCCTTATCCAGGCTAGTGACTTTACTCACACCTAGTTCACCTTTCCCACTCTGCAGGAGGCTTTTCATTCCTCTCTCATCTCCATGGGAACAGGAAGATGCATAATCAGTGTATTATGGGGGCAGTGCATTAGGGAAGCAAAATCAGAACGAGCAACTCTATAAAAGTGTTTCAAGTTCATTCTTCACCAAAAATGAATCAGGCTGAGGTGTGGGCCATGTTAATAAGATAATTTACACTCCCAACTAAAAGTAAATATCCAAAGGAAGCCAAAACTCTCCAAGTCTCTACAACTTAGAGGAACCGAGAGTCCCATCCCGATTTTATCAGGTTTGTCAATTGAGTAAGTGTCAGCAAAACCATGAAGTTGATGCTTGAACTCTGATAGAAACATTATTAATAGAAATATAATTATCCCATCTGAGTTGTTGAGCTATGAAGACAGAGCCACTGAGGGCCATCGGGCCCACCCCATAAAAAAAATGGATGTCCGAGAGATGTAGAGAGACCAACATAAGAATAGGATTTGAGCCTCTGGATCCAGCTGTTCCTAAAGTCTGAGACATTTCCAATTCCCTTATTAGTGGAGTTAATAAATCCCCTTTGGGGGTGCCTGGGTGGCTCAGTAGGTTAAGCCGGTGCCTTCGGCTCAGGTCATGATCTCAGGGTCCTGGGATCGAGTCCCAGCATCGGGCTCTCTGCTCAGCCGGGAGCCTGCTTCCCTCTCTCTCTCTCTGCCTGCCTTTCCATCTACTTGTGATTTCTCCCTGTCAAATAAATAAATAAAATCTTAAAAAAAAATCCCCTTTGGATGCTAATTTAAATTAAGTTAGATTAACTCGATAATAAAATATGAAGATTACTTCAAAGGGATAGAAATACAATTATTTTCTTTCTTTATTTTGTCTAAAGTGTCTATGAGATTCCAATAGATGAAATAGAGAACTTGTTTAAAGAGAGTTGAAAGTATTTGTTTGTATTGTCTCTTCTTTAAGTGGAAGTCAGTATAGCACAGTAGATGAGAGAAAGTTCTAAATTCATAACACCTGGGTTTAAGCGTTGGTTGCACCAGCTGCTAGCTGGGTGGTGAACACATTATGCAGCCTCTCCGTGCTTCAGGTACCTGGTGTGTAAAATAAAGGATAACTGTACCTGCATCTCAGGGTTGATGTAATAATTTAATGAATTAATGCCTATAACATATAAGCACTTGGTACTCTGTAACACTCTATAAATTTTATTAAGGGCTAACAGAGTAGAAAACAATCAGACTAGGGGTTTTTGTTCTGTGTATAAGCATTTCAGGAATGACAGCAGAATAAGCCTGTGAGTGGTAATCACTATACCAGGCTCTTAATCATGTAACTGTAAATGATATTAATGTTGCCTCCAGAAATAGTGGGTAGAGCATGGATATAAATAACAGAATAAATCATAAACATAAAAATAAGTAATTTGTCTGAATAACATTCAGTTTCATAATGCCTTGTTATGTCATTTGCAAATGTGACAGTGTACATATCCCTCAAGATAAATCAAATATAAATGTAAATATAATAATGTAAGTCCTTTTCATGCCCCACCAAGCATCCACAATCCTTCTTTTTTTTTTTTTAAAGATTTTATTTATTTATTTGACAGACAGAGATTACAAGTAGGCAGAGAGGCAGGCAGAGAGGAGGAAGCAGACTCCCTGCTGAGCAGAGAGCCCCATGCCGGGCTCGATCCCAGGACACTGGGATCATGACCTGAGCCAAAGGCAGAGGCTTTAACCCACTGAGCCACCCAGGCGCCCCAAATCCTTCTTAACAGAGCTAAAATTTTAAACTCATTGTGTCTCTTCTCTACTGTGTAAATTATTTTTCAAAATAATAAATAAGTGAAAATATTATTCACCCCAATCCCCTAATCTTGATATTGAGAAGAAATTGTAAGTTTGTCTTTGCAGTCATTTTTTTTTTCTCAACCACATTTGCTCAAGGTTTTGATGAGTATGAAAGAAAATCTGTATCAGAAACAGATTTGCCTTAACCATGGCAAATCACTTTTATATAATTGGTTAACCATGTCTAAAATAAAAGCCAACTCTCAATCTTAATGATTTTGGGTTGGGGAGAACATCTCTACTAGTCAAGGTTTTGAGAAATAGTTTTCTTTATCTAATTTAACCTGGATAATTTAAAAATTGTAAGATAAAAATAATTCTATTAATAACTATTGGTAATTGGTAATCCATTTGGATGTCATATTAGGCAGAATTGAAATAGAAAACTACTTGACAGAGCCCTTATAATGAAAGGAAAACTATAGACCAATACCTGTCATAAACATAAATACAAAACCCTCTAGAAAATATTAGCAAATTAAATACAACAACCTATGAAGAAAAATTATATATAGGAGCAGGTGGGATTATTCTAGTCATGCAAGGCTGGTTCAACATTCAAAAATCAATTAATGTAATCCACTACATCAATAGGTTAAAAAAGAAAAAGCATATGATCATATCAATGGGTATAGAAAAAAGTATTTGATATAATCCAAAACCCATTCATGATTCTTAAAAAATCTCAGCAATCTATAAATAGAGTGAAACTTCCTCAACTTGATGAAGAATGTTTACAAAAAGCTTATGGGCCATTTCATACTTAAAGTTAAGAAACTAGCTGCTTTCTACTAATACTAAGAACAAGCAAGGATGTCACCTCTCACCACTGGTTTTCAGTATTACACTGGAAGTCTTAACAAATGTTAAAAATAAAAGGAAAATTTTCCTTGAGCACATAAGAAAGGGAAATATAAAGTATATAGATTGGGACGGAAGAAATAGAGCTGTCTTTGTTCACAGATGATATGCTTATTTATGAAGAAAATCCCAAAGAATCAACAAAAGTTCGTGAAATTGAGTGATTATAGCAAGGTTGCAAAGTTGCAAGTTTTTTATTTGTTAACATACAAATTCAATTGCTTTTCTATATGCTAGCAATAAAAAAAAAATTGAATTTTGGAATTAAAAACACAACACTCTTCACATTAGCACCAAATAAATGAAATACTTAGGTGTAAATCTAACAAAATATGTACCAGATCTATATGAGGAAACTACAAGTCAATTAAATGAAATCGAAGACAACTAAATAAATGGAAAGATATTCCACGTTCATAGATAGGAAAATCAACATTATTAAGATGTCAGGTCTTCCCAACTTGACCTATAGATTAAATGCAACCCAAATCAAAATTCTAGCAAGTTATTTTGTGACTATTGACAAACTGATTCTAAAGTTTATTTTGAGAAGCAAAAGACCCAGAAGACCCAACATGGTAGTGAAGTAGAACAGAATCAGAGGACCGACACTACCCTACTTCGAGGTTTACCGTAAAGCCGTAGTAATCAGGAAAGTGTAGGATTGGTGAAAGAATAGACCAATAAATCAATGGATAAGAATCAAGAGCCCAGAAATAGACCAACACAAAGATTATCACCTAATCTTTGACAAAGGAGCAAAGACAAATCAATGGAGAAAGGATAGTATTTTCAACAAATAGTGCTGGAGAAACTGGATGCCCACATGGGAAAGGGAGAAATAAAGAGAAAGGAAGGAAGGAAGGAAGGAAGGAAAAGAGAAAGAGAAAGGAAGGAAAGAAGGAAAGAGAGAGAGGAGGGGAGGGAGGGAGAGAGAGAGAAAGAGAAAGAAGAACATTATGGAATTGCGAGTTAAAATAACGAAGCAATATCTGTAGACACCTATTAGAATGGCTAAAATCCCAAACACTGACAATACCTGATGTTGGCGAGGATGTGGAACATGAGAAATTCTTTTTCACTGCTGGTGGAAAGACCAAATTGTAGAACCACTTTGAAAGACAGTTGGCAACTTTTTTTTTGTTGTTTTTACAAACTTTAACACATTCTTACCTTATGATCCAACGATTGCATTACTCTGTATTTGCCCGAGTGAGCTGCAAACTTGTGTCTACACAAAATCAGTGGGAGAATGTTTATAGCAGCTTTATTTATATTTGCAAATATTGGGAAAAACTCACATGCTCCTAATAAACAGACAAACACACTGTGGTACATCCATATGATGGAATGTTATTCTACAAAACAATAATAATAATAATAAAGAACACAGCAAAGGAGGAGGAGGAATATTGAACTATCCAGCCAAAAAAGAGAAGAAGGAACCTTAAATGCATATCATTCAGTGAAAGAAGCCAATCTGAAAAGCCTGCACACTGTACGATTCCAACTATATGACAATCTAGAAAAGGCAAAATTGGGGCCCTTGGGTGGCTCAGTAGGTTAAGCCTCTGCCTTCGGCTTAGGTCACGAGATCCTGGAGTCCTGGAATCGAGCCTCGCGTCTGGCTCTCTGCTCAGCAGGGAGCCTGCTCCCCCTTCTCTCCCGCCTGCCTTTCTGCCTACTTGTGATCTCTCTCTCTCTCTGTCAAATCAGTAAGTAAAATCTTTAAGAAAAAAAAAAAAAAAGAAAAAAGACAAAATTATGAATATAGTGAAGAGATCAGTGAGGGAAGGGATCAAAAGGCAGAACATGACAATTTTTAGGACAATGAAAATATTCTGATACTATAATGGTGGATACATAACATTGTGTATTTGGCAAAGTTCACAGAATTGTACAACACAAAGAATGAACTCTAACCTAAACTACAGACTTCACTTAATAATAATATATCAATGTTGGCTCAACAATTGTAAAAAATAGACCACACTCATGTAAGTTGTTAATAATAGGGAAGCCGGGGGAGGGGTGGGGCAGAAAGTAAAAAGCAACTCTGTACTTTCTGTTCATTTTTCTGTACACCTTTAAAATGCTCTAAAAATTAAAATGTATTGATAAAAATATCTATTTGATTCCTAAAAATCTTTTATCACACAACAATCCAATAAATGAATAAATTTTTAAAAGTCTACAGTTTGGATTTATTTGGTAAAACTATACAGTTGAGTAGTGGATATTCTGCAGAGAGAATGTCATGTAAAATCCAGTGCTGATTGAACAGGTTAACCCTTCAGCACCATACACACACATACACACAACACACCATACACACACACACACACCCTGAGTCCATATGGTCAAATCAAGGCTCAGTGAAGACAATTAAGAAAACACATCCACCAAATGAGGACAGAGATTCTTTTATTAACCTGTTAATGGAAAATGAAAAATTAAAAAATCATCGTATTTTTATGGTTGCTAGCCAACTGATGTCTATCACACCATTGGATCTATTCTAAGTCCTTTGCATTTGTCCTTGCATTTTAGCTATGCTAGCTGAGTGAAACAACTAATGAGAATAAATGGGGTCAGGCCTGAAGAGAAGAAGTGATTCTGGGAATGCGGGCTTGGGAGCACACTATTGATTGATGTGTTATTGGTCAGAGGGCCCTACTCAGAAGTCATCAATGGTTAAATGTCAGCCTTGGGGGCATATTGAGTAGTTGTCCTCAAGGGGTCAGTCCTGCACCTGGTGCGGGTTAATGTTTCCACCAGTGACTCCAGTGATGGGCTCTAGACTGTGTTTCTTAAGCTGGCGGTCATATTTTTGGCAAAGATGATAATACATGATCTACATGATATGGTGGAGAAGTAGGGACACGTTAAAAAAGAGTGACTTACAGGCAAAGTACAAGGAAATCTATTTTATAAAACAAATTCTCTATATGTGTCAGTGGTCTTGCTGTGACATCTCCACGCAGGCCCTGCGTTCATCTGTTTGGCTGACAGATTGCGTCTAAATGAGCATGAGCAGTGTCTCTACTCCCCCGAGTGAAACCACATCTTTCCTTGCTGGATTGGGCCCCAATGAAAAGCCTCAAATGGGCTGGGCCTGGGAAAGATTCTCAGATGCCCCTGCCATGTAAATTGGCTACATTTTTAGCCTTCACATTAATGGTAACTGAGTTAACGGTGGCTGCAGGTATCACCATGAGATCAGCTGAGATTAAAACTGTTTCTGACATCCTGAATTACTTTAATGACAAAACGTGAAAACCTTATAAATCTAATATTTTAATTGATCTGCTTAAGATATTTTTTCTACTGTTTAAAAAATAAAATATATAGTTTTATCTTTATGGTATGATGCTTATTTGTAACATAATAGCAAGTAGTGTAGCAATTCGGAAAATGAAAAAAGAATCATTATGGGTTAGGGTGGACAAAGAGGTTCCACTTTGGAGTTACACTTTGGAAAAAAAAGAAATATTTGGATAAAACAAGACAGAGGAATTTTCTTTTAAAATACAGGAAACACTATGTGGGACTTCTCAAGCTGTTGCACTGTTGCTAAGTGGGGCTGGATAATTTTTTGTTATAGGAGTTAGCATTGTAGGACATGTACCTGCATCTTTGCCAAAGCATGCAATAGTGCTCCCTCAGTTATCACAAGCAAAAATGTCTTGCAATTAGCCCAGGGTGGTAGGGGACTTGGAGGGGCAACCATCCCCCATTCCCCGACTCACCACCCCTGAGAGCCACCACTGTCAAGGAGAGGCATTAAAGATCCAAAACTTCATCTATGTTTCTTTCTTTCTTTCTTTCTTTCTTTCTTTCTTTCTTTCTTTCTTTCTTTCTTTTTTAAGATTTTTGTTTATTTATTTGACAGAGAGAGACACAGCAAGAGAGGGAACACAAGCAGGGGGAGTGGGAGAGGTAGAAGCAGACTTCCTGCTGAGCCGAGAGCCCAGAGCCCGGATACAGGGCTTACACCAAGGATCCTGGCATCATGACCTGAGCCGAAGGCAGATGCTTAACCACTGAGCCACCCAGGTGCCCCCCCCCCAAACTTCATTTTCTAAATGAAAGAGTTAGATGACGGTAAGATTAATTTCATCAAAGTCAGAAAACAAGTAAGAGGCAGATTCAGGACTACAACCCAGGTCTTCTGGCTGCTAGTCCAGGCTCTTTCATAACTTAATTCTGCTTCCTGGACAAAGTCTGGGAGACCGGGCTTCGATAGTTCCTTCCCAGCAACACCAGGCACGTGGGCTGTCTTTGAATGTACTTGAGTCATTGCTATAGTGCTAGAACCCCTCGGGAGGTGGGCAGATGACTCACCTCTGAAACTCTCATGACAGATTCATTATTACTCCTGGATAGTGAGAAAGAAAAGGAAAAGTTTGTAGAGGCAGTGCAAATTACTTTCAAAGCTGAAAGTAATTTTAACTCACTGCTGTAATATCAGAAAATCCACGGCAGTAAATCAAAGCTTCTGGGGGGAACAGGCTTAACTATCTTGCAAATAAAGTGATAAAGGCCTCCATTTATTATGTAATCATAAACATTCTAGAGTTTCCATAAATTAACCTGACTCACATCTCAAAAAAAAAAAAAAAGAATGAACAATAAAAGCAGAGATAAAAGTAAAAGTTGATTAACTAGATTTTGCCAAAATTTAAAAATTTTGTGCTTCACAAAACACCATCAAGGAAATGGAAAGACAAAAAAAAATTTTCACAGAATGGGAGAAAATGTTTATATAAGTCATATATTTGATAGACTTGCATCCAGATTAAAACTCTTACAACTCAATAGCAAAAAGAACTCAATTAAAAAAATGGGCAACAGATGTTTATAAACATTTATCTATAGAAGATATAAAATAGCCAATAAGCACATAAAAAGATGCTCCACACCATTAGTCATCAGGAAAATGCAAATCAAAACCATAATGAGATATCATCTCACTCACTACAATGGCTATAATCAAAAAGAATAGACAGTAACAATTGTGAATGTAGATGCAGAGAAACTAGAGCTAACCATCTACAAAAAGGAAGTGAAGACATGTCCACACAAAAGCTTATACCCTTGTGTTTATAGCGGTATTATTCATACCAACCAAAAAGTGGAAACTCAAATGTCCATCAGCCAGTGAATGGATAAACAGAATGTGGTATATCTAGGCAATGGAATACTATTGGCCATAAAAAGGAAAGTACAGATGTATCCTACAACATAGATAAACCTCCAAAAACATGCTAAGCAAAAGAAGCCAGACACAAAAGGACACATACTGTATAACTGCATTTTATAGAAATATGTAAAATGTCCAAAAAAGGCAAGTATAAAAAAACAAAGTAGGATAGTGTAGGGCTGGGAGTGGGAACAGAGAATGACTGTAATGAGCTACAAGTTTTCTTTTTAGTACAGTTTTCATATTCTAAAATTATATGACAGTGATGGTTGTAAGCTCTGTAAATATGCTAAAATTTGTTGAATTGGGTACTTAAAACGGGTGGGCTTTTGGTATATAAATTACATTTGGATAGAACTGTTTTTAAAAATTCCTTTAAGATGAATGAAACAGCTAGCCACAGCTGGGAGAAGAGTCACAATACATGTCCAGCAGGTCATGTACCCTACCCTCAAAAAGGTGGGTGAAATCTGAGTTGTTGTGGGTTTTTTTTTTTTTTGTCTTGAAAAGAGTAATGAGTAAAAGTGATATGACTTTCCCAAGAGAATATTGCTTAGTGTGCATCATTAATAAGTTGCAACAGATTCCAGGTGGAGATTATAATATTTAAATCAAATGACAGTGAGCTAGAAGGTTTTGATAAGAGTACTTTATTGCAGTGAGTATAATTATAGAATGGTTTATACCCTGTATCAGTTAGTCTCTAAGAGCAGGGCCCTAAAGGGACAAAATAAAAAGGTGTGGCTGAAGTTCAAATAACAAAACACTGTCCCAAAAGACTGACAAAGTGTGGGGGGGGGGGGCATGATTTCGAAGTCATTAAAGAACAACTCATCTCCAAACAAGTGATATCACTGTAGTTTCTTTGCAAATGCAGAGTATAAAAGATAAGGGGAACATAATATGCTACTGTGGGTAGATAATAGTGGGAAAAAAAAGGTTCATCTCTGTTCAAACACCTCACGTGAGTCTTAATTGTTGGTGAGGTATTCAAGCAGTTCTTTCAGATGGCTGTAACATATCTTTCCAGTTGTCAACATCCTGTAGAAGTACCAATCCTCCACTCCTTTTTCTCACACACAATGTACTCTTTCCACCTCAACCCACTACCCCTGACGTTTAGTGTTCAGTGTCCTTCCCTAACTTTCACTTGATGAAATACTGCTCAATTTTCAAAGGCAAGCTTGAAAGTTCCTTTCTTCCATGAAGCCTTCCTTGGATCACCCTCCTGGAACTACTTCCCACAACACTTTGTATGTTTTTCCTGGCATTTACCCTATCTTTATATTCCAGCTCTTTGGGCAGCCAGCCATCTTGTTTTCCTTCTCTAGTATAAACTCTTTCACATAAGAAGTTGTGCTAATCTTTCGATTTCTACCTAGTATGTGACTGGAAAAGGCTAAGCTCTCAATGCCTTCTGAATGAAATTTCCAAAGTAAGGAGTTAAGAAGATTCCACCTTGAAACAACTGATCAAATTTACAATATCTAGACTCCAGATCAGTTTCTAATAATATTGTCCAGAGCAACCATACCAAATTACCAAAGTAGAAGTGATAAGAGGCTAACTCTCTTTACATATTTACTGTAATTAGCAAGAGGCAATGGTGTCTTAATAGAATGAAAGAAGATTTTTAATGATGATAATAGCAAAAAAACCCATAAATATCCTTTTAGATGTGTTTGTAGAAATCAATTTAAATTCTAACATTCTCAAGCTGTTAACTATATAACAAAATAAGTTAAATAAATCTCAGGGTGGCTTGGGAATGTTGCAGATAGGAAACAACATAAAGCAAGATAATTATTCCATGGAAAGTGTTAATTCCATGATAGACTTTTAACAATACAGAGAAAAGTTTTATGATAATGAAAAGGAAACAAAATCTAAGAACCTATATTAAGAAGAAAGGGATAAGAATCCTTCCTTTTAGAAAGAAGATTGGGAGCAAAAACACAAATCTGAGAAGCATCAGCATATCCTGGGAACTACAAACAGATATTCCATCTGGATGCAAGAGGAGATGAGACAGAGACAGAGACAGAAGGTAGTTCTTGCTAAGCTAAGAAGTTGGAACATGAGTCACTGTGGACCTTTGAAGAATTCAAAGCTGGCCATGTGCTTGTGTATTTGCATTTCAGAAAAACCACTTTGCTGAGAAGGAAGAAGATGAATTAAAGGGAAACAAAACTAGAAAAGGAGATGCAATTAGGAGAATCTTCCAGTACCCTAGCCCAGAGATGATGAAGGCAAGGCACATGGTAGTGAGGGTGAAGAGAGGTGACAGATAGGAGATATATTTAGTAAGCTGATTCAAGCAGACTTGGTGATTAATGTCAAGAATAGAAGAAGAGACAATGAGGAGTCAGGGTTTCAGGTTAGGCAATTGGGGCATGTCATTTTTGTTGTAGGAAAAATGGACCCAGTTGCAGTTAATGGGAAGATGATGAATTCTATTTCAGATGTCTTAAGTTTGAAGATAATGTGAGACATCTAAATGGTAATTTCCAGTAGGCAGTTGGATTAATGTGTCTGGAGATGAAAGAGAGGTAGGGCTGGAATTAGACATTTGAGAATCAACCCCAACTCCATATATTTGTTAATTTAGTCCATGGTAGAGGGTAAGACTTCCAAGGCCAACGTGTTGAGTCTGAAGAGAACTCAGCATTGGATTGAACCTCAGGAAACATCAAGCTTCAGATAGCATCCAACAACAAAATGGAAGAGGTTGCTACTTCAAAGGAAATGCTTCTTCTGCCTGCTGTGATATTTTACCCATACTGGTCTCTGCCGCCATTTTATCTCCACATGATCTAAGTCTAGTGGAACCTTTCCTAACCCTTCTTTACCAACATTTTGACAAGTTTTATCATGAAAAATTCTCTTCCAGGGAGTCTTAACTCTATTGGAACAAGTTATGACCAACTTTATCTCTCCCTAAGACAAGAAAAGTTCTTTAGAAAATCCCTTGGCACAAGAAGGAAAAAGTGTATCAAAAAATTAAAGTATATCCATGCCTTCCCCCTACCATATCACAACTTTTAAAATACTGCACCCTGTTTAATTTAGTTAATTCATTAAGAGTCTATCTTTTGCAATTAACATATTGATCTGTCTGTATGTGACATTGTAGACTTAGATAGATAGGAAGAACTGATAACTGATAATTGGCTCAATTTAAGCCCTAGTATCACATGATTGATAATTTAGGGCTTGGAAATGGTTAAAGTATCATAGAAAATTTGGGGGCCACACTCCTATTCAGCATAGTATGGAAGTCCTAGCTAGAGTAATCAGGCAAGAAGAAGAAATACCAAGCCTACATATTGGAAATAAAGAAAGAAACTGATCTCTTTTGAAGATCGTTTATTCTTAATATAGAAAATCCTAACACCATTTGCTGAAAATACATTCTTTTTCCCATTTGATATTATTTTACTGCTTTGTCAAAGATTAATTGACCACACAGTTGTGGGTTCATTTCTGGGTTTTCTATTCTGTTCCATTGATCTACGTATCTGTTTCTGTGCCAGCACCATACTGTTTTGATCACTACAGGTTCATAGTGTAACTTGAAGTCTAGAATTATGATGCCTCTAGCTTTGATTTTCTTTTTCAGGGTTGCTTTGGCTATTTGGGTTTTTTTGGTGGTTCCATACAAATTTTAGGATTCTTTGTTCTAGGTCTGTGAAAAATGCTGGTGATATTTTGATAGGATTGCCTTCAATGTATAGATCTCTTTGGGTGGTATAGACATTTTAACAATATTTGTTCTTCTAATCCATTAGTATGGAACATCTTTCCATTTCTTTGTGTCATCTTTAATTTCTTTCAACAGTGTTTTATATTTTCAGAGTTTAAGTATTTCACCTCTTTGTTCAGATTTATTCCTAGGTATCTTATTATTTTTGATGCAATTGTAAATGGAACTGATTCTTTTCCCTTTCTGCTATTTCATTATTGGAGTATAGAAATTCAAAAGATTTCTGTATGTTGATTTTGTATCCTGTGACTTTACAGAATTTGTTTATCAGTTCTAGCAGTTTTTTTGGTGGAATCTTTCAGGTTTCCTAAGTATAATATCACATCATCTGCAAATAGTGAAAGTTTCACTTCTTCCTTACCAATCTGGATGCCTTTTATTTCTGTTTGTTATTCGATGTCTGTGGCTAGGACTTCTGGTACTATGCTAAATAAAAGTGGTAAGAGTGGACATTCCTGTGTTGTTCCTGACCATAGAGGAAAAGCTCTCAGTTCTTCCTCATTTAGGAATATTAACTGTGGGATTTTCATTAATGGACTTTATTATGTTGGGAAAACTGGATAGCAACACGCCAAAGAATGAATCTTGATTACTTCCTCACACCAAACACTGCAAAAAAATTTAAAGTGGATTAAAGATCTAAATGTGAGACCTGAAACCATAAAAATCCTAGAAGAGAACACAGGCAGTAACTTCCTTGACATCAGCCATAGCAACTTCTTTGTAAATATTTCTCCTGAAGCAAGGGAAACAAAACCCAAAATAAACTATTGGGACTATATCAAAATGAAAAGCTTCTGCACAGCAAAGGAAACAATCAACAAAACTAAAAAACAACCTATAAAATGGGAAAAGATATTTGCAAATGACATATTCAAAAAAGGTTAATATGCAAAATATATTAAAAAACTTACAAAACTCAACTTCTAAAAAACTACTAATCTAATTTAAAAATGAGCAGAAGACATGAACAGACATTTTTCCAAAACAGACATACAGTTGGCCACCATGGAAAGATACATGAAAAGATATTCGATATCTTTGACACATGAAAGATACTCAGTATCTCTGATCATCAGGGAAATGCAAATCTAAACGATAATGAAATACTACCTCACACCTATCAGGATGGCTAAAATCAACAACACAAGAAACTACAGGTATTAGGAGGATGTGGAGAAATGGAAGACATCTTGCACTATTGGTGGGAATGCAAACTGGAGCAGTCATTCTGAAAAACAAAATGAAGATTCCTCAAAAAGTTAAAAACAGAGCTACCCTACTACCCAGCAATCACACTACTGGGTATTTCCCCAAAGAATACAAAAATTCTAATTCAAAGAGATACATGTCCCTTGATGTTTATAGCAGCACTATCTACAGTATCCAAATTATGGAAACAGCCAAGTGTCCATGGATAGAGAAATGCATAAAGAAGAGGTGGCTACACACACACACACACACACACACAGGAATATTACTCAACCATAAAGAAGAATGACATCTTGCCATTTGCAGTGACATGGATGGAGCTAGAGGGTACTATGCTAAGCAATGCCAGTCAGTCAGAGAAAGATAAATACAGTATGATTTCACTCATATGTGGAATTTAAGAAACAAACAATGAGCAAAGGAGAAGAAGAGAGAGAGGCAAACCAGGAAACAGACTCTTAGCTATATAGAGAACAAACTGATGGTTACTAGAGGGAAGTGGTGTAGGCAAATGAGTTAAATAGGTGATGGGAATTAAGGAGTGCACTTGATATGATGGACACTGGGTATTGTATGGAAATGCTGAATCACTATATTGTACAGCTGAAACTAATGTTCCACTGTATGTTAACTAACTGGAATTTAAATAAAACTTCAAAAAAAAAAAAAGGAAAACCCCAAATATTCCACCAAAAAGTATTAGAACTGATAAATAAAATCGGTGCAGGAAAAAAGTCAGCACACTAAAATCAGTTTCATTTCTGTACCTTAAAACAATCTATAAAATAAAAGAATTATGCTATGTTTAATAAAATACATAGGGGTGCACCTGGGTGGTTCAGTGGGTTAAGCCTCTGCCTTCAGCTCGGGTCATGATCTCAGGGTCCTGGGATCGAGCCCCACATCTCTGCTGAGCAGAGAGCCTGCTTCCTCCTCTCTCTCTGCCTGCTTGTGATTTCTGTCTGTCAAATAGATAAATAAAATCTTTTAAAAATAAAATAAAATACATAGGAATTAATTTAATAAGGAGGTGAAAATTCTGTGCTCTGAAAATTAAGACTTTGATGAATAGACTGAAGAAGACACAAAGAAATGGAAAGATATCTATGTTCAATATATCAGAATTAATAATGTTAAAATGTTAATACTATCCAAAGCCATCTATAGATTGTATGCAATCCCTATCAAAATTTCACAGAAATAGTAAAAGCAACCATAAAGGAATTAGAAAAGACTCTGCATAACCAAAGCAATCGTGAGAAAGACCAAAGTTAAAGGCATCACACTTTCTGATCTCAAACTATATTACAAAGCTATAGTAATTAAAACATTAAGATATTGACATAAAAACAGAGTAATAAGACAGAATCAAGAGCCCCACACACATATCATCAAATAACATTTGACAAGGGATCCAAGAATATTCAATGGGAAAAGGATAGTCTCTTCAATAAGTGACATAGGGAAAATTAAAAGTTCACCTGCAAGAAAATGAAATGCAAATGCGTGTGTGCACATGCACACACACACACACACACACACACACGAATCTTATTCAGCCATAAAAAGAGGCAAATTCTGCCACTTGCAACAAAACAGATGGACCTTGAAGGCATTATGTTCAGTGAAATAAGTCAGACAGAGAAATACAAATACTGTGTTTTCACTTTAATGTAGAATATAAAAAAACTAAAATAATAGAAACACAGAGTAGAATGGTGGTTTCCAGGAGCTGTGGGTGTGTAAAATGGTGAGATTTTGCTCAAAGAGTACAGACATCTCTCTGAGATGACTAGATGTTTACCAGTAATAACTAATAGTTAATTTTATAATAATTATACATCATAATATATAATTAGCTAAATAATAACTTTTATTTATTAATAATCATGGAATTAATATTCTAGTCTAACAGATTAGAATAAGGTGAAACCAGAAAGGAAGATTACAATCAGAGAAGAGAATATGTTTCATGTACCATTTGTCCCTTAATCCATCCACTAATTTATCTCATCTTTGCTATTTACTGTTTGGCACCTATTTTTGATATCTTCTTTTCCCATCTGACCTTAGATCTCAGATTAACCCTCTGGGCCCAATCCAGCTATTTCCTCACAGGATCCAAACATGGAGTATCTGATTTACTGAAGGTTAGTTAGCGAACCCCCTGATGAAGAAGCCCAGGAGACTCTCTCGTGTGCTACAGCCTTGTGCAAAGGAGACTGGATGCATATTGATTAACAGGGAAGCCACAGGACCCAGAAGCAATGGTGGAGGGCTGCTGATAGGGTGAGGGAACCCCACCTCAGATAATCATATCCCTTAGAGGCCAGACAGCATGTCTCTGTAGCTCAGTTTCATTCTCAAAGTTTAGCACATTGGCACTCAGTAGATGCTTAGTAGAAGTTGAGCTAGTGAATGAACAAGTGAATGAATGAATGAAAAAATGAATGAATGAATGAACGAATGAATGAATGAATGATGAACAAATGAACTTACACTGAGACCCTAGGGTAAGGAAGTAGGAATCTGGTTTCCCCAGCATTTTCATCCTGAATGGCCTTGAAATTCCAACAAGAATGACTTTATTGCAAAATAGTTCAACAAAATAAAGTCCATGCATCTTCAAAGCCAGCCGCACCGGTGGCTTACCTGGCTTGAATGTGCGCCCATAGATGGAGCTGCACAAGCACCAGGTAGGCCAAACCCGCCTTATGTGGGAGAGGCGGTCTCTATCCTGCCACAGTCTCCTTCTGCAAAGCGTGCAGAGGCCCTGCTGGTATGGGCCACTGCCCACTGCCTCGGTGGTAACTGGGGGCTGCTCGGATTTTCAGCTTCTGTTGATCACAATTTTCATGCTTTGAACTTTTTCATCTCTGCATCGGGAGGACAATCTCTGTTCCATTTCAAACATCTGCTCTCCATAATGAACTATATTTTCAAGCACCAAACCCAGGTCACTTCATCTAAACCAGTGACAGCCTAGCATGCAGTTTCTATCTTAATCCATGACTTTTTAAGGTCCTAACTTAATTCTCATCATTTTGTATCTTGGAGATTCACTCTGAATATTCTTATTTACTAGGGTTTCTCCCTCTCGCTCGCTCTCCCTCTTTCTCTCTGTTTGTCTTTGTTGTCGTTTTCCTTATCGTTTATTGTTTTGTTCTCAAGTTCTTGGTCTGGAATGTTTTTTGATGCTAATAGGTGTCAGGTAGTGCAAGAAATTATGTTTTAATTATCTGATTTTAGCCCATACTTCAACACCACACAGCAGGTATTTTTATTCCCATTCTACAGGGGAGAAAAATGTGAGCAGAACAATTTAGTAATTTGTTCAAGGACGCAGAACCAGCGAAGTCAGGAGTCAAACCCAGTCTCTTCTGAAAACACAGGCAGTTTCCTTTTTATTATCCAGCACCACCGAAAATTAGAAATAGACTTGGAAGGAAAAAAAAAATCAGCTCTCCATGAGAGAACAACTCACATATCCAGATACATTTAGAGAAAGCAAGCAGAAGTATTCCTTTTGGTTTTATGGTTCTTTCTCAAAGCAGGCACTGAGGGCTCATAGGAGACAAAGAAAGGACTATTTGAAAGCTCTTCTCTATTCCTCTCGAGTGCTGAGCCAAGGCTGCTTCAAAACAGGAATCCTGTGCCAGAGTTTGAATCTTCAGTTCACTCAGCAGTGACAGCTTTGATTTGAACACAGTTGCTCGGTGGGTTTTATGTTTCTTTTTTCCTAAGAGCTCTGTGTCTCTCCTCATTTGTAACGGTTGATTTTTTTCACACTTGCCGCTGAGACAGAATGAGCTGTTCAGAGAAATGGGAGCACTGTGACGGGGAGTGCCCAGGACCGAGGCAGGCAGGAGAGCAGCTCGGGCCAGGGCCCAGCCCAGCGGGGTGCAGACAGGAACTGTGGCCCAGTTTTGGTGGGGCCCCCAGAAGCCAGGGACCTACAGTCAGACATTTGTCCGCATGCACCTTCCATTACGTTCTCGAAAGACTCATACATACATAGATGTATGACCATCTATCTAGGGAAAACCAAACATTTGCTCTTCTCCACCATTTTCCCCACTTTTGTATGCTTTTTTTCTTTTCTAGAGTCATGTAATCAATAGTCTGTGAGCCATGATAACAACACACATTTACTGTACTACATCTTCAGCTCTTAGTTATTCACAACACTAATGACCTCTGCCTAATGATCATTCCGAACGGAGACTAGGCTGCAAGTTTCTCAACTCTAACCATCGCCGACTGAAAACCTAAGTGTTGGTCAGTCTTCCTGGCTTGCTAGGAAAAGGCATCGCTGAGGCCATTTTTTACAAAGGACACAAATTTGGCCCCTCAAAACAGGCAGATAAAAAACAGATGGATTTTTATCTACTCATTCAAAGTTGGGGGGAGGGGCCAAGTGATTTGTGTGTTTTGTGTATCTCTCTTGGAGGACAATATACTGATTGAGAGGGGTTTTTTTAGGAAAAGAAAAGCAGACTCCCAACTAAATCAGCAACCATGCCTCTGGATGCCAGCTGACCTCGATGGAGATTTAGTGTGAGATTTAAAAGGCTTTGTTTACAGACAATTAAAAACCACATAAATTTAAATTGTCAAAGAAGAAATGGTTTCCAAAGCTTCTAACAGCTCCATGGCCCCTTCCTGGCCCTGTGCAGGAAAGACCCAGAGGCAAATACAAAGCCACTAACCCAAATGCCTGTGGAGTTTGCCAGGAAGCCAGACCCTGCTGTTTCTGCTGCTCGCCACAGCTACTGCAAAACAAAATCTTATGCAGCTTCACATGTAGGTTCTTTGAGTGCTAATCAAGCAGCGAGGCCCCCTGACCATCAGGGGAGGAAGTGCCTGCGTAAAAGTAGTCCACAAAGTATGAAATTATTGCAATTAGGCCGCCAGGCAATCAGTGTGCTCGAACCTTTTGTGTGCACTCCGTTTCTCCCACCAAAAGAATGAGATTTAAGGATTACAAAGTGGTACCAACGTGAATTCAGCGTGGGAAGCTCGAAATATTCCAAATTTCTAATCTGTATATTTTCCTTCTTCCCATTAGCCATAGGGCAAATGGACACGAGCTTCAGGAAAGAGCCGCTCCATAGGAAAGAAAAAAAAACAAAACAAAACACTCTTGCGTGTTTGCATCAATATTTGGTGCTGATGTTGATGAATAAGTAATGATGTGTAGGTGTTGATAACATTTATACACGTCTCTGATTGGTTCTGACACAGGTGCTCCGTGGAGGATGAGGTTTACAAGCCGAAAACGGTCAGGAGAAAGCCATGGTTTCGGGCTGTCCCTCCCAGATGCGGGGTTTTGCACCTGTGTTTGAAGTCGCTCTTTCATTTTGTGGCTCTGCAGAAAAGCCAGGCATGATGTTCAAACTGGGAGCACCTGTGTTTGGGGCCAACTTGGACGATTTCGTGGCCTGAATATAGTCTCCTAGATTCATGACTTAAAGTTAACAAGAAAACTTTTTTTCCTTGGAGTTTTGAAATTTGGGATTAAAATTATGGATATGCATATTAATTTCACTATAGAACCAAGCATCTGCAGATCATCGTACGATTTATTCAAGGATTCGGGTGATGAAAAACAAATGCTATTAAAAATTGGATAGGGGCTGAAACCCTACTCATTGATCGAAATCTTTGTTTCAGTCAGAAAGTAATTTTCCAATGTTAGCGAAGTGACATTTAGGCACCAGGGTCAGCTACTAATTTAATACAATCTTATTTTACTCTTAGTCAAAGGCAGAAATTGAACAGCGTCTCTGGCTAAATTAAAATTTGGAAGATTTTTTTTTCCTCTAATAAGCTGACGACAATATTGATAGATTCTTCACTCCCTGCTTAATTGGGTTAAGAACATTAAAAATTCTCCAGTTAAAAATAATAAGTCTTTTGCAACCGTAACTAATCTTTCATTCCCTAAGGTTTGGCCAGTGACAACTGGAGGCAAATCAAGAAGAATTTATCACTCAGAATCATGGCCACAAGTCTCATTAAAAAAATTGCAGGGAGAACAATTAAGTGGCACGGTAAAATTCTTTGGACTTGGCATTGGTAAATCTGAAGGCTAATAATATGCATTATGCAAATCTACTGGTTGCTTTAATTTTTAGTCATATCTGTAATATATAAATTGTACTTTTTAATAAACTGCTTTATTTTTGTTAAAGAACAAATACAAGGGAAAATGGTTCCATGTCACTGTCTTCAAAGAAGTAAAATACAACTATCTGACCAAAATTCTATTGATAAATTATGCTGATAACAGCATTCTGAAGAGAGATTTATTATTTAGAGTTTAGACTGAAGAATAGAGGTGTCTATTCAGTAATAATGTGATAACTAAACATTGTGGAATCCATATAATAAAGATTGTATGCACAAATAAAACCAGTATGTTAGTAACCATTTTGAACAAATAATAACTAATTTCAAAAAATTTTCAGAATTAGCACTTGTTTTCTTTTTTATCAATTAGCTCAGCCTTTGATTTGAATTCTCTACCCTCTGGCGTCAAGAAGAAGCCTTTTCTTTTCTTTAAACAAAGGATTATTCTTCCTCAAAAGGGGTTTGTCTAGTTCTTTTATTGTTTTATGTCACACAAGGGAAAAATGCTTTTGAGGCATCACTACTGAATTTAGCAGGGACGAGAGTTTACTGCTATATAATCATTAGTCAATGCAGTAGCTGAAACCTTAAACAAAAGAAAACAAACTACAAACAGGCAAGCATCCCCTAAAGGCACATCAGAACACCAGAGAGGGGCGGCACGGATTTCAAACAAGGTTGCCCAAGCATGTGCTAAATATTGCTGCTCTTGACTTTAAACGGCACACCAAGGAGTACAGCTTCACCTTCTACTCCGAAACAATACTGAAGAGCCGGGGTGGGGGGGGTGGGCAGTGGGGGGGGGGGGCGGGCAGTGGGGGGGGGGGATATAAAGGATTTAGCACATGCTTTACTCCGACTCTGTGACAACTTGGTAAAAATTATATTTCACACCTAATAAAAATTTCTCAATATAAAAGGTCCTATTCTAAAGCTATTAGAAAGAGATGCCGAAATTGCCAGCATCTTCTATCTTGAGCCAGGCTTTGTTACTTCATACCAACTACCACCAGACTCAGTTACAGGTCTCTAATACAGATAGAGGCTGCTAGAAACCTTGGCAGAGCATTTCAGCAAGACTTCTTGCTTTCAGACAGACTGATAATTTTCACAACAGGCTCTTAATGATCAGGCTAAGTATTCAAACTTGTCTAGTAGAAGTTCCTAAAGCAGGCTGCTGAGGAAACACCAGTTTGTGAAAGCAAACACGGGCAAAAAAGTATGAGCAAGACAGAGGAGTGCAAAGGCAGTACTAATGCCGTTTTTAAAGGCAGGCAAAATGCATACGGAATGCATTTCACGGGTAGGAACCCGTGTGTTGGGTGGCTCGTACTGCACATTACAATAAAAATGCCTTTCGTAACAAACTTTTTCATCTAAAATATTTCTTTGCATTATTGATTCTGCTCTCTGGTGTATGTGTGTGTTTTGTTTTTAATCACTATAGTCCTTTTCATCACCTTGTTGTTATTCAAACTTGCTGATTAAAATAGAGCTGAAGTTAACATCCTAAAAATAAAAGCCAGGCTGCTTTTGGTTTCTACTCAGTGCTTAAGAGGCTTTGTCAGGGCAGGGTATAATAACCCCCAGCAATATGGGTTTGCTACTCATGCCCAAGTCTTACACACAATTCCTCCCTCTGCTCCCTCCACCCCCCCCCCCCGAAAAGTCTTACTTATCAAGAAGAGTTTTTAAGTGACTACAGGTCACTCAGGTATCTTGTCATTAATATAACATATAAAATTCTAATTACATTGATGTTCCTAGTTTAGGGTGTTATGGGATAAAAACCTCAACAGTTCAGAGAATAGAAGGAGTTGAATATCATTTAACCAGACTCTCAAAATACCCCACCTAAAATTCTTGACAAGATAAAATATCACTGAAGATAACACTGATTATTGGGGAAACTTAAGAAATTAGGTTTCCACAGTACCGTATCTTGCCTGGGCTAGAGATTTTCTTCCTATTTGAATTTACATAAAAATACATCATATATACTGGCATACCAAAAAAAGACTTATTTATCCTTCTAGCCAATGTCACGTTTCTTTATATTCGGTTGGAAATATCGCACGAAGTTATCTGGGAGCTGGATTAAACAAAAGAAGTAGAAAGATCCTTATTTAGTTTATACTTTTGTTTCCCAAAATTAGCTAATGAATTAATTCCATAAGCTTATGAAAACACTGCCCATTTCAGGCTTTATCCAGACTCTTGTACCTCCCATTACACAGCTAGGTATTTCTTGAGGGGGGGGGGTGCAGATTTTCATCTTGTCCCCCAAACCAAGACCCTTTTCACCCTTCTCTCCACCCCTTACCAAGCTCAATGAAGGTTTATTAAATGAACGCATAAATCAATCGATGAATTAACAAATGTCCTGCACAAGAAATAATGGAAATCAAGAAACATAGGCAAAATAATTAAAATTTGAGAAGACTCAGATTAGAGGGAAAAGGTTAAAAAGTCCGTAGCCCATATTTTCCTGAAATAAATCAATAAGTGACAGAGATTTTCACATCTGAGAAAGAGTTTTGATGCAAAATTATCTAGTAAAGTCTATTTGGAGTTGAATTTGACAGTATTAAACAAGTATAGATATCAGCTAAAAATAGTGATATGATGATCATAGCAAACTAGAAAATGAAAATAATTTTCAGAATCCTTGCCTGTCAAATTGGTTTTGTTTTCTTCAGAGGTACAGGTGCTGACATTATGTATGGATACACACAAAATGTTGGTTGAGAACTGAGCGAATGCCAGCTACTCACCTACACCAGATAAAGAGTTCAATTACATTCCTATTCCAATTCACCCTTTCAACCTTCCTCAAGGACTGTGCCTAAATGATTTGGTTTGCCCAAACCCTATTTTAAATACACTCACATATTTACATCATAGTAATAAAATATGCTTTTTGTCTCTGTAGAAGAGTTTCCATCTATCTGATTCTATCCAGGCAAAAGTTACCCTTCATCACCAAATTCAAATAGAACTCTGCCAGATAAAATGAGGAACCAACTTTTTGGTTACAAGTAATTTTCTTGTATATGCCAAATGTCTTAGTTTTCAAAGCGTCCTTAAAAGACCATCAAAGTATTATTACAATGCTTGCAAATCTGGTTCTTTTTTTTTTTTTATAAGCTAATGATGTGGGATGAGAGATATTTCATCTTTTATACAGTTATTTGACAGTGATGAATTTAATTCATTCTATC
Source organism: Mustela nivalis (assembly GCF_964662115.1). Classification (NCBI taxonomy): domain Eukaryota; kingdom Metazoa; phylum Chordata; class Mammalia; order Carnivora; family Mustelidae; genus Mustela; species Mustela nivalis. Next base: position 60,710,789 of record NC_139034.1, on the reverse strand, counting down.
ACATTGAATGATACATTTATATTCAGTATGTAGTTTAAAATTTCATAAATGATTAAAGTCCCTGTCGTTTTAATTATAATATGCAGAGAGCAGCCAGAACTTATTTGCAAAGAATAATGTACAAGTCAATAAATTTGGTGAGTACTCTTGACAACATATAAATAATGACTTTAGAAGTATAACTACCTGTAGTTGAAAACTAAATAACAAAGGTTCGTGTTTGGGTTTTTATAAACTAGCTGATGTAGCTTTCTATAGAAGCTCTTTGGGGTTATAATTTGCCCCAATAAATTGCAAACACAATAATGTAATGACATTACATTAATAGGGAACCAATTTCAACTAGAGTCCAGCTGGAAATAAATCAAATCTGATCATGTTCCTGCCCCCGGACCTTGATCACTGGAAAGGGCTTTGGGGACTCAGAGCTTCCCTACTATCTTTTAAACCAGAAATAGTCACCAAGAGAGTGTGACGCTCTCATCCCACTGGATGGCTCAACACTCAGGACTACATTGTCCCTCTCACCACTACCCACTCCAGACTGTATACTGCCACGTGCGGCTGGACTATTTCCATAAATAAGAGAGCCTACTTCCATCCATTTATTTATTTGTTTAGCAAATATTTACTTGCCAGCACTGCTCTGCCCTCTGAAGTTATAGGAATGAACAAGACAGGGAAGGTCTGGCCAGAACCAGATCATCCTGGGCATTGGATAAAGAATGAAAGAAATCCGATGATCAGAATTTTTGAGTGCTGTGAGGTTACATAGAATTTTAAGGTATAACCCAGTGCCTCTTGGATCTTACATTTCATTCACTTTAGTGCATTCCTCTCTACCTCACAATTCTGTTTCGGTACAAGAAGTCAAAGCTGTACTGACAAACAAGACAGCCCTTCTTGCTTGAAACATTCTTTAGGTTGAGGAATAACTGATATAATCTAATTACTTTCTGATACTTAATGGTTCAAATGCGCATAAAGCAATCCCTGGTCGGAGGGGTACCAGAGACCATCCCCCACAAAAGGTCCATTGGAAAAGCAGACATCTGTGTGCTTCGCACCAACTAAGCATCCTGAAGGTAAGCTTGCTCTTGGCCAACATGTTTTCTAGCAGCCCAACCTTCTTGCTAACGTTATGAGTATATGGTATTATCTGAATAGACCAGGAGCAAGGTTTAAATGTGTGCCTCATTTAAGCATGTCATGACAAGCACAGTCATCAGTTAAGGTCTGTGCTAAGAGCAGAAGACAGAAAAGAAGCTGGAATGCTAATATCATGTCACCTTCATTTAGTTTCAAGTACCAGTGGCTATGATTCCATACCAGGAAACATTCTTCAAGATCATGGCTGCTCCATTTATGGGAAGTTTTGTCTGCGCCGTACTTCGGATGCTTGTGTTTCTCCGAAGTAAGAAAGAAAGAAGGAAGGAAGTGGGAAAGGAATGGAAAGAAAGGAAGGAGACATGCAAGGGAGGCAGCGAAGGAAGGGAGGAAACCAATCACTTACAAATAGGAATTCCAAGCCTCCAACATGCAAAATTTACACACACGGAGGAACTGTTAACATCTCAGAGGACCCAGGAAGATAAAAAGAGAGAAGAGTCCTCCCTGTGATGCTCTAAGAAAATCTATTCTGATCCAGCTCACTTTTCTTCATCTCCCCTCCTGTACCATCATGCCCCACTCCAGCCCTTCCGTTCCCAGCACGACCGCTGGAATACAGCAGATTTCCTTGTGCCTGTTTCTCTGAACCGAAATACAAAGATTGAACTCTTAGCCTACCACCACGACGGATGAGGTAGCCATCGTCCCCACACAGGGTATCTGGGAGAAACAATGACAGCCCTTTAACTAGAGTGCTGTTGCAGGGGGAGAGCCTAACGACCTGTCACCTAGAATCTCTCCGGGTTAATAAGCCACCTGTCTTGAAAGTAGCAGTCCTATTGGTCTTTGAGGCCTAGCCCAATACTTAAACTCTTGATGAAGTTCTTACTGTGCCAAAGGAACTTACTAACAAAGCCACTGAGTCAATTTAACCTAGGGAAACTGGACCCAGTAGACCAGGCTATCAGAGTTTTGTGTTGAGATAATTACTGCACTAAAGAGAGCATATGGGCTGTCAGAGCTGGCACATGGCCTGCACCAGCTGTTACCTGGGCGCTTTGGAAAACCTACTGAACAGCATTTTGGACACAGCACAGCTCTGTGTAAGTTTTCCAAGGCTGCTACTGGGAGTTCTTCATAATAAATTTATTTCCTGTATAAGGGAGGATTGCACCCAGTAATGTAACTGGAACAAGCATGTTAAATTTTTCTGGCAGACAGAGAATCACTGGCTGAAAGGGATAAACAATCTGGGGTATGAACAGGCACAAAGCCTACAAAGCCAGGAATAAGCAGACCATGCACTCGCCCAGGTTCCCCTGTCTTAAAAAATGGGAAAGGTAAACTTACACATGGGGAATGTCCTTGGAAACAGCTGATAGAGAAGATAACTCATTTAAGCATCTATCCCAGGGTCTAGCACACAATAAATGATAGCTATTACTTTTATTATTGTATTATTAATCCCACCCGGAAGACACACTCAGGATTCCCGCACGGCCATGAAGTACATGAAGTAGGCCATGCTTCCAAAACGATTTCACCTCAGGAAAACAATTTTCCAAGAAAGGATATCAGAGTGTCAGCCAAAGAAGGCCTTTTTAACAATGACAACTTTCATTTGTAAGTAACACATTTTCTTCCAAACAACCCCGAACCTTGACAGCCATAGTCTCCGTGACTGACACTATTGAAATTCGGCTGCCCCTGAAAGTACCAGACAGCCATGAGCCACACATAATGAAAAATCTGAAGAAAAGCCAAAGCAAAGCTAGGGGGCAAGAGAAAGTTTCTCATACTAGAGTGGTCATATAAAAAAACTAATTTCAGTACATGTAACCAAAAGATAGGACTTTAATCATCGAGCTTTAATTGCAGTAATGATGCTATCACGTTGTAACTCAGATGAAACTTCCTTATTCAAAAATGACTTTTTCCCCCCTTCAAGAATGTCAGGGAAACTAACTTTGGGCAATCACAGACTCTCATTACCGAAGAGTCCCTGTAATATTGATCTGACATGAGTACCGAGCAGAAAGTAAGACAGGATTTATGTTTTTAAATTCAATGTCGTAATCTCTTTGAACACAGATATGCCGTGAACATGACAGTCACTGCTTTTCTCCACCTGTTTGGAAACAGGAAAGTTAGCTTCACTTCCAGGAAAGAGTTTAAAGCCAAGTTTACTTACAAAACAGGTCTTGTTCAAGGTTTTCTTTGGAATCAGACACTACATTTAGTCTCGATCACATGAATTTACTTCGAGAAAAGGCACAGCAATTCAAGACCAGCTCTGGAGGCATGAAGTCCAGTCCTCCTATGTCACATTTCCAGAAGGACAGCAGGTTTGGGTTCCCAGACAAAGAAAGGCATCTTTCAGTGGAATGGGTACGTGTCCAACTTGGAAAAATTCGGTCATTACATTTAAATTTTTAAAATGTATGCCTTAAAAATATTCAGGACATTTAGAAAATCTACCGCCTTACATCACAGTAAGTGCATCACGGCATTATATTTTGCAAGCTTTAGCAAATAAAAAAATCCCCCAGAAGAATCTTAATTCTTATCTATGGAAAACATTAAACTGCTAAGCGCTAAGAACTGGAATTAGTCCTTAAATCTCTAATGAGAATAATAAAACATGAGTGCAGTTTGTGCTGTAACTTGATAAGGCCTGAATTTACTTGCTGTTCGGAAAAGTCACTGATCCAGCAGTATGGCTTTTTACTCCCTGAGGTACAGGAAACAGTATCTGTCCTCCAGGAGCCTCCTCTGCGGTAAGCACTTCTTATCAGTGCTATCAGAGGACCGAGATAGCAGGGTAATATCTAGTAACAGCAGCTTTATGAGATGATCCATTACTGATTTCAATCAATCTCAAGCAGGTAGTTCTTAACCCATTCAGAGCAGACCTGACCCCCTCCACAGACGACCCTCAAACTCTCTCCAGAGACTGCCCGTCTTCAAACTCCCCGGGAAGACACGGACTGCCAAACGTCACTTTTTGCCCTCGAAACTCAGCAGCTCGTAAGATTCTTGCTGCCCGGAAAGATGATAGAATTGAGCCTCCCGAGCAAAAATTGAAATCCAATTTTAGGTGCAATGATCACTTCTGTGTTCACTGGGTAGATATACATAGCAGGAACTTAATGAGCCCATTAGCAATTTGCTAAGACCCAACAACTTGCTGTGAGCAATGGGAAGATAAAACAACTCCCTTCTACACTTGGGGAATTTTGTGAAAGACATATTCGCTGGGAAGCGAGTCCCACTGTTTATGAGCACAGATCAGCATAAATGCAAATGGAAGAATGTTTAAGAACAAATTAAGTGCTGCATTTCAGGAATTAAGTGAGCAGGGATGTCCGATGGACACACGATATTAAATGTTCACATGTTCTAAATGAAAAGTGTTCTTGAATAGCCTAACGCTGGGGAAAATAAATGTTAAGGATAGATTTCAGGCTTCCTTATACACCCGAATGAACATATGTTTACATAAACACATACATGGATGTAAAGTTATAGATTTTGCTGTGTAAGGGGGACCTTAATATTGTCAATTTACCCCACGAATTTTACAGAGAGAAAAATGAGAAAATCTCATTGAGAGATTCAATGACTTACCAAGGTCACAACCAGACACTGACAGAACTGAAATCCCCTAATACCTGCTAATGCTCTCTCTAGTATACCTTGCTGCTTTTAAACAGACTTTGTGAATATCTTTGTGAATATATATAACTCCACATACATATGAGATTTTAGCACTTTCTGGATTTCAGAGCTAATTCCAGCGATGAACAAAAACAGTAGTCATGTATTAAATATTTAAGATTAGTTATGTTGACTTTTGGTTGATGTTTTATTCCCATATCAATTAGATTTGAATACATTCACCTTTTCATTCATTATCAGGAGTGTAAAGTGTCAAAGTCAGATACATACAGAAAAACAAAATTTGGTGCTATGCAGCTTTGCACAGTTCTGGGTATCATCTCTGCTTTGTCCCCTGCATAATGTTGCCTTCAGAAAATTAGATAAATATTTGAACTCCCCCCTCCTCCGTTATTCAATTGTTAGTTTTCAAACTCTCTGAACTTGGCGAAGTTAGTAATAACACACGGAATGGGCATTTCATCTTATTGCAAGAGAAATTAAGGAAAACATGTAAACCACAATGCTTCTGACAGTCACTTTGTAAAACAGAAGCATGCTTTTCTGTTTTTCTCAGATCAGCGTTTAGAGATTTTTCAATAGGGCGACTTTTTTAAAGTTTATGAAAGGTTGCCTTAATTAACTGCAGCTGGTCTGTTACGGCACTGATACACACACACACACACACACACACACACACATTTTTTTTTTTTTTTTTGGTAGCTTTAAAATGTATACTACTTAGATTCCAGCAAGCTAAAAAGCAAAATGCCCTTTACCAACTTTGCTGCCGGAGATGCACTTCCTTCTCCTCTGCTATCTGTGTCTATTTCAGCTTCCAAACTCATTCACCTGCTCAAGTCCAATTGCGGAAGTACAGACCAGCACCTAGAGAACCGCGATAATGGGCTTCCCCTTGAGAGAGCCACATGGGACTTCTGTTCCAGCCTTTCATGTAGAAACGGCATGCAGGATATTTTATGATTCATTTTTCCCTTTTTGATAAGATATGAAAGAAATATCAAAAGAAATTCAGAGATATTTCCATTTTCTCAGAATGAGATGAAGTGCGAGGGAGCGTCTACTTAAGAAACATGCTATTTTTCCCTGGCACTCTGGGTTCATAAAGTGATAAAATTATCTTTACTGTTATTTTTGTTTGATGTCTGAAAACAAGATCTCGTGCCTTTTTTGCATTTTTACCCTTTCAAATTAAGTCCCCTATCTCAATGAATGTACTTCACAGAAGAACTAAGCAGAACGATGCCTTGCTTAGCAACTACAATCTCAGTCAGTACCAATAATCATTTGTTTATCAAATTAATAAAACTCAAAAAAGCAACACAGAAAATACAAGGACCAAAATCTTTAATGTGCCCTCCGATGAAAATATACGATATTCACAAATCATGGAATACTCCAACAATACACTTTTAATACCTTGGATATTTAGTTGTTATGAAACAAACATTTTTTAATGTAACATACATAATTACTTAAATATCGTAGCCAGAGGCTTCAGGGTTAAAGAAAGAGGCAAGTAACCTCCTCCCTTTGTATTCTTTAATCACATTTTCTAACCAATCTTCAAAGGTCAAGGTTGTTTTTAAGATTTAAGGGATGGGCATTTTTATATTTTGTGTGCTATAATCACATTACTTTGTCAGTTATCACTTCAACATGCTTTGGCTTTTCGATGATTTTATGCATTCAGATTCCTGGATGTTTTAGCCATCTTATCAAACCACCACTTTAAAGAAAGCCAGGATCAATGGATTTAGTATCACATATCCCATATTTATTCAGTGGCCTAAAGCTAGAGTTCTCCCTGTCTCATCTTTGCAATTCTTCATTCTCTTATACAAGAACAGGAGCCCTCTATTAATATATTGAAACCCAAATAACATGCAAATGTGTGATCTTTGTAATCAGTCTGTCTGTGCCTCTAGAATGCAAGCTGGCATCACTTTACCTTTACCAATGACCTTATTTATAAATGCCCTATTAACACATTTCAGAAAAGTTTGCTGCCAGATCACCCTTGGTCAATTTTACAAAACAAAACAGTCAGGAGCCATTAGGACAATTTCAAGACATTTTATATCAGACCCCAATTCAATATTCCTCTGCACTGGAAAGGACAGCCCCAGAAATTCAGAAGGCCTTTAAGAAGGGAACATTTGGAAAATTTTATGTAAATCTAAGTCTAGTATTATTCTTCCGTTGTCCTTCTCAACTCCATTATAACAGCAAAAATGTGAGGGTAGGAATTCCAGAGCCGTTAGGCTATCTGTACACTAAATACAGATTTTAAGTGGATTTTCCTTTTTGCTTATTGTTTATACTCCTCTTGGAAAATTGACTTGAATAAAAAATGTATTTCCCTGTTAGTTTTGAATCATTTCCCCCACCTTAAATAAGTATCACTCGTAGTATGTTCACACAGAAAGGAAGATAAGTAATAGAACAGTGCAGGCTCCAAGTAAAATCTAGCCCAGTACAGACAGCGTAATAATGATGTCATTAAGACTCCTAGCTGAATGGGATTCAGACAGAACTGTTGTATAGCTGCAGACATAAATCTGAAAGAACTTTTTGGCTACATTCTCAGACTTACCTTGAGAGATATTTAGGAGCTCCAGCAAAATGAGTTGAGAGAAATGCAGTCAAAAGAAGAAGGTGTGCAGACTGCAGACAGAGATGTAGGCCCTATGGGTGCGTCCTTCTGAGATACAGGAGGAAACAGTTTGTTAAATGGATAAAGACAGAGGAACAATCTGAAGGAGAAGAAAACAGAAAACAAATAAACCTGAATTCTAGCACAAATAAATGAGAGAAAGGCAATTGTAGGGCTGCTCAAAGCCTTTTTGCCTAGCTGAATGAAAGCAATCCCTAAGACTGAATGGGTAATGAGATCCTGGCTCCTGAGATTTTAGCTTTCTTAATCATGTTCATAATTAATTCAAGAACATTGATAATTTCATTACATTCTTTTTGTCTTATCAATAAATGATGTGCCTGCACTTTTGGTCCTGTGTACAGGGAGAGGAGAGATGCTTTGGGTAATATTGCACTAGGAATAGTGGATATATATGATCCAAAAAGGTGAAGTGGTAATTATTATCCTTGACCAGACTTCTATTATCAGAACACGATGACAAGCAGCTACAAATAATTAATAAGCTTTTTATGCAGAAATGCAAAGCCTTTGAAGAAAAATATGCTGCAAGTAGAATTCCTTTCCAAAGATTATGTACATAGCATAACACGCTTCTACAGAGAAACAGTTTAAATGGAACTCGCTAAAACGCCTGCATCACAAGTACAATAAGAAAATCAATAACTTGTTTTTTAAATATCATTTTTTAAAAAACTTATTCTTTGTCTTAATGTTTTATTTAAAAAAAAATTCTGCGTCCTTCCAATTGTCTTCCTAAAGTCCTTTCGGATCGACCTACAAAGATGTTAAACTGAACTACCCACTCAGTAAAACCTCCTTTTTTAAACCAAGACGGAAAGCTCTGTCATTATCTGTCAGTCATCATCAAAGGGGCCCTTTTCCTTTATGGTTTTCTATTCACCCCCATGTAAATTTTCACAAAGCCATCACTCATTAGTTTCACAATCCATGTTCAAGGGTTTGGAGGGAATGTTTAATGCCACTTAATAGCATGAAACAGAAAGGCAGCCTCGTCTCCCAAACCATTTAGATAATTAACATCAAATTAAAAACTGGCCAGTTAAGAAGAGCTGCAAATATGAAAATTCTCCTAATTGGTAACAAGAATAACATTTCAGTTTTCAATACTTTCAATTATTTGCAGTGGGCTGCAAATAATTCATCCTTAAGTGCACACAAGTGATAAATGGACTAACATTTTTTTAAGTAGACCAATATGGTGGGATAAAATTTCCGCAGTGCAAACCATTCCACAAAAATGACTCTGAACTAATTGTGCGATTAAAGATGAAAACAATTCATTCGATGCTAGAAAGTACGCATGTTGGCACTTCAATCTGATTACTAAACAAAACAGTCTTTGAGAAGACACTGCAGAATCACTTAGTAAGGCAAGCTGTTGCCCCTGACATTGATATATGGGACAGAGATGATGTATATACTGGGTAGCTTTATCAGTAAATCACTGACTCTATTTACTTCCCCAAGGAAAAAGACCTGTCCCTGAAAGAGAACTCTTTGTTAGAACCACTGGTAGGGGATTAATATTGGCAAAACACTCAATTTGGATATAGTCCTCCAGAAGATTCATAAAACAATAATTTAATAAGTTAACGGACAAAGATTTAGCACATTGGCAGCATACGATTGCCTAGAGAACATTCCATTTCTTTATTAATTTCATCAAATTATTTCTCCGTGAGCTCAATTATATAGGTTCTGGTCACCAGTGACCTATTTCTCAGCTCAAGGCAACAAATTTTAGGAACTGTAAGTCCCTAAAAATAACCTTTCAAAACCATACAAAATAGGACCCCCCTATAGACTGCCACTTCAAAGATTACTGGACGGCAGTTCAATTTAAGCTTAAAGGTCAATTTCCATCTCTTCCACAGACTTATAAACATTTCAGTTTTGCTTCAAGTTACAGATACGAGGTAGATGCTGTAAATCAAATATACCAGGTAAACACCAATCCAGCTGAATTCCAGGGACAGAATCTGGGACTATAAGCGCTTTCCGGTATAGTTTCAAAAGAGCAGTAAGATTAGAAAGACAAATATGTATGATGGTGTCTGGCATGCTTGAAAGTGTTTCAAATCCTATCACTTTTGCGGATTACTCCCCACCTAAGGAGAAACGTCAAGGCATAGTTCTCCACATTATCTCTCAGATTGTCCCCTGTCTCTCAATCAACCACCAGGCTGTAATGCTCTGACCTCCCAAATGTTTCCACAACCTGTCCATCTCTCTTTCCAGTCCCAAAGCCAGTACCTCATGCAACTCATCAGATCTTCTTGCCTGACTTGGGTTATTTTTAAATGTCCTCCTTGTGGTTCCTCTGTTCACTCTCTCCTTTCTGCTTTCACACCACTGCCTGTCATCTTTTCAAAATGTAAATCTTCTCATGTCATTCCTCTGCTTAAGCATTTCCTCCTAGAAGGCTGTTCGCGGACCCCTTTATTTCCTGGCTCCTCTTTACCTCTCTTAGTCTCACCTTTCAATTACACTTCATTCCCAATCACCTGAATTATTTCCTGTTCGTTGGATTGCGTTTTTACTTTCAGCTCTTGCCATATCGAGTGATTGATGACCAATTTTTTTCTAATTAAATTTTATAAGATGCCTGAAGATTTTTTTTCAATTGCTTTTTGCAATTTCTCAAAGTTCCCCTTGAAGTCAAGACTTGGTCCCTGCAATCGGTGGTTCTCTTTCGGCTGGTTCTTGGTGTGGTCTATCGGTGGGCTTCGCGGTTGCTCGGCTCACACCAGCCATTCACCTGTACACTATCTGCTGGTTGCCTCCCCACAGAACTCGAGTATCAAGGATGAGCCGGAAGTTTCCTCGATGTTTGCATTTCATCAGATATGGTCTATAATTGAGAAAGCAGGTCATTGCTCCTTATATCCCATTAGAGTGACATTCTTGCTCCTTGCTACAATTATCCAATCAGTCTCTGATACATTTCCACTTCCTCTGTTGTACATCTGTGTTGGAGTCTGCATGGAAAGGTGAAAGTTGCTAGAACTGAGCAAACCAGATAGAGTGGCTTGCATAAAGGTCGTATAAATACATCAAAAATTTAGTACATTTTTAAAATTTTTAAAACTTTAAGAATTTTCTCTCTTGCTTTCTGAAAATGAATTTTTAAAGAATATTTAACCTAGGGGCACATGTATATTCCTGCTTCTTATATATTAGATATTCTGTGTCATTTCAGTATTGTGGCAATTGGGAGGAATTCAATCTGAAGACACCAAAGGCTGTATGGAATACAATGGGTGCTCAGTAAATCGTTGTTGAAATAATTAATAAAAGTAAGTTGAGCCTATGAAACTTAACATCCGGGATATTACTCTACATTTCCACCTGACTGCTTTGTAAGAAAAATTCGAATTTAGTCAACTCATTGTTAACTAAGGCATGGAAATGTGTGATGTATTTTTGCAAAGGTTTTCATCAATAGTTCCTTTCTTAGATATTTCAACCCTTATTGTGTACTTGAAATTCCCTGATCAGTCAGAACTTGCTTCCTGACGATACCAAATAAATGTAGTCTAATTGCAAAATAAACGGTGTCTCACCAAAATAAAAAGAGAAAGGGGAAAGAACAAAGGCATGGCCATTTATACATGAGGAAGTAAGAAAGCACCCTTGAGAAACAGAGGGGTAAAGTTGTAACAGTTCCAGGTGAGAAACAGTCAGGGGGCACCCACGTGGTCTACACAGGTTGAGCTGCGCAGCAACTGGACAAAAACAGGTTAGCAAATTCCACACCACTGTCTCGGTCTATTACTTGATATTGGAAATAATTTCAAAGTCTAAATTTTATTTTAGCAGGTCAACAGTTAGAACATAACACTTAAGGAACAATTTAGAAGAATGTGATATCTATGTTACCAATTAGACAAGGAGAAAAGTATACCTATTTCACCCTTTTCTTGTTTCCTTTTCCATTTCAGACAGTCACTTTCTCCTGTTTTACATCAGAGTTTAGGAGTCCTCTCCTTTCTCTAGTGGGAGATTCAGAGGCCCAGAGAAGAGTTAAAGTCTTCCAAATACAAACGACAAAAAAGAAGAGATGACTTTTCCACAACAATTTTCCTTACATAAGAGGTAATACCCGAACTTTCAAGTTTAGAATCTTTTAGAATTTGGAAAGATCAGTGAAATACCCAGAACCCAGAGGTGAGATAATATTCTACTGGAATAAATTTTTTTTGGAAGCATATTGAAATGTTTTACTTTAATCTCTCTCTCTCTCTCTTTGATGGATATCTTTAGAAGCTGTTTCTTAGACAATTTTAAATGCTCCCTTAATCTGAAATGGTATGTATTAAATATTTAACTTCTCTTGATGATATGAGCCAGATTTGTGACAGCTCAGCACTTCTGCTCCATAAAACCATGGCCTCTGTTGTAGGCTCTTGTACCAGCTCCGTGTTGTAGATAACCAAGGCTGATGGAGGCAGAGTTGCTCCTGGTCACCATGCTTGTAAACGATGAAAGCATCATTTCCCCTCTTCCTTGTGTATGGCCTCTAATGCGATTTGATGACAAAAATCAACTAAAATAACCAATTATGAATTACCTTACTTTATCTTTGATTTACTGTCTATGTGGTCTTCCCTCTCCATAGAGTTGTCATTTGGAAACAAGAAATTTCAGGTTCCCAGTAGCCATGGATTCCTTTCCCAAAAATCTTCCCAGAGATTCCAGAATTCCAGGAGGATGGATAAAGAGAGGCAATCTATTGTTTGGAGTGGAGAAATGGGACATGTTGTTAGAATCCTCTTGGTCTAGATCTCAGGGATTTTTTGCATGAACTACTGGTCATCTTCTTTGCATTGAGCACCTACTAGTTTGGGCTAGTGAATCTGTGTCTCTTCCCTCTGGGGAAACCACTCCCTTACTCAATCTAATCCATTAAGCCAGTCTTTCCCCTAGGTGCAAGTGTCTACTAGGCTTGATAGATTAGAATATTCCTTTTTTTTTTTTTTTTTTTTGGTCACAAAGTAAGTTTATTCAGTGGTTCAAAGACATTCTCAGTGATTGGGGTCTGTCATCCTTCCCTGCTCTTCTTAGGCATGTTGGCTTTTTTTCCTCCATGGTTTCCAGATGACATTAGCATCTTTAGCCATTTTTTCTTTATGGTAAGGTCCACGAGGCCTTAAGAAACATTCTTTTCCTTCTGTCTTTCAGAAACTTTCACAGTCAACTTTCCTTGTAAGTCAAAATGCCCATTTCTACTTGCCCATGTCCAAACCATTGGACATAATGGTTGTCTTAAACCAGTCATGATTCTGGAGTTGGGGATGATGTTTTTCCACGTGAGCACATAGCTGCTGTAAGGAGAGTTAATAACTGATTAGTTGGGGCTATTTTACTGAGGTGTTTCTCTTGTGCAACCTGGTGAGAACCTCCTTCTTGTGATGATGTGAGATGACAAAACGCCTAGGTGATGAGATGAGGTGAAATCAATGACACACTGTGAGTAATGTTAGTCTGTTATTGACTTCTGATGATATGCCACAGTAACTAGCTTGGGGATGAGAGCCAAGTTAGGCAGCAAAATCTATCCCAGGGATTTTGCTGGAGTTGTTGGGAAATAGATGTTCCCTTTTCTCTGGAATGATTTCCCTATGATAGAAAATTCATGGAGCCAAGTTGCTGGCTAAGCATAAAGCCAACCCAGAGGGAAGCAGAACCAAGAGATGCAAAGAACAAGTGAGAGAGACAGGCAAATTCCTGACAACATTGGCTGAGCCCCTGGATCCAGCCATCCCCATAGCAAGTTCTACCTCTAGATTGTCAATTACATGAGACTTTTTTTTTCCTTTTTGCTTAAGTCTATGTGAATACATTTCTGTCATTTGCCAAAATCATGACACAAAAGGTCTTGATTTCTCCATCTTTGTATTCTTCATATAGCCTATTTCATGGAATAGGCTCAAAAATGTTCAGTTAGATGGAATCTAATTCCTTTGAGAAATAGGGAGCCTCAAACTGGAGGAATGCAGAAAAAAACAGAGGTGAAGTATGAAGAGAGACCTAAAGGCCAAGGGCACAGGAGTCACTATAAGGAATGAAGACCCCTGGGGAACGGACAATTGTTTGATGAGGTTAGGAAGAACTTTAAGCGGCAGGGCTGGTGCAGAAGGAGATGATCAGAACACAGTGGGGCAGGAAAGGAAGTGTAGCAATGATTATTGCTCATTCTGAATTGGACCATGGTCAGGGAAGCACAGACAGTAGGATGCACAAAAAAATCCTACGGTCCTTAATGAGTAGGATGTGAGCCAGGGCAGCACCAACATGGTACAGGGAAAGGAATACAACTCAGCTGCGCCCCCTCTGGGCAATTATGACACAGCAAGGGGAAGATCCACAGGAAGGCCTCTACTGGGCTTAGTAGGATCATACTTTTCAAATTACTTCATTCACTTAATTTCTGCTTTGTTATCTGCAAAATACAGTTAAAGATCCCTATTTTTCAGGCTTGTGGGGAATTCTAAATGAGATAACATTTGTGAACGCGCCCAGCAGTGTCTACAAAAAGTAGACACTCAAGTCCTTTGGGAAGGAGCCAACACATAATTTAGTACCCAAACTCACTGTAAAGATTTAAGTATCTAAAAGCATCAGATACCATACTAGGTTCTGGGGAGGCAAAAAAAAAAAAAAAAAAAAAAAGTAAGGCGGTCCCTTCCTCCAAGGAACAGTTTAGTAGAAAGCACAGACAGGTAGGTACCTTAATGATTTCTGGTACAACAGAAGAAGAAATTAACTGGAAACCAGGGAAGACAGATTCACTTTGCTTTTGGAAGTCAGGAAGGCTTTAATTAACTCGGGCTTCAGGATTAAAGAGGGCTTCAAAGAATATGGGGCATTTAGATGGAACCAATAAGAAAAAAAGAACCAATGGGAATTTCACAGAATTAAAAAAAAAATTAATGTAAAAAGAAGTTATTTGTAAGAACTATAAAACTTCTAAAGTCTGTTTCAGGGAAATACAAATCAAAATCACAACTGTCAGAATAACTAAAATGAAAAATGATGACAATGCTAAATGCTAGCTAGGATGTGGAGAAATTGGAACTTTCCTACACTGCTGGTGAGAATGTAAAATACTACAGCCACTCTGAAAAACAATTTAGTAATTTCTTATAAAATGAAACATATATTTTCCATACGACCTAGGGAATTGCATTATTGGGCATCCACCCCAGAGAAATGGAAACTAATGTTCTTGAAAAAAAAAAAATATAGGCTATAAAGGAATGTTCATAACAGCTTTACGTGCAATAGCCCAAAATGAGAATTTGTCCAGAGGTCCTTCAATTGGTCAATGGTCAAACAAACTGAGATACATCCAAACTGTGGAACAGAATTCAACATTAAAAGGAAGGAACTATTAATAAACATGAATTAGGTGACTCTGCAGAAAATTATGCTGAGTGGGGTGGGGGGGGGAGCCAATCCCCAAAGGCTACACACTATTTGATTCTATTTGTATAACATTTTTTAAATGATGAAATTTTAGAAATGGAATTAGGAGGTTAATAGCAGAGGAGGTGGCAAAAATGGAGATGAGGAGAGTCCTTGTGGTGACGGATTCGTTCTGTACTTGGTGGTGGTAGATACAGGAACCTACACATGTGGCAAAAATGGTGAATAATAAATACACCCATACACATACATGAATACAAATAAAATTAGGAAAATCTGGATATATTTGGTAGTTTATGTAGATTATATGAATGTCAATAGCCTGCTTGTGATATTCTACTATAGTTATTTCAAAATAGTACCATTAAGTGGAACTGCCTATAGATTGCCCTTTATTATTTCTTATGACAGTATATAAATCAACAGTTATTTCAGTAAAAATCTCAGTTGAAAAAGCCACTATGGTGGGGCACCTCGGTGGCTCAGTTAGAAAGCATCTGACTTCAGTTCAGGTCATGATCTTGGGGTCCTGGGATAGAGCCCTGCCTTCATGCTCAGCGGGGAGTCTGCTTGTCCCTCTGCCCCTCCCTCCCCGCGCCTGCACCCTCTCTCTTTGTCTCTCTCAAATAAACAAAGTATTTTTTTTAAAGCCATTATGGTTCTGTATTATAAAGTAGCTGAGGTTCCATTTAACATAATTTAGGAAAGACTTAATTCTTTTTATCCGATAAGGATTTATTGAACCCATAATTGCAATCGAAGGTTAATATTTGCTGTTAATGGAATTCCTTACCCTGTGTCACCTTACCCCAGTTCAGATCAACCCTCCTTCTTTTGGCCTCCATCATGCATTGTATTCTACCTTTGTTCTAGTAATTCTGCACTGATCAAGGTCCCCTTTCTGTATATGCTATGACATATGTGTTCCCTAGAACACATTTCTGTCACTTCCTAGGCACAATGCTGCGCTGTGTTCTCCAGATGCCCTAGCATTTAAATATGACTTCCAATTAAGTTTCGGGCCATAGAATGTGGGACAGAGGTGATGGATGTCACTCCTTGTCCTGACCTGTAAACTCCTCTGGTGATCTGACTCAAGGGTCCAGCAGAGGACCTAGCAGCCTCAGGAGAAAGCAAACACACAAGGAAGAAGCCTGCGACTGATTGACAACACAAAGGCCCCTCCCCATAAAAGTAAACTTACACAGGGTCTCCTGGGTGGCTCAGTCGGTTAAGCATCTGCCTTCAGCTCAGGCCATGATCCCAGGGAGGCCATGAGACCCTGCTCAACAGGGAGTCTGCCTCTTTCTCTACTCCCCACTCAGGCTGTCTCTCACTATCTCTTTCTCAAATAAATAAATAAAATCTTTTTCAAAAAGTAAATTTACATAATGTTAAGCCATTGAGCAGTGGGTGTTTTCATATTAGAGAATATTATACATTGTATACTATATATTATATACTAATATATATTAGTATCATTTACCTTAATAGATGTGCTCATCTCTACACTAGATTTTGGGCTTCTTGAGAGCAAGGACTGCTGTTTCGTTCACCTTCACATTTTTGGAGCCCAGGACAGCAACAGACACGGAGAGCTGCTCATCTGTACGTGCTGACAGTCATACCTCCATCAGGGAACAGACTTTTACTTCACCTGCTATTACATTGTCTGTGACACACCTATTCTCATCCTTGAATGTGGCAGGAAAGCCTAGGATTTCATCCATAGGCCAGGGGCCTGAAGAAGAAGCAGTGCCCAGCTGAGCACAGGCACAAATTGTACTACTTGGGTACGTCATTTCCCACTCTTGAATACATCTCCACTTTCTTTTGTTTTGTAAGTTAAAAGCACATTTGGTTTATCAGAACCTCACTGATTTGAACGTAATTTATCCTTACATTCGATGTTGCACTAAATAAATGTTTCTGTAAAAATTTAACAGCAAAAAACTGTAGTGAGAGCTCGTAGTTCAACATCTTCATTATTTTTTTAAAAAATACCACAAGATACTACGGCACTATGAAATTGTATAAATAATTAAAATCAAACCTCACATATCAAAATAAATAACCTAAATCCTTTTTGTGATACATTATTCTTTTACGTTGCTGGTTGGCTTGCTTACAGGATAATTTGCAAAAGTTCAATCATCAAAAAATAGGTCGCCAGGTCATTTGGGTGAATTTATAACTGTGAAATTCTGGAGTTTCACTTTATAAGAGACTGACATATTTCCTTTGGACCTTATCTAAGTAGGGTCATGCATCATATTTTCAAATCTCAAGAGAAAAATAAGAGTAACTTGTTTAATTTATGCTTTTATAAATACGTACTTTGCCTTAAACCAGTATGTCTGTGTACTATTTCATATCGTCTTATAACAATATTGCATTCGTATTTTGATTACACTATCCACAGGGATAGCTAGACTATCACAGTATTTAACAATTGTAAAGACCTTCTGGTCCAATACCTTTATTTACAGAAAAAGAAACAGCCTCTAGAGGTTGTATGGCTGTAGAAGCTCGCATTGCTAATAAGCAGAGGAACCAAGTCAAGAAACCATGCTTTTTGCTCTGCCAATGATGCCTTGGAATTCTAGAAGTCAAATTCAATGTTGATTATAAGATCTTATAAGCTAAAATATGAGTTTTCCGAAGAATAAATTATTTATGTGACTTCATTCTTGTGATTTAAACTCATATAATTATATATGGGTTGAGCTAAATGCCAACTGACCAGGTTATGGCTTCTTACTATTAAACTCAACATTTATGAATTTAAATTTTATAGGGCTTTCGTAGGAGATAAATTTTTCTTCCGGTTCCAAAATTATTTTCAGCCCCTCGAAAGCATACAGCCCTATTCAGAGTTTCAACCATCACCACCATTCTTTTTTCTTTTTTCTTTATTTTTGTGGGTTGCGTATTTACATATAACTCCCTAATCCGTGTGAAATTGATTTTGTTCTATGATATAAGGTGAAAACTGCAAGCTCTGTGTTTCCATTTAACTAATCATCATGCCTTCCCCACTTATCTGTGATACCTTTTTATTGTATATGATACTCTTTTAGATAATTATTCTATTTGTCAAATAGATTTTTATATTAGTGTAGTATTAGTCAAGATAGATGAGGTAGTAACAGATAACCTCAAGATAGCAACAGTTTAACAAACCCTAAGTTCTATTTCTCACTCAAGTTATATGTCAAATGGGGTCAGTAGGGGGCTCTGTTTATCACCATCACTCAGGAATCCTGACTGTCCAAGGACCCATCTCCACGTGCGTGCGTTTCTAGAATCACAGATGTCATGCCGGTGTCTGACCAAATGTGTATTGCTTTTGTGCTGTACTTTTCCCCCCCTCAATAAATTTTGTAGATTTTTCTTTTTACCATGGGCTGTACAATTACCTTGGCAAAATTTTTCTTGACAATAAGGTTTTATGGTTCTTAAAAATATTTTCATCAT
Source organism: Mustela nivalis (assembly GCF_964662115.1). NCBI lineage: Eukaryota > Metazoa > Chordata > Mammalia > Carnivora > Mustelidae > Mustela > Mustela nivalis. The sequence goes on along the minus strand of NC_139034.1, from coordinate 60,692,416 downwards.
CTATGCACATTTTCTTAGAAGTCAGGTTTGACCATGTATGATTTTTCCCCAAATAATCGTACATCTCATTTTCACTCAAAATGTTACTATAAAATTGTATATAACATGCTCATGCAAGCAGTTATTATCACTTTTTTAGTTCTAATTTCATACATTTGTATTTTATTTCTTTAATTCTTCATTAACTTCCCTAAGTATTTATCCAGTTGACTTCCTTAAAAAATAAACCAATTGTTAGATTCATTTTCTAGTCATACATTTTGTCTTCTAATCTGCTAATTTCTGACTTTAGTTTTATTATTTTCATCTTTTTTACTTTGTCAGGTTTTCTTTTCATTCTTTTAACTGTTGAGTTCAGTGATTAAGTGATTTACATTCACTCTCTTTTAATAACTAATACAGTTCTGAGCACATCTTTAAACACACCACACATTTTGATAGATAATAATATTCTCATGTTTGCATGTTTGAAGTAATCTACAATCTCATTATTGATTTCTATGTTAACCAACTTATTAGGAAAGCAAGTTTCTTAGCTTTCAGGGGTGTGAACATTTCTGAACCCAACTGGGTTCTTCAAACCAGTGTTTTTAGACCACAGATGGCAAGACCTCCTCCCTCCAGGACTCTGCCATGTGGTTGAGCGTTAGCTTTAACTTTCGGAGCACTCAAGCCTTTCAAATTTTTCATCTTCATCCCCTTTAATACACTTTAAATCTTGACTAAAATATATGCGTCCTAGCCCATTTTCCCTTGTTGTCAACAGTCAGTCAACAGCTATTTCCCTCTGTCGCTCTTCTTCTCAGTCCCCCAGGACACATTTTGGAAGCTTTTAAGAGCTCGTGTTTTCTAAAAGATATTCCACTTTCTGTGAACATTTTCATGGGAAGCTGAGAAAGGTCATATTAGGGACTGTTTCTTGCTCAATGCGCTCCTGAATACGTGGGGGTTTTTAAATCAAGATATGGAACAAATTAAGAAGTCATGCAGACTTTGATCCTATACCTGCACTTCCAAATTTTCACAGCTAAGAGGAGTAATTACACAAATAAGCAAAATATATCTAGGGTTTAACCCATGATCAGAAACATTGCTTAGCCTTTAAATAAGACTTACACTTACCTTTAGTAAAATTCAGGACCTGAATGAAGAGAGCCAGTGCAATGCTCAGTACTAGAGATGATAACCAAGTGTTCATGAGAAGTCAAGCTCTGATTCTGTAGAGTTACCAAAAGATATCTAGCACAAATCGTTTTAATTATAGATTACATGAAAACTTAAAAAGCAACTGGCAAAATGTTCAAATAGCCTTTATTTTGAATGCTAAGCCAATCATACTTCTCGTGTAAATTATTAAATTGCTATACATGGTATTAGTTCCACTTGCTAAAATCTTACCCAAGTGATATCTTCTGGAATATTTTTTTAAAGAGTTTATTTATTTATTTGACAGACAAAGATCACAAGTAGGCAGAGAGGCAGGCAGAGAGAGGGGGGGGGAAGCAGGCTCCCTGCTGAGCAGAAAGCCCAACGTGGGGCTTGATCCCAGGACCCTGAGATCAGGACCTGAGCCGAAGGCAGAGGCTTAACCCACTGAGCCACCCAGGTACCCCTGGAATATTTTTAAACATATAAGAGTGTCTGAATAACTATTAATTAATGTGCATATAATTCCTTAATAAAAATAGGACTATTTCACAATCATATGCCTGGGATTGTCAACATTTAGTAGAGGAGTGGGGATCACTTTTTTTTTTTTAATTAAGAATAAAAATCTGCTCAGTGTCCCACAAGACAAGAATATTTGATTCAGCCATAGCTCCTAGAGGGCCCTGAACTTTCACATCTACAAGGGATGGTAGAAAATGGGAGAAAAAAATGGAAAGAAAGAAAAGGTGAACTGGACCACATAATTTTATACCTGAACACAGCTCACAAAATATAAATCTTAAGAGGACATTGAAGTAAAACAACATGCTTAAATGTTTTTCTTTTTGGTACTATTTTGTCTCCTACGTTTTATTCTCAAATACACAAAGCCTCCTTCAGCACCTGACCCAGACAGAGTAGGTGCAAGCCACTGGGGACAGAAGCCCCCTGGGATAAGACTTCGAGTCTGCCATTTAGCACTGAAATAAACAAACACAAATAGACAAACACAAACAACTCCAAGACAAAGTTGCATAAGATAAACGATACCAAAGAAAAACCTTAAAGTCTCTGTGAAACTGTAGGGCAAGGAGACAGAAATTCTACCAGAACTGACCAGAGAAAATTAACATTTAAATGAGGGCGGGAAGGATGCAGGGACTGTAGAGGGCCCACAACTTCCTGCGGCTTTTGTCAAGTATTCAGTGCCTCCACCAAGACCACAAGGCAGGACAGCAAAGGACTCTGATGGGGCCAAGCAGTGGTCCTGGATTTGGGGCCAACCACTTTTCACCCCACGATTCGATCCATTGGTTCTGCCCTTTCCTGGAATTCATGCCATTACTGTTGACTGTGCTTCCCTTGGCGATTCCCAGAAGACCAAAATCACAGTTGGCTTCCAACAAACAGGGTCAGCTTTACAGGAAACTATGCATATAGGAGAAACTCTTCCCTACTGGGACAGCAATCCCAACAATAACCAGGCTTTCCTCTCCTTCAAAGGCGCGATCACTCTGCTCACTTTCTATATAGGATAAAATGCCATACAGATCAAATGCTTTACAGATCAAATGACATCAAGCACACGTGAGAGCTTTTCAAACCATAAAATTCCACATAAATGTCAGGTGCTGATATTACCATAATAATCCTGGGTGAAAAGAAACATAGTAAGAAGGGAAGTAGGGAGGTGCTTCTCACCTTCACCTGAACTCCCAATCCTGGGTCTAAGAGAGAAGAAGAAAGATCTTGATGACCCAATGTCTTTTCACATCCCTACCACCCTCTTGAAGATCTTATAGAGATTGAGAAGAGTAGGTGAGCCTTTGACTCCTTGGAAAATTGGCAAATTTTGAAATAAGAGAGTGTTAGAGTGTTTCTCAAACTTGAATAGTTCACATCAAACTTCATGATTTTTCCTAGAGCCTCATATGCCTATAACATTTACTTCATTTTCTTTGCATTGACTTCTTTTTTAAAAAATGCCTTTGTTTAAAAATGAAATTTTATATTCCCACATAAATGCAAAAACATTAGTGCTAATCCTAAGTATAAGATAGCCATATAGTATAAACAACAAAAACCAAAAAAAAAAAAAAAAAGTTATAAAACTCTCAGAAGATAAGGTTGCTTAGCGAATACTATACGAATGAAGCCACATGTAGACCACTGACCCAGACAACCCACAGAATCATGAAAAATAGTAAGCTGTTGCTCATTTAAACACTAAGTTTGGGGGTAGTTTCAAAACCAAACTGAATCATTTAAAGGCAGGTCTCCTTACACATGAACATGCATAGAGATCATTTGGATATTTTGTTAAATGCAAATTTGGATCCCAAAGGTCTGGGTATGGCTTAATATCCTGCAGTTCTTACCAAGTAAAGGTAAATACCCGTGTTGTTAGCCTGTGGACTACATTTTGGGGAGTAATATTTTATAAAGGAATAATCTTTTTCTTTACCACTTTTGGGGGTTTGTATTCATTCATAAGGGCTACTATAACAAAGTACCAGAAACTGGGCAGCTTATATAATGTAAGTTTTGGAGGCCCAAAGTCTAAGATCAGGGTGTTTGCAGAGTTGGTTTCTGTTAAGATCTCTCTCCTCTGCTTGTCGATGGGCACCTTTTCCCTGTGACCTCACATGGCCTTCCTTCTGGACGTGTCTGTGTCCTAATCTTCTCTTCTTATAAGGACACCAGTCAAATTGCATTAGGGCCCACCCTGATGACCTTATTTAACTTTAATTAGCTCATTAAAGACCCTAGTTCCAACTGCAGTCACATTCTGAGATGCTGGGAGGTCAAACTTCGACATACAAATGTTAGGGGTACCAGAGGGCACAGAGTTCACTCATAACAGCTGTTTGGGAAAGCTTAAAGAGGAAATCATGGCATCAGAAATGGGATTTTGAAGATGACTTAAAGTTTGCAGCAGCCAAGAAGGATGAGGCTTGTTCCAGGGCACTGAGGGGACCATGGGCGCTCTACCTGGGCGACTTGGGACGTGCATACCATTTACAAACAGAATTGGGCAGGAAGTGACAGAACCCCAGCTCACATGCTACTTCACTGAGCACTTTTTCTTTTTTTTTTTTTTTAAAGGGTGCTCCATTATTGACAGATACACAAAATCCATGCCCCTCCGTCGTTCCCTACAAAATTCAATCCCCAATGTAAGGAGAGCACAGCTGCCCCTCGTTAAGGGAGTGTGTGTCTGATCTGCACAATTGCAGTGTCTGTCCCTCTTCCTCTGTGGCACTAAACTGGTCTCCTGTCCCTGGAGGTATCCAGGATGCAGACAGCATCTTTCCAGTCCAAGGCTGCAGGTGCCGGCATGTTCCCCCAACCAAAAGCTTCCGAAGCCGCAGTGCTGTTGGCATCCAGGGAAGGAGACAAAGGCATCTCCTCCCTGTGCTTTTCTCTCAGGCTGACAATAAATAATAATACACGGTATTGACGTAGCACCTTTCTCAAAGGAGCTCAAAGTGCTTTCCAGACATTACCTCACAACATCCCTGTGATCCTAACCTGAGAAGTGGCTCCGAAAAGTACGGCCCTACTCAATCACCGCAAGAAACCTAGAAACCAGTGGGTAATATATATTCCTTTAAGGATAAAAGTGGGACTACTTAAATACCACTAAGGTGCTTTATTTATTTATTTGTTTGTTTTTCGAGTGCTTAGGTAGCACCGGCCGTAAGCTTCTGGGACTGGCCGATTCTGCATTCTTTGGGCATCGCACGTGCCGGTCCTGAGGAAAGGAAAAATGAATGTGCCTGACTCATGTGGCCGCGTGCTTGGGAGAGCAACCCACCCGCCTGCCTACCTCCCGTGCAGCCTCTCAGCGGTTTGCAAGAGAGCCACAGAACCACCAACCACCGCATGCACAGGAGCTGGGGGCAACAATGGGAATGAGAGGAGGGGTTAGGCCTCGAAATTGCTGCTGCTAAGAGCCCCCATGTCTCCTCTTTCCCTTACCCCTGTGCTCGGGGACACACACGCACAGACATGCACACACACAAGCTCACACTGAGGTCAGAGGACAAGCCTTTCTCCCCCTGCTTCCGTTTCAAGTCTCTCTAAAAGTGAGACATGAAGGGTGCTTGAAGACTGTGCATCATCCCCAAGAGGCCAGCGCTGCCTCCTCCAGGCCAGTCGCGGAGAAGAGCCCCAGGTCTAGAGTCCCGCAAACCCAGGTTCAAATTCGGGTTGTTACTTACAGGTTGGGTGACTTTGGACAAGCAGTTTCCCTCCTCTAAGGGGCCAGTTCCCACCGGAGAAAGAGAAATAACAACGATGGCCACATCAGAGGGCTACGAAGATGCCACCTAAGACCACACACGTCAAGAAGTCAATGTCGTGGTCCCTGGCAGTTCTTCACTCGCCAATAAACACGCAAGAAGCAAACACAAGGGTAATCACAATAATTACTATGTCCAGTTTTACCTCTGAAATTAGACAGGGTTGGAGGAGAAAGCGGAACAGGATTCTAAGAGAATCTGAACTTCCTCCGCCCATATGCCAAAATAAGGGGTAACCCTTGGGCCCGCACCCCTCCTGATGTCAAAGAGAATCTTACTGGGGTTTTGTTCAGTTTTGTAAAAAGTCAGTGCCCTCTCACTGCATCAAAGTAGTACTCTCTGGCATGGCGTTCAGAGAATTAAAAACAATAAGTGCAACTTTAGACCAGATTTTATTTCAAAATAAGGCTATGGAGAAAAATAGCTAAACTTTCCATGCCCATTTAAAATGGAAACCCCGTCTTAGCTACTGATTCTGATCAATTGAGAACTTGAGTTCCCATTGACTCTAACAGACGGAGCAATTTTTTTTATTCCGGGGTCATACTTATTCTAAATAATGGAAAGTGGCCTGTGTAATGATACATATCCGAGTTAGAAACTATTATTTTCTCTGTCTTGAAAACCCTTGATGGTATTTACATTCTAAATTAAACTGAACACTGTATATTGATTTTAATATGTTAAGATGAAATTCAATTTCATGACGACTGCTAACATCACAGAGCATGTAGGATCAATGTGTTTGCTGATTTCCTGCTTACTACCAATATCTCCCCAAGGGCCTGATACAAGATTTACAAGAATATTGCTTCTGAAGATGTGTGCATAAATATACTATCAAATAAGCTCCAGTGCGTTGCACATTAGGCAGCGAATGATTTGTTGGCTGCGTTTTAATCAGCCTAGCATTAATGCTGACATATCCTTTGGAGAGTTTACAGTAGCTGGTCCACCTAGTGATGCTCTGTGCCCTTCCCTAGGAGCAGAGCTGGCAGAAGAGGTCTCCCTGGGACTGCTCTTAGAGCTCACCCTCCCCCGAAAGGAGAAAGTGCATTTCAGCTAAGACAGAGCTTTGGGTGTGCAGGAGGCCGCCTCGGAGATGGCAGCAGGCCCAATGACCAATTAGGTACCAAGAGTAAAGTGCGCGCATGCGCGTGTTGATCAAGCTCCATAAAGTCTTCCTTTGACGACCAGAGAGGCACTCTAATACAGGGGATGAGAGCGTGGGCGTGGAGTGGACCAGCACGAGGATCAAGTCCACACTACATCATTAACCAGGTGGGTGATTTCAGGTCAATCACTTAACCAGTCTGTGACTCAATGTCTGCCTCTGAAAAATGGGAGACAGAGTCATTAGTACCGCACAGGGTCCTGAAGATTTAAGGAGACAACCGGCCACACAGTGTTTGACACGGAAGAAGAGCTCAATAAAGGGCAGCTATCATTATTAGATAAAACTCAGTCATTCAATGAAGAATTTTTATTGAATTCTCATTATGAACAAGACGCTATATAGATACTTAAGGAAATGCAAAGATAAATTCTACCCTAGAAGGGCTTACCTTCTAGTTGGGGAGATGATAAATAACTATAATTGACAATGAAATATAGTCAAGTGCTCCAAGTGAGGTGTAAAGAGCTATGGGAATTCACAAGGTAAGTAGATTACCTCCTGCTGGGAAGATCAGGGAAGCCCTCTTGAAAAAGATGCCATTGGGTTTTGAGTCTGGAAAAGTGAATGGAATGCTAATATGCAGAAAGTTCCACATGCAAAGGAATAAGGATACAGAAGCAAGAATCTGAGACACAGAGGTATCTAGGAGTTCCCATTGGCTAGAGGTACATGTGGCAATCTGATGGAAACGAGGTTTAGAAAATAGATTGGAGGGAAAAAAACAGAGCCCTGAAGGCCAAGCTCAAGAGTTTGGTCTCTATTTGATGTGAAATAGGGAAATCTTTGAATTGCTCCCCTGGAGAATAAGCTGATCTGAGCTCTGCAGCAGGCAAAGCAAGCTGGCAGCTAACACTCATTCAGCACATGCCTGGCATTGTCTGAAATGCTTTACGTGCATCAACCCATTTAGTCTCCATAAAATCCTGTGAGTCGCTGCCATTTTACATGTGAGGAATCCAAGACACAGAGACATTAAATCGACCGCCCAAGATTAGAGAGTCAGGAAATGCCAGTGGTAGGATTTGAATACAGGTAATCAGGCTGCAGCGCCTGTGCCCTTGGCCACTAACCCCATAGTCCACTGCTCCAGGAGGCGGGGGCAGTAGTGTGAGGAGGCCAGGGAGGAGGCTGGCCATCATCAGAAGGCAGCTGAGACAGAGAAGAGTCTGGAAGCAGAATCATGGGCCAGAGAGACAACTCTGAGGAGTTCAACAAGGGTAAAATTGATAGGACTCAGGAATGAGTTCATTTCATGTCGTGAGAATATGAGAAAGAGGATTCAGATGGAGCCAACTTTGGCACTGGAAGGAAGACACTCAAGGCATTCCTGGACAACGGCAGCACAGCACAGAGTGAGGCAAAAGCAAGAACTGCACAAAGATTTGTAAGGATTCATTGAAATACAAAATGTTTCCAGAAGTGGTTGGTACCTAGGGGGCATTCAGTAAACATTCATTTTCTTTCCTGCTGAAACCATGGTTGAGAGAAGACAGGAGGAGGGAGGAAATGGCTACCCGAGGTTTAACCTCCCTGCTCTGGCCAAAGCTACTCTGTCTTTGAAATTCCACAGGGAACTTGCAGGGAAAGACAAGGGTTCAGAAGCAAACACTGAGGTTGGAGTTGGCCCCAGGATCTCCATCTGGATGGGGATGGTGGGTAGAGACGGAGAGAGAAAGGAAAATGGTGGCAGAAAGGGATGCTTCTGTGGCTCTATCATGGGGCTGACGTCCTGATATCAGGGCTCATGGCAAAGGTACATAAAATAAGAGGTTGATGTCAATGTGCAGATTTCTTTTGCAAACAACCAGCCAAAACTTGGGAGATGTCCTTGGCCACACAACCACAATTGTGACCTTGTAACTAATGTGGAATATAAATTTAAAATATTGAAAAGGGCCAATGGACTTTAAACTCACTTGAGAGAAGTTCTGGAGCCTCATGCCATAAAGAAATCCATCCTTAATAGACTTCACAGCTGAAGCAGCTGGCTATTTTAATTACTAGGTTCAGGAGGCTGAAGCAGGAACCAGGGAGAAGGGTCACGGAACCGATGAGCCTAGATCAATTCTACAGTGAAATTCGCAGGACAATGAAAAGAACTGACCCTACCACCTATTCCACGGACTGCTGAAGTAGCTGACACAGGAGAAGAGAGAAACGGAAATAGCTGGTCAAAATATAAAAGATTATGAACTTTCTGGAAAAGGTAAAAGAGGGAAGACATTCACTTAGAGAAGCAGGGTAGAGCCGATGGGCAATCCTCTACTTAACTGAATGAAAGGCTCCTGTCTCTGACTACCTCAGAAAGACACCTTAGAAACGTCAAGCAAGGCTTGTTGATTATCTGAATGCCTCAGAGAAACTAACCAGAATTTTCTTTAAAGATTTTTTTCTATTTACTTGACAGAGAGAGATAGAGAGAGCAGGAACACAAGCAGGGAGAGTGGGAGAGAGAGAAGCAGGCTTCCCACCAAGAAGGGAGCCCGATGTGGAGCTCAACCCCAGGACCGCGGGACCATGACCCAAGCTGAAGGCAGACGCTTAAAGACTGAGCCACGCAGGCACCCCCAGAATTTTTTTTTAATGCCTAAAACGGTGGACCTGAGCTGCCCTCAGATTACAAAGCAGCAAGGAGGATGTGTAGCAGCTCTCCCAAACTTCTCCAGTGAAATACTCCCGCTAAAGGTCCCTTATCACACATCATTCTAGAACCCACACTACTTTAATTCTTGATGGTGTCCTCTTGGCCAGATGGGACTCCCATGTCTTTTCCTTAGATCTGAAACTCCTGAGATTTGAACTAGCCACCAGACCTCAAAGCTGATGGCTCGAGCTCACCACCGTGACGAAGGTGCTGAGATCATTCTACAGGAGACCTTCTCAATGTCTGGCCCAGGGAGACCAAGTCCCTGAGACACATTCCTGAGACCCACCAAAGACCTCTCTTTTCCAATTACGTACCCCTGTCCAGCTGGATTTTCTTTATATGCTTCAACCTCAAGGACATCTAGCAATGATCTGAGTGCAGAGGCAGATGTGAAAATCCAAGAGTCATTTACAAAGCCAGAAATCTTAAAAGATTTGTTAAAATGCAAAACAGGACTCTTCACAAATTTTTGTTTTAGAAAGTATAATTATTTCCCCGCTCAAAATGTTATTTATACTAACATGTTACAGGTTTATCATGATATTTTTAAATGAATTAAAATATTCTAAAAGTTCTTGGATTTCATTGCTGACACGGTTAATATCAATAGATATAACCCACCCCAAAAGAAAAGAAACTCTTTGGGGCCCTCAGTAATGTTTGAGAATGTAAAAATCTCCTTAGATTTTGAGAACTGCTATTCTAAATGGATGTTGTCTGTTCTGCTCCCTACATTGGCTGAGATGTCATCTTGTCTAAGAGGATAAGATTCTTTAGACATCTATTGGAGAAAAGGGATGTCAAGGGATTGTAGGGAGATACTAATTCTGGTAATACAGCTATCAAGTCAATTGCCTTGTGGCAAATAAATCCAATGTCATTTTCCTATACTCTTTAGAACTTTTTAAAAGAAATACAACTATAACCGCAATTCACAAAAACTGTCCTGAAACTCAACTACTGACCACTAGTTGAATTACTTTCTGTTCCCCGGCTAGCTGCAGGTGCCAGTCCTAGCCTGTCTACACTGTTCCTGGGTAAGTAACTAAACTACAGGTGTGAATTCCCAATCTAACAATTTACTGCATCTTGCACAATGATATCCAAGGTACCTATCCCTGAGCCCCAGCCCAGATTTCCTGATGCAGAATCCCCTAGTGTGAATCCAGGAAACCTCCATTTTTAATAAGGGCCCCAAGTGCTATGTGCAGCAGGATCTGGGAACTAAGAGTATTTTGCTGAGCCAACCCTCTCAAATTTGGCCACCCTAATTCATTTCTTTCTTTTCTTGCAGGGCACTAGCTTTTTACAAAAGTTTCATCACTCACCTACACTCTCACTTCCACTTTTTCATTCTTAGTGTCTCACTTAAACTTCTAAGATTTTTTTTAATACAGTAGAAACAGTTGTTTTGCTCCAGCCATTACCAATTTTCCTTTGGATTCCACCTTTCCCTGTGAAAGACAGTCTTTGCATTTTATTTACCGAGGGGTCAGATCATTTGTCATGTAGCAACCCAAGGTAAACATGGTTAAGTGGGTAAGTAACAAAACAAGAGTTACAGTAGGATAGTCAAGGTTATCAATCTTTGGTAATAACTGGAAGAAAGAAAGAGAGCAAAAGAGAAAAAGACGGGGAGGGAGAGACAGACAGAGAGGAGGGACGCAACAGAAGGGAGAGAGGGAGGCTAGGACCGCAGGCAGGGAAGTTGCAGTTCGACCAGAGCTAGAAGCAGTAACAAGCATAGGCCATTGAATATTTGCTTTTAAATGCTTTCCCAGAGGTACCCTGGTGGTTTTGTCCTGGGATCTCCCACTTCTGTGTTCAAGTGATAGTTCCTTTGGGGAGGAAGAGGGAGATGGACTCACGTCATTAGACTCCCAAGAAGGAACTCTGCCTCCCTTGGGGCTGGGACTCCCAAGGGACATCAGCCTGGATACCATACTGACGTTTGCTTTTTCTGTCTGATGCATTTTTATTTTTCTCAGGATACACATCATCACGGGAGAAACAGGAGAGCAGAGCCGAGCAAGGCTCCCACAATGGGCAGGGGAGCCCAGTTATCTCCAAAGACCAGCGTACGAGGGTGGTAATAAAGGCCTTTGATTTGTTTTAAATTATTTATACGTCGCTCATTTTTTAAGTAGGCATCTAATTTATAATGGAAACAGAGACTTGGGGAGGACCATCCATTCCGCTGTCGGTGTCAGCACGGCCGTTTCCTGCGGAACATTTCGGAGTGCTTCGTCTCCAGACACTCTGTCTAAGTCGGCGGCAGCAGCAGCCTAATGCACTGCTGGTGTTTGATCACCGCGCGGGACAGGAGGGCAGCAGCCGGAGAATAGCACGAGGGGGCAGAATCCCGGTGGCAGGGCTTTACGGCTCCTCTGGAAGACAGCCTCACATGGGTATTGACCTGTCCTGGAAAAGTATTTCCCGAGCCCCTTTCTCACGCCCCCGCCCTGTTCCCCATTAGGGGCCATTACCAAGTTAGGGCTTTCGGTTGTCATTGATGGAGAGGTGGGCATGTCATGGCTTCTAAGTGCTCCCGGAAAGTGCTGACCTGGCAACCAGAGAGACCCAGGGTTTTATATATCCCCAGAAGGGGCAGAACCGAAGCAATGGTAGCAGGTGCTTTCCACATTGGCTTGCCAAAAGATTTCAAACTTGCTTGGTAAAGCTTAATTCTGGACTTTTCGTCTGAGAGACTCCTGTACTGGGAAGGTGTGATGGTGCAGCTAGCCAAGCCCATATTAACTTCTCAGCATCCAGAGAACAGCCAGAAATGATTATCTTGATGGCTTACTGCTTGCCTGTAACTGTTCCTAGAGACGCTCTACAGATGCTTTCAAACATTCCTCTGGCTTTTGGTAATACCATCACGTCAGGGTTTGACATTGTAACTCTTTAAATTAGATCTAAAATTTATGCATATAAATTGTATCCGTGGAGATACCTTTAGGAATAAACCAAAAAATAATCTATAGAAAAATTCTCTAAGACCTATCCCTCCTCCCTTTTCACCTCCCACATCCCTGAGGGAGAATGGAGAAGAGGGACAAAGGTCTATTCAAAACTTACTTACCGGGGTGCCTGGGTGGCTCAGTAGGTTAAGCCTCTGCCTTCAGATAAGGTCATGATCTCAGGGTCCTGAGATCAAGCCCCGCCTTGGGCTCTCTGCTCAGCAGGGAATCTACTTCCCCCCACTCCACCCCCACAACTGCCTCTCTGCCTACTTGTGATCTCTCTCTCTCTGTCATATAAATAAATAAAATCTTTAAATTTTTTTTATTTACAAAACAAAACAAACAAAGAACTTTGAGGCAAAGAAGCAAGTGTGATGGAATTGTGGTCAACCGTTGCTGAAATCCCTTGGAAACTGCCTTTTGGAAAATTCTGATTCTTCAGTTTTATTCAGAGCTCTATACAGCTTAAAACAAACTTCCTGCTAGGAATAATAGTATTAAATTAAAAATATAAACAATTATTAGAAATATATAGGCTTAGGAACCATTAAATTTGTTCTGTAAGCAGGTTTATTACTTTTCTGCATACTTGCATGAAAATTTTTCTTCTACCAATTTGACATAAAATAGCCAGGATCAGATTTATTCATCTTATCAATACCATTATTTTGTACTGTCAGGTATGTAGAATATTATGTGAGAATCAGGTAGAGTTCCTCAAAAAGCTGACTCTCCCTTCCCCACCCCCACCAACTTACCAATGTTGAGCGATTACTTTGTTTGTTGAAAAATAAGCTTAGTCTTATATCAAAAGCCCTGCTGTACCTACAGTGATTTAGAATTCAAATGTGGCTAATTTATAAAACAACCACATATCACCGTTCACAGCAGGAATCAGGTACTTAAAACAAACTCCACTCAGAACACCATTGTTTCTTTTCCTGGGCCTTCTGCTTTCAGAAAAGTCTCTAATGGATCCTGAAGAACATTTTCTTTCTTCCAGCTTCAGGGGCACATGGTATCCTATTTTGGTTTCATGTCCAACTCCCCTGGAGCTGGCTAGGACTCGGCGCCAGCATTTGGGTGGGTTGAGAGGGTTCTTGGTGACTGAGGAGGGAGGCAGTTCACTGGTGCTCTAGGGTTTTCACCCAGTAAATCCAGGGAAATAGCAAACCTGGCCCAGGAGACATTGACTGGAAAGCAAGACAGGAGAGAGAAACCATGTGCACAATATAACCCGGTTTAGGGTGTTTGTCTCATGAATCAAAGCTGAGTTTGCAATCGGTGCTGAACAAAATGGGAGGCACAGCGCATGCTCGAAGGTGAGAAAGGAAACTGGTAGTTTTTCAAGAAGAATTTTAACAGAGATTCCTAGCCAGAGGGACCGACTGATGGGGAAGAAGAAGATGGGGAAGGGAAGAAGGTGGGAGGAAGAGCTGGCAGGAGGTCAGTGGACATGACTGGGGTTTAACCATGTCACTCATGTAGCTCCGGGCCTTGAGCCAGTCACAGTTTGCAGACCTCTGGATGCTTGCATGGAAACCAGGGGCAGTGACACCTGCCTTAAACAAACAAACAAACAAAAAGACTCAGCCTCATACAGTGAATTGTCCTCATCATCATCCGCTTTCCCTTTCTCTTCTGGTCGGTTCACCTATTTTTCCTTGGTTCTTTCTTCTCGGTTAGGGTGTTCGCTTTTGTCCAAAGTCCTGTTCCTGCCTTGATAGCTATTTCTTTCTTTCCTCAGGGGCACCGGAGCTACACTTTTCTCCTTGAATCTGTCCCCTGTCTGCGCCAGACACATGACCTGATTCCGAGACCAGTTGAAACACACAGTTCCATTTTACTGAACTTGCTAAGAACTCGCTTGCTGTATTCATGTTCACTCCCACACCCACGTTTGGAGCATTTCCCCAAATAAGAAAGAGGAAGAGAAGAAGGTGGATAAGGATGATAAGAGAAAGAAAGACAAGGAGGCATCAACGTTCACAGTCTTGTTCCCCGGATGTTAACGTTCTTTAAATGAATGAGCTGAGCAATCATGAAGAATGATCCATGCAAATGAACCTGGGGAGACTGAGCTGTCAGCCTCAAAAAACACAGGAACCATGGCCATACCCTGGTGAGGAGCACACGGACAGTCTCCTGTGGATACTGGTCTCAGAATTATTTTGCTCCTACCTTCTTTTCTCATGTATCACGCAATCCAAGATTAAAAATCTCTAAAGGACAGAGCAGAGTCTGGTTGGGAGTTAGACGTGTGGGGTACAAGGACACTGTGACTTACACTTCCACCAGGACCACAAAGAATGGGGTGAGTGTGGGTAGTACCGTAGAGGATACATAAAGGATAATTACATGCTGTTACCAAGAGAGAGGAAGAGAAAGAGAGCCTATTTGTGGGAACACATGCTGGACTCCCCAAACCCACAGATTTCCACTTTGCCACACAGAAGACTTCCGTCTCAGAACTCCATTTGGGGGTCTCTGTTTTCTTCAAAAAATGCCGAGCCATGTATTTTCCACTTCACTCTCATTACAGTGGAATATACCTAGGGGCACCTGGGTGGCTCAGCTGGTTAAGCATCTGACTCTTGACCTCGGCTCAGGTCTTGAGGTCAAGGTCGTGAGCTCAAGCCCCACACTGGGCTCCATGCTGGGTGTAAGCCTAAATATATATTTATATATATATACACACACACAGTAGGACTCATCTACCGTGTTCTGACTTTTGCCTAAAATTGCATAAGCTCCTTGGTAGCCCCTTCACATAATTCATTCTCATGAATGCAAGGTCCACTGAAGCTCTTAAATCTTTCTCGTGGGAAGTGTGTTAAGCCAGGTCTTGCTAGCATCCTTATATGTGTGTAACTGATTTTTAAATTTTTATTTATTTATTTGTTTGACAGACAGAGATCACAAGTAGGTAGAGAGGCAGACAGCGCGGGGGCGCGGAGTGGGAGGGGGAGCAGGCTCCCCGGCGAGCAGAGGGCCGATGTGGAACTCGATCCCAGGACCCTGAGATCATGACCTGAGCTAAAGGCAGAGGCTTAACGCACTGAGCCACCCAGGCACCCCGCAACTGATTTTTTTAACTTAAATGTGCAGTTGTACATTTATCCCTATTAAAGGACATCATGAGTCTCATTCTACCGGGACTTCTTCAAAATCCTAATCTGTCACCCAGTACTCTGCCCCATCTCCAGGTGTGGAGCCATCTGGGGCAGATTCATGAGCCTCTCTATAGGGGGAGGATATAATGAGGGTGGGGAAAGCGGACAGCCTTGGTTTGCATCCACACTCCACTGATTACCAGTTCTCCAAAGTTAGGCAAGTTGCTTAATCCTTCTGTGTCTCAGTTTTCCCATCTATAAATTAAGGATAATATTACCTGCCTTATAAGGTTTTTTTAAAGGACATTAAATGAGTTAATTCATGTACAAGGCAAAGCACATAATTCATATTCTGTAATTTTTAGCTAATGTATTAACTGTAATGTATAATATTGTCTGTGTACCTCTAAGCCAGGGATGAAGAAGTACAGATTAGAATCCTGAAGCGGCCTTCCTTCCATATGGAATTTTCTCTGCATATCACTGAAGATTATTGACGTATCATCCTTTGCTTTGTCAACCTAGATCAAAAAACAGCATTGATATTTAGCCATGTTTCCCCCCTGTCATTTTTATAGGATCCTGGCCTGTAGACCCACTTCCAGGGCATCCAAAGCAGACCAAGACTGTTATAGAAACAATTACAAGTCTCTGCTTCTAGGCTCTGCTCTGCAAGTCTTAGCTGAATATATAGGCCAGTAACTTAACTCTCTGGATCTCATTCCACTGATTTTGGCGGCGGGGGGGTGGGGGAATAGTTGGATCAGATTTCATTTTCTTTAAAACCCAAGTCACTTTTAAAATACTTTGTAAAACTTGTATCTAAATCTAGCCCACAACACTCTCAAATTCCCATGGCTTCGGATCCCTGAGCCGTACCACTCTGTCTGGGTTTCAGGGGTGGAGAGTTGCCATCATCGGTGACGTGTTTGGGCCACTGGGCCCCATTCTGCATCCTGAGTGACTGTCAGTAAAGAATTTATACTATACTATTCTAGCACTCTGAGTAGTGGTGTTAGGGATACAAAAGTGTGAACCCCTCGAATGGAGATCAGATTCCTAAACCCTGTTCTGGATTTGCTGAATCACTATTTCTGGGGACAGGGCCTAGAAATTGGTAATTTAATAAGCTCCCAGGTGATTCACACCGAAGTTAGATACCTGCTGATCGACCCGAGGCTACACACCAACGGGGACCTCACAAGTGTTTGTTGGATGAATTCATCCTCCACATATAAAGAGGAAGCCTGCCAGACATGAGGGTGGGCATGGACCCTGGTGACTCGACTAAGTGTCTGCTCGCTCAGAGCCACACCAGGTGGCTAACACGTTCACGGCTCAGACGCTGTGTCTGTGATTCCTTCAGCCGAGGCCCTCAAACCGCACAATCTGCTCTTAGAACTGAGTGCTGGAAAATACTTTCCAAAATAGTCAGAGATGAACTCCCCCATCAGGGATTTCCTAAGTCACTTCTGCTTTAGAAAATAGATTATCTTTTTCCCTACGGCTCTCCATGATGCATTAGAGACTCTGCAACTGCAGTGCGGCCATTCTCCCAAAACCTCAGCCAAACCACTCTGAGGGCACCACACAACGTGAGTCACCACCATGCTGGGCAGGAAAGCAGGCACCCCCTGGAGGACAACAAAGGGGGTGAAGGAGAGGCCCCTCTCGAGAGAGAGCTGGTAGTCCAGGCGAACCACCAGACAGCTCCATAATGGTTTGGTCAAAATCTGTGAGTTCTAAACCCCTCCTGTTGATGGAAGCCTTCATTCCCCCAACTCTGGGGATCTGCATCATTTTACAAGCGACACTTGGATATCATGAAGGGATGTGAAGTGAGCTAATTAATCTCTTTCCAGTGCTATGAACGCTGAGGGCTACTGTACTTTCATACCTGTCCTGCAGAGAGATGTCGTATTTTCAGAACTGTCATAAGGACGTTTCCATTATACTAGATTCCGTTAAGAAACTGGTAACATTTGGTGAGCCTCTTCAAGGGGGGAAGAGAGGACAGAATATTTATTAGTCCCCTCTTAATTCAGTTAATAAATCTGGCCAGGGGGCAGTGAAAGAAACCTGAACACGGGACACTGTCTTTTTGGGGTTTTGGGGTTTTTTGGTTGTTTTTTGGTTTTTTTAGTCATTGGTTAATCTTTACCAGCACCCCCAAGTTCTTGAGGGCCTTTTCTCAAGGCAAACTGCTCTCCACTCAAATTCTGTTTCCTTGCCAGGATGCAGTCACGCCACTGAAGGGGGTGGGCGAGGCAGATTTTGTTAAGGATATTTGCATAATGGAACTCTATCTCTGTTTTTTTGATTGGTATAGAGAATTAAAATCATTGCTGGAATTGCCCAGTCTTAATTATTAAGTTTTTAGGAAAAATATTTCATTTTGTTGCTTTCAAGTCCATGCAATAGCTATATTTAACACTTAGATGGACATTAATGAATAGATGTTGAATTTTCATCATGTCTCCTCTTCTAAAAGCTGTCTGTATTCTTAAAAGGGTTTTTAATGGTACATTCTGATCCTATTTATACTATCAACATTCTTATCAAACACTTCATTCATTGTTAGTATAAAGATAAATTTAACCCCAAGTGCAATCATCACAACTTCCAAAAAATTGGAAGAAATTTTAGAGAGAAATTTTGGAGATTGGTGAGAGACTTACCATCTTGAGTATAAATATCACAACAAATTATTAGGTAAGGTGAGTCAAGAGATTGATGGATTGATTGATTTTTTTAAAAATATTTTATTTTATTTTTATTTTAAGTAGGCTCCACACCAAACATGGGGCTTGAACTCAGGGCCCTGAGATCAAGAGTCACATGCTCTACTGTCTGAACCAGCAGGTGCCTCTGTGTCAAGAGATTTAGAGTCATACAAAGCTCAGAGATGGAATGAAACATAGGACTCTGCTCTATTGACTATGTCCTCTCCAGATGGGAAAAGGAAGCTCAGAGAGGTGGATCTAAATATACAAAAAAAATAAATAGAATATAAATATACAAATAAATATACAAACCAGGTTCCAAGTAGCCAAGTCCAAACCAAAAGGAGGAGGATGAATTTCCCAGCATACAAAGGAATTCCAGGCCTACAGAGGTTGAAGGATTGAGAAAAGCAACTCTGCTTCCCTCTGAATATTTCTCACATCTGCCTGTCTCTGGAAGGCCTTTATGTGGCAAAGATAGGGATCAGCAGCTCTTGGCTTAGATTATCCCTTCAACTCATAGCAACAGTGAGAAGCAAGTGTTTCTTTCCTGACAGTTCCAGCAAAATCCCAAGGAGGACCCTAATTGCCCTGGTTTGGTCATGTATTCATCCTTGAGCCAATCACTGTGGCCTGGGAGGTAAAATAGAACTCCTGTGCCAAAGGTTAACAGCCCAGCCAGGTGTAGAGGTGTGGAGAGGGGGGACAAGTCTCAAAGAAAATAGGTGCCATGCAGGCAAAAAACAAAAACAAAATACCCCCCATCTACAGTTCCACGGTTAGCTAGTGACAGAATCAATAATACAGCCAGAGTTCTGGACTCCTGGTCTGGTGCTTCCCTCCATAAAGGTAGTTTTTGTTTGTTTGTTTGTTTGTTTGTTTGTTTGTTTTATTTTTCTTTGCTTTAATTTTCGAGCCCATTTAGTTCCTGTTTGTTTTGGCATAATTTAGGGACTGGGAACGATGCCTGTCTTCAATAATATCATCTGGTGCCCTGCGATATTTCTGATTTTTATTTCAAAAGAGTCAACCTGCCTATCTCTCTGAGCCCTGCAGAAATAGATCCTCGTTTGTAGAGGGCATTCCTCCTGGGAGGGACGGTCAAGAGAAGATTCTTAATGTCTGCTCTTCCGGTTTCCAACATATGGTCCAACATGTGGCCGAAGAATTGCTGAGGGTGTCTGGTTCCCCGCACTCTGGCCTGCTGCCTCCAGTGAGGGAAAACACTGCTCTACGTCCCAAATGACCAAAGCCTTTAGAACCTTTTAACTCTTCTTCCAACCGCCTCTTAGAAAAGAGTCCGCAATTGCCCTAAATGGGGCCTGTTTGAAAAGGGCCACCTCCCCGATCTGTCCGGTTTTCCCTGAGGCTGGCACATGGTGTATTTGCTAAGAGTAAAAGGGAATAAGTGCACTCCGTCAGCCTCCTTCCCTTTTCTATCAAATGTAAGTGGTGTTATAATATTGATATGATCAAGACTAATGAGCCATTAATTCTAATTCAAAAAAATGAGGTAACTGAACATGATCTTTTACAGCGCATTGATCTGATATGCCAGATGAAGGCAAGGTTACATTTCCTCTTGGAAATATGCCTACTCTTCACAAGCAATTTTAAAATGTTCCCCATATGGATGGGCTCTTCTATGTGCCAAAAATAAATCTAATAGAAGGAGACAAATATAATGTCCGAGGAGAAAATATGGCCACCTCTTTCCATTTCTTCATCCTGTCCTCTTTCCTTCAAGGGTCAGGTTAGGTGGCTCGTCAATGTGTGGGTCTCTGGACTGTACTTAGGGTAAGTGTTGATTTCCTAATGAATGCAAGAGTATGAGAGGGTCAAAAATGTGTTCTTTCTTCCCCCAGACATACAATAGTGAACAATGAGAGAATTTAGTTTCAATTAATGGCCATTGGGGGACTGATAACATGCATGTGATTTAGGGTGGGGCTAACAATAAAGACATTTTCCTCTGCCATGTTGAAGAGGTAATGTACTACCCCATCTTGAAGCTCCAACTAAGGCGCGGGGTACATTTTCCATAAAACACTTTGTCCCTCTTTTGAAAGAAATAATGGTCATTCAAAAACAATCCTGTTTTCTCAGGAGAGAAAAATATATATATATAGTATAAATTTGGAGATATTGGTTTTAGTGACTAAGACAAGGAGAATGCTGAATGGTAATCTCATAAAAATTGTACCCCTGGAGATAAAAATATATGTTTATAAAAAATAAAAAATTAAAAGTAAAAAAAAAAAAATTGTTCTAAATAGCAGTCACATTCTGGCCTCTCGGGCGCTTTGATCAAACTGCCTTTGCACATACTTGAATAGCAACTAGAATATGTACAACTCCTACGGATTGAATTGCATCTGCCTAAAATGCACATGTCTTCTTCCACACATTCTGGAAAGCAAGCTCCATGAAGACCCACTCTTCACCTTCCCAGAACCCCTTCCTCAGGACCTAACACTCCCTTAGAGAACACACTCAATTCTGTAGCTTGAAATACCATCAATATGCTATTAGTGCTCCAGTGTATATTCCTCCAAGACTGACCTCTCTCCCCAAACTTCAGACTTGTATATCTCATGGCTCACTTGCCCTCTCCATTGGCACACCTCCTCCTTCACATGCCCCACACTGAACCCCTGATCTTCCCCCAAAAACTGTTCCCCCTGCAGCCTTCCCCATCTCACTTAATGGCAAATGCCAAACTTCTCATTGTTCAGGCTAGAAACCCTGCGCCCTTTTTGACTTCTGTCTCCCGCATCAAGTTATCATTTGGACATACCCAGATTCTGACCACTTCTTAGCGTAGTTGCCACAGAGTCACATCTACCTCTCTCTCTTGAGTTATTCAAAGGCTCCTAAATGTTCTCTTTGTTGCTACTCTTGACTCTCCACAGTCTACTCTCAACACAGGAAACGAAGTGATCCTCCCAAGATGTAACTACTTTCAAAACAAAATACTCAGGGGCACCTGGATGGCTCAGTGGGTTAAGCTTCTGCCTTCAGCTCGGGTCATGATCCCAGGGTCCTGGGATGGAGCCCCACATCGGGCTCTCTGCTCAGTGGGATCCTGCTCCCCCCTCTCTCTGCCTGCCTTCTGCCCACTTGTGATATCTCTCTCTGTCAAATAAGTAAATAAAATCTTTTAAAAAATAAACCCTTAATTAAGGTTTAAAAAAAAAATACTCATCTACGCAAAACCCTATTCTTTATTTCACTCAGAGTGAGAGCCAAAATTCTTGTCGCCCCTTCATGAACGGGCCCCTTCCCTCCTATTCTAATACCCTCCCTCCCTCTCACTCTGCTCCAGCCACACTGGTTTTTCAGTCTATATACGCTAAGTTTGCTTCTGCCACAGGGACTTGGCCCTCACTATTCTGAATACTAGAATAGTCTTCCTAGAAATCTTAGTATGGCTGGTTCCTTTTCCCCTCAGATTTTAACTCAAAGGCGTCTCTAAATGAGAACTTCCCTGATCGTTTGTCTATATTCATCCCTACTCATCCTTTATTACATCAATCTAATTTTTCTTTATAGCACATCCTTACTTAATGGTTTACTTGGTTATTGCCATCTCCTTGGTCCCCTCAACTAGAATACATGCTCCATGAGGTCAGAGGTCTTGCCTATCGTGTTCACCACTGTACCCAGGACATCATAGGCCTTCAGTAAATGCTTGTTGAACTGCTCCATGATGCCTCCTTATGCAACTAACCTGAAACACTTGTCCCTAGAGCATAGCTGGTCTGGCATGTAATAACAGAGAAAATCCAATTGCTTAGCTATAAATGCAGGGTATTACAGTTCCTTGAAAATTTTACCTAATTTGGGGCACCTGCTGGCTCCATTGGTAGAGCATGTGACTTTCAATCTCAGGGCTATGAGTTCAAGCCCCACCTAATTATCAAACTTGAGAAAATTCCCAAGTCCACCAATCCACAATAAACACTCCCCAAAACAAAAATGTCATGATTCCTTCCTGGATCTCATTTATGGCGGGGCCAGGGCTAAGGGCACAAGTATCAGTCTCTCTGCACAGCTTGCCAGAGGCCGTGAGTCAGCCTGCCCAGACCAGAAGACTGGAAGCAAGGCACTCATCTAGTTTGTGGCTCAGATTTCACACTGGAGAAATTGAAAATAAAGCACCTGCCCCTGTCTTGTGTTTATTACACACCCTAAAGAGTTTTAACGACTCAATTAATAAAGAATTAATTTAAGGGAAACTATGATTGCTGTTATTTTCAACATGTTTTGTTACCACCAGATTATAAACCCCTTGAAGGCAGAGACCATCCATCACTCAGACACTATGTGTTCACAAAAAACACAATAAAGCACATATACTGATTTGACTGGATTCTGGAAGTAGTCTGATATTTACTGATAACACACACTGAAGGTAGCTGACATGTTTTTGTTACGATATCTTTGCAAAGCTCTAAGGGCAACAGAGCAATCCTCCTTGAGACAGAGTCCATCCAGTAAATGAAACTGAAAAAGGAATGATAACACAGAGCTCACCCTCAAACCCCTTGAAAAATAGAGACCTTTCCACAAGTTCTAACTATTTTTTTCCTATTTAATCTTTTTATTAACATATAATGTGTTCACAAGTTCTAATTATTCTATTTGGGGAAATAGCAAGCTAGAACAAAGGAGAGCATTTCTACTCTATGTGCTCTAGTGGCTGGCATCAGGGAGACTGATCGGGACAGCACAGAATACATTCTTAATAGCATCGTAACAGATTGACGTCACAGTGATATAGCAACAGTGGAAACCCATGGACTCTGGAATCCAATCCAGGTATAAGGCACAGTGCTACTGCCACTTACTGGCTGTGTGACCCTCGGCCAGACTATGTCATATTTCTGATGCTCAAGTTTCTCACTGATCAGTGTGCATGATGACACTATGTCTGACACCTTGACCGAACAGAGTGGAGTTTCAAAAGACATGAGGAACCTTCACAGGTATGAGAGGAGAGAGCTCACACACAGGATAGCAAGTAGGTGAGTCAGGCTGGGTTCCGCTGGCCTGGGAAGCAGGGCAACGAGCTAACGAGTGGGTGGGAAGCTAGTTGGACACTCCAACAGGGAAGATGAATTTGATGAGACTACAAGGGCAGGTAGGATCTTAGGAGAGTTGCAATGTCATAGTAATCCCTTAAGAAGATAACACCCAGGCCATTGGAAAAGCTGAGGAGGGTCAGCAGTGAGGGGAAGGGACGGACATGGCGGTAGAGAAGGTCTAGGTACATAAATGAGGATGGGCGAGGGGCGGCAAGAGCCCATGACTGATGACATGTGGCTATGGATGTGACAGTGTTGTCGAGCAACCAACCTGAGAAAGTCCCACAGAGTCTCAGCAATAGCTTTTATTTATGTGCTCAAGTGTGGATACTTATGAGGCACTGTTTATCTTTTAGCTCTCGGTGACTTTATTCTCACAATAGCAAAACATCAGATTTAACAGCCAAAATAAAATCACTGACCAACAGGAAGCCTGACTTTAAAAAAAAAAAAAAATCAAGTTTTTTTCATCAACTAACCCATGTCGATCAACTCCTGAGTGAGGCTGAGCAGGGGCGCAAACGCGCCATCTTCCTCAACGCTGGTATTCGCACCCTTTCAAGCCAATGTTTTTCTCATAAGATAAATTTCTTCCTCAAAGGGAATAAAATTTACTTGTGAAACTCTGGCTAAGCCTCATTATGCCTCAGCCCTATTCTATATGAAATAACATCCTTTCATACAGCCTTCATGGCTTTAGAGGTTTTTGTTTTTGTTTTTGTTTTTAAAAAATATAGATCCTACTTGTCCAGAGTTTAGCAAAACCTTCATGGGTGTGGCATTCTCTTGGGTGGATCTCACTTTTCCAGAGTTTAGGTATTGCAGAAAATGCAAAAGTAATGACTACCTTTCATCAACTGCTTACTATAAACCAAACAGCAATACTAAGTACTTAACATACATTATTTCATTAAAGCATTACATGCACACACAGAAGCTATTATCCCCACAACACAGATTAGGAAGCTCATCTTTTTTTTTTTAATGTTACATTAGTCACGATATAGTATATCATTAGTTTTTGATGTAGTGTTCCATGATCCATTGTTTGCGTATAACACCCAGTGCTCCATGCAATCCGTGCCTTCCTTAATACCCATCACTGGGCTCACCCATCCCCCCCTCCCCTCCCCTCTAAAACCCTCAGTTTATTTCTCAGAGTCCATAGTCTCTCATGGTCCATCTCCCCCGCCCTCCAATTCCACCCCCCACCCTCATCTTTAGAACAGTGGTTCATCCTTTGGGCCGCACATTACAATCACCCGAGTAGCTTCTTCTACTATCCCCTCGCCCAGCCTGTGCCTCAGATCACTGAGAGCAAAATCGCTGGGACAGGAACCTAGCCATTGGGAGTTTGCAAAACTCTGCAGGCGACCCCAATGTACAAAGTTGACACCACTTTTACAATTCCTTACCCACGGCTGTTCAGGTTGAAAACGGCAGAGGATAGTCTTTCTAGTCCAATACCTGTAATCCATGCAACTATACTCAAGGTTCTTGATAGTACAAGAATTATCTGGGAAGATTTACAAAATTACCAGCACAGACCCTACTCCCAAAGATTCTGAATTTATTTGTATAAATTGGAGCTCAGCCATGGATATTTTTAAAAATCTTCCCATGCTATTTTAATATGCAGCAGATTTGAGAACCATTGCTTCATATTATTTTATTGGCTTAATAATTTTTAAAAACTTGTTATATTTATTTTCCTGTGTACCTTGAAGGCTTTCTTTTTTTTTTTTTTTTAAGATTTTATTTATTTGACAGACAGAGAGAAAAATCACAAGTAGGCAGAGAGGCAGGCAGAGAGAGAGAGAGGAGGAGAGAGAGAGAGGAGGAAGCAGGCTCCCCACAGAGCAGAAAGCCCGACATGGGGCTCGATCTCAGGACCCTGAGATCATGATCTGAGCGGAAGGCAAAGGCTTTAACCCACTGAACCACCCAGGCACCCCCCTTGAAGGCTTTCTTAAACCAATCTATATTTCTTTCCCATTGGTCTTCTCTTCCGCTAAGAGAATGTATTTAGAGATCTTGACCTTCATCTGTTAATATGATCAATTACTTTAATAATGAATATATTAAATATATTTATATAATACATATATTCAAATATGTACTCAAATACATATACTCAATATAATACATATATTCAAACATCGGAAAGTGCTTCAAATCTAGAAGCCTATAATATATTATATATTATATATATTATATATTATATATATAATATATTTTGCTGGTGGATTCTTTTTTGGCAATATACAAGTCTATGACAAAGAAACAAACAAACAAAAAAACCATCTGGGCTAGGCCTAAATAATTTCTAGAAATGAGAGGAGGAATGACTAGCATCAATGAGAAACCTAAAAGCAGAAAAATAAAGAAAAGGTAAATATCACTTATCTGGAGGTCCTCCTAGTGGGCCAGGCACATTGGCAGTCCTTTAAGGCACTCTTATTAATGGAAAACATAAGAAAAGGAAATTCTAAGAGGGGGACAATATTCTCATGTGGAAAAATATGAATGAATTTATAAAGAACTAAATAGCTGAAAATACTGATTTTCTTCAAATGATTATTTTCTTACTATTTTTTTTCAGACTTTATTTTGTTTTAGCGCTGTTACTTTTGTTTCAGAGTTTTTTAATGGCTTCATTGGTGCATAAATGATATATAATAAAAAGCACATTGTTAAAATTTAGAACTTCATGTTTGATATATCTGTATGACCATGAAATGGTAACAACGGTCAAATTAGTTACCTCCAGAAGTTTCCTCAGGCCCTTTTATAATGCTCTTCCTGCCCCCAGACAACTACTGATGTAGTTTCTGTCATTATAGATTAGTTTGTAATTTCTACAGTTTTAAACAAATGAAATCATAGAGTATGATGTACTATATAGAATCAACAAGTAGATACTTCTGTTTGTTGTTTGTTTTTTTTTAATTAAATTTATTTATTTTCAGCATAACAGTATTCATTATTTTTGCACCACACCCAGTGCTCCATGCAATCCGTGCCCTTTCTAATCCCCACCACCTGGTTCCCCCAACCTCCCACCGCCACTTAAAACCCCTCAGATTGTTTTTCAGAGTCCATAGTCTCTCATGGTTCACCTCCCCTTCCAATTTCCCCCAACTCCCTTCTCCTCTCTAACTCCCCATGTCCTCCATGCTATTTGTTATGCTCCACAAATAAGTGAAACCATATGATAATTGACTCTCTCTGCTTGACTTATTTCACTCAGCATAATCTCTTCCAGTCTCGTATGCCTCCATCAGAAAGGATGAATACTGTTTATTGTTTTTACTTCTTTCAATTCAACATAACTATTTTGAGATTCACCCATTTTGTTGTATATATATTACAGTTTATTCCTATTCTCTGCTGAGTAGTAAACTATTATATGGACATACAACAACTTGTTTATCCTTTCATTTGTTGATGGACATTTGGATTATTTTGAGGTTTTTGCAATTACAGATAAAGTTTCTATGAATGTAACCTATTTATATACAAGTCTTTGTATAGACATATGCTTTCTTTTAATAGGGGAGGTAAATGGCTCAATTATACAGGAACTCTATGCTCAACTTCTTAAAAAACTGCCAAATTCTTGCAAAATGGGTGTACCATTTTGCATTTTCACCAGCAGCATACAAAAGTTTCTATTTTTCCATATCCATGCCACCGATCGATAAGGTCAATTAACATGATTGTCTCAATAGATGAAAAACTGTAAACGTTTATTTTAATGTCCATGTCTCTTATCCTAACGTTTACATGAGTTCTGGGTTGGTTTTAATTCTTGATTTTTTTCCTTTTTTCATGGTTGTATTTTCCTGCTTCTTTGCCTGCTTGGTGACCTTCGGTTGGATGCCAGCCATTGTGAATTTTCGCTTTTTTGGATGCTGGATACTTGGTATCTCTAGAAATATTAAATATTCCTGAGCTTAATTCTGGGGTGAAGTTAAGTCACATGAAAACAGTCTGATCTTTTCAGGTCTTGCTTTGTTCATTGAGATTAGAGCTCTGTATATTGTAAAGCTAATTCTTTGCCACCATGGAGGTAAATCCCTTCTGAGTAAACTACTGATATGCCATTATAATGATGATTTCCAGTCTGGCTGTTTGGGAAAAGACCCTATGCTTATCCCTATGGGTGTGCAAGGCATTTTTCTTTATACTCCTTTCAGATGGTCCTTTCCCCCAGTTATGGTGAGTTTCTGCATCAGTGTGAGAAGATCAGTACTCAGCTAGATACTTGAGGGGGGCCTCTGCAGATCTTTTTCAAATAGTCCCTTTAGCCACCATCATCTGTCTCCCCAGAATCTCATTTCTGTCTCCTCAATACAGGAAGTCTGCCATTTATAACCTGGATTTCTCTTTTCTGAGTTGCAGCCCCAAAACTCTCTCTATGTGGTTAGTTGGAGAAATCATAGACCTGACCTTCTCTGTGTCCTATTCCTTAGGGATCCTTGTCCTTTGCTGTTTAAATATTTTATCTGGTTTGTTTGGTTTCAGGTGGGGCAATAAGCCTGATCCCTGTTCCTCTAGAGTGGCTGAAAGCAACAGTATTTTCTGGAATTTTAAAATTCCCTAATTATAGAAGTTCAGTATAGTCGTGGAGCTAGAACGGCAGCCTGGAGATGGCAAACACAAAATGCCAAATGAAAGCAGGATTCCTCTTGTGGTATACAACACATGCAGTGAACACACATGTAGATTTGGTCTACTCGGGGGGATTGTAAGTACCACAATGATAAGGATTTTGTCGCACATTCTTCATGGGTCTTTCCATGTCCCTCGCCTGCGCCCTGCAGAAGCAGGATAAATGGTGGTAATTACTAATCTGCATTCTCCTTTCACAGCTTAAGTCTCTTTCTTTTCCCTTGGCTGAGACAATATACCAGCACAAATGCTCGCTGATATGCCTTACTACAGAGATCTTCAAAGAACTTCCTCTTTAGCAGTTTTTTTAATAGGCAAGAATAAATTTTATTAAAAGATTCCAAGTCTGGTTCCTTTTTTAACCCATCTGAAAGGACAAGGGCTACCTCACATGCCTTCAATAACTCTTACAGCTGAGCTGAGAAATGTTGGCATACAATGGCTGACTGGAAGAATGACTAATGGATAACATACGATGGAGAACAAGTAGTGAGTTTTCTCATGGAAGCCAGTGGAAAGGGTGTTGAGGCAGCATAGAGTTTTCATGCCGTCTTAGGATCAGGCATGCTTTGGTTCCAGTCCTGGTGCCCCAAACTACATGGTGTTGGGCTAGCCTCTCGGTCTCACTGGGCTTTGACCTGACCTGAAAGCAATACCCCACCGTAGAACTGGTGTGAGAATCATAAAGATTATTCATAAAACCGTGAGCACAGGCCCTGCCACCTCGTAGGAGGATGCATTTCAGAAACTGGAATCAGGCTCTGTTGTTGATCAGTTACAGGGTTAATGGTTAGCCATTTCAACATGAGGTTTTGTTCCTACTTTACAGAGCTGGTGTGGGGATGATATTGAATAATGCAGGTGAAAAGCACTTGGTAAATCGTCTGTTCGTCTGTAATAAATACTTGTTGATTAATCCCTGCCTAGTTACAAGCACTGTGACAACCCATAAAACCTCTGTGGGATTCTTGAACAAAATGAAAACACTTGGGGGTGAGAGGTGACAGTTGATATTATAGCCTCCCTCCAACCAAGTCTTCATTTCTTCCAAAGCAACAGTGCATTCTCCCCAGAACCAAAACACAGTTACTCAAGGACTGTCAAGATGAACACCCCACTGTTCATCAGACCTAATTAATTTTTGCATTATTATTTTTTTAATATTTTATGTATTTTCAATACAAATTGATACAATAAAAACCAAGCAAGCATACAGCATTTTGCATTATTATTTTATCAGGGCTCACATTTTGGCATTAAATAATGATATAAATCAACTAGGAAACAGCATGAAAACACCAATAAAGACAAATATTATCTTAACTTTCTCGTATTGTTCTCTTACAACATCTCATATTAGAAGTGGTAAGGAGGGAAAGAAAAATACCTCTTAAAATGATCCCTACTATAAATATTTAAACTTTGATGTTGTTCATGGTAGACAAAAAAAAAAAAAAAAAATCTAGGGAAGGAAAATGCAATATTGTCTTCGGTAGTGATGTAGAGATAAACAATAATAATAGTAGCAATGCACCACATAATACATAGAGAAATAAAATTGATAAAGAATCAGAAAATAAAAGTCCCTCAAGAAACCTTTTCATAGCGTGCATATAAACAGGAATTCTGGAGCAGTTAGAAATCTTTTATTTAATCCCATGCTGACTATACTCAGGATTGTCATGAATGTAAAAGAACAGTTTTTTTCCTTTACAATAGCAGTTCCAAATGTAGAGAAGAGTACAGATATCTGTTTTGAAATATAATTTTAAGGTATTGAGGATAGTCTGCTACTAATTCTTGCACACACAAAAAAAAGCCTCTGACATAACGAAACCTAGTTATATAAAGCTAGATTCATTCAGAGGTTTTAAAGAAAAAAAAAGAACACTTGATCATGTTCCAATAATTTACAGAAAAAATTAAAAGATTTGTGTTAAAAATATACACATAGGCACATACACATACCATCATTTCTACTTATTCTTTTAGGGGTGGTTCTCTTCAGGGGACAAAAAGGAGAGTATCAGAATTTGGAGGGAGGGGTTCCTGAGTGGCTCAGTGGGTTAAAGCCTCTGCCTTTGGCTCAGGTCATGATCTCAGGGTCCTGGGATCGAGCCCCGCATGGGACTCTCTGCTCAGCAGAGAGCCTGCTTCCCTCTCTCTCTCTCTGCCTGCCTCTCTGCCTACTTGTGATCTCTGTCTGTCAAATAAATAAATAAAATCTTTAAAAAAAAAAGAATTTTGGGGGAGACAGGGTGGTCAAAGTCTAGGTGGTTTGAATAGGTTCCCAAGCGGATTCTGGTGAACACCCAAACACTGAGCAGCTTTGCTGATGTTTCTACATTTCAAAGGGAGGAAAAAAAAATGAAACTTATTCAAAAGGTCCTCATTTCTACCTACATAGTTTTTGGTTGAGTTACAGCTAATTTAATTGCTTTAGTCAAATCAGTTATTTAGACCTTGGCTTTGAAAGGTTCCAGCTTGTAAAAGGACCCTACCCTTCAACCCCCCCCCCCACATACATAGCCCACTTCCAAGGAAAAGCAGCGGTTATGAGCTGGGGGCAGAGGGTGTGGTGGCTGACTGGGGGTGACTTGAGTTCTTTGCTCAACTCCGAGAGCAGGAGACAAAAGACAGTGATCCCCAGTGTCTGGGTGTCTAGAAGCAGAAAGTGAATGCCAAGGGCAGAACAAGAGTGCAGGAGAAGGAGACCAGTCATGTGCCACAGCCCAGGCCCAGGTATTAGAATTATGACTGAAAGAATTTTCCTTCTCTCCACCTTCCTTCACCCAACCTGTTCTCTTATCTTCAAAGAACCAGCATTTCCAAGAAGAGGGCAGAATCTATCCAGGTTCTAAACAAGAATCTCTATTTAGGAAAATGAAAAATACCAGGTCAATCTTTAAACAAATGAAAAGAAAGAAAGGGGAACTATCAAAGGACACTGTGCCCCTAAAGGTAGGGAAACATGGATGATACAGCCTTATATTCAAACAATGTATTATATATAATATGTTGCTTATATTGCATATATTGTATATATATTATAATATTATATTATATTATATTATATTATATTATATTATATTATATTATACTATATTCAAGTAGCCTTATATTCACCAAACACCTCTGAGGGTCTACTGTGTCCAGACCCTGAGCCTGATTTTTTTTTTTAACATGACTAATATTGATGACATATGGTTGCGTGTGTCAGGCATGGTCCTATGAGTTTTTCATGAACCATCTCTTCCACTCTCACTGGCAACTCTGTGACGATAACTCTGCCATTATTCCCATTTCATAGAACTAAGGCTCAGGAACTATAAGCAACTTGCCTGATGTCACACAACTCTTAGGGACAAAAAGCAGACTTATACCCAGATAATCTGACTTCAGAGCACTGTCTTTATCCATCATGCTTTATTGCAAACTAATGCTTTATTGTAAAGTTTGATGAGGTTTGGAAAATTTGGGTGGCTAGTGTGGATATCATCCCTCATGCACATAACTTCCCCTTACACTGCTCTTCTCATATTCATAAAATACATGTGGGCTAAATTCAATACCTTTGATGTAGTACTAAGTTTCTCACACTTGTATCTGTTGGTACACATCCAATGAACTTCACAGATCTATGCTAATGATGGCCGAGGCAGTTAAAAAAAAAAAGGGATGTGAGGTTATTATGCAATGTGGCATTAGAAGAGTTCTCCTCCTAATCAGATATTACTTATGTTACTGGTAAAAAGAAATTGATTTGCTAATACTACAGTAACTGATTAGCAAGCAAGCTATATAAAGACCCACTGGGCAGCAGAGAGAAAGCGGCACAGGGCCCTACGGAGGCAGCTGGGATGTTGCAGCTCTGTCACTTAAATCCTGGGTGAGCGCAGGATAGTCACAAACATCTCTGAGCTTATTTACCCATCTGTACAATGGGAAGATAAGACACCTGCCCCCATACCAGTATTGTGAGAACTAAAAGGGACAATATCTATAAAAGAGCCTCTAGCCATACCTGGCAACTTGTGATGCTATGAGCATGTTTGCTTGAATTTCATACATACTAATCTGATAGCTCACTGCCAGTTGGCCAATCCAGTTTCCTTGTAAATTAAGTGTGAAGACTACCTTGTGCAAATTCTATACTGGTAGAGCTCATAGTTTGCTGTACATTAAGTATCAACTAAGGATTTTGTTAAAAGTGCAGATTTCTCTAAACTCTAAATTCACAGAATGTGAATCACAAAGATTCACATTCAGAATGTTTATGGCAGGGCCCAGGCATTTAAACTCTGAGCTAGTGGGCACCACGATGGCTCAGTGGGTTAAGCCCCTGCCTTAAGCTCAGGTCATGATCTCAAGGTCCTGGGATGGAGCCTCGCATCCACCTCTCTGCTCAGCAGGGAGCCTGCTTCTCCCCAGCCCCGCCTGCCTCTCTGCCTACTTGTGATCTCTGTCAAATAAATAAACAAAATTTTAAAAAAAGAATAAACTCTGAGCTAGTATGCCCAGAAAAACACATTTTGAGCATATGTATATATATGCAACCCTTCACCTGCAAGGAATATTGGCAAAATTTGTTTGCATTTCCTTTAGTGTTACTCTGAACTCCTTTAGCAGTTTCTAATTTTCCTCGGACTACGAAAGGATAGATCTGTGTGAAAGTCACCAGTGTTCATTAAGAAGACTTTGCTTTGGTCAAAGGAATTCATATTCAGTAATGACCGGGAAAGTGTGAAGTCCTACTAGCGGAATCTGTCTTCACGCAACCAGGTGCATGAGCAACGCTTCTGGAAGAATTTGGTCATGGGCAGGAAGTGTCCCAAGACTTCAAAATAATTTGAAATTTAAATGGAGTCCATATAAATGAGTTGCTCATTTCCTAGGCCTGAAAAGTCAGCCTTCATTCCATGTGGACCTGTTTCAACACTCCCACAGACGATGTCTTAGGAGAATGTCTCCACTAAACGTAGCACATAGTTGTCCCGGAAAATACAGAGTGGATAGACAGTCTTCACGTGCTACTCAGAAACTCCCTACTGAAACGTTTCCACCCTTCAGTCCCTTGATTTATATCGCTCACCCTCCCCCAGAATCTGACATTCCTATCCACCTCTGCCACCTGGAATTTGTCCTGATATTCTAACCTGTGTTGATCATGCTGGTGTACCATAGCCCATGATATCTGCGCCACTCATTCAGAACCTGGCCATCTGTAGCCTATGCTGATTTGTCTCCCTACCAAAATTGTAAACACTCGGAGGGCATTTCTTCTGAATCCCCTGCAAAGCCTAGCCCATACCTACGCACACAGTAGGCACTCTGGAAAGATTAACTGATAGGAACTGAACATACCAAATAGGATGAGTATCCCCCAAAGTGCCACTCTGTTCCTAAAAGCCACCAACCCCATTTACTAGTTACCACTAAGAGCCACCATGACCTCCTCTACTGCTAAGCTCTGTCTATTGGCTTGGCATGGGGGCATTCCTACCTTTTGAACAACAGAAATCCAAATCTGGGTCTGGACCCCAATTTTCTCCATGAATATCTCTAAATATTAGGAAGAAAGAGAGAAAAGGCTCTCGTAGCCACTGCTGTGTCTTTCTTTTCTTTGCCTTGGCTCTCCTCAAGTAATAGGCTAATAGAGCTGCCAAGGGGACACCTGTATTTTCAATACATGAAAAAAATCACCCAAAGAAGCGTGTTTCTTTGTTGATAAAAATTCAAGTAAAAATAAGGAAAATAGATCTAATGTGGAATATTATTTCATCCACTCATCATTCATGAAGCACATCCCAGGTCCATAATATGAGCATCAATAGGACTAGAGAAATAGAAAAGCAAGGCTCTACTTTTTTCCCAGGCCTCCATGGTGCCTATATTCTCTCACCAGCAAAGTCACAAGAGAACATCGTTATTACCACCATCCACTATAACATGACATTATGTGTAGGAAAAGTGTGTGTGTATGTGTGTGTGTGTGTGTATTGGGTCCCCATTTGAAAGGATTGGTCGTTCAACATTAAATGACTGACTGACTGGAGCTGACTGGGACATGTGGGTGGCTCAGTTAGTTAAGTGTCTGCCTTCAGCTCAGGTCATGATCCCGGGGTCGCGGAATCGAGCCCCGCATCAGGCTCCCTGCTCAGTGGACAGCCTGCTTCTCCTTCTGCTCTTCCTCCACTTGTGCTCTCTCTCACTCTCGCTCACACTCTTTCTCAAATAAATAAAAATAAAATCTTTAAACGGGGGCTTACTATAAAGCTGTTTTGCCTACAAAGGTTCTCCCACACCCAGATATCATAGAAACAAATCACTGAGAAAAATGTTTATTCTTATAAAATCAATGTTGCTTTTTGTTTCAGCATCTAAGACGTTCAAAGGAATAAAGTTACTTGAGTCTACGTGACAAGAATAATAATAATTGTAATTATTATTATTTTAGAGAGAGGAGGGAGAGGGGCAGAAGGAGAGAGAGAATATTAAGCAGGCTCCACACCTAGCACAGAGTCTGACATTGGACTTCACAAGGGACTCGATCTCCAGACCCTGAGATCATGACCCTGAGATCATGACCTGAGCTGAATCACCAGTCCAATGCTTAACGCTTAACCGACTGAGCCATCCAGGCGCCCTTCCATGATACGAAGACTGAAAACGAAGGTAAAACAGCTCTGTCTTCCACCAAGACATGGAGGCTTGAAATAAACAAGTAAGTTTCCTGGTCACATCAGTCAAATCGAGTATTTACGTTCTCTTTGACCAAACACTGAGACAGCGGCTAGAATGAGAAGCAATGTTGAAAAACAATAGGGAATTGCTGCCTTTTCCCCCTCACTCCTACCACCCTCAAATGATAAGTATAATTCAGAAAAGATCACAGAGGCTGGCAATAAACGTTGAACATCACTTCCTACCAGCCTTTTATTTACTCAATTCCTCCTAAATGAATATCTAGCGGAGAGGAATAAATTGCGTGTGGACATCCCTATCAATAGCAAGCTAAAATATATTGGCATGATATCAAATAAATAGACTGGATAAATATATTAGGCACAAGATGGCACATGGTGAGCTGTTTTATGGGTTTGTGGTGAAGGAAGAGGAGACACATGACAAATTAATGTGCTGTACTTAATATGATTGTCTTGTGTGAGGAGGCTCTGGCTGGCTAACCCAAGAATTGAAGAGGAAGCTTTGAGGCACACGCCTAAGTTTTTAAATCAGGGGCCCTTATTCTAAGGCTGCGGGATTTCATTTCTGAAGGAAGAAGTTGCGTGAAGACCCGCTGAAATAAGGAAAGCCGAATCCCAAAGAATGAGTCGTGGATTCTCTATCGAGACAGACATGGAAATGTTTGCTGATGAATAAATTTAAATTCATTACCGAAAATCCAAACAGCAGAGCATTTGTTAAAATTAGCCTACAACTTTAAATTTGGGGGGAAACTTTGTGCTCTAGGAGGGAAAAAAATTGCTAATCTCTGGATTACTGGCATTTTTCCTCTCTTTCATACGATACGTCTTCAAAATGTACAATAGAAATACGACTCCTGATTTGTTATTAATGTTTCCAGAGAGGAAGGCCAGACAGAAGGAAAACATTTCTTCCTCAATTAAGAAGGCTTTTAAACCTTTTTGCCTGAATTTCACTAATGCTTCATTTCACCAAATCAATCATGTTGCTCTACTATTGTATTAAAATGTACTTTAATAACAAATGTTTGAAATCAGAAGTGACATTTTTTTCCTAAGATGCATTACTAATAAAGTAACACGCATTTTCATCCCGCGTGAAACAGCTGGACCATGACGAGATCACATTAGCACTAATTAAAATGATATTTTTTGTGCAGTTTTTGCTAACCCAGCTTCATTGGACTCAAAAGGATTTTTGAAATCCATAATAAAGGCTATTATGTAATCTTACCATGATTCTCTTGAATCAGGCTACCGTCTAATTTCTCTGTAACGATATTTTCTTGAAACTCTCACTCAATAAAATCAATATTAAGTTTTTACTCTTATAGCTCTTTTTTCAATATATGATCCTCATTTAATTAAAAAAAATTAAAGCTTTAATTTATTTTGCTTGATGCACAAGAAAAATATAATATTAAAGGCAACATTTTGCAATGTTTCTCTTTTTCTTCACTTTACTGGGTCCCTGTTGTTCCCAACGTATAATTTGCAAAACATATTGCTTCAATACTTACAATGAGAGAGGCGGCCCAGCTGTGGGAGGGAGAGGACAGCAGCCTCCAATATTACCATAATAATCTGCCTAGAGTCCCATGAGCCCTCTGGTATATACAATTCTCTGTACTGCAGGCCCCAGCTGGAGAACATTCTCTTGACATGTATGCCAACCTTTGCCTGCAGGCAAAATAAAAAAAGGCAGAGAAGTAATCATGAAAATAAAACATCTTGTCAACTGCATTAGGATGCAGTTCCCATGTTTTTGCTCACGTAGGCAGGCGCTGTGCTAACAAAATGATATGAGACTTTAAAAGACTGCAGCTGGTATGTATTTAGATCTAAAAAAAAATACTATATTAATTCCACAATCCTAAAATTTGGGAAGTGGAGGGGGGGTTCTGTGGGTAGTGATAGTTCAGTTATTACTGTCAATATATATGACAACTTTATTTACCAACTATAACTCACAAGATCGCTTATTACAGGAATTGAACAAGAAAATGCAGCATGACCGTACTGAGATTAATCATGGATGAAACTTTCAAACAAATATTATTTTTGCTCCTTGGCCAGTGAATACAAGAAGGACTTGAGCAGTTGCTGACTAACATTCTTTTTTAAATAATACCACAAGAAATTATGTTGTTGTGTCTGCCCTAAAGACTCAATCTCAAGTCAAAGAAATTATATCAGCCTTTAAAGTCATAAGGTTAAACTTCAAAAGCACTTCTTGAACAAACATTTATGTTTTGAAACTGAAAGTTCAGATTGGGCTGTACTGTATTTTTTAAGTCAGTGAAACTCGGTTGTCTTAAAATATTCTATGATTAACGTTAAAAGATCTTACATCCTTGTAACGGCACTAAAGTTCCCAAACAACAATAAATAATATATTTATTATATATATATACACACACACATATATGTAAGTATGTATAATGTATAATATATATGAACTTTTTTGTCAAATTAATATTTCAAATACTAGATAGACTGGAAGAGGGCAGTATAGTGTTATATTAGCTCTTAAACAAGTCTGTTTGCCAGGAAATGTTCGATTTTACTGTCTTTACCAATACAGTGATGATAAATCTCTCTGTGGATTAAGAGACAGGTTTAGACCGTTGAAAGTTTACAGTGTAAAGCAGGTTTTTAGTAGTTGTTGATCACCTATGAGGACAGGATATACAAATTGGGCTTGTAATTACACATTTATATGCCTGTTTAATTAGTGTCAGTCTCTCCCACCAAGTGTAAACTCCATGAGGGCAGGATCATAGAAATTTTATTCACCATTTCATCTCAACGGCATGGCACATGGTAGGTGTTTGTGGAAAGAATCAATGCACGCATTGAATTATTTATTCATTCATTCAACAAATATTTACTGAGGCACTAGGGATACAGCAATGAATAAAGCTGATGAAAATCCCTGTCTTCATGGCATAGAAA
Organism: Mustela nivalis; assembly: GCF_964662115.1. Lineage (NCBI taxonomy): Eukaryota > Metazoa > Chordata > Mammalia > Carnivora > Mustelidae > Mustela > Mustela nivalis. The sequence continues at coordinate 60,654,914 of NC_139034.1, read as the reverse complement.
AGAGATAATAGATATGAAAAATAAGTAGAATGTATATTGTGTTAGATGATAATAAATACGAAAAAGAAAAGTTTAGCAGGGAAAAGACAGAGAGCGTGTCTTGCTGGGAGTTTGCTATTTTAGAAAGGAGGGTGAGGGGACACCACCCCCGGAATGAAAGTGTAAAACAGACTAGTTCTTTCCACTAGGTGCGATTGAACAGGCTCCCAGTAAGAATCCAAGAAAAAGGCAAGGAAAGCAAAAACTCAACATGCTGACCCTTTCATTAGTTTAGTAAAGACCTGCATTCCCCCACCCCCTATGAAATTATAAGCCCCTCTAAAATAGAGATGGCAACTTCTTTAGATATTATCTCTGGCACTTGGCACAGTGTCTTATATACGAAATAGATGTTCTACTGCTTATTGTGAATCGACTTGGATTCCCATTCCGATAAAAGAACAACAGTGGAAAGATCTTCTCTGCCCCAGGGAGTGATAAAATGGCCATGGATGGAGGAGAACCGTCCAGCACACTTCAGATGGAGAGTTTGGCGGGGCATATACCACCGTGTGGCACTGAGCTTGAAGCTCACTACACACAGCTGTCCAGCGCAGAGATGAGCACCCTTGGTCCCAAGAGAAAACAAGGCAAGCTTACAGAGAACTGTGTCTTGCAACCTTGCCTTACTGATGGGGGCTCACACTGGGATCGTTTTCACTTTGGAAAGAAAACACCTATGTCACTCTTACGAAAGTGATTTTACCCCTTTGTGGCCATGTGTTCAGTATGTAGAGCTGGACACACCTGGGGAACAAATCCCATGAGGCACCTGGTTAGATGCTGCTCAGAGAGGTCAAATGCTGCAACAGCATAAAGAAGGAATTAAAAGAACATTGCACTCTCCCCAGAATTAGGAAAATGGATCACTGGAGACAGGATGAGGGGTGCTAGGGAATATAATCGGGTGACAGAGAAATATAAGACACACGGGCACAAAATTAAAAGAAAAAAAGAATGACATAAGTACAGCCCAAAGTTGGGGGAGAATATTCAGATGACAAAGCAAGACAAGTTACAACGAATGCAGTACAACGGGAGAAAGTTGTAATATGCTGCTTTTCCTTGACCTCTACCAAATGCACAGATTTTCCCCACCTCCAGCCTTGCATATGCTCCACTGTTTCTTATTCTGCTGCCTGGAAATGAAGGCTGAGGCTTCCCCATCATGACCTCTGTGTAAATGCTGAAGATGTGCACCGCTGAATCCCTGGATCCTGGAAAGCATCTGGAAAATATAGGCGCTCAACAAATATTTGTGCCCGGGAAGAAAGTCTTCAGTTATGTTGGGCATTGACCTGGGTGTTTAGGACCACAACGCTCACATTTATTAGGGGTAGAAAAAACATAGAGCAGATAAGCAAAATTTGAAACCAGATGTTTGTAGCAGTAAAGAGAAAGCATTAAGCCAATTCAGTAATATGCACGTTGTTATTACTGGGAAAGTACAGATCAGCTGATCACATCATTGCAGAGAATAGCACAAAAGAGAGTCGGAGCATAATGAAGAAGAAATGAATTAACTTAAATATCAGGTAGAAATTTGTTGGTTTGTTATTCTAGGGGGACTAAAATATTCACAAAAGATACCGAGGCTCCATTCCCAGTGCTTGACAATAACCTAAATGTCCATATTGATGTTGAAACTGATTTCCCCCTCCCCTTTCTGGATGTCTTAACCACACCCGTGGCTGTAAGTAGCTCCTCTCTACTGAGGTCCGCACTCCCTGCAGCTAACGTGACGCTTCTGCACTCCACATAAACCGCCTTCTGGACATTTGCAGTCATGTTCCTTAGATCTTCAAATTCCACCTACTCATAATTGTGTCCCCAAGTATTCTGTTTTTATATCCTTAGCTTCGTAGAGGAGACCCCTGGCTACCCAAGTCAGAAGCCTGCAATTGACCCTTGATGGCACCGTCTTTCAACTTCTCTCCCCCACAATATCATCCCATGTCCTAAAGAATCTCCCTCCTAAGTAGCTCTTATGCCAATTCCTTTACCTACAACTCAGTAGTACCTTGGCTCAAAAACTTTTCCTATCTCGGATGAATTGGTACATTATCTCCTGACTGATTTTCTCCAAGGAAGAGCTTCCTCCCGCCTCAACCAAGATGTTCTCCTCAACCTTACCTGAGTGGCCTTTTGAAAATGCAAAATCTCGGGGTACCTGGGTGGCTCAGTGGGTTAAAGCCTCTGCCTTCTGCTCAGGTCATAGTCTCAGGGTGCTGGGATCAAGCCCCGCATTGGGCTCTCTGCTCAGCGGGGAGCCTGCTTCCTCCTCTCTCTCTGCCTGCTTCTCTGCCTACTGTGATCGCCATCTGTCAAATAAATAAAATCTTTAAAAAAAAGAAAGAAAGAAAACGCAAAATCTCCTCACTCGCATGCTTAAAATACTTCCGTGCCCACGAGTTTAGGTTAAAGTCCTCCTTGTTTTGTGTTGAAATCTGTGCTCTTGACGTGCAAGGCCAAGATGGTGGCTCCTTCCTATCTCGTCTTCACTGACCGCATGTTCTGCCAATGTTTCAACCACACATAACGACCTTCCCCCACGTCACTCGTCTCTATTCCTTTGCCAATGTTCTGCTACCGATCGAAAATACCTGTCTAAACCTCTCCACCTTAGCTAAAGTTCCCTCATCCTTTAAGAACACAGTTTAATTATAATCTTTCTTTTTTAATCCACTTCTACCCTCAGCTATGTTATACGGCTCTACCCTGTGTTCAGAGGGCACCCTTGCATACCATTTACCATACTGAATTGGCATTTCTAGTTTCGCATACATATCCCCCACTTGACCATGTGTTCTGTGAGCCCAGAGAGGACTTTTCACATCTACACCCACCATGTCTAGCACAATGCGTGTTGCACTACAGATATTTAATCAATGCTTGTTTAGCACGTGAATAAGAGAATAAGTTTCCAGGATAGGATTCTGTTTAGTGGAAGGAAAACACATCACCTACTTCTACATAAAAATAATTCATTAGAGGCGCCTGGGTGGCTCAGTCGGTTAAGCATCTGCCTTCAGCTCAGGTCATGATCCCAGGGTCCTGGGATTGACTCCTGCATGGGGCTCTCTGCTCAGCGGGGAATCTGTTTCTCCCTCTTCTTCTGCCGCTCTCCCCCTGCTCATTCATTCTCTCTGTCTCTCTCAAATAAATAAATAAAATCTTTAAACAGACAAACAAATAAATAAATAAAATAAAAATAATTTGTTGGAGTTCTTTAAAAAGTTGAAAGTAAAACTATACTATGATCCAGCAATTGTAGTTATGCAAAGACTATGATTTACCCAAAGAATACAAAATACTAATTCAAAGGGATATGTGCACACTGATGATTATAGCAGTAGTATTTATAAGTCAAATTATGGAAACAGCCCAAGTGCCCATCAACTGAGGAAAGGATAAAGAAGAGATGGTGTATATATGTGGGGTGTGTGTGTGTAATGGAATATTACTCAGCCATAAAAAAAATGAAATCTCACCATTTGCAGTGACATTGATGGAACTAGAGAGTATAATGCTAAGTGAAATAAGTCAGTCAGAGAAAGACAAATACCATCTGGTTTCACTCATATGTGGAATTTAAGAAAGAAAACAAATGAGCATAGGGGAAAAAAAGAGAGGGGGAGGGAGGGAGAGAGAGAGAGAGACAAATCAAGGAACAGACTCTTAACTATTGAGAACTTATGGTTACCAGAGGGGTGGGAGTTGGGGGACAGGTTAAATAGGTGATGGGAATTAAGGAGAGCACTTTGCTGAGATGAGCACTGGGTGATATATGGAAGTGTTGATCACTATCTCGTATATCTGAAACTAATTTTATACTGTATGTTAACTACCTGGAGTTTAAATAAAAACTTGAAAAAATAATTTGTTAGAAAAGGTAAGAAAATATTTCCTGTGTAAACATATCCAGAACTGGAGCTATTAATTAGGAACTAAGGTGAGAGAGAGAGAGATCTATCTGTAGCTCATCATTGGTTTAAATGTTCCAGAAGTCTCTTATACAAGACAAGATGATAAGGAACCGATCTGGTGGATGAAAACTTTGTGGACCTAGTGTTGCTTAGAACTCTAAAATCAGCAGATCTTCCAGTGGAGCAGAAATATGTGATTAAAAAGAAATTCAACTGGTTACCAAAACAAGTTCTCTAAAGGCCAACACACATTTACTAAAACTATCTGGCTTTATTTTGGTTTTATGTGATCTACTTTCAAGATGCTATTTATTTATTTATTTATTTTTAAAGATTTTATTCTATTTATTTATTTGACAGAGAGAGATCACAAGTAGGCAGAGAGGCAGGCAGAGAGAGAGGAAGAAGCAGGCTCCCCACTGAGCAGAGAGCCCAATGTGGGGCTCGATCCCAGGACCCTGAGATCATGACCTGAGCCGAAAGCAGAGGCTTTAACCCACTGAGCCACCCAGGCACCCCTCAAGGTGCTATTTAAAGAGAATAATTCGGTTTTAAACTATGATATAATATGCATTCATACCAATTTTTTAAAAGAAAATAGAAGGCAAACTAAAACTGGTTTCATCCACGGAGAATATCCCATAGGTGTTGAAAACGAGATTGGTTGTCAAGGGCTTCCAGAGTCTAAAAAGTAGAGCTAAAGTGGCTGTTCAAGTCCAAATTTGCCCCTGTTCCTCAGGATCTTTGGCAAGGCCTTCTGCCTTTTTGGGAATCCACCTGATGGACCTTATTATGCTCACATGCTACCGATTCCATTCACATTTGCCTTCTCTCCTAGCCCCGTTGAATTCAGATCTGCCACACCAGCAAAACTAGCCAGGAAAAGAAGTTTCAACTAACAGCTCCAAACAAAAATTCCACGGACTTCAAAATGCAATATGTAAGCAGCTCCCTCTATCCTGTTTAATTTCTTCTGGATGAAGCTAGCTTTGGTCTACAGCCATTCTCTTCTACTAACCGAACTCATTCTCAATTCAGCCATGCTGGCACCGCAAGTCCTTTGCATAAGCCCCTTAGTCCTTTGCCCGCTTCTCTCCAAGGGGCGCTACCTAAAGCAGGCTGATCAGGTACTCACATGATAAGGGGTCATACTTCCGTTTGATCCCACCTTAGCGAACCCAACAGTGGTAGGCAGAAGTAGCAGAATAAGACAGTCTTAAAGTACAAGCCAATGAGTGATTCAGACTTCATAATGGGAGCAACTAAATAAGTGTCCCCAGAATTCCATGACAGCAATATACATGCACACAAAGTTACAACTTTCCAAAGCTTTCATCTTTGGATCTTTTTATCCTGCAAATTTATATAATAACAGGAATTTATGAAGGCCACATGATATTAACAAGCTTTACAATATTAATGAAGTTTTACAATCTGTACCTTTCTTCCACTTCCTCAGAATAGCAAATATTTGTTATTCTTTTGTTTTGTTTCTGTCTTTTAAATGAAGAAAGGCAAATATTTCCCATCACTTCTCTTTCTGATCACTTCACTCTCCCGAGAAATCTTCAGGAAGAAACTATTATAGTACACCAGGCAAGCTTGATTTGGTTTTGTAAGTCAATTTTTAAAAACCAAAAAACTCCGAGGATTTCCTTTTCAAATTTTTCTAGAAGCAAAAGATCATCAGTAGAGTTGGCAACACAAGAACAATTATTTGCCTAAGGAAATGGAAGGTCCAAACTCGATTTGAAATTTTAACATCCTAGTTATTTTCCAAGTATCTCAGGCCCATAGGGTTGGCAGCTCATGGACTCAGCCTACAGACTTTGGAAGAAAAATAGTAATTACAGGAACTGAATCAGAGAAAAATTTAAATTAAAAAAGGAAAACTCCTATAAAATCATCGAGGTTTTCTACTTAGATGGGTGGTGTTTTTTTTTTGTTGTTGTTGTTTAGAAATGTCTGCATTTTTGTTGTGTTCTAGCTTGAAAAATTGGTCTTATTTTCAGTTTCATTTATATAATTTTTATATATTATATGGATCGCATACTCACATTCACTACCCAGAAAGAAAATGATCAATAGGTATTTGTTGAATTGAATCAAATGGGCTTATAATGTTGGTGTTGAGGAATAAACTTGACTTAAATTAGGCTAACTCATCTATATGAGCTTTTATTAGACATAGATGGAGGGGAACCTGGGTGGCTCAGATGATTAAGCAACTGCCTTCGGCTCAGGTCATGATCCTGGAGACCTCGGACTGAGTCCCACATCAGGCTCCCTGTTCGGCGGGGAGTCTGCTTCTCTCTCTGATCCCTCCCCCTCTCATTCTCTCTCTCTCTCTCAAATATACAAATAAAATCTTAAAAAAATAGATGGATACTTCATACTACTTTTGAGTAAGAACAAAAAATTACAACAAATAATTATTCTACGTTTTCTGCATTCCTTCCTCCTCCACAAAAAAAAAAAAAAAAAAAAAAATCAAATAAAGGAGGAAATATGTGAAAGGAAAACCAAATTAAAAGCTCATAAAGATGAAAGCCTAAGAATCTACATTGTGTTCAGTATGATCCATCTTCTTCTAATTCAAAAGGAAAAAAAAGTAGATTTACTCATTGTATTTGTAAATAAACTTGTCTTAAACTTGTGTCTTTCTGAGAATGTGGGCACTGTCTGGATTATCATGCTAAAATCTAAATAAATTCTACTGGCACTGACAGCCAAAGTCACACTACCCCTCAGTTTCCCCACAGGCAACAATCTCTCCGCAGCCTTTTTGGCTGCTCTGCTTTGGAAGGGTCCCCATGGGCAAGCAGCTGCAGAGGGAAGTGTGAGCTGGAGAAGATTCAAACTCTCTGCAAGCTGGAGGGGGAAAAAAAGGAGCTGATAATTCTGCACATGTGGGAGCTCCTTTTCTGCCCAATTTCTCAGCTTGTCTTGGATTTTTTGTACACTCTTTGTAAAATATATTTACATGTTCCGATTATTATAGTGCCTAAATAAGATACCATGTATTCATAACAAAACAATCTGGTTGAATATTGAGGGGAACGTGTAAGGGATCCTGGAAGAAAATCTGAAGCCAACCACTCAATTCACACTCATTCATTCTACAAATAACGCATGAGTGTCAAGTGCTTGGCTATGTGCTGAATGTACAATTTTGAACAAGACAAAGAGAGTTTATGGTCTAGTGGGGGAGATCAATGACTTAACAATCCATTTAACAATAAAGTGTGGCATAAAGATTACAGAATAAACTTAAAAAGTGGAAAGGAGTGGAAGAGAATGAACAGTATTAGGAAAGATGATGTAAAACAAAGAATCAACTGAAGCAAAGCAGAGAATCTCTCTTGATGTTTTCAGAATCTGTTTCAGTGGGAGAGAGAGAGAGGATAAGAGTCGTACAAGAAATCCTTCTCACCTGGATCTAGTTTTCCAACTACTGTAAATATCTCAACCTCGTCACTGGGCAACAGCAAACTTCCTACTCTTCTTGAATGTATGTTCTCTCAAAGCTAACAGGTGAGACAGCAACAATATGTAAATTAACAGAGAGAAGTGGAGTACAAAGGCTATATTTGAAATTCTATGTGCAGAGCTAGTCTCCCAGTGACCTCACCGCAGAAATGCAAACATTTCTGCCTCAGAGAAGGAGCAGTGTACATACCAAAATAATCCATGCCACTCCATCTTTGTTTTGATCTGGAAGAAAGCTCTCAGAGGGAGACTGACTATACAGTGAGTGTTGTATCAGAAAGCCAAAATGGCATAACAAATGGAAACATCAAAGTGTGTAATGTTGTGTAAAGATAACCTCCCTTACACATTTTTGATTATGCAAAATGGTGACTACAAAATGCTTTTACTCTTTAATAAGGAAACTCACTCTGTGTGCTATTGAATGTGCAGACCAATTGAATCTTTTTTCATTAGAAAAAAGATTTTGGCTATTTTTGCATTCTTATATTTTGTTTCTCTACCCCATTTTGTGTCTTCTACATTTTCAGCCAAGTTCTACACTAGCTGTAAGCATTTCAAGGAAGAAAATAAGGACCTTCTTTCTTTTTTCTACCATAATGGCGAACATTACAGCCCTCGTCAAAGTGCAAATCAAGTAAGACAGAGAACATAGTTAGGAAAAGCCAAGCACTACTACATATTACTGTGTGATCCATAAAATGGGAGGAAGATAGCTACGGACTATAGTACAAGTAAGAATTGAACAAGGTAATACAGGTCATGTTCCAAGCACAGTGCCTGGCTGTTGGCACATGATTAATTCATGGTGGCAGCTATCCTACTGTTGGTGCTTCCAGAAGTTTTTTTTTCTTTATTCGTCTTTGGTCCACCTCTTCTTCTTTTCAAGACTGTTCTTGCTTATTCCATGATTATCACTAGATCACTGAATTTCATCATCTAAGCATCCAGTTTGCTTTTTTAAAAGGTTGAGTAAGCCCATTCATATCTTATCAAAGTCACTTTAGAAGATCTATTTCCTTATGAATGAGGTTAAGAGAGATCACCTAAGAGAACAGATTTAGGTTTGGATTTTGCCAAACTATAACAAATTAAGATATAAAATGGCTGCAATTTTCCAAAAAAAGAAAACCACTGAAATAGCCAAGTGGTCCAACAATTAATCAATCCATTGTCTTAATACTCAAAAATTATCTCTTCCATCAGGGACTGGGTCAGACTGTGTTATAAATGGATTTTATCAGGCCCTTGGACAGGGAACAAATTAAATGAGAAGCAATCTGAATTTGGCAGCAGAAGGACATAGTGAGGCTCTGGTTAATCCCACAATTTCCTGACAAGACACGAAAGAGATATTCAGATCATCTGATTGGCATTTAACTAGGCAACCTAGAATGTATTTTTACAAATGAGTTTGACCTCAAAAAAAAGAGAAACCTCAGGAATTATAAAACCTATAAATCTACATAAACCAATGAGGCTGCCATTATATTTAACTCCCCAGTCATTAAAACCAGTTCAAATCCAAATAAAAATCAACATCATCACAGCACAATCGTATGTCAGTCATCATCAAACATCTGGGTATCTAATTTACTCACCAGCTTTACCCAAGAGACTTAATTTCCAAAATTTTAGCTATCTCCAGAAGTGAAAGCCGTCCTCAAAGAAACAAAATGAGTCTCCACAAAAGACCTGCAAAATGGTATCGTGAAGAAGACTCGATGTTTTCTCAACAAAATCTCTCAAGAAAAGTTAGGAAGCCATGTAAAAATTCTCTTGAGATAAGTGACTACCTTCGAGGGCATGATTCTTGATTGAATAAGTTCTAGAGGATTTGTTTAAAAAATAAATAAAACTGCCAGATGAATTCTGTTCCTGATACCATCCCACGTCTCGTTCCTACATGTGTAGATGGGAAGAATTTTACCCCGTGGTAAATGGCCCCCTTTCTGCCCTGCCCCAGGCTGGCTCCTCATCAGCATCGTAGTTTTACTGTAGTTTCTGTGGCTGTGGAACCCAGCCAGCTTTCTGAGGGAACTGCCGGCAGACGGGGAGCAGAAGTAGCCATCTGCAAAAGCTTCTCTTTCTGGGGGAATGGCTATCCATTGTCAGTGGAGTCAGGCGCAAATCACAGCATACATCCGCAATGGTGGCAATGTTATTCATCTAATATTTAATAAGTTTATAGAATTGGACCAAGTTTCATAGGACTTGTTGCAATAAAACCACAGACACGTCTCAAAAAGCAAGGCATCCAGCTGGAGGATGCAGACTGTTTATTTAACATTGGTGAATACACAGTCACAGGCATCTAGAAGCCAGAACAAAAATAAGCAGGAGCAGTAAAAAGTGCAGCAACATTTTGAAACAGGACTGGATGGGCAACAATAAAAACAGGAAATCTCGTGAAAGCTGCTCTTGCATTCATTCAGTTCACAGACGTCCACAGAGCAATCACTATTGCAAAACAGTCCTGCTGATCTCTTTCATTGGTTTTTAATTAATTGTGTGTGTCTTCCACTGGGTTTTTGTCTTCCAAAAAAATGTGTCTTGAAAGCAAAGGCCAGTTCTCACAATATCGTTTCTCCACTTCCAGCACTTGACGTGGTGTTTTGTATTCTGGTTCATATCAGTAGTTTTTAGGCTCTTTGCCAAATGTCGGAATGTGGTAGAATGGAACAGAATGGAAGGACTACTTGTACCCTTAGTTAAAAGACTCTCATAGTAACACTGTATGGTGACAGATCATGACTGGATTCTTCATGATGGGCATTTTGTAATGGATATAATTGTGCAATCACTATGTTGTACACCTGAAACCAACATAATATTGTCTGTCAATTATACTTTAATTAGACATACATAGATTTCTTTAAAAAATAGATAAAAATATTATTCTTCCTTTCTACAGTAGAATTTAGGAAAGGTGTTTAATCATTCCAACCTAGGTTCTTCAAATCCATGCAAGAGCATGTAACTAATTTGAAGATACAAAGGAGAAAAAAGATACCAAAACTTTAAAAATCACTGGATGCTAAAAAATAATTTAACTCAAAAATTTTAATATTCATGTAAACAAAAACTATGAGCATCTACTGAGAAATGGAAAGAAAATAAGAGATTGTGATTTTTCTGGTTGGGGATATCAATTCCCTGCAAATTATTTTATGGATCAGCAAAATTCTAAAAAATAAAATGCTCAATGAATGTTTAGGAGAACTTAACAAAATGGTTTGAAAGTTCATTTAAAGAATAAATAAGTAAAAATAGAAAAGAAACTTTTGGAAAAAAGAGTTAGGTGGAAGCTGCCCTACCAGTTATGATAAAAGATTACATAGCCAAAATCACTAACATAATTGGGTACCAAAACAATGTGAAAAGTATTAATCAGTATTAATTCTATGTTGGAATATGAATGATTATTATATTATTCTTTGTTTTTTTATATTAATTTTTATATATAATTTAAAGGGTCAATAAAAATAAAATAGTTACTATTTTCATCCATCAAAATATAGTTACTATTTGAAGAGTAATGGGAGAATTAATATAGATAGCCATATAAACCTTAGTATATGTAAAATAAAATTGTTCCTAGTTTTACTGAGAAATAATTAACATACATGACTGTGTAGGTTTAAGGTTTACAGCATGATAGTCTGATCTACATATATTGTAAAAGGGATTACCACATTAAGTAGAATTAACATGCATCATCTCATCTAGATATAATAAAAAGAAAAGAAAATTTCTCCTTGTGATGAGAACTCTTAGGATCTTCTCTACAACAAGTTTCTCTACATCAAACAGCAGTGTTAAGTATAGTAAAATGTAATACTGTAAAAATGTAATATGTGATCATGCAAGAATCATAAATAATGGAAAAGCAATGAAATGTTCAACTCATGTCACTGAGGACACTATGTATGAGGAAACAATTATTTAGATTTTTCATACCAGACACTCAATTACATTTTAAGTTGCTTTCAAAAATCCATGTAAAAAATAAAAATATTTTAGGGGCACCTGGGTAGCTCAGTCGTTAAGCATCTGCCTTCAGCTCGGGTCATGATCCCGGGGTCCTGGGATGGAGCCCCACATCGGGCTCTCCACTCAGTGGGAAGCCTGCTTCTCTCTCTCCCACTCCCCCTGCTTGTGTTCCCTCTCTTGCTGTGTCCTCTCTGTCAAATAAATAAATCTTAAAAAATAAATAAGTAAATAAAAATTTTAACATGTAAGAAAATTTGAAAACATATCCTATTTCTGAAGAAAGAAATGCTTTTTTATCATAAAACTAATGGAAGAATTAGGAAAATGTCCACATATATCTCAAATCATTTCACATTCAGAACTTCTGCTAATCAAAAATACCATAATATTGAGACATAGAACAAATGAGGAAAACATACGCTATATTGTAAAGAATGAGTATTCTGAATAGAGAAGGAATTCATGGAAATTGGATAATGAAATCATCATCTAAGAATCAACACTAATATGAAAGATGAATATAGTGGAGGTTATTAAACAAGATGGAGGTGGTCCTATGGTCTTGGCGGCCCCTGCAGGAAAAAGAAATAGAAGCCAGAGTTGATTCCTGAAAATGCCTCAAGATTAAGAAACCAAGCTTAAGAAAAACCAATCACAAACAGCCAAGTGGACTTTCCCCAACAAAATAACTGCTGAAGCTACAGCCAATTAAATTACTCCCTTGCTTGCTTCTGTGTCTGCTTTTAGAAAGCCTTTTCCTTGGCTCCTGCTGGTGGAGCTCTGCTAACCACTTTCAATTTGTCACTCCCTGATTCCAACGAGTATTTGTTCAAATGAATTTCGAAAAAGTAAGGTGGTTCATTTTATCTGCTAACTATAGGAATGACTAATGTATGTAAGAAGAATTTCATGGGTCTGATAAAAATGAGAAAAATAATTCAACCTTGCTGGTCATTTTTAAAATGCAAATTGAAACAATAAGATGATACTGTCTTCCCATATCCAAGAAGCAAAATCATCTCTCTAGGTAAGAACAAGAAAACACATTCTTCTACAGTGGGAGAATAAACTAGTACACCTTTGGGGCAAATAAACTAGTACACATTACTGGAAGCCATTTGTCAGTTTTAAAGGGCTTTATTCTCTTGCTCAAATGATAACTAATTCTAATAATCCATCCCCCCAAAAGTGGTCAGAAATGTGGTCAAGGATTATGTTCATTACACTACTATCTGTCATAGCAAAAACTGTCCAACAATGAGAAAATGGCTAATTAAATTATGGTAGATGCATACAGGAATGCTAGTCCTTGTTTAAAAGTATAGTCACAGTTGTACATCGTTTGACAAGGAGACAGTCATAATATATTGTTTAATAAGAGTAAGTATAGAAAAATGAGAGTATAACAGTCACATATTCACATAGTAAAATGACTGCTAAGCACTACCCCCAAATATGAATAATTCTTATCTCTTGATTGGTAAATTATAAGTTAGGATGCAAGTTCAACTCATGCACAAGGGCCCAAAACTGAGCATAAACAGTTTTTGGCTCATATCATGGCCTCACACTTGAGGGACCCCAGCTCTTTCCATCTTGTTTGTCTTGTATCCCTACTACCGTTCCCATCTTCTTCATGTGAATGGAGAATGTTGTCTTCTTTCACATGAAGAAGGGCTCAGCCCTGCACTCAGATTCCAGAGAACAAAAAGGAAGGGGAGTCATGATGGCTACATTCTTCCTCCTTAAAGGTATGACTCCAAAATTCCATACATTATGTTCATTTATTATCCACTGGCCAGAGCTTAATCACATGGCTACACTTCAGTGTAAATGAGGCTGAAAAATGAAGTCATAAATTGGGTGATTTTGTGAAAAATTCTAAAAATTCTAGTACTCTGTAAACAGGAATAACAGAATATTAGGAGACAATTTCTGCCATAATCCATCTCTTTGGCCATGCAAAGACCCATGTCCTCATTCCTTCACATAAAGAGTATGCTCACGTTTTTCTCAAAAGAAGAAACCCAAAATTTCATCTAGTTATTAAGTGAATTTAAAGTCTAGGAATTCTGGGAGGTGCCCAGTTCCCTCTATCAGATCAAGATGTGGCTTCTCTTAATCTGACATCCTACAAAATAAAAGACAAGCTATCTGGTTCCTCCACCCAATATACATAGTATATAATGGTTGGATAGAAGCAGGACAATTGCATTAAAAATTCCCATTCATACAATTACTCCAAAGAAAATAAAATTCCTAGGTATAAACTTAACAAAATAGGTACAAATCTATATGCTGAAAAGTAAAATGCTCATGCCAAAAACAAAAGGAGACTTAAATAAGCAGAGAGATGAACTATGTCCACCGATTGAAAGACTCAATAAAGATGTCAATTTTCTCCAAATTGATCTATAAGTTTAATGCTCCTATCAAAATTCCAGCAAGGAGATTTTGTATATGTTTTTGTGTACATAGATAAACTTATTCTAAAATTTACATGGAAAGGCACAGGTCTTCAGACAGCTAATATATTCTTAAAATATAATAAGGAAATGGGAGGAATCACTCTACCCAATATTATGGCTTATGATATAGCCGTATAATCAAGACAGAATGGTATTGGCAGAAGGATAGACATAGAGATCAAAAGAGCAGAATAAGGAACTTAGAAATAGATCCACATAAATATCCCCAACTGATTTTTGACAAAGACATGAAAGCAATTCGATGGAAGAATATTTTTTAACAAATGGTGCTAGAGCAATTGAACATCCATAGATCAATCAAGAAATAAAGAAAGAAAGAAAGAAGGAAAAGAAGAAGAAACAAAGAACCTCAACCTAAATCTCATTCTTTTTGCAAAAATTAACTCTAAATGAATCACTGATTTAAATGTATAATATAAAACTAAAAAAACTTAAGAAAAAAATACAATAAAGTCATCAAAATCTAGGTCTGGGCAAAGATTTAAATTTTAACACCATGCCATTATCCCTACAAGGAAAAGTTAATGTTATGCCTCTTTACAACTAAACTTTTGCTCTGTGAAAAGCCCTGTTAAGAGGATGAAAAGATAAGCTGGGAGAAAATTTGGAGAAAGTAATCTACAAAACACAAATCCTACAAAGGACCCATATCTAGACTATATATAAGGAACTCTCAAAAACTTAACAGTGAAAAACCAAACAATTCAATGAAAAAATGAGCAAAAGACATGAACAAACATTTCACTGAAGAGAATATATATGGGAAATAAATACATGAAAAGAAGCAAGGGGTGCCTGGGTGGCTCAGTGGGTTAAAGCCTCTGCCTTCTGCTCAGGTCATGATCCCAGAGTCCTGGAATCAGTTGGGCTCTCTGCTCAGCAGGGAGCCTGCTTCATCCTCTCTGCCTGCCTCTCTGCCTACCTGTGATCTCTGTCTGTCAGATAAATAAATAAATAAGTAAATAAATATAAATAAATAAATAGAAGTTTAACATCATTAGCCATTAGGGAAGTACAAATTAAAAAACAATTATATAAGGGCACCTGGCTGGCTCAGTGGGTTAAGCCTCTGCCTTTGGCTTGGGTCATGATCTCAGAGTCCTGAAATCGAGCCCCACATCGGGCTCCCTGCTCAGTGGGGAGCCTGCTTCCCCCTCTCTCTCTACCTGCCTCTCTGCCTACTTGTGATCTTGATCTCTCTCTCTGTCAAATAAATAAAATAAAATAAACAATTATATACCACACTGCACACCTACCAGAATGTCTTTAAAAAAAAAAAAATAGTGACAACACCAAATGCTGAAGAGGATGTGGCAAAACACATTTCCAGTGGGAATGTAATATGATACAATGGCTTTGAAAAATTGTTTGACGGTTTTCTACAATACTAAACATGCAATGCAACTTCCCTTACCACCTGACAATTACACTCTTGGGCATTTATCCCAGAGAAATGAAAACGTATGCTCACACAAAAACCTATGCACAAATATCTGGAGCAACTTTTTTTATAGTAGGTAAAAACTGGAATTAGCTCAGATGTCCTACAACTGGTGAATGGTTAATGAAGCTGTGGTACGTCCACACCTGGACTACTACTGGGCAACGAAAAGGAACAGATCATTTATACATAACTTGCAACAACTTGACTGAATCTCCAGAGCATTATGTTGAGTGAAGGAAGACCACCCGAAAGGATCACATACTGCATGATTTCACTCGTATAACATTCTTAACATGACAAAATAACAGAAATGAAGAACAGATTAGTGGTTGCCAAGGGTTAGGAATAGTGATTTTAATGGTTATGACAACTTTATAACACTCAAGACTTAAAAAAAAAAAAAAAAAAACCCTCAAATTTCTGTCAACAGGAGACTAGAGGAGCAAACTGAGGTATATCCATATGGATAGAATATCACTCCACAATAAAGAAAGGATTACTGATACAACATTGATGCACTTCAAAAACACTGTTAAGTGAAAGAAAGTACACACCTATTTATATGAAATGGAAACCCGATTCCATATATAGGAAATTCAAAAAGAGGCATAAGAATTCTACAGTAGAGCCCAGGGTGAGCCTTGGGTGAGGGAGATGAAGGAGAAAGGGCATGTAGGAATGTTCCAGAATGACTGGAATTATCTGCATCTTTTTGAGATAGTTACATAGATCCATACGACTGTCAAAACTCATTGAACTGTATGCAAAACCTGTGCTTGTTATATCACATTAATTACAAATCCATTTTTATTTACTTTGTTTACTTATTTATTTTTAAACTTTTTTAGAGAGAGAGTTCATGAGGCAGGAAGGAGGGGCAAAGAGAAAGGTAGAGAGAGAATCTTAAGCAGGCTCCACACCCAGCTTGGGTTGGCTTGGGGCCAACATGGGGCTCAAGCTCAGGACCCCGAGATCATGACCTAAGCTGAAATCAAGAGTCAGATACTGGGGTGCCAGGGTGGCTCAGTTGTTAAGCATCTGCCTTTGGCTCAGGTCATAATCCCAGATTCCTGGGATTGAGCCCCACATCAAGCTTCCTGCTCAGCGGGAGCCTGCTTCTCTCTCTCCCACTCCCCCTGTTTGTTTTCCCTCTCTCACTGTTTCTGTTTGTCAAATAAACAAATAAAATCCTTAAAAAAAAAAAAAGTCAGACAATCAATGGAGCCACCCAACTGCTCTTATAAACCCATTTTTAAAAATTTAAGTGATGATGAGGTTTGATCAAGAGTGATCTGTATATGACGTCCCCTTGGCATTTCCATGGTCTAGGGTTACCATCTTCCTAAGCCTCCAACTGGATTCAGATAAACCCAGGTTCATCTCACAGCCCTGATTTATTTATTCAGTCAGTAATATTTCCTGAATTCCTACTACATGCCTGACACCACTGTAGGCATGTTCTTTCCTCCCACAGCACTTCAAGATTGGTGGAATCTGGAGAAAAAACTTGCTCAGGACCAGTGTCCTGGCTGTCCTGGTCCACATCACCTTCCCAGGCCTGGAAAGAAAGACTGCAAATGTCAATAGAGCAGAAATTGGGACAGAACAGACACAGGTTGCCTTATTTCCTTTTTGTGTGACTAGTGACTAACTAGACTCATATCCTTAAAAGTGTTGCTATCCTCTATAGCATGAACAATGGCTGAGCACCTCCACCCGCCCTGTCGTCTGTTTAAAAACACAACAGAGATTCTGCCCAGGACCCCCGAGGTTGGAGAATGTCAAACATGACCAGTCCTGAGCTAGAAAGACAAGAGAAAGATTTCATAAGTTTCTTTGCCTCTTCCCCTTTCTCCTCCTTTTGTTTCCCTTTCATTGTTTCCTTTTGATTTTTTTTCCCTTTCCAAAACCAGTTTGTTCCAGCCTGCCATTTGCTGACTTGCATTTAAAATATTTTAAATATCATAAAATATTATCATATGTAATGTTGTAAATGTCCTTTCCTCTAAACGGAAGAATTGATATATCAACACATTTTCCTAATATACTAAATCATACAGGTAGGGTCCTAATAAGACAAATCAGTGGCTGGGCTCCCGGGGGGCTCAGTTGGTTAAGCATCTTCCTTCGTCTCTGGTCATGATCCCAGGGTCCTGGGATCTAGTCTCGCATCAGGCTCCTTGCTCAGTGGAAAGCCTGCTTCTACCTCTGCCTGCTGCTCCCCCTGCTTGTACTCTCTCTCTCTTTATCAAACAAATGAATAAAAATATTTTTTTAAAAGTTTAACATGAAAAGCTAAAAAGGACAAAGCTGTAAATATCATTATATACAATAAGTCATGGACTAGAGCTGTGGCAAGCGTGATACATTCACACCACATGGAATAATTCTAAATTTTAAAAGCAAGTGTCGCCTGGTTGGCTCAGCAAGCTAAACACCTGACCCTTGATCTCGGCTCAGGTCCTGACTTCAGGGCTGTGGTTTGGGGCCTCATGCTGAGTTCCACACTGGGCATGGAGCCTACTTAAAAAAATAAAAGCAAAGGTAATATTTAACAACAACAATAAAGGCGTCAATGGAAAATATGAGCTTAGTATTCTCAGTAATTTCAAAGGATAGATGTGAAATCAGATATAACTAGAGTTTCAGGAAATGAAACATGCCAAGACATTATTATAAGCAGTAGCTTCTTAATACTTGGCTTATTCACATATTTGGAAGTTAAGTATTCCCATAGAATGTGGCACAGGGTCTTAATGACTTACTTTGATATGTACACAGTAACTGAATCGTGAGTAGATCCTAGATTTTCCAGCTCTTGGTATAATGGTCTGGCTCCAGACCAAAGACATATACCTTATATAAGAGATACCTCTACATTTAAGAGTTCCCTAAATTATTTCATGAGTCACCTCTAGCTAACAGCAGCTTAAATACCATTTCCCATTGTATCCAACTAACAGCTCTTCTAGGCCATATATGATTAGTCTTTGTTGCTCATTTCTCATTTGACTCCAAGAAGATCATTTAATATCAAATTTTTAAAATAATTTTGTATTGTTAGTATCTATGCCATGAATTCAAAAAGAATAAAAAAATCAGCATATTATTTTTTAAAGAAAAAACCAGAAGCTTATGTTTTAATATGTAAAATACAATAAAGCCATTCTCAGATCATAATATCAGTATTGATTTATGGATTAGTTGTTGTAGATAATCATACAAAGAGCTCAGAGACCCCCAAATCATTCTGTAGAAGGCAAACTGTCGGTTTCTTTAGAATCCACTCGTTCATGCCCAGCAGGAGACCATGGCCTAAATAGGGACAGAAAGCTTGCCTTAATAAACTCAATATTTCATAGAAGCCAAAGATGAGATTATTTAATTTAGCAGGAAATAAGCATTACAAGAATGCAAGAAAGGAGCACAACCTGTGATATCAAGTGTGTTACTGCTCATAGTACTGAACAGAAATCTGGTCCATGTCAAACCAGCCAGCCTGAAGCGATGGTGGCATAATTTTGAAACTGGTATATCGCAGAAGGTACCACTGCATGAGGAGTCTCACCCAGGTTAATTTCATCTGTCCCTGGAGGTTCTTATCTTTCTCTCTTATCTGTAAACGCAGTTAAGTATTAAGAGTCATCATCCGATTTACTAGCATTGGTGAGAAATCCACATAATCTCAATAAAATATATAAATCCTTCAAAGTTGCCAATTTGGGTAATTGAGGGGAAAAAGGGAGGAGCTGTAATATCAGTGTATCACTAGTATAGATGTGAATCAATTCAATGCTAGCCCATTTCACCTTAAGAGTGAATAACCAACGTACTTCTTAGGATTATTAGGAAATAATCTATTTCTTAGTGATATTCTACTTTAAAAGTCCGCAATTTGGTAAAATTACAGGCACATAGCAATAGCTAGAAATATAGAAAGTATTTTTTCACCCCTATAGTTTCAGGAAAATTGACATACTTCAGCTTTGTTAGTAAATTAGCATCAAGATTCTGTAAGGCAGGGAAGGTCACCTGGGTGGCTCAGTAGGTTAAGCTCTGCCTTTGTTCTGGTTCAAGTCATGATCTCAGAGACGAGACCTGGGATCCAGCCTGAATCAGGCTACCAGCTCAGCCAGAAGCCTGCTTCTCCCTCTCCCTCTGCTGTTCGTGCTCTCTCTCTCTCTCTCTTTCTCTCTCTCAAATAAATAAATAAAATCTTTAAAAAAAAAATACTCTGCAAGGCAGAAGATAGTAGTAGAAAAACAACTTAACCAGGCAGAGGCTGGTGATGGTAACACTTACATACAAGATGCTTATAAAAAACAATATCAAATAAGACAAAACCCTCTCCAAGAAGTCTCAGGTTAATTTTTCTAGTATTCCCTCAATATTTACATTTTGTCTATAAAAGCTGTGATCATCGAAAAATGTTTAAATCTATGCTTATTTCTTTCTGATGGCAAAGGCAAGGTTTTGATGTAAGAGATATCAGAGCTTGAATCCTTATTTGCCTCTAAAAGCTCTGTGATACTGAATGAGTGACTTTTCTGAGGTTCAGGTTTCCCATCTGTAAACAAGGATAATAATACCTGTCCCAGGGGCGCCTGGGTGGCTCAGTGGGTTAAAGCCTCTGCCTTCAGCTCAGGTCATGGTCTCAGGGTCCTGGGATCAAGTGCCCCCCCACCCCAATCAGGCTCTCTGCTCAGCAGAGAGCCTGCTTCCCTTCCTCTCTCTCTGCCTGCCTCTCTGCCTACTCGTGATCTCTGTCTGTCAAATAAATAAATAGAATCTTTTAAATAATAATAATAATAAGGGACGCCTGGGTGGCTCAGTTGGTTAAGCAGCTGCCTTCGGCTCAGGTCATGATCCCAGCGTCCTGGGATCGAGTCCCATATAGGGCTCCTTGCTCCGCAGGGAGCCTGCTTCTCCGTCTGACTCTGCCTTCCACTCTGTCTGCCTGTGCTCGCTCTCGCTCACTCTCTCTGACAAATAAATAAAATCTTTAAAAAAAAAAAATAATAATAATAATACCTGTCCCAGAGGTTCATGTATGCTTTATGTGGGAAAACATAAAAATAAACTAGTGGTTGGTGGGAAGTAAATACTCCATAACTGATAATACCCTCTTGTTTCCCTTCGGGCGAGGGCTCAAGGTTTCTATAACTTTTACAATTCCTCTACAAAGTAAAGAATATACACAACAGACACTCAATAATTGCTGAATGACGACATCAAAACATCTCAGCAAGACTGTGAATAAGCAGATTATAATCACCACCACCTCTATGTAAACTGGATTTCTACAACATGATTACAACTATAGAGTCCAAAAAAGGATTAATGATCGAATTACAGAGCAGTGGATATTTATGACTTATATTAAAATAGATTTTAATTGTTATAGAAAAAGATCTTTGAACTGGTGATGTAAGAGCAGGAGCTTCTTCTCCCCTTTTATCTAAGTTAAATAACACCCAAATATGCAAGCATACAAGGAGACTAACAATAGAATTTGATATTGATTTGTTTGTCCAAAATACATAAAAAGCAAATCTTATGGAGAGCTTTATGATGTTAATAGTTTGCCTAATCACATCATTTGGAATACAACACTTTCTCTATTTTAAAATGAGCGTAAAAAAAAAATCAATACGCTCTCCCTGCACTATCCACACGCTGCCATCACTTGACACACTCATCATTTTCTAAGAGTAATTTCAAATCAAAATTGCATCAAAGTGCCACCTACATTGGCTTCACTCGGACCTGCCATGAAATTCTCGTTACAATATGATCTACATTTGCATACATTAAAATACAGCAGATAAAGTAGCCACTGTGCATGCTAAATAGTTGTTTTTGCAAAACTTAAATATCTCAGGTGGCTCTCCTTTATTCCCCAAGCCCCTAAGGGCATTTTTCTACATTAAAAATTACCTGCATCCAGGCAATTATTCGCAAAAACTCGAATCAACAATACTTTTGCTTATTTGTAATATTGTCTCTATTTTTCTATGTCTATTTCCAAGCAGCAAGGCTGCCATGAAAGCTGAATCTTTACAAGCTCATATTCTCCTGCTGTTTCCCTCTCACCTCAAGTCAGCCTCCCCTGTTGCAGAGGGCATGTGCTAATGATCCAAGTCACAAGTGAGTATATAAAAGCAAAAATGAAAAGGCTATAATCACTGTAATGAAATGAACAAGGGGAGTTTTTAGGGAGAAAGTCTACAAGGCTTGGAGTGGTAGCCCGTTATCCTTTGCAGTACCTCTTCTGCTCCTTACCTATGCCGGTCTCTGACCTGCAGCGGGCTTGATCCAGGACCACAAGCTTGTAGATGCTGCTGGCATGAGAGAGCACCAAGACCCACATGTGGAGATTGTTATTCATTAAATACACAGTTCTATTTTAAAACATACTTCTGACTGCAGGTCAGTGTTTGCCCCAAGGAAGGTAGGTCATTGAGAGTCGATGCAAATGAAGGTAGCTTCCCAGCAGGGGAAAAAATTAACTTTGGCAACGTTGTGGGCATTGGTCTTTCTCAAAGCAACACCAATGGTGCTCTTTAGGATGTAGCCCCATCACCCAGGTGCTGAGCCAAGGCCTCCAGACTGATTACTGAGAGTGAAGCTTCTCCCAGTAGGCTGCTCACATGGTGCTGTTCATGGACGCTGGGCCGCCATCATTGCAAATGAAAGTAATGAGTTTCTCTGTGAGATGCCCAGGCTACACTGTACAGTATGAAAATTACATCACTAGTTGCTCTTCTACCTTGAGTAACATTCACTAGAAAGTGTCAAAAACAAATTGCTACCTCTAATACACCCTATTTTATGAGCACTTTAAAGTCATGGGGAATATAGAGTTGAATGCTTGAGTCTTTGGGGAATCTAGGTCTTAAGATCCATACATAATTTCACTTCTTTTTTCTAGTCTCAGTGGCTTCCAGCTAATCAGACAGCTCTTGCTCCAAACTCCAGCTTGAAATCAGAGAGTTACAAAAAGAAAAGGAGGGTCCTTTTGGAAGACTTTTCAGCTGACTCTTGACCACTGGTTCTCAATGTTGACTGCACACTTGGAATCACATGGGGAGTTTTCAGAAATGCTGAGGCCTTGGCTTCTACCCTCAGAGAGTCTGGTTTACTTGGGATGGGGGGCCAGGACAAAGGCTTACTGGGTGATTCAATTCTTCAGAGAAGTTCAAAATCCACTGCACCAGACCTGTGGTTCTCAAAATGTGATGTGTATGTGCATCACCTGGGGGGGTCTGGCTAAAATGCAGATTTGATTCATTAGGTCTTGGTAGAGGTCCGAGATTCCACTTTCCTGACAAGTTGCCCAATGCTACCAGTGCTCCTGATCTACAGATCAAGCCTTAAGTAGCAAGGTACTTCCATGACCAACTTGGTAATGCAGGAAATGAGGTAATGCATCCTCTTTATCAATAACCAGAATCCTTACCTTTAATCACAGTAGTGACAAATTCTGGTGAATGGGGTATGCAAATGATATGTATTTATATTTGCATGTAGTTGAAAAATATACTGGATTATAATTGTCAGCCTCCAAATCTAGCACTGGAGTATCATCTATGGCAAATATGATGTGTTCTGCATCCAGGTTAACATACAAAAATATTTCTTCTTATATCAAGCAGATATAATACTGGTCTACCACACCAAAACTTTAGGCTGAATCTAAAAAAAATATATATATATGCTACTGACAATAGTTATACATTCAAAGGTATTAATTAGTTAGTGAGTAGTATATCTATCATAGTACCTTTTGAATTCTTCATGTGTGTTTATATGTACAACAAATTCAGTAGAATCACCAAACCCATTTTATTTTTTATCTCCCATTATTTTATCCCTGCATTACAAGACTGCAAGCCAGTTTTTAAATGACATCTGCCTATCAGACTCTAATAGTCTCTCCTACCTTAACACTAAAATATATCTAGAATATTTTATATCTATGAAAATATATAAAGTACTTTTAAAAACATAAAAACTCACACCACTACTAAGATCTGAAAGTGGCATTTTATGCTAGTAATTGGGGAGATTTTCTCCTAACTGAAAGGTCAAAGCAGTTGGATTAAGACCATAAGGAGAGGGTTACCATGCTTACCCTCAATAGGGATGGCTTACTATATGCCATGCATCTGTTTTTGTTTTAAGGATTTATTTATTTATTTGAGAGAAAGAGAGCTCAAGCAAGCAGGGGGAGGAGTGGAGGGAGAGAGAAGGAAGGAGAATGTCAAGCAGACTCCCTGCTGGGGTGGAGCCCAACGTGGGTCTCAATCTCACGACCCTGAGATCATGACCTGAGCTGAAACCAAGAGTTGGACTCTCAACCGAGTCACCCAGGTGCCCCATGCATTTGTTTTAAACACTATTTATCTATATATCTACATACCGCTGGGAACAGATACAGATAGATATATACTCAACTCTCAAAGAAATCCTACAAGAGAGATACCTTTATTTCCCCCATTTTATATCTGAAAATACTGAAATACAGAGAAGTTAATTAACTTACACAGATCAAAGGGTTAAAAGTGTTGCAACCATGAGTCAAGTCCAGATTTTCAGGATCCAGAGCTTTGCTTTTACTCACTCTGTTATTATGCCTTTTAAGAAAGGGAACAAACCCCTTCATCTAGAAGAAGATTGGAAGATACCCCAATCACTCCTCAGCCCTCCACCCCTCACTCAGTAGAGCAGATTCTGTAATTTCCAGAATTCTGAGTTGTCTGTCTAGGTGCGAGGGATGCCTTTTGAGATGATCAAATGGCTTACATTCTTCACCTCCAGTTTTTCTAACTCCCTTACAAAACCTCAATTCCCAGTGGACAGGAGTCAGAGAGCAGTTGGTTGGCCACAGGATTCCTAAAAATACTGGAGACAGCAGTTCTCAGACAGCCTGGGAGTGGGTAGAGTGGCCCACGGGCCCTGAGAAGCAGCAGGTAAGAGCTATTGTTCTGAAGGACTCCTAATCCAAAAGAAGAGAATAAAAAGAGGAGGCCTGGTTCCTTGGGAGTTCTGCCAAATGATGAAAATAGGAGAAGTGTCTGATAACAAAGGGGCTTAGTTTTCCCCGGAGTTTCTGTTGCACGTGGAACTCTGAGCAGCTAAATTCTGCATTGACTTTTGTGGTGTGGAGATACTGTGGAAGAGTACAAAATTACCACCCAGAGACACCGAGTTAACGGCTGCTGCCAGAAAGAATTCTAGGACATGCGTGGGAAGCTAAGCTATGGTTCAAGGCCCCATTGTGGTGTGTAGGTGCTAGGAGTACCAGAGTTGAATATCTACAGTATTTCCATTGAAATTAGGAATCAGTCATTGCTGATAATAACTCATTGTAACCTAGATATAGAAAGCATTCTCACCGTATTAAAAGTTTATTTTAGGAGCTCGTGATAAAGATCGTTCTAAATGGTAAAACACTAAGTCCCTGATAATTAGACACAGAAACAAGAGATGCTCGCTATCATTGCTATTTTTAACAGCATTCTGGAAATCTTAGCCAATGCAAAAAGACAAGAATAAGAAACAACATGTACATACACATTGCAAAGGTGAGGAATAGCCAAGAGAAAATTGTCCTTATTTGAAGATAAGATGATCAGAAGGAATCTTTATAAATCAATAGAAAAGCTATTGAAACTATTAAGATATTTTAGTAAATTAGTATATTTAACTAAAGAATTTCAAATCTGTGTATGCTGCTAACTACAAAATAAAATGACAAATTAGGGGAAACATAAATAAAGACAGAAGTATTACAAGCCTTTATACAGGAAAAGCTTTTACAAACAAATAACAAACAAGAGAATGTTAATAGCATAGGCAAAGTAAGCAAACATAAACAATGCAATTGGATATATAAGAATCT
Organism: Mustela nivalis; assembly: GCF_964662115.1. Lineage (NCBI taxonomy): Eukaryota > Metazoa > Chordata > Mammalia > Carnivora > Mustelidae > Mustela > Mustela nivalis. The sequence goes on along the minus strand of NC_139034.1, from coordinate 60,629,630 downwards.
CTTAAACAGAAATAAAAATATAAATTTTAAAATCTAGAACAGCAAACAGCAATACTTTTTAAAAAATAAAAGTATTTTTTAAAGATTTTAATTACTTATTTGAGAGAGAACATGTGCATGCAAAAGAGCACATGTTGAGGGGGAGTTGCAGGGGTGGGGTGTACAGAGCATAGGACAAACAGGCTCCCCACTGAACAGGGTCCATGTGTGGGGCTCAATCCAAAGACCCCAGCATCATGACCTAAGCCAAAGGCACCACCTGAGCCACCTAGGTGCCCCTAACAGAAATATTTTAAGAGGTAATAACATTTGTCAACATCTATAGAATATACAATACTAAGAATAAACCCTAATGCAACAGAATTTGGGTGATAACGATGAGTCAATATTTGGTCACCCATTTCTAATAACTGTACCCCCATGATGCAGTATGTTTATGAGGCGGAGATTTGCATGTGGGTGGAGACAAGAGGTACTAGATGGAAATTCTGTGCCTTCTGTTCATTTTGGTGTGAATCTAAAAACAGTCTATTAATTTTAAAAAAAAAAGGATAATGACCAAAACACTTTTGTACACTGCTATTCAAAAGTAATTTGGCATTAAGAATATTAAAGATATTGGAGCTTTTAATTTTGCTTCCAGAAATGAATTTCATTTGTTAAGGATTACCAAAGATTTATATATACAGGTATTTATAATATTTAATGACAAAACAAAAAATTAATAATGGCAAAAACAAACAACAAATAAACAGAACAGAACCTAATTGTCCATAAAGATTCCAGATCAAAGGAAGTGCATAGTCACTGAGGCAAAAACATGCCTGTAATATTTAAAATTTTAAAGATTTTATTTTTTTAGGGGCGCCTGGGTGGCTCAGTGGGTTAAAGCCTCTGCCGTTGGCTTGGGTCATGATCTCAGATTTAAATAAAATCTTTTAAAAAAATTAAAATAAAATAAAATCAGGTTGTTTGTTTAAAAAAAAATTATTTATTTATTTGACAGACAGAGTTCACAAGTAGGCAGAGAGGCAGGCAGAGAGAGAGGAGGAAGCAGGCTCCCTGCCCAGCAGAGAGCCTGATGCGGGGCTAGATCCTAGGACCCTGGGCCTGAGCCAAAGGAAGAGGCTTTAAAATTTTAGATGCTTGAGATAGGGGCACCTGGGTGGCTCAGTCAGTTAAGCATCCAACTCTTGGTTTCAGTTCAGGCCATGATCTCACGGTCATGAGATTGAGCCCTGAGTTAGGCTCGACGTTCAGCAGGGAGTTTGTTTGAGGTTCTCTCTCCCTCCTCTTCTCCCCCCTCCCTCCTTTCAGGCATGCTCCATTCTCTCTCGCCTTCTCGCTCTCAAATTAATAAATAAATCTTAAAAATAAAAGATAAATATTCAAGATAAAATGTCACATAAATAAAAGAAGACATACATAGCATATGTATGTAGTTTTACTCTTTTTTTCTTTTTTTAAAGATTTTTTTATTTATTTGACAGACAGGGAGAGGTCACAAGTAGGCAGAGAGGCAGGCAGAGAGAGGGGAAAGCAGGCTCCCTGCTGAGCAGAGAGCCCGATGTGGGGCTCGATCCCAGGACCCTGGGATCATGACCTGAGCCGAAGGCAGAGGCTTTAACCCACTGAGCCACCCAGGTGCCCCTGTGGTTTTACTCTTAATGCTATAAAACCATAAATACATAAATATATCTTCAAAACTATATGGAAGTTCACTAACATAATATACAGCATCATATTATCTCTAGGTGGTGAAATTTGAAGTGATTTTTATTTACTTTTACTTATTTACTTTTCTCATTTTCTATTTTGAGTCTTTCAAGAAGCATAACTTACGTATAGAATTTAAACCCAAAACAAATATTATTTTAAAAATTATTACTTGAGGCTAGCTCAATATTCAAAAATAAATGTAACTATATTCTTTAAAATAAGACTTACTTTTGATATAATTGATATAAGACATGTGCTTATATCAATTCATGCAGAAGATGTATTTGCCAAAATTCAGTATCTCTTCATGATTAAAAACTCTCAGCAAACTATGAAGAGAAGAGAACTTCCTCAACTTGATAGGAGACATTTACAAAAAAACTACAACAAACACCACACATTCATGGTGAAAGACTGAACACTCTCCCGTAAGGAAGAAGGCCACCTAAGATTTCTACCATATTTTTTGACAAGAGGTAGTATAATACCTTGCTTCTCTAAGTGAGATCCAGGGGCCAATAGCATGGACAACACCTGGACGTACATTAGAAATGCAGAGGCCGTGACCTAGACCTACTGTGCCAAAGCCTGTAGTTTCACAAGGTCTCTGGCCATCCATATGCAATCTACAGATGGAGAAGCCCTTGAGTAGTGTACTAGACGTACTGTAGAACTAGACAGCCTTGAGTTTTGTCTCATTCCCCTACTACATGGCTGTGGGCAATTCAGTTAGGCTTTCAGAGTCTCTGATTCCTCATCTACAAAATATAGAAAATGATACCTCCCTTTCTAGGTGGTCATGAGGGTAGAGACAAGGGACCTGATAAAGTCATGCTCCAAAATGTGCTAACGTTAAGACTATTCTTCCAAGAAGCTCAAAATATATCTGCCATTTTCTTTATAATAACCATAGCTTGCTAGTGGGTAACAAGTGCAAAGGTGTAAATGTGCAGAGAGAAAGCTAACATTCCCCAAACTGATAGAAAAAAGCAACAATAAGAATTCAGGTCTCCTGAGTGTCAAACTATCACATACCATGTTTGACTTTGCTGGGGCCTTATCACAAAGCTCATACTCCTTCCCACCCCCAAGCCGCTTCCTGAATTGCCAAGTTATATATTCTGGACATAATATCACAGTCATAGGTCAGATTAGTCTATGTGTATATAGACACAGCATTGCTGTCCTTTCTAAAGGCCAGAGTGAGACCTAGGTAGGACACCTCCCTCTCCAATCCCCCTTATTTGTCTTTCCAAACTTTGAAAAAGAAATTACTTATCTCAGTCTCATGGATAACTATTGATTTGCAAGTTGGCTGCCATACACTGAGGGCAAGAAGAGACTGAAAAAAAGAAGCAGACCATTCTAGACTACTAAGGGGCAGCTTACAGAAGAAGCAAGAGGACTTACTTCCGAGGCTTGTCTTAGACAGCTACAAGGTGAGTAGATCTCCACACCTGCCCACCAGAATCTTAAAAGTTCACATAGAAGCCTGAATGGGGTCAGTCACGTAAACAGTCCAGAAAGTCTCAACAACACCTTACTCTCTCAAGGCTGTTCCCAAAATAGCTCTTAGTGTGGAAATGGTGGGCGGGGCATAGGGTCCAAGTTAGGGGAGGAAGAGACCCCCATTTCCCCTGGGCCAGCTCTGGGTCAGCCTGTGGTCACGCCTCTTAATGACCTCTGCCAACAATAGCTCTAAAAACACATGTAAAACTATTTTATCAGAATGAAAAGTGCAAAGTGGCAAGTGGGAAAGACCTGTCCTAGAATTCATTTCAGCTGTAAATAGAAGTGAGACCAAAAGAATGAATTTCATCATTTATATAGATCAACAGCTAAGAATTAATGAGGCTTAGGGGTTGGAAGAGGACTTCTTACTCTTAATTCGAGTATTTCAGGAACCTTACCATCATCATGTGCTCTTTATATCTGATTTATTACCTTCCAGCTGCTATTTTAGCCAATGTCTCTTTTTCATCCTTAATGAGGATTTAGGACATTTGGTCACCAGTCGTCTTTGAACGAAGTTCTCATGTTCTTATTCAATAATCCCTCACCTTTGTCCTCATCAGCTTTGCTAAATTTTATCTCATGCATAAGCCATTTTTCCTTTCATTCAGATAAAATACTAAATGCATCCTCTTCTCCTTGTATTTGCCTCACATCTCTTCCAACCTTTGTCAAGGCTCTATTCTGCTTTTCTGAAAATGGTGTTTCTAGAAAGAGCTACCTAGCTCTCATCTGCCATGGCTAACCTCATGGCTATCTTTTCAACATTGGGGGATGTGTCCCTATGGGGCCTAATACCAGATCCTGCGCAGTGCCAACAGTGCCAAGGTCTTTGTCACTGCTCAGGGCTACTGTGCTGACCTGCACCAATCCCAGACCTGTGCCCATCAGCGCCAGCCATGGTGGCAGGAGAAAAATGAGGGCACTACAGTAAGTTTCCATAAAACTGCCATTATTTCCATGGAAACAGTTTTTTTGTGTTCTGAGATTATATCTTTCTCATTTCCAGTGTTTCAAATGTTTGTTTTTTTTTCTTTTGTTGGAATAGTACAATAACCTCCCCCCACCCCTTATTACAAGGTCTTACTTTGCAAAAACTAAAATGCTGGCAACTCTCAGTTTCTTCATCTTGGTTAATATTTCTTTTTCACTGCTCTGTGGTCTCGGAATCTGAGTGTAGAGGGCAAGAGCGCACACCTTGAACTTTGTAATCAGAGCTGGGTGAGATTCCCTGCTCTGCTATCTACTGAGGAAGTCACAAGAAGCAAGTTGTTAAACCTCTCTTAAGCTTTTGGTGTATGCATATTACAGTGGAGATGACAGTACCTACTTTGTCAAAAAAGAAATAAATAAGATAATATATGCCAAGTGCATAAGATAGTACCTGGCACAGAGTAATGAATCAATAAATAGTAATTACGATGATTATTATACTTCCTTGAGAATTATCTTGCCAAACGCTTAAGACAAGCTGCCATCTGTTGTCAAGGTCCCACTTTCTTTTCCGGAGAGGAAGACAAGCATCTTGTCAATTTTAAGATTTTATCTTTGATTGCAGGTCAGTCTTACAGGACAGGGCTTTAGGATTGAAGTAGGGCCAGGGCATTCACCATGTTTTTTATTTTCTATATTTTATGAATCTTTGGCATCTTGGGGGGCCCTGTGGACCAGAGGAGGGACTACTCCCGCCAGGGTTAGCTAATTCCTAGAGATAGCATACGATTTGCGTGGGAACTTGCTTTTGATACACAAACTAAAGGATCCAAAACTCATAACCCCCAATCACCTCTTTAAATGAACTCTCAAACACCAAGTCAGCATTTCTCCTTAATGATAAACCTCTCCCCACCTCCACTCCAAATCTACTTGGTAGTAGACATGAGTATCTACAATTACTAGAGAATTGATTTGGCTTCCCAAAGATAACTTCCAGGATTGAATACCATCTATACAGAAAGTTGGGCCTGGTTCACACCCACTGTTGCAGGATTTCTCTGCCTTGCATGCCTGTGGTTCTTAGTCAAGCCACTTGGAAGAATGAAGAGACAGTCTAGCCGAAGAGTGGTGGGCAACAAAGCAAAGTTTATTAGCAAGAGTACTAAGCCCCTGGAGAGGGAAGGAGCCCGAGAGGGTTGCCCTTGGAGTTTCTAAGTTTAAGGGATTTTATGAGATCTTTGGTGGAACTATCTTAAGCAATCAGGGTGTGCTAAGTTGTGCCTATCGGGGCTTTGGTCAGTTATCTGTCTACCTATTAGGTTAATGTTCACATGCTGATGGTCTTTTGTGGCTGACATCTGAGGGCTTGTCTTAACAGCCCCTTGCCCATGATGGTGACAAATATTTTCCAGTTAATTGTTTTATTTTAGGACATTTTGCAAAAGTCATTTCTGCAAAGGCTGCAAAGCAGAATATCAGTGCGGTCCTGTCTCAGCTACAAAACAGGACATTGGTGCTGTTTTATCTTAGCTGTCCTGACTCCATATTTTCTAGTTGGGGACCCCGGCCATGACTACCTAACTGTCCAACTCACTCCTAACACCACCTCTGAACTGTAGTACGAGGATATTCACTGCAGAAAGCTTTTGAACCCCAGGCCTCAGTGAGCTGACAATTGTCTCTTTATTTTCCTGCAGTCGGTCAATAAAAATGCGGAACAAACAACATCCAGAGACTTAAGAAGCAGCCTGGTCACTGTTTTAAATAGAAGTCACAATGGAGCAAAAATCACATTTTTTTTCTGGGAGAAAGCTCCTGGGAGGAAACTCACTTCCTATTAATTTATTTTCTGTGCTTTGATGATGTTCAAGGTTCCTTTCAGTTTTGAAGTTGTATGATTTGATGTCTATTACCATCATTCTATTTTCTCACCACTTTTTATAATTTGCTGAGATACCATGAGGAGGTATGAACTGACTGAAGGTACTGAGCAATATAGATGTATTCTTTCTGTAGAAAAAATGGCTTTGTGAAGTTTAAAAACTTTGGACTTTGTTGGGGTGCCTGGGTGGCTCAGTGGGTTAAAGCCTCTGCCTTCAGCTCAGGTCATGATCCCAGGATCCTGGGATGGAGACGCGCATCAGGCTCTATGCTCAGCAGGGAGCCTGCTTCCTCCTCCTTCTCTGTCTATTTGTGATCTCTGTCTGTCAAATAAATAAATAAAATCTTTAAAAAAAAGAGAGAGAGAGAGAGAGAGAAGAAAAACTTTGGACTTTGTTTATTCCTGTATCAGTGGCTCCCCTAGAAAAAGTTTTCTTGACCAAAAAGTTCCTTGCAACCAGCTAAGAAACCGCTCACCCTCCAGAGAGTCTCCTCACCCTCCCACAGCCATTGAGGATGGTAAAATGGAGCACAGAAGTTTAGTGGCTTGGAATTCTTCCCTTTCTTGATTCATCCTGGACATTGAGCAGAATAACCTGCTAGGAGACCCCAATAAAAAGACTGCCTTGACAAACACTTCGCCTTTCCCTTCATTTATAATTGAGGTTGCTCTTGTCAATAAAGCTTTCCAAAGGCCATTCACCACAGCACTCTCAGACAAGTATTTACATTCTTTCCTCCTCCCCTATCAAAAGCAAGACTACTTTTGTTACCTGAAAAAATGAATGGGAGTAGAAGCAGACCTTAGCTTTTCTATCCCGTGATGGTTTTAAAAGCTACCTGCTCTAACAGAAATACATCATGGACAATGAGAACTTGTCCCACTTTTTCCTCCTAATGCAGTTCTTGTGATGTGGTCTAAAGGAATTTCTAAAACCTGGTCCCGAAGTCCTTTGGCTCCTTGCTTCCCCTGCTGTGGCTATTTTGTTCAGCATTCCGTGGGGGGTTTTTTTGTTTGTTTGTTTTTGTTTTTTTGTTTGTTTGGTTTTTTTTGTTTGTTTGTGGGGGTTTTGGGGGGGGTTGTTGTTGTTTGGTAACAAAATGAGAAATTATTGAATTTAGTCTCAGTTTATTCCCCTAAACATCTGTTGTTCTTATTGGTTTCCTAAGCTTGTGTTGGCATTTATGAAAATGATACTTTGTGGACTCCTGTTTAAAAAGGTAGCGAGAAACAGCTACACTAACGAGCAAGCTCCTTGTCTTCATCTTGTCAGTCCTCATCACTGTTTCCTGCCACAGGCACGGTCGCCAAATACTCAAAGTAGCTCTTTCCTCTACTGGTAATATTTACTTGATTTTTCCTCGGAACTTATGCAAATAAAGATTAATTGTGCCCAGACTACGTAGATCATTTTTTAATTAGCAGAGTTCACTGTGCTTAGAGAGTATGATGATTAAAGAGGACAGCAAAATGGCCAATCCATCATAAAATTTATAAGTTCCTTACCCCCCAAAATTTCAACTTCAGATGCCCTTATTCATTTGAACAATTCAGCCTTGCAGGAAAAGACAAGAAGGCAACAAATGTGAGCTAAAGCCCCAAATTTGCATTAGCACCAGTCAATGGAGGAAAACAACATAACCTATTTTTAATTACATTCAAGGTGTTCATCCTATTAATCTGGAAATTAAACATGTGAAAATGAATTCCACTGATGAAATATTACTTTCTAGAATATTAGAAAAAGAAATAAAATCACTCTGGATATAAAGCAATGTGCCGTGGATAAACCTTCTTACAAACTCTTGCTCGGCGGTTTCCTGGGAAACCGAAACTGCAGATGTACAAACTAAAATGCAGATGTGAGCATTTGAAAGAACTCTATCCCGTTTTCATTCCTAATGAAGCCAATTCATTTGCAGTTATGCATAGAATACCACGTCCCTCTAAATTGGAATAAAAATCTGATCTCCTAACCATGAACACTGAGGCTTTTTGAAAATTAACATTTATTCAATTAAATTTGATTTTTAAGCCCATATAATATGTGATTTCCGCAGACTGGCCACTAGTGAACCACTAGGTAACCCTGTTCTTTGGTATCTCACCAGGGGCCCTGCTGAATCATCGCCTTACAGGTTGTGTGCCGACTCTGGAACAAACACAAATGTATATTTCCTTTCCAAATGCCCCACTTCTGCCAGGAAACTAACAGATGCACCAACAAATGTTGCAAGTCTGCCTATTAAACATGGAGCTCATTGAATTTCTATTGCATTTCTACAGCACAAGTGCATTTGGAGCAAAGAAAGAAATTAAAATGAAGTCAGGTGTCATTCAAGAAAATTACAGTCCCACGGAGGATAGTTTTGAGTTGCAGCTTTGAGTTGCCATGCTGTGCCTTTCACAGCTGCCTACAGTTCTTGTCATTAATAATCAGTAAATAAGATCTGCAGGTGGGCCTGGAAGGCACCCCGAGCCAAGAAGATGGTAGTTAGGGCTTCTGTCTCTAAGATGGGTGGCCAGGCTCATTTGCACAAGCCGGCTTATGTTTCCACACAAAAGTGCAACCCTACTTAGCATAGCTTCAGGGAAGCTGCTACAATATAGGGAATGCTAATTACTGTAACCAACTGGCAACGATGCATCCAAAATTAAATGGCCTGTGACTGAGCAGATGAACAATTTTTATGGCCCAAAGATCAGGGAACAGGGATAGTTTGTTAAATTAACTGACAGCCTCTTTGGTCTAAGTAGGTGAGTCGAAGTCATTTGAAAACCATGTTTGCATGCAGTTCCATACCGGAGTCTCTCCTGCGTAAGTACAGTTCCCCCTGCAGCTTTATGTGGGAGTATGGCTACATTTAGTACATAAAATTCAAAAAGTTCCCCAGTTCAGTTCATAAATGACCAGGAGAAGCTATTCTGAATCCCTGTGGGATTGATTTTTCACACACCAAGGTTTGATCTTTTGAAATTCACCTGAAACTAATTCAAAATAGTTGCACAGAGAGTTTTTTAGTAAACCCACAGAACCCTGCATGAACAAAAGCTTTTAACTTCTAATTTCCAACATTGATCACACTTAGAAACCATGCCGTTTCACTAGCATAGCACAAGTTGCTATTATTGTAAGTTCATGCCCATCTGTGAATGCAAATCTAAAAATCTTCCTGAAAGACAGGTAAAAGAGAGAGGACAGCACAGCCTCTAAAATTTTTAAAGCATTGTTTTTAGCATACCACACTTTTTCCGATCACAGTGTGAAAGCCAGGACTTCTCAGCTTAGGCACTATTGACATTCTGAACTGGGTAGTTCCTAGGGTTGGGGAAGGGCCGGGTGGGGGTGGGGGGTCAATAGTCTGAACTATGCACTGTAAGATGTTTATCAGCATCCCCAACCTCTACCTACTAGATGCCTGTAGGGACCCCCCCCCCGCCCCCCACTTGTGACAGTCAAAAATAACTTCAGGCATTGCCAAATAAACTCTGAAGGGTAAAATCACTCTCCCCCCGGTGGAGAATTACTGGCCAATGGTTCAACAAACATTTATGGAATGTCTATGATATTATACCAGACTCCGCATGAGGGGTGGGGGATGGGCAACAGGTTGAGAAATGGCCTGTGTCAAAACATGACACAGCTGTGACCTGGGGGAGTATAGTTTATCAGGGACACAGCCACATGAACAGAACATTTCCACAGTATGTGAGGGTGAAAACAGAAGTGTGTACACGGCGCTCTGGAAATACAAAGGGAAGGCAACGTAACTCCTGAAGGTTCTGATGAGATTTCCTAGAAGAGACTCTGAGCTGAGACTTGAAGAATAATTTAAAGTTAGCCAAATAAAGAAAGATGAAAAGAGCATTGGGGGGGGGAGGGGTCAAGATGGGGTCAAGGAGAAGTAGCAGGCTGAGACTACTCCAGCTAGCCGGAGATTAGCTAGATAGCTTATCTAAAGATTGCAAACACCTGAAAATCCATTGGCAGAACGAAGAGAAGAAGAACAGCAATTCTGGAAACAGAAAAACAACCACTTTCTGAAAGAACTCTACGGAAAGCGCTCAGGGAACAAAAGCTCCTGAAAGCAAACCCAAGCAGGATTACTCACACCATCCGCCCCCAGTAAGGGCAGTGTAATTCCGCCTGGGGCAAAGACACTTGAGAATCACTACAACAGGCCCCTCCCCCAGAAGATCAACAAGAAATCCAGCCAATACCAAGTTCACCTACCAAGCAGTGCAGTTTCAATACCAAGGAGAGCAGCAGAATTCCAGAGGAGGAGAAAGCCAAGCACGGAACTCATGGCTTTTTCCCTGTGATTTTTTTTTTTAGTCTTGCAGTTAATTTAATTTTATTCTTTTTCATTTTTTGTTTTTTTTTCTCACCTTCGGGTAAAATTTTTTTTTAACTGTTACCTTTTTCTTTTTTAACGATTTTTTACTAGTTTATCTAATATATATATTTTTTCTTTTTTATATTTTTCTTAGGTGTTTTCTTTTTTTTATTTCTTTTCTTTTCTTTTTTTTTTCTTTTTTCTTTTTTTTTTTTTCTTTCTTCATTTTTGAACCTCTTTTTATCCCCTTTCTCCCCCCTCACGATTTTGGATCTCTTCTAATTTGGTTAAAGCATATTTTCCTGGGGTTGTTGCCACCCTTTTAGTATTTTACTTGCCCCTTCATATACTCATATCTGGACAAAATGACAAGACGGAAAAATTCAACACAAAAAAAAAGAACAAGAGGCAGTACTGAAGGCTAGGGACCTAATCAATACAGACATTGGTAATATGTCAGATCTAGAGTTCAGAATGACAATTCTCAAGGTTCTAGCTGGGCTCGAAAAAGGCATGGAAGATATTAGAGAAACCCTCTCGAGAGATATAAAAGCCCTTTCTGGAGAAATAAAAGAACTAAAATCTAACCAAGTTGAAATCAAAAAAGCTATTAATGAGGTGCAATCAAAAATGGAGGCTCTCACTGCTAGGATAAATGAGGCAGAAGAAAGAATTAGTGATATAGAAGACCAAATGACAGAGAATAAAGAAGCTGAGCAAAAGAGGGACAAACAGCTACTGGACCACGAGGGGAGAATTCGAGAGATAAGTGACACCATAAGATGAAACAACATTAGAATAATTGGGATTCCAGAAGAAGAAGAAAGAGAGAGGGGAGCAGAAGGTATACTGGAGAGAATTATTGGGGAGAATTTCCCCAATATGGCAAAGGGAACGAGCATCAAAATTCAGGAGGTTCAGAGAATGCCCCTCAAAATCAATAAGAATAGGCCCACACCCTGTCACCTAATAGTAAAATTTACAAGTCTCAGTGACAAAGAGAAAATCCTGAAAGCAGCCCAGGAAAAGAAGTCTGTAACATACAATGGTAAGAATATTAGATTGGCAGCTGACTTATCCACAGAGACCTGGCAGGCCAGAAAGAGCTGGCATGATATTTTCAGAGCACTAAATGAGAAAAACATGCAGCCAAGAATACTATATCCAGCTAGGCTATCATTGAAAATAGAAGGAGAGATTAAAAGCTTCCAGGACAAACAAAAACTGAAAGAATTTGCAAACACCAAACCAGCTCTACAGGAAATATTGACAGGGGTCCTCTAAGCAAAGAGAGAGCCTACAAGTGGTAGATCAGAAAGGAACAGAGACCATATACAGTAACAGTCACCTTACAGGCAATACAATGGCACTAAATTCATATCTCTCAATAGTTACCCTGAATGTGAATGGGCTAAATGCCCCTGTCAAAAGACACAGGGTATCAGAATGGATAAAAAAACAAAACCCATCTATATGTTGCCTCCAAGAAACTCATTTTAAGCCCGAAGACACCTCCAGATTTAAAGTGAGGGGGTGGAAAAGAATTTACCATGCTAATGGACATCCGAAGAAAGCAGGAGTGGCAATCCTTATATCAGATCAATTAGATTTTAAGCCAAAGACTATAATAAGAGATGAGGAAGGACACTATATCATACTCAAAGGGTCTGTCCAACAAGAAGATTTAACAATTTTAAATATCTATGCCCCCAACATGGGAGCAGCCAACTATATAAACCAATTAATAACAAAATCAAAAAAAACACATCAACAATAATACAATAATAGTAGGGGACTTTAACACTCCCCTCACTGAAATGGACAGATCATCCAAGCAAAAGCAAGGAAATAAAGGCCTTAAAGGACACACTGGACCAGATTGACATCACAAATATATTCAGAACATTTCATCCCAAAGCAACAGAATACACATTCTTCTCTAGTGCACATGGAACATTCTCCAGAATAGATCACATCCTCGGTCCTAAATCAGGACTCAACCGGTATCAAAAGATTGGGATCATTCCCTGCATAATTTCAGACCACAATGCTCTAAAGCTAGAACTCAACCACAAAAGGAAGTTTGAAAAGAACCCAAATACATGGAGCCTAAACAGCATCCTTCTAAAGAATGAATGGGTCAACTGGGAAATTAAAGAAGAATTGAAAAAAATCATGGAAACAAATGATAATGAAAATACAACGGTTAAAAATCTGTGGGACACAACAAAGGCAGTCCTGAGAGGAAAATATATAGCGGTACAAGCCTTTCTCAAGAAACAAGAAAGGTCTCAGGTACACAACCTAACCCTATACCTAAAGGAGCTGGAGAAAGAACAAGAAAGAAACCCTAAGCCCAGCAGGAGAAGAGAAATCATAAAGATCAGAGCAGAAATCAATGAAATAGAAACCAAAAAAACAATAGAGCAAATCAACGAAACTAGGAGCTGGTTCTTTGAAAGAATTAATAAAATTGATAAACCCTTGGCCCGACTTATCAAAAAGAAAAGAGAAAGGACCCAAATAAATAAAATCATGAATGAAAGAGGAGAGATCACAACTAACACCAAAGAAATACAAACTATTATAAAAACATACTATGAGCAACTCTACGCCAACAAATTTGACAATCTGGAAGAAATGGATGCATTCCTAGAAACATATAAACTACCACAACTGAACCAGGAAGAAATAGAAAGCCTGAACAGACCCATAACCAGTAAGGAGATTGAAACAGTCATTAAAAATCTCCAAACAAACAAAAGCCCAGGGCCAGACGGCTTCCCGGGGGAATTCTACCAAACATTTAAAGAAGAACTAATTCCTATTTTCCTGAAACTGTTCCAAAAAATAGAAATGGAAGGAAAACTTCCAAACTCATTTTATGAGGCCAGCATCACCTTGATCCCAAAACCAGACAAGGATCCCACCAAAAAAGAGAGCTATAGACCAATATCCTTGATGAACACAGATGCGAAAATACTCAACAAAATACTAGCCAATAGGATTCAACAGTACATTAAAAAGATTATTCACCACGACCAAGTGGGATTTATTCCAGGGCTGCAAGGTTGGTTCAACATCCACAAATCAGTCAATGTGATACAACACATCAATAAAAGAAAGAACAAGAACCATATGATACTCTCAATAGATGCTGAAAAAGCATTTGACAAAGTAAAGCATCCCTTCCTGATCAAAACTTTTCAAAGTGTAGGGATAGAGGGCACATACCTCAATATCATCAAAGCCATCTATGAAAAACCCACCGCAAATATCATTCTCAGCTTTTCCGCTAAGGTCAGGAACACGGCAGGGATGTCCATTATCACCACTGCTATTCAACATAGTACTAGAGGTCCTAGCCTCAGCAATCAGACAACAAAAGGAAATTAAAGGCATCCAAATCGGCAAAGAAGAAGTCAAATTATCACTCTTCGCAGATGATATGATACTATATGTGGAAAACCCAAAAGACTCCACTCCAAAACTGCTAGAACTTATACAGGAATTCAGTAACGTGTCAGGATATAAAATCAATGCACAGAAATCAGTTGCATTTCTCTACACCAACCGCAAGACAGAAGAAAGAGAAATTAAGGAGTCAATCCCATTTACAATTGCATCCAAAACCATAAGATACCTAGGAATAAACCTAACCAAAGAGACACAGAATCTATACTCAGAAAACTATAAAGTACTCATGAAAGAAATTGAGGAAGACACAAAGAAATGGAAAAATGTTCCATGCTCCTGGATTGGAAGAATAAATATTGTGAAAATGTCTATGCTACCTAAAGCAATCTACACATTTAATGCAATTCCTATCAAAGTACCATCCATCTTTTTCAAAGAAATGGAACAAATAATTCTAAAATTTATATGGAACCAGAAAAGGCCTCAAATAGCCAAAGGGATATTGAAAAAGAAAGCCAACGTTGGTGGCATCACAATTCCGGACTTCAAGCTCTATTACAAAGTTGTCATCATCAAGACAGCATGGTACTGGCACAAAAACAGACACATAGATCAATAGAACAGAATAGAGAGCCCAGAAATAGACCCTCAACTCTATGGTCAACTAATCTTCAACAAAGCAGGAAAGAATGTCCAATGGAAAAAAGACAGCCTCTTCAATAAATGGTGCTGGGAAAATTGGACAGCCACATGCAGAAAAATGAAATTGGACCATTTCCTTACACCACACACAAAAATAGACTCAAAATGGATGAAGGACCTCAATATGTGAAAGGAATCCATCAAAATCCTTGAGGAGAAAACAGGCAGCAACCTCTTCGACCTGTGCCGCAGCAACATCTTCCTAGGAACAACGCCAAAGGCAAGGGAAGCAAGGGAAAAAATGAACTATTGGGATTTCATCAAGATCAAAAGCTTTTGCACAGCAAAGGAAACAGTTAACAAAATCATAAGACAACTGACAGAATGGGAGAAGATATTTGCAAACGACATATCAGATAAAGGACTAGTTTCTAGAATCTATAAAGAACTTAGCAAACTCAACACCCAAAGAACAAATAATCCAATCAAGAAATGGGCAGAGGACATGAACAGACATTTCTGCAAAGAAGACATCCAGATGGCCAACAGACACATGAAAAAGTGCTCCATATCACTCGGCATCAGGGAAATACAAATCAAAACCACAATGAGATATCACCTCACACCAGTCAGAATGGCTAAAATCAACAAGTCAGGAAATGACAGATGCTGGCGAGGATGCGGAGAAAGGGGAACCCTCCTACACTGTTGGTGGGAATGCAAGCTGGTGCAGCCACTCTGGAAACCAGCATGGAGGTTCCTCAAAGTGTTGAAAATAGAACTGCCCTATGACCCAGCAATTGCACTATTGGGTATTTACCCTAAAGATACAAACGTAGTGATCCAAAGGGGCACGTGCACCCGAATGTTTATAGCAGCAATGTCCACAATAGCCATACTATGGAAAGAACCTAGATGTCCATCAACAGATGAATGGATCAAGAAGATGTGGTATATATACACAATGGAATACTATGCAGCCATGAAAAGAAATGAAATCTTGCCATTTGCGACAACATGGATGGAACTAGAGCGTATCATGCTTAGCGAAATAAGTCAAGCAGAGAAAGACAACTATCATATGATCTCCCTGATATGATGAAGTGGTGATGCAACATGGGGGCTTAAGTGGGTACGAGAAGAATAAATGAAACAAGATGGGATTGGGAGGGAGACAAACCATAAGTGACTCTTAATCTCACAAAACAAACTGAGGGTTGCTGGTGGGAGGGGTTTTGGGAGAAGGGGGTGGGATTATGGACATTGGGGAGGGTATGTGCTTTGGTGAGTGCTGTGAAGTGTGTAAACCTGGTGATTCACAGACCTGTACCCCTGGGGATAAAAATATATGTTTATAAAAAATAAAAAATTAAAAAAAAAAAAAAAAGAGCATTCCAGAGGGCCCACACTGTCTGAGTAAAGCCACAGAGGTGTAGAACAGTAGGGTATAAACAAGGTAGTATATCCAGTCCTAAGCAGTTCTATCCATTGATACGGGTTTTAAAAGCACATCAGAAGAAGGAGGAGAAGAAGAAGGGAGAGGGAGGAGGAGGAGGAAAGGAAGGGAGGGGGGAGTAGAGAAGGGGGGAGGGAAGGAAGGAAGGAAAGAAAGGAGGAAAAGAAAGGAAGCTGAGAAGAAGGAGTAGAGTGTAACATGTGTTTTGGTGTTACAAGAAAGTCCTTTCTAGGGCACCTGGATGGCTCAGTCCTTAAGCGTCTGCCTTCAGCTCAGCTCATGATCTTGGGCTCCTGGGTTCCTAGGATCTAGTCCAGCATCGGGCTCCCTGCTCTGCGGGAAGCCTGTTTTCCCCCCTTTCCCCCTCTCCCTACTTGTGTTCCCTCTCTCGCTGTGTCTCTTTCTGCCAAATAAATAAATAAAATCTTTAAAAAATTAAAAAAAAAAAAGAAAAGTCCTTCCTAATCATCAATTCAATTAACATGAGTTTACTGTCAACTAGGAATTCAGAGATACGCATGAGACTCCTTGCGACCTAGCTGCTCACCAACTGGTGAGATATGAGAAGCACAGGCCTCACTCAGATACGTTCTTTTTTTTTTTTTTTTTAAAGATTTTATTTATTTGACAGACAGAGTTCATAAGTAGGCAGAGAGGCAGGAAGAGAGAGAGGGGTGGGGGAGAAGCCAGCTCCCTGCTGAGCAGAGAGCCCGCCAAGGGGCTTGATCCCAGGACCCTGGGATCATGACCTGAGCCAGAGGCAGAGGCTTTAACCCACTGAGCCACCCAGGCACCCCATGACTCAGATACGTCCTAAACCACATATTAGAATATAGCTCTGTGTGTGTTACTCTAGCCTCTAGAATCTTCTCTTTGAATATTGAATTTCATGGAAACATTAGAATTGCCAGATTTCAATGACAACCTAAGGAGGAACGTGAAGAAGTTAAAGACATACAGCCTACAAGAAACTTATTTGGTCAGAAAGATAAAACTCATGAAAAGATAACAAGTCATACAAATCATGAAAAAAACACCAAAGAGGTACAGAGTCTTAGAAGAGCAGAGGAAGCTGAAATAATGGTGGTCTTCCAAGGTCAGGCAAAAACTTGAGAAAGATGTGGGATTTATTCTGTTCTTACAAGTGGGTTGTATTCAAAGAGCAGAAAGGGGAAAGACATGTTAGACAATGGGGAAGAAATGACAAGTATGACGGAATAGATCCTGTGCCTGGCACTGTGAGGACAGTGAGGAAACTTAAACTGTCCTCTGGGCAAGGCAACGAGTTCCCCTAGGAAGGAAGAGTTGAAAGTGTATAGCAGCAAAATGTGGAGGATGGGGATAGGGAATGGGAGTACAGTTAGCGGGTGCTTGGTATTTAAGTCTATCCTTGGAAGATGGATAGACTGTTGATAAATGTTAGGAGAAACCACACAGTCCTGAGGAGATGGGAAAGTACAGTGGATATCCAACATGGCTGAAAACCTCTATTGTTGGCTTGGTGGGGGGGTGTCTCACCTGGTAGGTAAACAGGATGTCTCTCTTATCTGCAGTCTTTTGTGTTTTGTGATAAACTCCATTTCTCTTTTAGCATTACAAGAAGGTTTGTATCTTGTTAGGAAAAAAAAAAAATAAAAAGACATTCTTTGACATGTATTATACTTCTGCCTCCAAATACCAAACCTCTAGGAAATGACTTCTGCCCTTCTCCTCCCCGCCTTCTGACTTCAGTAAAATGACATCCATTTTTCTCAGCCCCACAGAATAGGCAGTAAATAATGCCTCCCAACCACAGATGCCTCTGCCTTACACCCCTTAGGGACTCTGTTGCCTACAGCCAATAGACTTAGGTGCATTCCTGCCTAGAGCAGGTAATAATCCAGCCCTGCTAGTTAGCATCCTGCCAGTTAACTCCTTCTCATCCAGAGGCAGGTGTGGGAATCTCATCCTGGTTTCCTACACTTTCTCTAGAAACACGTAATTTTGATTATAAAAGGCAGGACACTGGTTATAAATTCTCCGTTCCTCTGACCTTTTCGCCCCAGCACAAAGGCCAGCATCCATATTATGTAATTGATGAAACACATGAGTAAAGACATTTTTCCCCAGTTTCTAAAATTTGTGTGTACATAAGAATCACATGGAGACCCACAGACTAGAAATTCTGATTCATTAAGTGCAGGTCTGGAAACAATTATCCGCTTTTGCTTAATGGTTCTACCATAGGAACACATTTTTAGAAACAGTTTTTAGAGGATCATGAACATAGTTTTTAAGGAATATTCCAGATATCTTTCTGGAAATTAAGACTATTCCTAGCCTTTCCTCTCAATCCTCTCCAAGTAGATAAATAAATTGATTAGGCAAAAAGCAACCTTGTTGCCTCTGAAGTGTTTGGATGATTACTGAAATATATCATTAATAGTCAGTACTTCCGGGTCACTTGAGGTGGCCCTCCAGGAACTCTACCAAAGCAAGTCACCAGGTTCAGACACATCTTTCCTTCCTATATAAGTCACATTTTGCAAGGGATGCTAGGGAGTCCAAGAAGGCAGCTGTCAAGGAATCTGCTTTTAATGAATAAAAGAGAAACTCCCTCAAAATCCTTTGGAATGGGTTGAGTGCCATTCTTGAGTGAGCTGAAGATCTCATGATAGTTCCCCTAAAAACTCCACCTTACCTGGTCCTCTTTCCTATTCCTCTACTCTTTGCCACAAAAACCATGCAGAGGGGGATGCCTGGACTGAACTCAGGAGCAATTTGACCCCAACACGACTCTGTCCAAACATCAGCCATGGTTGAACCTGAAGAATCTGCCTTACACCTGCAGTAGACAGAATCAAAGAAATAATGGAAGGAGAAAGCAAAAACTTCCTCAAAATTTAAAAGCTTTTGCTCTTCAATTGTTAAGAAAATAAAAAGGGAAGCCACAAACTGGGGGGGGGGGATGTCAAAGTACGGGTCTGATCAAGACTTGTATCTAAAATATACACAGAAACTTTACAACTCAAAAGAAGATGAGCATCCAGTTTTTTAAAAATGGGCCAAAGATTTGAGCAGATACCCCACCAGATCACCTATAGCAAGTAAGCGCATGAAAAGATCCTCTAGGGAAATGTGAATTCACACAATAATGGTATCAGTACACACTTATTAGAATGACCGAATGTGTTAAGCTGAACCCTACCAACTGCCAGAAAGAATGTGGAGTAATCGGAGTTTCCATGCACTGGTGGGTATGATGGAAAATCATGAATCACCAAGGACAACATCTTTTTGTAAAAATATTTTATTTATTGGGATGCCTGTGTGGCTTAGTGGGTTGGGCTCTCTGCCTTTGGCTCGGGTCATGGTCTCGGAGTCCTGGGATAGAGCCCCACGTCAGGCTCACTGCTCGGCGGGGAGGTTGCTTCCCCCTCTCTCTCTGCCTGCCTCCCCGCCTACTTGTGCTCTCTCTCTGTGTCAAATAATACATTCTACATACATATATACATGTATGTAGAATACATATACATGTATACATATATATGTATATGTATATATGCAGGAGGAGGGGGAGTAGCAGGCAAAGGGAGAGGCAAGGGGAGATGGAGAAGCAGGCTCCCTACTGAGCAGGGAGCCCGATGCCGGGCTCAGTCTCACGACCCTGGGATCATGACCTGAGCCAAAAGCAGACACCTAACCGACTGAACCACCTAGGCACCCGTTCTCAGACAACTTCTTGACAATTTCTTAAACACGAACACAAATTCTTGACAATTTCTTAAACAATAATAAACTGAACTCTGGCAGTTGCAGAAGGCTTGTGGTGTAGAGAAGGATGGCATATAAGACCTAAGAAACTCACAAGGGAGTTTCCTGAACTTTCTTTGCAGTAAGAAGGACAATCTGCTGGCATTTTTCCTTCCTGGGCAAGTGAAATACAGGAAGTCAACCAGAAGAAAGGCTCAGGTTTGGCCTGGAAGGCCTGATGCCCCAAGTTTTAGCTTTGCAGATTTCTTGTCACTTCTCCGGGTACTGAGCATGCCTGTCTCTGGCAGCAGCTTGCCAGCAGGGGCTGTCAGTTGCAGCTGTTTCCCAGCTGTTTACAGCAGAGCTACATTGCTTCAGGCTGAGCTTCTGTGCTTTGTCCAGACACCTGGTCTAACTCTGTCCATCCATCTCTGCAGATCTAATGATGATTCTTTAAGTGTTAATGCTACTGGAAATACCATAAATCCTGATATTCTTCTTACCAGTTGCCTTACATTCTTGTGGCCCCCAGAGTGGTGGTAGTAAGTATTCCTCTTGGGCTAAACTTGCCCTGGAATTAGATCATGTAGCCCAGGAGGCAGATCTGGCCCCTAAGTCTGCATCCTAGGTTGATTCCGGAACTTTCTGAACCCTCAGATTCACTCTGGGAGCACTTCTGTTTATTCACTTTGCAGTTCAAAGGGCATAGATCTTTTTATTTCTGAAACAACCAGAGTCCTCATGAGAATGAATGCTATAATCTCACTCATCCTCATCTTTATCCACCAAGACCTCTCTTTAGCAAATCTGACCATTTTTCTAAGCCCAGACCAAATTATCCCTGCTCCAGGAAATCCTTTAATATTCTAGGTTGTATATATCTATTTCTCTTATTCTTGGCAACATGCAGCCTGCATAATATTCTGCCTTTTTGTTCCACAATCCAATCCATTCTATATACAGTGGATGGGTTGTATTTCCCAAAACATAAGTCTGATCATACACTCCCTTGATCAGAAATGTCTTTTGGCTCCCAAGAGCTTACAGAGCAAAGTCCAAAGTCTTGGGAACCTCCACCACTGGCCAAGCCCATCTCACCAGCCTCTCTACTGCTACTTTTACCCACTTAACGCTCCAGCTAAACTGAATTCTGGGCTATTCCTTAATCCTTTCCCATTTCCATAACTTACCTTTTGCTATCACTTTCACTTAGACTATTTCCCCCTAGTCCATATGTCCATATATGATGAGCTTAAACGGTGTTTTCCTATGTAATCTTCCCTTTTAAGCCCACTTAAGGTAATTTATCCCATCAACCAATCCCCATTTAATCTTCCTTAAGACTCTTACCATTTTATTCCTTCTTAGTTTTTATGTGTAAGTGTTCTCTCCTCTCCTGAACAGCAGGTGCTACACAGTAGAGTCCATATTCTGCTTATCTTGTTTACAATGTCTCGAATATAGTAGAAGATTAGTAATTCTTTCCAAGACAAGCTCAATCTTATCTTCCAAAGAGGGACAGGGCTGGGCCAGCATTTGTGAGACTAGAGGAATTTGAATCTTTGTTCCAAAGTTTGTTAGTTCTGTGGCCTAGGGCACGCCACTTGGCCTCCGTTTTCTTCTTTCCAATCTGCTCATTGAGTCCCCATAAGGAGTTCTGAAACTACGTGATCTTACAGAAGGCTTACATTCTCCCAAGTCAACATCTGGCATATGCTTCCTGAGCACCTACATTTTTATACACTGTATCTAAAAAGTTTTAGACACGTAGAAGCATTATAAAATTAGAGTAACTCAGGGACATCTCTTCTAGAACCCATAAGGTCAGAGAAGCTTGGGTACTTGTATCTAACTATTGTCAAAGACAAAATCATGAGGATTTCTGACTCTCAGTGCTGTTATTCCCTTTAAACCATGCACAATAAACACTCAAAAATACTTGCTGAGCCAAAAAGGCACAGTAGATTGAAGTTCCCCAGTTCTTGAAACCTCTTTGGAGACTTCAGCAAATGTAAATTCCAAGAGGGTGGGGGTGTTGTGTCTATCTTACTCTTTGTTGTGGATCCAAACCTAGATCTGTGCCTTGCACATGGCATGTGTTTAATGGGTACTTGTTAAATGAATGAATGCACCTCAGCTTTCTCACAAGTAAAACACTAACAATCTCATAGAGCTGTACTGTGAATTAAAGGAACAGAAGCACTTAATGCTATGAAGAGTGCCTGAAATCCAGTAAGCAGAATCCAGTACGCTGGCCATTACTATTACCCTGCAAACAAACCTCTTATTGTTTCTTCCAATTAGAGCGGGGTTAGAGGAGGGAAGCCCCGAAAGAATGGGATATCTAACCTGAACACCCAGTCTTGGTTATTACGTTTGCAAATCTAGGGAGAAAGAGAAAGCACGTCTGGCATACGTTGATTGCCCCAAGATATCTCTAACAAATCAAGCATTATCACCAAAGATCAGAACTTATAACTACTAGGGACAAACAGAGCTACAGAAGAAAAGCTAGGGAACAAAACAGTAAACTACAGAAGGACAAGGGCTCGCTGATGCCATATACTAACATTATAGCTTGATTTTTTTTTCATAAACCATAAAGAAAACACTTTTCCTACCAAATGCCTAAAAACTTCAATGTAGAAGCAAACATATAAATAACATGGTAACAGGGCATCTAGGTTATGTTCTTTCCATATTAATAGGAGGTTTTATTATATGCCACATTTACACTCACAGCTAAAACTCAGTTATGAAATCAAACGTGCATGTTAATGCACTTTTTCACAAATTTTCACACACAGCAAGTTAAAACATAGTTAATTAGCTATTAGGTCAAATGAGAGTAACAATGTATGGCATGGAAGGATAACCAATATTCAAATAATATAATAAAATATAATTAACACTAATATTGACCTTAACATAATTTAACACAGCCTCGAGGATCCCAGAGGCATCTCAAGATCGTTCAGAGTCAGAGAATCATCATTAAGAATTTCAATTATAATTGTGTAGTATCGATACTGTTTTTCTGAGATCCCTGGTTGTTGAAATTCTGCATAAGAGATATTTGTTATAGAGGCATATAGGAAAGCAGGTGTGTGGAGGGGAAGTTCATGTATACACATACAGCATGAACACAGTATGCATACAGAACATTTAGGTTTCCTTCCTTGCTTTCCTTTTCTAAAGCATTACCTCCATTTCTTCCCTAAAAAGCCCAAAACAGGGGCGCCTGGGTGGCTCAGTGGGTTAAGGCCTCTGCCTTCAGCTCGGGTCATGATCCCGGGGTCCTGGGTTTGAGCCCCACATCAGACTCCCTGCTCAGCGGGGGGCCTGCTTCCTCCTCTCTCTCTCTCCTCTCTGCCTGCCTCTCTGCCTACTTGAGATCTCTGTCAAATAAATAAATAAAATCTAAAAAAAAAAAAGGTATAAAAACCCAAAACATACTCTATTTTCACCAGTTTAAAAAAGGGCTTTAGTCAGTAATTAAAAAAGTTTTCTGGGGCATCTGAGAAGTGCAGCTTGTTAAGCATCCAGCTCTTGATTTCCACTGGGGTTGGGATCTCAGGGTCCTGGGATTAATCCCTCCCTTCCCCCCAAAGCTTTTGGGGTTCCACACTCAGTAGGGTGTCTGCTTGTTGCTCTCCCTCCCCTTTTGCCCTTCCCCCAACAGTATTTATCCCTTTCTCTCTAAAATAAATAAATACAATCTTTTCAATTATTTTCCATTTAGCACATGCTTTGACTCCTATAGACTTACTTTCACAATTTTAATTACAGGTTTATTTTTAGGGGCACTTAGCTGTGCTGGCTCAGTTGGTGGAGGATATAACTCTTGATCTCAGGATTTTAAGTTCGAAACCCATGTTGGGTGCAAAGATTGCTTAAAAATAAAATCTTAAAAAAAATAAAAGTTTATTTTTAAATAACGATGCCTTATCCTTTGTAGGTCATATCCAAATAATGACTAAAATAACCAAGTAGTGACAGAGCTATTCAAACATCATTGAATTCAATTTTTATTTTATTTTTTAAGATTTTATTTATTTATTTGACAGAGAGATTACAAGTAGGCAGAGAGGCAGGCAGGGGTGTGTGTGTGGGGGGGGGGGGGGGAAGCAGGCTCCCTGCTGAGCAGAGAGCTCATGTGGGGCTTGATCCCAGGACCTTGAGATCATGACCTGAGCCAAAGGCAGAGGCTCAAACAACTGAGCCTCCCACGCGCCTTCAAGTCTACCTTTATCAGATGACTCAAATTTTGACTTTTAACATTATCTCAAAAAGAATGTGAATACTTCATTGAGACCCTGATGATACTAGAAGGAGCCATCTATCATTCAAATCAATGTGTACATTAAGATACTAGTTCTCAAATGTTTTTCTTTAAATTTATTAAATTTTTAATTTTTTTAATAAACATATAATGTCTTTTTATCCCCAGGGGTACAGGTCTGTGAATCACCAGGTTTACACACCTCACAGCACTCACCATAGCACATACCCTCCCCAATGTCCATAACCCCACCCCCCTCTCCCAACCCCCTTCCCCCCAGCAACCCTCAGTTTGTTTTGTGAGATTAAGAGTCACTTATGGTTTGTCTTCAAATGTTTTAATACACACCTCAATAAGAAATCTATTCTACATCAGAATGCAGCACAAAAAATGCTTTTACCATGGGGGTGCCTGGGTGGCTCAGTTGGTTAAGTGTTTGACTCTTGATATCACCTCAGTTCTTAATCTTAGGGTCATGAGTTCAAGTCTTACATTCGGCTCCACACAGGGCAGGGAGACCACTACAAAAACAAAACAAACACTTTTACTATTACCACATGCAATGCAGTGTGTGTTTTTGTTCCACTGTGTGCATTTTTGTTCCATTGTGTGCAAGTGAAAGTTTCTTAAACTGTTGGTTACAACCAGAGCAGATGGAGGTGAAGGGGAAGGGATGGGAAAAGTGGAGAAAGTCAGGATAAATTACTGAGGGTGTTTTGGCTAGAAGGGATAATCACAAACTCCACATACAAATGCTCATTCACCCTGGCAAAAGGGAGAGAGGGTGAGGCAGTTTTCCACACTTCGATTGCCCTGTTCTTCACAGAAATTGATTTCATGATCCTCTAATGCGGATGTGACCCATGGGCTGAAAAAAACAAAAACAATTTTAGAAGACAATACTACCTGTAGTGCCAGGAATTCATATTCTATGATAAATCCTATAATTATTTTGGGCATGTGGAAGTAATTACATTGGACTGTATTGGGGGCTAAAGGAATCAATCTGTTAAATGTAAATACTCAAAATCCACCACAAGATTTGTGATGCTGTATTGGCTTTTTTCATTTTTTAAGATACTGGAGAATCTTAAGAATAAACAAAAAGCAAAAATTAAAGTGGCCCTGCCTCCTGACCTCTGAATGGTCCTTTTTATTCACAGTGACTTTAAGCAAAGAAACTAGGTCACACTCTAAAAGTTATGCTTGCACATTTGACACATCTGCTAGAAGAAGGTAGACGGTCTCCAAGGCCCACAGGAGCAGAGGTTGGCTGCAGCTAATTAGTAATAATGGCATATTTACGAACAAATGGGTCACCAAAGGAGGAAAGTGGGGAGACAACCAACCCAGAGACCCACTGGGAGGGTATTATGTGTACGCTCACATCCTCCCCATCCCCAACACACACTCACCCACTCACTTCTCTTATCTCCTTTACAGGTAAGCATGTTGGTTGCAGACTGGGTTCTTTGGGAAGAAGACTCTGAAACAATGTTGAACGCACAAAAGGTTTATCAGGAAGTACACTTGTGGTCAAGGCCTCTGGACTGGAAGGGAAGGAAGCAGGACTGGGCAAAGGAAGCAGACAAGCTGAGGTGCAGGCCCTTCAACACCTCACCCATTCCACAAGGAGCTCTAGAGCTAAGTGACCCAACAGAGCTGTCCTTCACTGGCCAAGGCTTTATAGCCCTACCCCCTTGAGCTACCAGATGCGGGCCAGCTTAAGAAGGATATGAATATGACGTGCCTGAGATGCCTCTCTGCCACTGTGGCAAACCCCAAACGGGCTGAGAACTGAAGGACATTTGTTGACAATACTCTCAACAGCTGTGTCAAGATTCCCCTGTGCGCGCCTGGGTGGCTTAGTCAGTTAAGTCTGCCCTGCCCGCTGCTCAAGTCATGATCCCAGGTTCCAAGAGACATCCCCCCCACACCCGACCCTCACCCCACTCCCACCCCACCCCCTCTGGCTTCATGTTCAGAGGAGACCCTGCTTCTCCCTCTGCCCCTCCCCCACCCATGCTATCTCTCACTCAAATAAATAAATAAGTAAAATCTTTAAAAATGGAGTGGTTTGTCTCTTGTCCATCACACATGCTGTCCCAAGGAATAGCTAGCCTGTGGGACGTTCAGACGCACACCACATGGGTCTTACATAATGCTGTATCAGTGAGGTTGGACTAGGATTTGCAGCCCTTAAAACAATACAAAACAAGACAAAACAACTCAGTGGCTTATCACAATAAGGACTTCCCAGATCATGTTTCAAGTCTCTTGGACATGGCCCGAGGCTCTGCTCTGCTTTGTCTTCGCTGCCACCCGGGTATAGGGCACAACTGCTGCTGAGAGCCTCCCAGTTCCCAGGGCAGGGGGAAAAGGCATGAGGAAGAAAGCACCGGCTCTTTCAACTTTGGTGTGGAAGAGATCTAGGTCACTTCTGCGCACATGCCTCTGGCCAAAGAAAATCTGGCAAAATCAAGCCCAGCTTCAGTGGGACTCTAAAATAGATTCCCCACCCAGGGCATGGATAGGAAGCCGATTTTGGTGAACAATTATACAAGATACCCCAGTAACATTCATCTCAAGGAACACTCGAGTGAGACGAAGAACAATACCACGAATTACCATTTAAGTTCATGAAGTACAGAAATGGTGTGTGTTATCATTAAAAGTCTGTATCTGCAGAAAGAAAGGTAAGAGATTTGTGGGAAGCTCTTTAGAATAGCGGCCATGAGAGCTGAGGCTCTCAATACATTTCTATGAAATTGAATTGACATTTTCCTTTGAATTTAGTTCATTGTAAAGATAACCTGGATAGCAGATCTACTAAAATATATGGCATTATGATGCATGCTTTGAATGATTTTTTTTAATGTTAAATCTTTCATGTTTATAAAACTAGTATTTTTTATAGATCAGACAAAACTGTAAGTAAGAAAAAAATCATAAGAGTCTAAATAAGTCCAAGTAGGAAAACCTGTATATCAGTATAACTAAGTTAAAAAAAAAAAAAGTGTCTTAGTTCAGGTTGCCATAAGAAAATACCATGGATGGGGTAGCTTTCAGTTCTGAGACTGAAGTCCCAGATCAGAATGTGTCAGATGTGGTCGGGTTCCGATGACAGTTCTCCCCAACACTTGCTGATAGTCATTTTTTAAAAAATATTTTATTTATTTATTTGAGAGAGAGCAAGAGAGAGAGAACACACAAACTTGGGGAGAGGAAGTGGGAGAGGGAGAAGCAGACGCCCCGCCGAGCAGGGAGCCTAACTCGGGGCTGGATCTTAGAACTCCAGAAGCCGAAGACAGACTCTCAACCAACTGAGCCACCCAGGTGCCCTGCAGACAGCCTTTGTCTTTATGTGTCCTTATATGGGTTAAGGGAGTGAAGAGAAAGAGAGAAATGAAGATAGAGAAAGAAATAAAAATAGGGAAAGAGAGAGAGAGATACAGAGAGCTACAGAGAAGTTTTCATGTTCTTAGAAGGCCACAGTCCAATGGGATTATGGTCCCACCTTCATTACCTCATTTAACCTTAATTACCTCTAAAAGATCCTATTTCCAGATACACTCACATTGAGGATTCAGGATTTAATGTAAAAATTTTGGGGAGACACAGTTAAGTCCATAGCAAAAATAAAAATAAATCATACCCCCCAAAGTTACTATATCCGGAAAGCCTAGGTTACGCTATGGTCACATTTCTTAGTCACTTACAACAATAAAGGTTTAGTGTTCTTTCAGGCTCTTTGCCCTATCAGGGTCAGAGCTCTGCTCCATGTTGCTCTAGTTATGTGTTCCATCTTGCATGACTGGTCATCATGGCAGAAGGACAGAGAGCTCTCAGCAGCCTCAAACAATGAAAGGCTTCAAGCCAAGAAGGAACCACGTAGATGCAACTTTTAGTTGCATCTTCTTTGCTAAACTAGACCCAAAGTCCCACCACAGACAGGAGGGCAAGGCAGAGCAGACCAATCATGTGCTCAGGAGGGAGGGAGCTGACATCATATTAAACAACATTCATGGATACTGCTATGAGTTGAATTGTGCTCCTCACCCTCATGTGTGGAAGTCCTAACCCTATCATGTAAGAATGTGACCTTCTTTAGAAATCAGGTCATCACATCTTAATTAATTAATCAAGATAAGGTCATACTGAAGTAGGGTTGGTCCTTAATCCACGACTGCCCTTCTTATAAAAAAGGGGAAATTAGAAAAAAAGAAAAAGGGATGGGAATTAGAACTCAGACGTGCCTGTGGGGCGAATGCCCTGTAAAAATGAAGGCAGAGATCTGACTGATGCTTTTACAAGCGAGCAACACCAGTGAATGCCAGAAAACACCAGGCAAGCACGGAAGAGACTCTTCCTCACAGAAGTAACCAACCCAGTAACACCTTGATCTCGGACTTTGAGCCAGTCTCAAAGTTTTACCTTTAGGATTTGTCACAGTGCTTGAGCCACAGTTGGCGTTAAAGAAAGGCTTGTAAAATAAATTCATGAGGTACAAAAATTGGTTGATATAGGTTAGTCGTGATTCAGAATTTGAAAGTCAGAGGGGTTGTGAGGAGGCTAGGGTGACCAGAAAAGCATCCTGAAAGAGATGGAAGTTGAGACTTGGTCATAATGAATATAATGAATGCTGTGGCAGGAGGTGGCGGGGGTGAGAAGAAATCACAGATCAAAGAGTTGAGGATGGTGCTATATGAGGAAATAAAGCCATATCTTTGTTTATTTGTTTAAAGATTTTATTTGTTTATTTGACAGAGAGACACAGCTATAGAGGGAGCACAAGCAGGGGGAGTGGGAGAGGGAGAAGGAGAGGGAGAAGAAGCTTTCTGCCGAGCAGAGAGCCCAATGTGGGGCTCGTTCCCAGGATGCTGAGATCATGACCAGAGCGGAAAGGCAATTGGCTTAACGACTGAGCCACGCAGGCGCTCCGTGAAGCCATATCTTAAATAACACCTGAAATAAAGGATTCAGCAGCTAAAACCATGACCAGGAGTGTTGAGTGTGTAGAAAATAGTAAAGCAACTTGGCAAGACTGCAGCCAGCTGCCATGACTCTAGGGCCAACTGCAGGATGCCTTTGTGGGAGAGGTGTCCTCTGAATGCAATTATTCATAGGGCTTGAGTAAATAACACGAAAACAAAGGGCTGGCTTTCAGTTCTTTTTTTCTTTTTTTTTTTTTAATTTTATTTATTTGACAGAGAGACAGAGACAGTACAAGCAAGGGAAGTGGCAAGGAGGGAGTGCCAAGCAGGGAGTCCAGTTGCAGAGCCTACTCCCAGGACCCCGGAATCATGACCTGAGCCAAAGACAGATGCTTGACCGACTGAGCCACTCAGGCACCCCTGGCTCTCATGTCTTAATGGAGGGTCTCACCTTGGAAGTTCTGCTAACACTCGAACTAAGGGCAAAAAGAAAAGGAATGTGATCTGTTAGGATATCAGAGCATGGTTCCCTATTCTGTTACTGTGGCAAATCCCACAACTTCTCTGTCTCTGTGGTTCCTGTTACAATATTACCAGAGATGATATTTCCTTTATTTATTCTCTAGCATTCAACAAACATTTGTGAAGTACCACTTAGCCTTAGGTGGAACTAAAGTATTCTTTAAAAAATTCCCTAATTTGAAACAATCACCCAATTTGCAACATTTTAAATATTTAAAACTATAACTTGCTGTGTCACAACGCCAGAAGCTAACCCATAATAAGAACATTTGGAAGAGAAATCACTATAGAAATAGGCACTTTATGGTAAAATAAAAGAGTTGGGCTCCGTAATTCCATTTATAAAGAGGCCCATTAATAGTACAGTGGTGGGGCCCTGGCTGGCTCTGTCAGTAGAGCATGCGAACCTTGATCTCAGGTTGTGAGTTCAAGCCACACCTTTGGTGTGGATCCTACCTTAAAAGAAAAGAAAAGAAACACACACACACACACACACACACACACACACACAATAGTACAGTGGCTGGCACCTCAATGGTAGTCAGCAAAGTGGTTGTTGAATGAATAAAAGTAGGCAGGGTTTCATAGCTGTGTACCAGGCTCTTAGAACAGTGCCTGGCACATTAAAACAAAAACAAAAACAAAAGACAACGTTTAAATATTGGTAGAATAACAAATAACTAATTTTATTTATTTATTTATTCATTTATTCATTCATTCTGCAATCACTTACGTTGTGATTTACATACAAATTTGATGTGCAAATTCAGCATTAAAATCTCAACTGCTCCTCCAGAGGCCGAGATTTGGTTGTAAGCCAGTGCAGTATAACTTTCCCACTGGAAGGAAGGTTCCATGAGACGGAACTTTGTCTGAGTTCGTTGTTCCTTAATGTTTTTAATAGAAATACATTATATTGGGGCACCTGGGTGTTAAGAAGTCCTTAAGCATCTGCCTTTGGCTCAAGTCATGATCCCAGTGTTCTGGGATCGAGCCCCACATCGGGCTTCCTGCTCCTCCGGAGGCCTGTTTCTCCCTCTCCCATGCCCCTGTTTGTGCTTCCTCTCTAGCTGTGTCTCTTTCTGTCAAATAAATAAATAAAATCTTAAAAAAAAATTCATTATATGAATGCATGCAAACTATCAGTAGTGTATTAAAAAAAAAAACTTGCAAGTTTGCTCTATTCACATGCTCTATTAACAAGCATCTTTCATGCCACCATCCTGAGATATTCTAGCTCAGAATTCTCCAGCCTATGAGAAGACTGTCCCATGCTTGATGCCCAGGCAGCTGGGCCAGCACGTATGATTAATTTTTTTTAATCCAACTTTTATGAGTTTCCTCAGTGTTAACCACAATCCAAGTGGGGGAGTATAAATTTAAAACAAACAACAACAAAAAAGATTGTGTTTCAGGAATGAAAGATAAATGTAATCTGAAATCAATATTTATGAAGTTGTGATTAATTGACTGATGGCCAAATGATTACAAAACGTCTGTCTGAAACATCTACTCAAATTTATTAGCTTTGACCAAAAAATTAAAAAACAATCTGAACTGGGTCAATGAAAGAATAATGCATGCCTAATCAATTTTTAATAGCACTTAAGATTTTATATTTTTTTAAACTTGCTTTTAAATAATTTATCATAAAAATGAATCTGATTTAAACAAGGGGTAAAAGGTGTTCCATAGCTATTTGATGGTTTTCTTAGCAAAGAAATTCAATTATGACTGACTTTTTATTACCGAACTACTTTATTAATAATAATACATCTTGCACTTAACGCAAAGGCATTGGGCCAACAATCTCAGAGAATCCAAGTAAGATCTAAGATTTTGCTTCAAATCTACCATTTTCTGGTCATTTATCTTCTCTAGATCTGAATGTCTTTATCGGTGAAAGGAGAGGCCTGCATAAAAACCCCTAAGATTCTTTCTAGTTCTAAAGTTTATAATTCTAAGAATTTAGAGGGGGAGGGCTAGACTGTCCCAGGTCACAGGGACCTGGCTACCAAGAAGCCAAGGCACAGATTAAGCACAAAGTCAATGGGCCATATAATCTTTGCTTTTTCCTATTAGAGTAATGGCAACATTACTTAACAATTTTGGCCAAATGACATCTGTTTAGAACGTGATTTGTCAACAAAAAGAAACGGTGTTCATAGAGCAAAGGGAAAGGATAGTTTCTGGCCTTAAACCATTGTATTATAATTAGAAGTGATGTCTGGGAATTGGCCTGGCATTGGTTTGGACCTCAAGATAGTCCTCATCAGCCCATATTGTTAACAATATTACTTAGATGTGTGTGTGTGTGTGTGTGTGTGTATCTGTGCACCTATTCACAAACATTAGTAAACAAAACAGGTATGTTATACTATGATCCTATGCATAAATATATGAATTAAACTGTAAGGATATGCTTTAGAATTTTTTAAACATTTTATTTATTTAATTGACACATACACAGAGAAATCACAAGTAGGCAGAGAGGCAGGCAGAGAGAGAGGGGGAAGCAGGCTTCCCACTGAGCAGAGTCCGATGCAGAACTCGATCCCAGGACCCCAAGATCATAACCTGAGCCGAAGGCAGAGGCTTAACCCACTGAGCCACTCAGGCGCCCTTAGAATTTAATAGCGATTACCACACAGGATAGAAAGGTGAGGCATAAATACGGGGAACTTTTCCCCCCATTATTTTATATATTTATAAATGGATTAATTTTCTTAAGAGAAGCGATTTTTATAATTAGCAAAAAAGCAATGTGGTCTTCCATTTTGCAGTGAAAAACAAGTAAAGACAGTGTTTAAAACAGCCTGAGTCTGTAGCTAAAGAAAATACTACCTTCTATGGAAGAGTCACCTAGTACCAGATACTAGAGATAAATCAGACACAATCTCTGCCCTCCAAAAAACAGTCTGTTGTGGAGGCAAACACATGAACAACCAACTATAGTATGATGTGATCACAACAGAAATAACTATATGGACAAACTACGACAACAGCACTGAGGAGCTGCGACAATGTTAGTGAATGTGGAAAAAGAGGCTGGGAATACTCTAGATTTTAACATTCTACTTAAAGCGTAGGTTACAATTTTTCAAACTCACTTGGTGACTAAATATTAACACCAGTCACCAAGGTGGTTAATGAAAAATGAATTTGCTCCATTAACAACGGAAAAGAATTTTTTTAAAAAATGTTTTCAACATGTCTCCCCCCTGCACTGTTTTCAGGGATGGATGTGGGAGACAGAACATTCTCAGTCCTATATCCTACTCAGAGGGTGGGTATGATAGGTCCTCACATACCGTCTTAGGTATCAGTGAGGTGAGAACAGGGAATGGGCTAGGTGAGAGTAGGAAGAACGCAGCAGGACCCGGGAAAGGTGAAACTTGAATGACAGTGGTAATGAATGACCTGGAGTTTTCTCATTCTGAAGTTTCAGATCTACATCCAGGGACAGGAACAATGTTTTAGCAAAACATGTAAGCTTGACCCCATAAAAATATCACTTCAAGTAGCCAGAAAATAACCAAACCAGATGACTGTATGCCAAGCATTTTGAAAAAGTGGTTAATAACCAGACAAGCGATGTGACTATTTTGCCTTATTCTCCAATTCCAAACACACAATGGCCTCCAATTCTCAGGAAATTACATTTTGAACTGTTTGTTAGAATTCTCACTGTTGTCTGTGAGACAATTTTGAACTGGACGTGGCCTTCTTTAGGTGAATTCCTATTTGGTCCAGTCTCATTATTGTCTGTTTCTTTGAAACATGATCTTAAGCATACATTGACCTCATTTAATACACACACACACACACACACACACACACACACACACAATTTACCAAAAAGGAACCTAAGAAGCAAAGGGGTTAAATAAATTGTCTGAAGCCAGTAGAGCCAGGAAGTTGTTGGGGCAGGGAATTCTGTCCTCCCCATGCAGGTCCAGAACCCCTTTCCACTGACCACGTGCTTCTTGTGATCATACTGTCTCTTTTTCCATAAAGATTACCAAAAGTCGTCCCATTGATTTGTTTCTAGATCTGGCTACTCACAAATTGTATTTGTTTGCATAACTTAATCACACTGGCTCTTTCTCACTTTAAGCAGCTGCTGTTAAATTTCAAATCTGTTCTATTCAAGATTGAGGTAGGAAGTTTTTAGAGTTTTTCTTTTTCGCTGGTAGGAAGTGCTGACTTAGAACCTCACACACCGTCCTTCCGAGTTCTACAGCACAAGGACACATATCTTATTCAACATGCACCTGAAACGAAGGCTTTAAACGCTTGTGCACGTGCTTTCCGGGAGTGTGGACGGCTGGCACTATTTGCAGCATTCTCACTGGTGGGTGTAAATCAGAGTCCGAGGCTCAGACCCTTAAGTCTCTGTTAGAAAGCACAGAAGGACCAACGAAAAGCATATCTTCAGGGAAAGTTGTGATAAAATGTAACCTGTCTCGGAAACAGATCAAGAGACAATCACTCTTTGTTGCTTTTAAGTGACATTACCTCATTTCAGGATGGAAAAAGACCTGAGAGAGACAGAAAGTTGTTTCGAAAATTAAAATGTAGAGATAACATCGTTTCCCTTCCTGTTTAGACTGCGCCATGTGTTTGCACACTGTGTAGGGTTTAATTTTTAGACGGGGAAACTCCCCCGCCCCCCCCCTTCCGACCTCTGGGAAAAGGCAAGGCATTTAAAATCGCCTTCCCCGTCTTCCTCCAGGCTCCGCGCTTTCTCATTTAAACTTTCAGGATCCTCCACGGATGCCTGTAATATACAGCCTTCCTTCCCATTCTCAAGAATCTTGCAGTTCCCCAACACGGGAACTCTTTTTTTTCTTTCTTTCTTTCTTTCTTTCTTCCTTCCTTTTTTCTTTCTTTCTTTCTTTTTTTTTAAATAAAAGGAAGGAAGGAAGGGAGGAAAGGGAGAGAGAGTGGGAGCGAAGGAGGAAGGAAAGAAAGAAAGAAAGAAAAAAAAGCCCTGGCGACCGCGCGTTTCGAAAGCGCGTTTTCGTTTCCTCTCCCGGCGGGCTATGGCCCTGCCGGGCTGCCGTAGCCGGCCTCACGCGGCCCCAGACGCGGCGAGAAGCCGCGGTCGGCGGGACTTCCGTGTTGGCGGGATTCTGAACGCTGCCATGGCTCAGACTGTGCAGAACGTTACATTGTCGCTCACTCTGCCCATCACGTGCCACATTTGCTTGGGGAAGGTAATGGGTGATTCTGGGCACTAATACGAAACAGGGTCGGGTATGAAGTCGCCCTCCGGAGCCCAGGGCGGTCTCCGTGTGTGGCGGGGACGGGGCGTGAGGCGCCGAGATGTATGCAGACGCTGACCAGCGTTTTCCTCAGGCCACGGGAGGCCGCGTCCTGGGGGACGGAGGGAGCGCGTCGTGATGACTAGGTTCATCTGTGTGCCTTTTGGAGGAGGATGACAGCGGCCTGGGGTCTGGAGGGAGGGCGGCCAAGCGGCTCTTGCGTCCGCCGGCGGCCTCACCGGGCCGACTCCGGCGTCGAAGGAGGCCTCGTCGGAAAGGAATCACAACGGTGTTTTCCGCCCCGGAGCCACCCGTGTGGCGTGTAGTGAAGCGCATTGAAGCACGTTTCCTGGGAGTCTTGCCCAGGATTCCTTAGACCCCTGCGCGAGTGTTCCTGTGCTTGGGCCTGCCCGCAGTGCTAGCCGGGGAGTCTTGAGCGTTCCCAACCTCCTTTCCTCTGCTTAACCCAGCCTTTAGAGTGGCCTTTGCTCTGGGTTCAAAATGTGAAGGGTAAATAGTACCCCCCCCCCCCCCCCCGAGTGGTGTTTAAAATGAGAGGCACGGTCGGGCTTTTTTCCCCAAGAACGGATCAGCCTGGAGCTAGAATACCCTCTCTTTGTGTTGCAGAAGGTGCCGGCTGTGTTTGTGAAACTAGGTAGGAGAGAGTAGTTCTGAGTTAGAAACGGGATTTTGAAGGTTCTAAAGCAGTCGCCGGCCCTTCCGTTTCCGTTTGTGCCTCCCATTTGGCTTTAAAAAGAGCATTTCTTTAACGCAGAGATCAAGAAAGGAGAAGATACGGTTTTTTTGTTTTTTTTTTTTTTTTTTTACGTTTGTGATGTGTCTGTGTTTACCCTAAAATGCAGACTGAAACTACAGCCACCTACTCAGAATTGAGACGTACAAACTTCATAGAGCCAACATTTGAGTGCCAGCCAACATGGTTCTCTGCCTTAGGTCTTTGGGGTTCTGTGTGAAATTTACTGAGTTCAAGGAGTAGGAAGTCAGGCCGGGAAGCATCTGATAACTTGATATTCCTCAGAATGAAATGCCAAGGAAAGAGCAGATGTGCTGTGAAGGTATCTAGGGGATGGCTTGATCAATTCTGACTGGAGAAATCCAGGATGGCTGCATGGAGGTGGTATTTGAGCTGGCATTTGCTGCCACTGCCTTACTTACATAGCTGGGAGGAGGAGGTGATGTTTGTGTTTGCTAGTTTACATTTGGATTCTGGTATGAAGTTCCCACCAGCATATGTTAAATTCTGAGTAAATATACTCCCAGCAGTAGCATTAAAAGCTGATAGAAACATCTTGGGAAATAATTTTTAGGTGGCCTCAGTTTTGTGCTTTTATCTAGTTTCCATTAGTTAATAGGCCCTTTTGTAGTTGTGTTGAAAATGTGTTCTGCCTGGTTGATTTTGCCTATCTATGCTTTTTGTGTGTAACACAAATGATACTAGTAGAGTATAGTGCTCTGTAGATTACAGAATGCTTTTGTATGTATTTAAGTACTTCATTAATTCCTCTCACCGGTGCTGTGAGACAGATAGGCTGTTTGCCCCCACCCACCCTGCTTTTTAAATATGAGAAAATTAAGGCTTATAGCCTATAGTTTCAACCTCTATCATTATCATTTGTGTCTTCAGTGGATTTCTTCCTAAAAACTCACGAGAGCAAACCTCTTTGGGATCTCCTTCCTTCCCTCCCTTCCTTTCTCTTTTTTCCCCTACATTTGTTAGCAGTTTTCTAAAATGAAATCTTCAAATAAAAGATGAACAATTTATAAACTGTCATCTAAAGGTGTGGTAGTTGAAGGCCTGAGTTCTATGTTCAGACTGCATAAGTTCCAGCTTCTTACGTTTACTAGCTACATGACCTTATACAACTTACTAAACCTCTTTCAGAGCAGTGCCCTCTGTAAGATGGGAATGGTTAATAGTAGCAACATCTTTCTTTGCATTTTGGGATTATATCAAGTAATTCATGTTAGTGTTTAGCATAAGGTCTGGGACATAATAATATTCAATGAATGGTTACCTTTAGTATGGGTGCTGAGACAGGCCCTCAGATAAGGAAACCAGCCTTTCAAGTAACTGTTCTTTCCAGTTGCTTTCTGAGGCAGTGCACTCACTTGATGAAGATTTGCTTTCCCAATGATGTGATACCTGTTTGTTCTGGAAATTGCTACAGTACGTCCTGAGGTTTAACTGGTTCCATAGAACAGTTGCTTTTTGTATATTTAAAGCAAATCTGATATGCTTGGGTCATTTACCCTCCCCACATACTGGAATTCGTGGGGGTATGGGGGTACTGGAGATAGCATAATCTGGGGTAGTAAGTACCATGTTCCCATTGTTACTTCCACCTCCCTGACACAGCATCTCCAGCCAACTCTGAGATCCCTTAAGGTCCTTTGTGCCTAGCCCTCACACAGATAACCATTCTTTTGCCACCCTCATTATTTGTCCCAAAATCTCACTATCAGCAAGATCCTTTTCTTTTGCTTATTCAACAGAATTAGGGACCATTATCCCTGAAAGGTCACAGTAAAGAAAAAAAATGCATATTACTTTAAAGGAGAAAGTGGGGGTAGGAGAGATCTCAAATCTAAGTAGAAAATACAGATGCTCAGTGGGATGGGGAAGAACGGAGAGGTAAAGAAGTAGTAGAGATAGCCTAAGTATGCACATTGTCAATACTTTACCTTTTGTATTTATAAATGTACTTAAAATTAGACAGTTTAGACATCTTGAATTTTCTGCCTGTCTCTACCTCAGTCTTAAAGGTGGATTCTCTGCCCAACAATGTTTAGGAACCTTGCCAATATCACAAGAGCTCTGTGTGGCTTGAAGAATGTAGGTATACATCCTGTGGGATGAGTTTTGTGTAACACATTTTCTTGCCTGTTCCTCCTTAATTTTTTCCCTTTGCCTTGGGCTAGTGGGCCAGCAAGCAGAAATATAGACTCATCTAGTTCAGGATATCTGTTAAATGACATTTTGGTCCTGGCACCAGATTGCTACAGACCAGTTTATCTCTAGATAATTCCAGTCATTTGTTTCTTCAGCTAGGATTCATGCTGTGAAATCAAATGATTGTAGCATGTAGTACCTTTGTTGACTTTGTCTGCATTTTTCCATGAATGACATGTCTCCCCATGTGGCCCCTAGTTAGTTTTATGAAAGGATGTAGGAGGTTCTGTAGTGAAGTGCCAAGCAGCTAGACTTATGATGGTGTTTAACATTAGCATATTGTATTGTTATTCCTCACTTGAGTATGAGTTCAGTTTGGGATACCAGACTTTAAAATAAATATAAATAAGCGAGAGTATTTTGAAATCATTTGAAAAGGAGTTGAAATTGAGGTTTAAATATAAGTGGAATTTATAAATATAAATTGAGTTTAAATATAAGTGGAATTGTGTTGGCATGAATGGACATGATAGTGAATCTTTTTTGTTGTTGTTGTTTATTTGACGGGGCCTGGGAGGGGGGTGGGGGGGACACAGCAGGGGAGAGGGAGAAGCAGGCTTCCCGCCAAGTGCGGAGCCCAATGTGGGACTCAGTCCCAAGAACCTGGGATTATGACCTGAGCTGAAGTCAGAGGCTTAACAGACAGAGCCACCTAGGCACCCTAATAGCAAATCTTTAAATATAAACTCTTTCATTTAGAAGGGAATCAGGCTTTATGTCACTCTGCAATATTAAGATTTATACTTTTGTAAGGGCAAGCTCTCTGGCTGCAATAATCTGAGATGAAATCAGCTTCCTTTGATTGTGGGGTGTCTGTTTCTTATAGAGTCCAGTAATAGGGTGGACTGTTTCCAGCTAAGAGCACCATAAGAAGAATCTCCCCCCCTCCGCCCCCCGCCCAGGGAGGACTTCTTGTCTTGCTTTCCACCCATATTATTGATTAAAAATGTTAACAAGGTAAGGCTAGGTACAAAGCTTTATGCAACTTAGAGTCCTCATTCTAGGTTGACTAAATTTATTCATCAGAGTTCATCAGAGGCTGGTGATTGGCCAGCATGTTATCAGCCTCAGTACACTGAGCCCACATTGGAGTCCTGATTGCCTCTTAGTTCCCAGGAGTGGATTTAAGAACAGCCTTGTACATAACTGTCACAAGTAATTTGCTTTGAAAAAAGCCACATGGACTACACTTTTCTTTTTTCCAAATTAAGTTTAAAGAATG
Source organism: Mustela nivalis (assembly GCF_964662115.1). Classification (NCBI taxonomy): domain Eukaryota; kingdom Metazoa; phylum Chordata; class Mammalia; order Carnivora; family Mustelidae; genus Mustela; species Mustela nivalis. Next base: position 60,590,799 of record NC_139034.1, on the reverse strand, counting down.
CAGACACTTTAAAAAATGTATAATAATGTTGTGGGTTTTTAAACATACTTAGAGCATAAGAGAAAATTAACTTTAAAAAAGTGTTGATATATCGTAGTAATTTTAAACTTGGTATGTAATAGCTGGCATGCTTACTAAACAAATAAGATTCTTGAAAGCATTCTAAGGAGGGATAAAGGTGGGGCAAAATGTATTACCTTTCGTTTTACCTAGACAGAAATGGGGACCTGGACCAATAGGCATTTAAGGAACTTAGTTCTCAGGATCACACAGTTTTAAAGTTCTACGACCAAAATTTGATCCAGAGCCAAATATTTCTTTAAACATAACAAAAACAATCCAGAAATTTTATTTTGAAAAGTTCCAAATTCCCAAACTTGGTGATAGTGGGGGAGCTATTACCATCATTTCTATACCTCAGCCTTCTTTTCCACAGTCTTTCTAGGTCTTGTCTAATGAAGCCCATAAAATTTTGACATAGGTGCAAGAAGGAATATTCTTTGAAGAAAGATTAGCTCTAGTCTCTAGCAAAGGTGATAAAAAACAGAGGAGTTGACTTTAAGTGTAATTGCCAGGCCAGTTGGTTAAGTTGTCTTTCCCTCCCATCACCTTTATCAGTGCCCCTTTTCTACAGCCCCCACTGATCCCAAAGTCTTCATTGTAATCTTTTGCTTCTTTCAGGCATGTGCCCTCTATTTTTTTCCTCTCAGACTAGTGTTTACTAACTCTGCCTAAGGAAGAAAAATCTATTTCTTACATGAAAGAGCACTCAATTTGCAGTTGAGTCACACAATGGATGGTGCTTACATACTGGTTTTGCTACTTACAACCTGTATTATTATTTCCTTGAGTCTCAGTTTCCATAGCTGAAAATGAATTTGACACGACCAGGGCCATGGTATTAGGGAAATTCAAATATCCTAGACCAGTGGTTCTCAAAGGGGTGGGGGTGGATTTCATCCCTCAGGGAAGATTTGGCAATGCCTAGAGATGTTTCTGATTGACTCCAGGGGTGTGCTAGTTATGTCTAGTGGGTAGAGCCCAGGGATGCTGCTAGCTAAACATTCTACAATATACAGGAGAGCTCCCTACAACAAAAAGTTCCTTGGTCCAAAATACCAGTAGTGCTGAAGATGAGAAACCTTGTCCTAATAAACCAATGTATAGTAATGTCTAGTAAGTGAGTCAAGGATGATATGGTTATTAGAGTATAACCCCTTTTGACTCCTCTCAGGTACTTCTATTTTTTAAGAAATTAGCTTTGGTGGTAGGGTCTCTTAAAACTGAAACATCTTAAAATAAAAGAAATGAAAACTACTCAGTAGAATTACAGATTTAGGGTTAATCTTTCTGCACCTAGGACTGCCCCTCAGGCCCAGTCCGGTGAGAAGAGCCCACTTTTTATACCTTGCTTTCTCTTCTCTCTCTCCTCCTCTTCACCAGCCTCAGGGTGTATTACCCTAGAATATCATTTTGATGTGTTTACTCCAGATGAGTTTGGAAATTGTACTTGTCACTTGCTGTTGTCATCAGTATTTTTATTTCATAAGAATACTGTTTTATTGCCACAGACCTCATTGAGAGTAAATTGGATATAAAGTCTAATAACAGGCAAGTTACGACTATTTCTGCATCTCAGGAAGATTATATTAAGAAAAATTATGTGCGTGTTTGGGTATTGTATATCCCAGGATCTGGGTAGAGGAAGAGGGGTGGACAGGAATTGAGGGGAGACTAGATTCTTTGTATTTTGCTCCTGTAAGTTATAGTCAAATAAATAATAAGTCATTTGTTTTAGTAGTTATTTCTTTATAGATTTTTTTTCTCCTAAGCTAAATTTAAACCATTATTTAGAAATTGTCATCTGAGGGCGCCTGGGTGTCTCAGTGGGTTAAGCCTCTGCCTTCGGCTCAGGTCATGATCTCAGGGTTCTGGGATCGAGTCCCGCATTGGGCTCTCCGCTCAGCAGGGAACCTGTTCCTCCTCTCTCTCTTTCTGCCTGCCTCTCTGCCTACTTGTGATCTCTCTGTCAAATAAATAAATGAAATCTTAAAAAAAAAGAAAAGAAAAGAAAAGAAATTGTCATCTGGTAAGTACTTGGTCCAAAGAAATTAGTCAGCTGTTTTAAAACTCCAACACAATGACAGTGACAATACCAGGTATTAGACAGTGAAAATGATTCTTCTGTGGTGGTATTACCAATGATCTTAGCGGAGAGAGCTAAGTAATCTGCCTGTGGTTGTTCTTTTATAGAATTTGGCATATTAAATGGGAAGGTTAAACTTCTGGCTTTTTCAGTTTTGTAGTGGCCATTGACTTTTTTGCTTCCTGAGATGCTTTTAGGAACATTATTTCAGCCTTTCATTTTAATACATCACAATTCACTTTTAGAGTGTGCAAGGCATTATAGCAAGTGCTATTGGTGCATACAAAGATGAGGATGTTCATCCGCTGCCCCCAAGGAGCCTGAAATCTAATAGGGAAGCAGGATGGAAGCAACTTTCTAAGTACTGTTCAGAAAGAAATGAACATTAAATCAGTGCAGAAAGAATACCCTTATGAAAATCAGACAAAGACCCAGTTAATTCTAAAAGGGATTAATGAAGGCATTTTAGAAGAGGTAGCATTTTATTTTCATCTTAAAAGGTAGAAGGGATTCTGTTTTGATGGAGATTCTATTTTGATGGGGAAGCTTGAGACCAGCAGGTTATGTCAACCTAAGAAATGAGAGCACAATAAAAAGGAGCCTCCCCTGTTCCTATTAATTTGGTGAACATCAAGTAGATCTGTGTGGTTGAAGTATAGGTTATATCAAGTATTGAAATAGCAGATGAAAGAGCTGTTTATGAACCAGATTATGCTTTGAATGCTATGCTTGGAATTGTGAACAGGGAAAAATCATTGCTGTTTTGCAGGAGAGCAGTGAAAGCTGCTAATTCCTATTTTAGAAAGATAGCTCTGGTATCAGTAGGAAAGGTGGACAGGGGCTCAGTTGGTTAAGCGTCTGTCTTCAGCTCAGGTCATTGATCCCATGATTCTGGGATCAAGTCCTGCTTCGGGCTCCTTGCTCAGTGGGGAGCTTGTTTCTCCCTCTCCCTCTGCCCTTTCCCCGTGATTTTGTGCGTACTCTCTCTCTCTGACAAATAAATAAATAATCTTAAAAGAAAGAAAGAAAGAAAAAGGTGGACAGAAGTGAATATTTGGAAGCCAGGAAGCTTGCGTGGGAGGAGATCATTGCTCTAGATCCATGGGCAAAACCATGAGAACCTGAACCCATTATTCAAGTGAAGATGGAAAGGAAAGGATACATGACAGGTAAAAGTAAAAGCAAAAAACATTTAGAGGTAGATTTGCCAAGTTTTGACAATTCTGGGATATAATTTTTCCACATTATAACTTTTTTGAAATCTGGCTGTATCTTAAAAGTGATGGCATCTTGCGTTTTGTAATTGGCAGCATTTTTCATTCTTTTTTCTTGTGGTACAGAAAATATTGGTGCATCTTAAAATCTCTGGGCACTTAGACTTGTTATATGATACCAGGATTTGGTGACCAACTGGATGGTGAGGCGAAGTAAAAAGGGTCAGTCAGAGCAAGCGCTGGGTATTTTAGTTAAAGTAATGAGGTGGTGGTGCTATTAACTTGGATAAGGAGTGGAGGAGACAAAGTTCAGGTTTGGACACATGATTGAGGAAGCTACAAGAGCCTTACATGGAGTTGGCTCCGAGGCACAGATACAGTAATATTGATACCTTCTCTTCTCTTTTCCTTCTCTCTCTCTCTCTCTTTTTTTTTTTTTTTTTTTTTTGAGGGATTGCTATCTGGAACCCTCAGTGTTTTTATCTTTACGTTATTAAGTCTTAATGCCTGGATGAAAAGTATACTAAGCCACTACCTTCAGAGACAAACCTATGCTCATTGTAACTAAAAGGTCTACTCAAGGTCGAACAGCTCAAGTGGCAGAGGTGGAGTTAGCCCCAGGTTTGTCTCTCAAAGCTTAAGCTCTGCCACTTACTGAGGTCCAGTTACAGAGGGTTCTCAGGAGTTGTCATAGAAAAGATGTTAACAAAATGTGATACATGAGATTAAGAGAGGAAATAGAACTATGCCAGATGAGATGGCCCAGGAAAAAAACATTAAAGAAAGCAGCTGTACCACCTCTGGTATTTTGACTCTAAGCATCTAACTCTGATCCTCTTTTCATCATACCTACTCTCCAGCGTTACTTCAGCCTTATCAAGACCAGTTCGTTGACTCCATGAATATCACTTTTTCATTGTCATCATTACCATTCATATACTCATGTCCCTTGTTAGCCATGGTCATTTATTATCATCAGTCCCTTTTCTCTCTCTTTCTCCTTCGCAAAAATCCAGCTCTGAGTGAACCCATCTATTTATTTGCTTCCTGCCTAAAACTGAATAGGTAAAAATTGGTAAGAAAAACACACACCTTTGTTAATTGGTTTTTGTTTATAGTGAAAATTGCAGATCTCAAATAGGAACTCAACAGCGTTTGGCAATCCTGCTATATTGTAAATTACTAGTAAATTTACTTTCTTGCTTTTCAAAATAGCTGCTTTATTCTACTTTCTCAAGTTGATATTGATACTCACTTCTCACTTTCAGCTGGTAACCTCTCCTCATATTTAATGATTAAAATATAAGCAGTTGGAGTAGTTAGAACATGAGAACATTCTCTCATTTTTCCATCAACAGATCTTCTAACCCCTCTACATTTGTTCTGACACCCTTGGCCTTCCCTTTTGTTACAATGAAAGACAGATCCTCAGTTCCTTAAAAGCCAAAACCTCTGCTTTGTGCATTGGATTTTATTCCCTCTTGACTTTTTAGGGATTTTGCTGCCTGTGGTTCTAATCCTTCCTCTTCTTCCTCCATCATTAATATCCCCTCTTAACTGTATCATTCTCTTTGGCATCTCTTACCGTGGACTTAATTCTTACGCTCACTCCTTCACAGCAAAACATGAAGAATTGTCTATGTTCTCTGTTGTCACTGTCTCTCAGCCTTCAGTCAAATTTCCATTCTTACCATTTACTGAAACAGTAAACTGTCAGTAACATCACAGTGACTTCCATATAATTAAATCCCATAGTCATTTCTGTGTCAATACCAAGCTCATTTTTTCTTTCTTTCCTCCCCTCCTTTCCTTTCCCCTCCCCTCCCGTCCCCTCCCCTTCTTTCCCTTTCCTTTCCTTTTCTTTCCCAGGCTCCATGCCCAGGGAGGAGCCTGACATGGGGCTTGATCTCATAACCCTGAGATCCTGACTTGAGCTGAAATCAGGAGTCTGACACTTAGTTGCCTGAGCCACCCAAGCTCATTCTCTTATTATTTGACATGCTTGGCCACTGTCTTCCTCTTGGAAGTCTCTTTTCTTGCCTTCTGTAAGACCATGCTCCTGTCCTCGAGCACAGTCCCCTCCTTCTTAGTTCGCTTTGCTGGCTGTTCCTCTTTTTCCTTCTTCTGCTTGATAGAATGCCTTGTCCATAGCTACTCTGCCCATGGAGGGCTGTCCTCTAGTCCTGTCGATTTAAATGCCATCGTTTTTTATGCTGGTGACTCTCAGACTTTCTCTTCCTCCATCTTTCTCACCTTATTTAATGATAGCACCAACCACTGAGTTATCCAAACCCATTTCTTAGATTGGGGAGATATTTAACCTTTTTTGTGGAATTAGTTACATAGAAAATACTGATTGCCTTTAAATGTGCTTCTAATGAGGGAAGCCTGTAAGAAGCAGGAGAGCATCTTGAATCTTTCCAAATGTGCACAGTTTTATGTTTTGACCATTGGCTTTCACCCATTTTAGATCAGTTCATGATTTTAAAAATAAATAAATTGATCGATTGATTAAATCACTGCTCTAAAAGTCCAGGGAAATAACTTTTCTTTCTTTAGTTGAATTTTTTGATTTAGGAGTACACTTACTTCTTGGAGTATTATAGTAATTTAGGGTGTGTGTGTATGTGTGTGTGTGTTGCAGGAAGCTATAGGATAGATTTGGCAGTATCTTTCTGGTACTTAGTTTGAGAAATTTTTTTGTTCTTAAAACATTTCATAACTTGGGGTGCCTTGGTGGCTCAGTGGGTTAAAAGCCTCTGCCCTTGGCTCAGGTCATGATCCCAGGGTCATGCCCCTCATCAGGCTCTCTGCTCAGCAGGGGGCTTGCTTCCTCCTCTCTCTCTCTGCCTGCCTATCTGCCTATTTGTGATCTCTGTCCATCAAATAAATAAATAAATTCTTAAAAAAAAAAAAGGCATTTCATGACTGAAGATTAAATAAACACACCCACAAATATATATTGGTGAGCTTGGACAAATTACATGAGTTTTAGGAAAAAAACAGAACCTGTAAAGGAAATTTGAACTTGTCTGCCTCTTGAGACTCTGACAAGGAATACCTTCTAGATAAGTATTCAGTCCTTGCTATAGGTAGGAGCACTTTGGAAGAAGAGTATGGGAAACTTTCCTTCATGGTCTTATTCATTTATTCATTCATTCATTCATTCAGATTAGTTGAACTGAATGAATTAGAATTGGTTTTTCAATAAGGAAGTCTAATTTCATGCTGAATCATCTTTTCTGTTTAGTTTTCTTATGTTAATGTTCATAATCAAGGGAGCATCTTAGTGTTTGGAAAGCTAGGCTAAGACCATGGAGTTCTTTACAGTGAGACTTAAAATGATTTCCTGCCTTTCATGTATCGCCATACATCTGTGATTTCTTTGAAAGTAGAGCCCCCTTTCAAATTAATGAATACTCATTATCTTTCTGAGGCAGACATAGAGCAGCACAAGCGTTTTCTCTGTAGAAAGTGCTTTGTGACCCAGCAATTGCACTCCTAGCTGTCTACCTCAAAGATACAGACATAAGTGAAAAGAAGGGCACTTGCACCCCAGTGTTCATAGCAGCAGTTTCCGCAATAGCCAAATGGTGGATGGAGCCCGAGATGCCCTTCAGCAGATAAATGGATAAAGAAGATGTGGTCCATATATACAATGGAATATTACTCAGTCATCAGAAAGGATGAATACCCACCATTCTCATTCACATGGATGGAACTGAGGGGATTATGCTAAGTCAAATGTCAAGCAGAGAAAGATAACTTATATAGTTTCAATCATATGTGGAACATAAGGAATAACACGGAGGACCATAGGGAAAGAGAGGGAAAATTGAACGAGTTGAAATCAGTGAGGGAGACAAACCATGAGAAACTCTGGACTCCAGGAAACAAATTTACAGTTTCAGAAGAAAGGAATTGGGGGATGGGGTGGCAGGTGATGGGTATTAAGGAGGGCATGTGTTGTGATGAGCTCTAGGTGTTTATATGCAACTAATGAATCATTGAACACTACATCAAAAACTAATGATGTATTATATGGTGGATAAGTTAACATAATAAAAAAAAAATAAGTAGTTTGTGGTGGTTCTTTCTCTTCTCCCAGTACTTTCTGTGTTTTCTCTTAATCTTCTGATCTCTAGTGTAGAAGGACTGTAAAATGGCATTTTTATAATAATAAAAATGAACAGGAAAATATTGAAAATGCTATAATGTGTTTTGAGTCCCACAGTAACATGACCTTGTGAATCAAGTGAAAGCCTAAACATTTTCATGTCATTTCGGTTTTTATTTTAAAATTTTTGCTACTTGAAGAACATTAAGTTATTATTACCTCTGGCAGTTCCCTAACTAATTAATGTTAAATACTGTCTTAATAGCATTTACTTAATCCGATGAGTTTTTATTGAGTACCTACTGTGTACTAGGCTGTCTTCTAGGCATCAGAGATTTAGGAATGAATGAAATGAAGGAACTTCTTGTTCTCATGCAGCTTCCTTTCTAATAGGAGAGATAGACATTAAATGTGTAAACAAACAATATCAGGTAGAAAACTAAAGTAACTTCTTTCTTCTATTTTGTCTTATAAAACAACTAGACACAGTCAGAACACCTACTTAATCCTGACCGAACCATCTGGTTTCTTCACAGTTTGGTTTCCTTATTTATGAGGTGTATTTACTGTGTTTACCTCACAGGACTCTTTAAAACATGGAGAAAATACATGTGAAAGCCCTTTGTAAAATATAAGACTATATAAATGTATTAGTATTTGTGGTTATATAGATGGAGTCAATGATTTTTATATTTAGTATATGTCATTATTTCTGTCAATATTTTTTGCTGTTTAAGTTATAAACCAGTGTTTTTATAAATCCTGAATAATTTCCTTTTAAAGTACCTACTCTGCTATACTCTAGAGAAACTAGAGCAAACTAGAGTTTGCTCTAAACTAAACCTATTGGGATTCTAGTTATGACTGTTGCCCTGTACTAAAAGTAATGTTTTTTTTTTCAAAGGTACGTCAGCCTGTCATATGCATCAACAACCATGTATTTTGTTCAATTTGTATCGATTTGTGGTTGAAGAATAATAGCCAGTGTCCAGCTTGCAGAGTCCCCATCACGCCTGAAAATCCTTGCAAAGAGATTATTGGTAAGGGCCTATTTTATAAACACACAAAAACGGATTTGAAACAATCTCTAAATAGTGTATATTTGGAGAAAGACTAAAGTAGCCCATTTTCACTGACATCATTTTGCCACTGTCATCCTGGATGGAGTGGTCATTTGCATAATCTGTAAGTGAACACATGAGTCGCACAAGCCACTATGAAAAACCTTAGAGCCTTGTGGAATTAACATTATGGTGGAGGCTATGCATGTGGACTAAAATATTAATGGTTTAAAGCAGCAGATGCTAAAGGTCAAAAGAGGCCTATAGAATTCAGGCAAGGAAATTCAGCTGGGAATATCAGGAAAGGCTTCATAAAGGAGGTGGCTTCACAAGATTTAAGAGTGGATAAAATTTCAACTGGTAAAGATTAGGAAGGGCATTTCATACAGAGGAAATTGCATGAACTAAGGATTAGAAGTTAGAAAACACAAAGCATGTTTTTAGAAATGATCAGTAGTTTAGTTTGGGTCTGACTACTGAAATAAGACTGAAAAAGTCAAGTGAGACTCTAGTGCAGAGAATCTTGAGTAATAAACTTATTCAGGGACTTGCTCTGTGGGTGAATAGAAGAGGAAAGTGAGATGATGGTTTTGAACAAGGGAGTGGCAAAATCCAAAATGTGCTTGAGGAATATTACTTGAGTGATGATATGTGAGTTGGGTTGAAGGGAAAAGACACAATGTGAGTATGTTAGGTAAGAGGCTCAAACCCAGTTAAGGGAGAACATGAATCCGGTTTATTTTTTATCCTTAACACTGAGTGCCATACCAGTGTGGGTAAAAGGGAGATAAAACTTGAACTAGAAGATCATTGAAATATTAAGTATTTAAAGAGCTTTTTTAGTTTTTGGATTTTATTTTGTAAGTTATAATTCTTAGATTACAGAAATTAAAATGCTTTTTACTTTTTCTGCTTTAGAAAAAATTGAAAGTGAATCTGTCATTTGTATAGAAAACACTTTTCAGAAAACCTAAGAAGTGATTGTAATAATCCCAATTTAGGGAAAATGGACTTAGTAAGATTCTTATAGTGGGAATGCAAAGGAAGATATATACTAGAACAAAAGAAGAACTAGTAGGACTTTGAAACTAAGAAATCCAAAGAAGGAATCAGAGATTATTACAAGGTTTCTTTCTTGGTACCTGGGTGAAATACGGTAAAGAAATATTTTTCTGTTGTGAACTCTGATGATTAAAATAATTTGAATGTGTTTTCCCCAGCTTCTCCTCACGTCGCTTTTCCTGCCTTGATATCTAAGTGATATTTCATAAATTAATTCAAGTAAAATAGCTCATTCATCCTTGTACTTGGATAGAACGTCCTGAAAAAGAACATCTGTAAAATGCCTTTGCTGTCATGATACTAAGTACAACAAAGAAAATAACCACAGCATAGGTGAAGAGCTCTCAGGAAGAATTCATTTTAAGTATATTTGTATTGTATTATGGCATACAGTTAATGCTGTGATTCATAATCTATCATAACTGGGTTGTTAGATTCAGTAAAAAGATGCATTAATCTTTTCATTTGTGTTATCAGTATCTAGGTATGTTTGAATACATTGGTTATAATAATATATATATCGTAATATGATTGTAATATGAACTTGTGTGTGTGTATAAAAACATTGGATAATTGTTTATGTGAAATTTAAATGTAGATAATGTAGATAATATGTTAATTGGTTAAATATAAATATAATGATTAGTTTTATGATCATTTAACAGTTGTTTGGTATTCAGATTTTGCAGTAGTCCATATTTGATAATTAACAAAATATAGCCTTTGCCTTCATTGAATTTATTATAATAAGATACACAGGTAAGTGAACACCTGTGATATTTTACTGAAGGTATTGTGGTGTTATTTGATATTTATCTTTTCTCAAGATTGAGGTGGAAAAAAGCGCTAGGTGGCAGCCCCAAGTGTGTATGTAAGGGAAAGGGTAGAAATTTAGCTGGAGAACTATATAATACAATAAGAAAACCATTTACCTTTGTTTTCATACTACCTAAATCAGAATGAAAGTTCGATTTTTTTTTCCCCCTTGTAGGAGGAACAAGTGAAAGTGAACCTATGCTAAGCCATACAGTCAGGAAACACCTTCGGAAAACTAGACTTGAGTTACTCCACAAAGAGTATGAGGTAAATAGTAATTATAATTTAAAATTAAGACAGCTTTGAATTCAAGCTAAAACTGAGCTATCTGAATTCCTGGACTTTTTAGAGTGAATATCCAATGAAATCTTATTTTAGATGCCATTTTAAAAAATATCTTGTTTGAGGGCCGCCTGGCTGGTAGCATGTGATGCTTGATCCTCAGTGTCGTGGGTTCAAGCCCCATGTTGGCTGTGGAGCCTACTTAATATCTTACTTGATAATTTTTTTTTCTTTTTCCCTTTTCTATTTCAAATAGAATACAGGAACAAATATAAGCATTCTTTTCCCTTTTTTTAATTCCATATTTGTCCTAAACAGACACATCATTTTGTAAGTATTTATAAGTATTTGCTCCCTCAAGTTGGGAGAGAAAAGAAACCCTCTTGTGAAAGTCAGTCTTCTAGCCCCCACAGAACATTATGAGTGCTCTGGTAGGTAAACAGTGACTGTAACTTTCATTCCATTTTGCTTCTCTATATATAAATTCCCTGATAATTTTATGCCTGATTCATTTTCGTAAAATAAATATACCTATGTCAGCTACCAGCGAAGAGATTTTGGTGTGAAATGTGCTATTTTCCTTTTTTTAATGTTAATCAGTAAGATTTGGGTTTTGTTTTTTTTTTTAAATTAAAATCTTGTATATTTGGGGCACCTGGGGGGCTCATTCGGCTAAGTGTATAACTTCATAGGCTCAGAGTCTTGGGATGGAGCCCCCATGCAGGGCTCCCCGCTAATTGAGTCTGCTTAGCCTTCTCCCTCTGCCTCTCCCCCCAGCTTGTACTTGAGCTCTTTCTCTCTCTCTCTATCCCGAATAATAAAATCTTTTTTAAAAATTAAGAAATTGCATATATTTATGTGCCCACAACATGATGTTTTCATATACATATCCATAGTGAAGGATTGTGTCAGTAAGCTAACTAACATAGCCGTCTCCTCACCTACTTATATTTTTGTGGTGAGAGCATCTGAAATCTACTTTGCTAGCAAATTCCAGTATTCAGTACAGTATTAACTGTAGTCATCATGCTGTACGTGAGATATCTAGATTTATTTATCTTACGTAACTACAACATTATACATATTAACCCATCTCCTTTCTCCTTCCTCCCCATTTCCTCTACCTTCCCACCCTGGGTAACTACTCGTTAACTCTGCTCGTATGTATCTAGTTTTTTTAAATACCACATTTTAGTGACATCATGCAGCAGTTTTCTTTCTTGTGAAGCCAATTTGATATGGTGATGGAAATTTTCCAAATTAGCTTCATGCTAATGGAATATGTTTATTTGTTGTTTGTTTAAAGATTTTACTTATTTATTTGATACAGAGAGAGGAAGAGTGCTCATAGGCAGGGGGAGCAGAGAGGGAGAAGTGAGCCCAATGCAGAGCCCAATCCCAGGACCCTGGGATCATGACCCAAGCTGAAGGCAGATGCTTTACCGACTGAGCCACCCAGGTACCCCTGGAATATGCGTGGTTTTTAAGCCCAGTTGTTATTTTATGTTGACTCCAGAGGGGATATTATTAATCTCTTATTTAAAATATAGAATATTTTTAAGTTAAGGTATATGCATGGAAACTGCTTTCAGTTGCCTCAAAAATATTTTGAAATAAAGTGGGGACTAAATAAATGACTGCATAAATGTTCATTCATATATGTTTTCCTATTCATATTTGTTTATTCATTAATATATTAATTCCAACAAAAAACTTACTTTCTTATTTATAACGCTATTTAACTTGACGTGTACTGCAATTTAAAATAGTAAATAGTACTGTCTGTTAACTCTAAAATGTATTCTTACATACTTAATATTTATCATACTTAGGTATTAATCAGATTAATCCTTTAAAGAGTTCACTGGCTATTGAACTACTTGGAGTTTATTTTCTAACAACAGAATTTATAACGATCTTAGTTTAAGATGTAATATCTATTATAGATTAGTAAATGGTATCACATAAAAGAATTCTAGACCAAATGTTTAGGAATTGGATTTAAGACAGTAAGCAGTTCCAGATGGGGAAAACTATTACTTGAAATAATCACAGTGGTAATAGAAGAACCAGAATGCAGAATAGTTAAAAGTAAAACTAAAAATTAACTACACGCATTCTGAGTGGAAAGTAGAAGGACATGGTATAGGGTTATACTCCTACTTCAAATGCAGAAGCAAAAATATAAACACCAAAAAAAAACTATTATGACCCTGGTCAACACTGTCTTTTTTTTTTTTTTAAAGATTTTATTTATTTATTTATTTATTTGAGAGAGAGAGAGATCACAAGTAGGCAGAGAGGCAGGCAGAGAGAGAGGGGAGAAGCAGGCTCCCTGCTGAGCAGAGAGCCCGATGCGGGGCTCGATCCCAGGACCCAGAGATCATGACCTGAGCCGAAGGCAGCGGCTTAACCCACTGGGCCACCCAGGTGCCCCAACACTGTCTCTTTTTAATTCCCCTCACTAAAGCAGTTAAAAATGCCTAAGAATTGTCTTCTGTGGAGTCTACTTCCTTGTTGAATTCATGTGACTTGCCTTGTTTTCTGGCTATCTTCAATAAAATTCAAGATTTGACATTTTAATTTTTATTTTATTTTATTTTTTTAAGTAAGTGGAGCCCAGTACGGGATTTGAACTCATGACCTTGAGATCAAGAGCTGAGCTAAGATCAAGAGTCAGACATTCAGCCAACGCAGCCACCCAGGCACCCCAACATTTTTATTTTCTTAACCAAACTATCACTGAATTAAAATGAAGGCAGTGGAAATACCTGCTTTTATCAGAGTCAAATGCGTTTTGAGAATTTCAGCTGTATGTGACTTTTTGCTTATAAAACTATTCTGATGCATCTGTGTACCTACACAATTTTGAGTATAAAATTTTAAAAACAAATTGACCTCAATTTAACATACATATGTGTTTAGTATCTGTGTCTATTTAATGGTCATGTGATTCTTTTTCAGGATGAAATAGATTGTCTGCAGAAGGAAGTAGAAGATCTTAAGAGTAAAAATCTCAGCTTGGAGTCACAAATTAAGACTATTCTGGATCCTTTAACCTTGATGCAAGGCAACCAAAATGAAGACAAGCATCCAGTTGCAGAAAATCCAAGTAAAATTGACCCAGAAACTGTAGCGGAGTGGAAGAAAAAACTTAGAACAGCTAATGAAATCTATGAAAAAGTAAAAGATGATGTGGATAAGTTAAAGGAAGTAAGTAGTGGTGGTTTTTAAAATTCTACTGTAGTTTTTTAAAATTCTGTAATTCAAGTCCCTAAAAATAGCCATATTAACTTTACTCATTAGAAGATTAAACCATAAGTGACTCTTAATCTCACAAAACAAACTGAGGGTTGCTGGGGGGAGGGGGTTTGGGAGAAGGGGGTGGTATTATGGACATTGGGGAGGGTATGTGTTTTGGTGAGTGCTGTGAAGTGTGTAAACCTGGTGATTCACAGACCTGTACCCCTGGGGATAAAAATATATGTTTATAAAAAATAAAAAATTATATTAAAAAAAAAAAAAGAAGATTTTGAGGGAAAGACAAAAATCTGGATGAGCATTTAAACAGTAGAACTTTTTCCTTCTTAAATGTCATTAGCTGCCAAGAAATATCAGATCGTTCCATTTGTGACCATAATTGGAGACTAGTGCTTCTGTATGAGTTTGCATCTTCTTGTACAAGAGTGACATCAGTTTAAAGGATGTGTTTCTATACCCCTCTTTGTGTTTTGCCTTACTTTTTTTCTTAAGCTTGTCAGTGACTGCCCTATATGAATGAAAATGAACATGTATCCAGTTCCCTACCTATAAAATGGAATATTTAGAACATATCTTTTCTAATACTACCCTTATCTGATTTTTAAGATTGTAAGTAGTTAAAGACTTAATGACTAATTCCAAGGAAGCTTTGAGTAGTTGCTTTAGAATACTTATTGTAAAAAAGTATTGTAGCTTATGGAGTGGGTTCATTTTTTTCATTTGTTCTTCCTTTCATCCAACAAGATAAGGCATAGGTGGAAAGGCAACCTCTAAGATTTTCAGTCTAGGAAAACAAAAGAGATCCCTGTCCTCAGTATGAAAGGTTGTTACAACCAAGCGCTGGAGGATTTTGTTGGCCAAAGGGACCAGCCTTTGGCTTTCATTTCAGGTTTATCCACAGTGGAGTACTGTGCTGAATAGAGGTGGTTTTGTGGTATCCATGTCCACAACCACCCGTTTAACCTGTTGTCTGCATTCCCGTAAACTATTGTTATTGTGTGGAATTATTAAATCCAGTCTCCTTGAAATCATTAATGAGCTTCTTAAAGAAGTACCACCACATACTGACCCTTGGATCCTCAGTGAAGCTAAGTTGCATAGAAGTCTGCAATTTAGTATAAATACCAAGCCATCTTCACATACCTACCTCTAAAATAAATGTTGTTTGAGCTCAGAAAAGGCTGAAATGAAAGAAGGGAGCTTCGTGCTTTCAGAGAAAAAAGAAACTACAGATGTAATTACACTAAATTTGGTACAAGTTTAGGAGAAGTGTGGAGTTTCTTTGGGTATTGAAGGCCAACATTAGCCTGTTGGTTTGTCCAGAAGAGCATATAAAAAGGAAAGATAGCTGGAAAGTTACAGTATCATTAATCTACAATGTCCCCTTTAACTTCCCTTGGTATTCTTGAGCTATTAAGTTCTGCGTGGTTTCCTTTATAGTTATTAAACTTCATTTAAATTTTTGGCAATAAAATGCTTCTTTGAAGGTGAGGATCTGTATGAAGATATTACTCTGGGCTTGTAAAAGTGGTGTAGGGGTTTTTATGTGAAAGAGAAGTACATAAAACACAGTTTTTCTTTGCTCTTTTAAAAGTTATGTGTTGGGGCGCCTGGGTGGCTCAGTGGGTTGAGCCGCTGCCTTCGGCTCAGGTCATGATCTCAGGGTCCTGGGATCGAGCCCCACATCGGGTTCTCTGCTCAGCGGGGAGCCTGCTTCCCCCTCTCTCTCTGCCTGCCTCTCTGCCTACTTGTGATCTGTCTATCGAATAAATAAAATCTTAAAAAAAAAAAAATAAAAGTTACGTGTTAAATTCAATACCCAAAGCTACATTGAGTCCTCAGAATTATTTGGGTTATTTAATAAGCCTATTTAAATATTTGGGATTAATGTTTGGGATATTTAATAAGCCTGGTGGTGGTATTCCGTAGTACTAGGCAATAAACTAGGACACAAACGAAAAAAAATTTGAGTGTGAAGTACAAAATAACAAATACAGGAGTACAAGAGATTCAGACTACATAGCATGAGTGAAATGGAGTTGTTTTCTAATGTTTCAAGGCCTAGGTAGGTTTTGAAGCCATTATGAGGCCAGTATCCTTACCCAATCAGTGTTGCAATGCAAAATAGTTATCTGAAGTCTTCATTACTCTTTTAGGTGCAACAAATGTGTAGAACTTTGCCCTTTGTAATCTTGACCCACCTAAACTGAAAATGCCTTTGATGGTTGGGGGGGGGGGGGGGAAAGAAAAGAAAATACCTCTGATACCGTTGAGGAACCAGCCAGTTCCTAATGAGGATATTAGAGAGCCACAGTATTTGTGAAAGATCTTGAAATGTAGTGATACAGTATGGAAGGGATGGGGAAAAGAAATCAAATGAGTTTCTAATTTAAGCTTATCATCATCATCAAGAAACATTCACTAAGTGCCTCCTCTTATGGTGCTATGTTTGAAAGCTTAATTCATTGTAAATGATTTTCCTTGCATCTTCAGAGGGGCAATAATAGTGTTTATCAGTCACTTAAAGAATTAACCCTCCACAGTACTGGTTGGTTTGCAACCATGAGGATAAGCAGCTGCTAAAGAGCCCAGAAAGAACCTACGTGAGTGGGGCACCTGGGTGGCTCAGTGGGTTAAGGCCTCTGCCTTCGGCTCAGGTCATGATCCCATGGTCCTAGGATCCAGCCTTGCATCTGGCTCTCTGCTCTGCAGGGAGCCTGCCTCCCCCTCTCTCTGTGCCTGCCTCTCTGCCTACTTTCGATTTCTGTCTGTCAAATAAATAAATAAATAAAATCTTAAAAAAAAAAAAAGTTAAAGAACCTACGTGAGTGTAAGTGCAAGAGCTAGCTAGCCTTTGTGCCCAGAAGAATGCCCTTCCTCTCTTGTCATCCTCCTGGGGTATTTTTGTGTAGGTGGATGAGCAATATAGTCAGAAGTTCTGGAAATTAGTCAAAAACATTTGTCAGAATTTTGAAATCTGTTTTTAAGTATTTTGGGTTAAGCCTTTTTGTTGACAGTTTTTGTGACCCATTCACTTTAAAATGTTTTAGATGTCAATGTTCTAGTCAAACAAAAGGTAATTCTCTTGCCAAGTTAGTGAGATTGGTTTCTAGGCTAGGGAATGTTATTCTTTGGAATTAAAAAATGCCATAACTGAGGAATTTAAATAGCTTTTAAGAAGACTCTAAAATTGAGGCACACTGCTTTTTGTATAGAATCAATATTTAACTTCTAAATTTTCTAGCAATTAATGTTTGTTAGATAATTTTTAGGTATCAGACAATTCAAAAAGAAAGTCATAGTTGGAATTTTTTTTTTAATCAAATGAGAATTCTTAGAATCTATTAGAAAGTTTTGACCCGGGGCTTCTGGGTGGCTCAGTGGGTTAAGCCTCTGCTTTCAGCTAAGGTCATAATCTCAGGGTCCTGGGATCGAGTTTCACATCAGGCTCTCTGCTTAGCAAGGGGCCTGCTTCCTTCCCCCACACCCCTCCTGCTTCTCTGCCTACTTGTGATCTCTCTCTCTGTCAAAATAAACAAATAAAAAAAAAAATTTTTTTTTTTTTTTTAGATTTTATTTGTTTATTTGACACACAGAGATCACAAGTAGGCAGAGAGAGAGGAGGAAGCAGGCTCCCTGCTGAGCAGAGAGTCTGATGCAGGGCTTGATCCTAGGACCCTGGGATCATGACCTGAGTCCAAGGCAGAGGCTTTAACACACTGAGTCACGCAGGTGCCCCAGTAAATAAAATCTAAAAAAAAAAAAATTGACCCACTTTTGAGAACCCCAGAAGTTGTGGGCCAAGGCATTTGGGAAAGCCTTTTGAAGAAAAGCAAGTAGTTTAATTATGTTAGATTTGTTACCACTAAAAAACTATATTTTTAAGTAGCAACACAAAATCAATCTTATAGCTCAAAGTTCATGAGAATTAACTTAGCATTAGTTTTGCAAATGATTCCATATAGTGTAATGTTACCATGCTTAGAATATACATTTATGTGAAAAGGAAAAAAAATATTTGCCATTAGTATAGTCCTTTAATGAATCTAAGATAACTAACATAGCTCTCTTTATTTCCCTGGATAGGACAATTGCGAAGTGCTTTGGGATTATGGATTAAAAATGCTTGGTTGTGTTCACAATTTCACAAGTCATTCCCAGTGATGATTTTTTTTTTAAGATTTTTTATTTATTCATTTGACAGACAGAGATCACAAGTAGGCAGAGAGGCAGGCAGAGAGAGAGAGAGAGGAGAAAGCAGGCTCCCTGCCAAGCAGAGAGCCCAATGCGGGGCTCGATCCCAGGACCCTGGGATCATGATCTGAGCTGACGGCGGAGGCTTTAATCCACTGAACCACCCAGGTGCCCCCCCAGTGATGATTTTTAAGTTTCTGAAGGCCATGTGCTAGTATTCAATTTTCTGCTATCACTTTAAAAAATATAGATGGCTCATGACATAATTTTTACTAGGTACTTGTTTTAGCTTGTGCTTAATTATTTTCAACTCTTTTTTAAAGGCAAATAAAAAATTGAAATTGGAAAATGGTGGCCTGTTGAGGGAGAATTTACGACTGAAGGCTGAAGTTGATAACAGATCACCGCAGAAGTATGTATTTTGCTCATAAAGCAATGTTTTAGATTATGTTAATATTTTAAAATAAGCTGCTGTTATTGTATGTGTTTTTCCTTGGACTATTTTCATTGAAACATGTAGATTTAAATAGAATGTCTTGCCTCTAAAAGTCAAGTGGATACTTACATTATTGGTGAAATCTTTGTGTCATTTAAGGCTAATTTTGAAGAAAGGATTTCCTTCTTACCTTTTCCTTATCTGATTAGCAAGAGGATTGTTTTACATGACCTAAGAGAGGAGAACTTTCACTTGGTTTTATATGTAAATGTTTAATTGTACTAACAGAGAGTAGGGCGATTAATACGATGCCCTTCAGATATTCTCTGAACTAATCTTGATAGTGGTTAACATATTTTTAGTGCTTTCTCTTTGCCTAGTACAACAACCTATGGTGTACTTATTAGTGTTCTCCATTTACAGATAAGAGAAAAGAGGTATGGAGAGATTAATTTATCCAATCTGCACAGCTAGTAAGTGGTGGAAACAGGATTTGAACCCAGGTAGTCCAGTCCCAGAGTCCACGCTGTGTTACATTACACAGAGAACCTTTACATTATTACACTAATCATTATACTAGAAAGCATATCTGAAATAGAGTTTAAGGCATTATCTGTTGAAGTTTAGACTGATTTTAATTGTACAATTAAGTGAATCTATTCTTCACTTGATGGGATAGTTTTCATTCCATTCCAAGTAAGAGAGTACAAGTATTGACCTCTTTAGCAGTTTGTTTAAAATTATAAGAAACAGTTGAGAATTGAAAATTGAAGTTGGAGAAAAGATAGGAGATGACACTTGAAGTTTTTCTTCTCCAGGGGGAAAAAAGACAAGGAAGCAGAGAATATTGCCCTCCGTCCCTCTTTGAGGGGTGGCATATCAGAACTCCACATTTTCTTTCTGTAATTACTAGACTTCATTTCTTCCTACTGGAAAAAAGCAAGGAAGACATAAGCAACCAGTGGAAATTTATCCTACTGGAAGAAGCTCTCTGCTTATCATATGAAAAAGAGAAAACGTTACCTTTAGTAAAACCAAGTGTGGTATCAGGAAATGGTAGAAATAAGCCATAATTACTCAAAACAGAGATAACTAACCAATAGAGAAAGAAGCATAGCTTTTACTTTTAAGTAGTTACTTCCCCTGTGCTTTCCAACCTCATTTTTCTTCCACTGTTCAGATAGTGTTCTGCTTTGACAAATTAGTGAAATAAGCTTAGGAAATGTTGCTGTTATATGGTGGTTTGAATCTCTGCTCCTCTCATTTATTGGCACCCCGCCCTGCCAGTCATAGTAATGCATGTCCATTAGCTGCATTCCCCACAGTGTGCTGAATGGAACTAAAGCTATTTTGTCTGTAGCTTTTATTTCTTGAAAAGTTGCCCACCAGATTGCAGATTTAATGCCAGCCACCAGGATGTGTTTTTAAATATCCATGGCTCCAACCTGATAAGTAACAGAAGAATCTCACCTGAAGAAACCTGGCCTCTGACTATTCTAACAAACAGTCACACTTTGGAATCCCATATAACTTTCAGACTTGCTATCTTTAACTTCCATTCCTTCCCTTCAGGGGTAGGGAATAGTTTCACTTAAAAAACGATTTGAACTGACCCCTATTCCAGATCAATTTGCAATGCATTGAGGTATTAAATGCATTGCATTTGATTTATAGCTTTGTTTACTCTGCATCACCAAACTCTAGTGGGATTCAGAGAGAAGCTGACCACAGCTGAAAATACCCAGATCTGGTTCATCTGAGGAGAGCTCCTATTTGTACTGAGAAAATATGAAATTTCAAGAGTTTAAAAGTAAATGCAAGCAAATAAAACCATATGTTTCATTTTGTACCCTTGATTAGGAAGTGCCTTAACCGGTTACTTTTTTTTTTTGCCTACTTGGTTAGGAGTCAAGGTGTCCATTTTATGCATACAGCTTTAGTTTCCGATGTATCCTTCAAATTTTGCAGATATACTCTACAAATCATGCAAAAGAGAGAGCTTTAAGGTTTAGATACTGGAGAGGAAAAAATTTAGAAGAGTGTAATTGCCAACTTGAGCTGTCATAGCAAAATACTGTAGAAGTAGTGGCTTAAACATTGAATATTGTTTATTTTCTCACAGTTCTGGAGGCTAGTCATCTCAGATCAAGGTTCAGCCATTTTAGTTTCTGGCAAAGGCTCTCTTCTTAACTTGCAGACAGCCACCTTCTCACTATGTCTTCACATGTCTGAAAGAGAGTTTTTGGTCTCTCTTCCTCTTTTTTATCTTGGAGAGGGCGGTCGGGGAAGGGTAGAGGGAGAGAAAATCTTAAGCAGGCTGCACGCCAACACCCAGCACAGGGCTCAACCTCACAACCCTGAGATTATGACCTCAGCTGAAATTAAGAGGGATGCTCATCCAGCTGAGCCACCCAGGTGTCCCCTGTATTCCTCCTCTTATAAGGGTATCAGTTCTGTCACACTAAGGCCTCATCCTTATGATCTTGCTTAACCTTAATTACCTCCTAAAGACTCTCTTTATATAGTAAGACTGAGGGTCAGGGCTTCAGCATGCGAATTTGGCTGTGGGTGGAGAATACAGTACAATCCATAGCAGAAGGTATTTCTTTCCAAGACACTCAAATCGTGCTGTTACCTATAACGAGAATAACAGATGGTGTGGATAAGGGTGACTTAAACATTTACATTGGTCTCATGTAGATGGTGCCATATAAAAGTAATGTATTTTATAATACTTTAAAAACAGTGCCATAACCTTTTAAGATGAAAAACTGGGTTATTATTTATCTTTTCTGCTACTGTTTTTCTGGTTTTTTCCATCCATTATATCCAGTTTTAAAGTGTGCCTGGATAATTTTCCTTCCTCAACTTTAACCTAAAAGCCTTTTTCAGCAGTATATTAGATATTCTACTAAGCATATTCTTCTTGGCTTCAGTAATATCCATTCTGTCCCTTGTCAAAAATCCATTGTCCTAATATCTAAACTGGTGGTCCAAAAAATGGGATCTTTTTCTTTGATTTTATATAGCCAGTTCCTGAATTTTTCTTCTCTTCTAAAATAAGTTTATTTCACTACGGAAAATGATATGTTTCCTCTTTCAGTTTTCTTTAACATGGACTCCTTTTTTTTTTTTTTAAGATTTTATATATTTATTTGACAGAGAGATCACAAGTAAGCAGAGAGGCAGGCAGAGAGAGAGGGGAAAGCAGGCTCCCTGCTGAGCAGAGAGCCCGATGTGGGGCTCAATCCCAGGACCCTGAGATCATGACCTTAGCCAAAGGCAGCGGCTTAACCCACTGAGCCACCCAGGCGCCCTTAACATGGACTCCTAAGAGAATCATATCTAATGGTGGTGGTGATATGTCCTTTAGTTTACAAGGTTGATAATTTGAAGAAAACTTACTCTCCCAGCCACCCTGGGAGTACTGAATGTTTATTAACACTCTACAAGGTGCATTGAACTATATAAAGTAAATACTCTTCCTGACCCCTGAAGTAGGTTAGGTTGCCTTGCTATAATTTCTCTTACTACTTTGTACTTTCCCTTCATAGCACATATCATAATTGCTAGTTTTTAATATTTTGTACAACTGTTTTACGGCTTTCTTCTGTCTAAGCCAGGACTATAGTTGTATTCACTATTTTAGCCACTGCATTTTACAGAGTTCTGGCTGATATTCTTCTCCTAATATATATTTGTTGAGTAAAGGGTTGATAAACATAGCTCTTTTTTTTTTTCTTAAGATTTTATTTATGTATTTATTTGACAGAGAGGGAGAGAACACAAGAAGGCAGAGCAGCAGGCAGAGGGAGAGGGAAAAGCAGACTCCTTGCGGAGCAGAGAGCCCAGCGTGGGGCTCGATCCAGGACTTGGGGATCATGACCCAAGCCAAAGGCAGATGTTTAACCGACGGTGCCACCCGGGTGCCTTGATAAACATAGCTCTTAAGACTTGGAGGAAACAAGACAGATCCCAAATGTGGTATACTTAATAGGAAAAATGACTAGGTGGTGTTTATGCAGCTTATGAATCACAGATTCTACCTCTGAAACTAATAATACACTATAATAGTTGATTTTTAATTAATTGATTTTAAATTTTTTAAAATGAATTAAAAAACATTGACAAAATGGGAAGCAGGATGTGCTTTACAATAATAGAGAATTAAGAGTCGTAATCAGATGCAGTATACGGATCTTCTTTGGATATTGATTCATAACAAAGCATTCAAAGACATTTTTGAGGCAGTTGGGTAAATTTGAATATGAGCTGGATATTAGGTGATACCAAGGGATTACTGTTAATGTTATTTACGTATTGTGGTTACCTAAGAAAAATGTCTATATTTTCTTCTAGAAATGAATACTAAAATGTAGACTATAGAGTATTTTAATAGAAGAAAGGGGATGTATAATCAAAAAATAAAACCTATGAAACGTGGTTCCTACCTCTAGAAAGTTCATAATCTAACGAAGGCAAGAGAAAAAAATATATGAAACAAACACAGAACAGATACTAAATCAAGTATCAGAGACCTCGGTAGGAGTTCAGGGAATGACCAGTGTGTTGCAATGGTGCGAGTGTTTATCAAAGAGACAAGACTCGAGGGCACCTGGGTGGCCCAGTCTGTTAAGCGTCTGTCTTCAGCGTGGGTCATGATCTCAGGGTTCTGGAGTCAAGTCTTATGTTAGGCTCCCTGCTTAGTAGGGAGTCTGCTTCTTCCTCTGCCTCTGCGGCTCCCCCTGCTTATGCTCTGTTTCCCTCTCTCTCTCTCAAATAAATAAATAAGTAAAATCCTTTAAAAAGAAAAAAAAAAAAAAGAGGGAGGACTTGAGCCTGGCTTTGAAAGATGGAGATTTCTATGAGAAGGAAGGCATTCTGAGCTAGAGGGAAACAGCTTGAGCTGTTAGAAATTCTAAGTAGTCCCTTTAGTTCCAGTCCCTTGTCTCCAGTAGTAGCTACAGTTACGCTTGAGAAACATGGTGGCTTCCCTCTCATACTTATCAGAGCAGAAGTCCGCTATGTAATTTGCATATCTCTCCATTGTGACCTTCATCACCCCGCTTAAATAGCTGGTTAGCATGACTCCACGATATCCATCGTTTTTTGCTTTAAACAGAAAGGCCTGTTCTCAGTCTCCTGTTAGTGGGGAATGCGAAGTGTGTCACACCTCCACATGGTAAAAAATACAAGAATGAGAAGCTTAAGGGAAGACTTTAACATTTCTCATATTCCTTAAGGGAAGACTTAACATTTCTCATATTCCTAAATATCCTTGGCTTCAGTTACTATTCCTAAACTGTGCCCAGAAATGTGGATATACTTGTTCTTGATAGAATTAGGAGTGCCTTAGTAATTTTTTTATTTTTTAAGCTTGAAGAGATATGAAGAATTGACTTTTAAAGCATTAGAAAGTTTCATGCCCTCTCTCTGAGATCTTTCTCTTCAGTTGTGCCACACACACACACACACACACACACCCCGCTCTGGGCACTTTAGGCAGGGTTTTTGTGGTTCGTGCCAGCTATTAGGAGGCTTTAGTGGAGCAACAGTTCTTGTCCTTGGCTACTAACTTATCTTAACAGCCTAGGGTGTTAAACTCCATGTACAAAACTCTGTAGGCCATTAACATCAAACTTGGTTATAGTTGGATTAATGGCTTTCCTTTCTGGAAATATGTATTCAGGAATGTTATGTGTTCTTGTCATTGTGTCTTTAGTGAGATCTATGGATTTGATAATGTCTCCCTGTATGCAGCTCTTCTACTGCACAGCAACCCCAAGGCTTGTCATTATGTACCAGTCTTCCCCCTGCCCCTGCTCCTTCTGGGGGAAGGTAAAGGCTCCAGATACTTTCTGGATAGTGAACAGTATTTTCTGTTATTAGTATAAGAAAAAAAAGTACTCTGAAGAGGAAAGGATTGATTTCATAGATTATGACCTGGGATTTCTTCTCTTTCTGCTGTAGTGTGCCTTGATGAGCCATCTCATTTACTCCCATAGCTTTAATTATCATCTACCTGTATGTCAGAGATAAAATAAAATATAATAAATCTTTGTTTGGTTTTACCTTTTGTCCTCTATAGATTCATATTTGTCTATTTGATACCTTCACCCAAGATCCTGTACCTTAAATTCACCACATAGTGTGGTGTTCAAATAAATGCTTAGCACTGGAGACAGATTACCTGGATGCAAATGTCCCTGCTTGCTCTCTGCCCTTCCTTCCCCTACCCAGTTCATTTTCACCATACTTGAAATTGTGTTTTTTTAAAATATAAATCAAAATTTATATAAAAGTCTCCTACCTAAAACTGTCCTGTTTGGTTTTTTTTTCCTAAAATAAAATCCAGATTCTTCACAAACCAGTCTTATGTTTGCCTGTTCCACTTCATATCATTCTTCTGGCCCATGCTGCTCCAGCCATACTGGCCTTCCTCTGTTTCTAAAACATGATGGACTTTTGCTCTTTGCTTAGAATGTTCTGCCTCGGGGCGCCTGGGTGGCTCAGTGGTTTGGGCTGCTGCCTTTGGCTCGGGTCATGATCTCAGGGTCCTGGGATCGAGCCCCGCATCGGGCTCCCTGCTCCGCAGGAAGCCTGCTTCCCTCTCTCTCTCTCTCTGCCTGCCTCTCTGCCTACTTGTGATCTCCGTCTTTCAAATAAATAAATAAAATCTTTAAAAAAAAAAAAAAAAAGAATGTTCTGCCTCCATATCTTTATGTGGCTGACTCCTTCTGTCATCAGATTCAGAGAGGCCTTTCCTGAACATCATTCTGAAGCAGCCCTCTGTCTTAAAGTCCTTACTCTGTCTTATTGTGATACCACAGTGATAAAATCATGGCATGACGAAGCAGTATAGTGTGTGATTTTGAGCACAGGCTCCAGAGTCAGACTCAGTAGGACTGAACTCTGGTTTTGTCCACTTACTCTTTGTGATTTGGGGGAAGAGAGTTAACCTTTATGTATCTCTGTTCTTGACTTCTGTGAAATGAAGCCAATAGTAGTACCTATCTTGTAGGGAGTATTAAGGGTTAAATAAATGAAAACTTGAAATGTACTTTTAACAGAGCCCACAGCTAGTACTGAACCAAGGTTGTAGTATTATTGTCTTCCTAACCCTAATCAGTCTGAAATTATCTTGTTTAATTACTTGATCTGTTTGTTGTCTGCCCCTCCATTCTAAACTCTAAGCTCCCCAAGGGTAAGAATCTTATTGCCTACTTCCTTTACTTGCAAAACCGCAGCACCTGGAAGGCATGTGATAAATATTTGTTGAACAATTAAATGAAGAGATAAATAACAGTCTATAAATTACTTAATCCCTTGGAGCCATTATTTTTTTTATATATATATAAAATGTGGATGATGTGTTACTGCGAGGATGAACGGAAGTAATTTTATGTCCTTGAAACCATGTGTAGCACAAAGAACTGATAGAGGTGTGTGTTTAAATAATTGTATCCATTATCCTTTCTACTCCAAAGATTGTTTATCCTCTTGCTTTGTTCCTATCCTTGATGGCTTTACTACTCATCTAGTTGCCTCAGATAAACACCTCAGTCTTCTTTATCCACCCCTTCTCCTCATCCCACACCTAATTGTTTAGTATATTCTATCTATCCTACCTCTTAAATGTCTCTGTAATCCATCTTCGTATTCCCACTAGTTTAGATTCACATGATTTCTTGCTTAGTCTAGTTTAACAATCTTATGCTTATTCTTCTTTTCCACTCTTAACCCTAAATAAAGCATCTGCGTTCTTATTGCCAAGATTCCAAAATATAAATTTGATCATCTTATTCCCTTATTTAATAACCTTTGATTCCCCATTGTCCTCAAATTAAAGCCCAAATTTCTTCATAAATATGGGAGGCTCTTTACAATATGACTTGAGCTTTGGCCTTTTCATGTCCTCTCCAACCTTCCCCTGCTTATAGTCTGCTTTGGCCATGCTGAGTTTCTTACTGGGCCCAGATTTGCCATGTTATGACATGCCTTTGCACCTTTGCTCATGCCTTTTCCTTTGTTTTCCCTGGTCCTCCCCAGTAGCCTCTCCTTTTTATTCTGCCTTGTTAATTCCTCTTCAGTTGTTACTCTAATTGAAGCCCTCCATGATTTCCTAAGACAGAAGAAACACTTCTCCTCTTGTTCTTCCCATTGTTCTTGTATTACTAAGGATCTGGTATACTGACAAGTTCCATGACACTCATGCCTAGTTAATCTACCAGCTAGCTTCTTGGAGCTAAGACATACTTATAAAAATTCTTGCCGTATGTGTATCTGTCTAAAATACATGTAAGTGTGTGTATCACTGTGTGTGTATTTGTGTGTGTGTGTGTGTTCCTTCTCTGGAGACTAGGAGAAGGAAGGAGTCCTTCATGCTGCAATATGGAGGGAACTAACCAGAGAATTAAGATTTTGAGCTTTCTTGAAGCTTAAAGTACAAAGAGTTTATAAGGAAAAGAAATCCCAAGATTCTTGGGATTTTCTCCAAATGAGAAGAGCGGAGGGTTTTCCTGAGTCATACTAGAGACTGGGACCAAGAAAGGGGAAAGAAAGAAGGACTTGATGTTGCTGGGGTCCCAGATAAGATTTCTTATCTATGTCTCCTTACTTGAACTGGGTTTATCCTGCCTTTATCTGTCTCCATGCTGACTCTGAGCTGTGTCTCCTTGGTTCACAGTTCTGCTCTTCCTAAACTGTGTCTCAAGACATGCCAGTACCACTCAGACTACTCCTGTCTTTCAGCTTCCCTGGCTGCACCTCTGGTCTTGCTGGCTTGGCTGTTGTGCCTTCTTAACTTATTTCTGGGCTTTTTTACTTCTCATGACTCATGATTCTGCTCTGACAAACGCCATGATTCCTGGTATTTGACCCCAGCCTGATCTGATGACTGATTCTGCTATGCCCTTTGGATTTCCCGGAAGGGGAACTTGTAGACTGTCAGGGGAGTCTGATGATACCCTGGGGCCAGACAGTGACAGCCAGGTGTGCACAGGCCCCTCAGCTGCCTGAGGGGCCCTTCTCTGGGTATTCAGCTAATTGGGGATGGACAGTTCTTGCAGTTTTCTGTCAACTTGTCTTTATGGTATTGATAAGATATTTTAGGAGCCCGCATTGCATGCTAATGACTAAGCAATAAGGTTGTTGGGAATATTAGGAACTGCTTAAGAACAAGAATGTCTTCTACTCCTTTTGTTTTCCTTTCTCTTACCCCTCAGCATACTTTAAATCCTCAGTAACTGTCATCATAGTAATAATTACAGGATGGCTGGATCACAGTCTTTTTTGTTTTATTTTGTTTTAGATTGTTCCTCAAGGTGAGAGAGAGGTTGATTTAACTGTAGTGAAAAATGTATAGATAAATACCAGTCCAGGGATTTTTAAGTATGCTTTTTTCATGTAACAATAGTTGTCCTCTTATACTGTTGAGATTTTGTTAAGGTTATTATATTTGGGAAAACATATAAGTCCTTTATTCCTTTTAGAACTGTAAAAAGATATGAAATATCTTTTGTGTATAGTTTATTTCCTTCCACAAAAAATTAGGATCCCCACTAGTGTCCTGTAAACTCAAAGCTGATCTTTTCTTTTGAGGCAGAAAATTAGGGTGCATTTCTATGTGGAATTGAAGTGAAATGTATGTATCAAATAAAATGGAATTTATTTCATAGTTAAAAGAGTAGTCTACCTTCTCAGGTGCACTATATATATAGATAGATAGTCAGGTGCACTATATAGATAGATAGATAGATAGATAGATATAGATATAGATAGATATATTAGCCCTTTTTAGAGACTACAAAAGGGAATCTGTTCCTCTTCAATTTACATATGCAGCCCAATACTAAGGTTGTTTGTGTTAAGAATTTCTAGGTATCTCAGCAAGACTTCTCAATGTCACAGTTTCCAACTACAAATACATGGTTAGTTTAGCTTAATAAACACACACACATATAAAACTTCCTTTAAAATTGTATTAATAATGTGAGCTGTTATTTTAAAACTCTGCTTTACGTTTGGAAGCTTCTCTTTCTTTGAAAGCTTACAAAGCAGCCTGTACCTTGATCTTTATACTTCTGGGAGGTAGAAGAGGGAGGAATGGCTGCACGGGCCTTAATTCTTTATCTAGTTCCACTGCTTATGTGACCTTTGTCTTTAAGGAGGAAATCATGACTTTTTTTATTCTTGCAAATGTTGAAGCACTTTGTTTTATGCTAAAACTAAGAGGCAGCATAATATGGCTTGTATTTTTTTTATTCATCAATATTAGACCCTGGGACAAGTACCTATGTGATGCTTTGACCCTAAAATTTTACATTTTTAATTTTCTCATTTCACTTAAGTAGCATTGTTTTCTTATAGTTGAAGATGCCTGCTGATTATGCTTGAGGTAGGCAAAATGATCATATATACTTTCTGTTGTTAGCACACCTAAAGATGGGGCTTCCAAATTTGTGGTTTGGGTTCCGATTTAGTCTACATATCTCTGGTTAAAATAGCTACCATCTTTGGGTTTGCATTTGTCAGGGTGATCTGTCTGATCTGCCACTTTAATAAATGATCTTTTGAAATTGCAAAATATTCTTTTTTTTTTTTTGAAGATTTTATTTATTTATTTGACAGAGAGAGGTCACAGTAGGCGGAGAGGCAGGCAGAGAGAGAGAGAGGGAAGCAGGCTCCCTGCTGAGCAGAGAGCCCGACATGGGACTCGATCCCAGGACCCTGAGATCATGACCTGAGCCGAAGGCAGCGGCTTACCTCTCTGAGCCACCCAGGTGCCCTGAAATTGCAAAATATTCTTGAACTTGTGTCTAAAACATAGTAGATTTTTTATAAATATTTATCAACTTTGTATATACATATCTGTTGCTCCCTTTTTTCCTCTCTGTGTTTTATTAGCATGTGTATGTATTAGTAAATATTACAACAATCCTAGTTAGTTACCTGTGTGTACAGACTGTGTGCTCAGCAATCCTACATTACTTTACAGCATAAATAGGTACTTATATTACTGAAGAAGGGAGTTTATGTTCAAGCACTTCCTGTAATGTCAGACATGGTGTTTGGACTCAGACACACTTGAATTCAAATCCCATTTCTGCCACTTTCTGCAAATCCATGAACAAGAGAGAGTCTTTTTAAGCTTCTCCTTTCTCATCCTTAAAATAAAAAATAACAGATCTTCCTTCATTAGGTCAACAGGACAATTAAATCAGAAAGATAATATATAACAAGCATATAGCAATGTGCTGGATTTAAGTAAACATTTAGTAAATTTTGGTTGCTGCTGTTACTTTTGTCGCTGTCATTATCAGTAGCAGTCAGGCTACTCTTAAAGACTTACTTGTTACACTTACTTTTGGTAAATTCCATCACAAAAGTTTATTTATTTATTTATTTGATTATGAGCTGTTTCTTTCTTTCTTTGTTTATTTGATGGTGGTCCAGAAAACAGAAATGTTGCCTTGAGTCATCGGGAGAAGGATTTCTTCCTATTTTCTTAGTATGGTTCATATTATTTAATATATTTTTTGTGGAACCGACTCGAGTCTAGGATTGGTCATAGACAGTACTTTTATGATGAATCAATTTTCTAAGAATGTAGCATTTTCATCACAGGATGTTTAATTTTAAAAAGAGAAAACTCTTGAAACACTGTCAAGTCGTACAGCTCTGCAGCAGATAAAAATGTATCAGCTTCTTCCCAGAGCTTCCCTAGTAGTTTAAAGACAGAATGCCTTCAGCCATCCTTCTGACATGTGTACAAGGGTGAGACAGATAAGGGTAAACACACAAGCAACTCTTTGGAAACAGGTGAGAGCAAAAGGCCCCCACCACCAGGTACAATTTTGAGCTTCCTATGGTCCTGGTCCTCTCTGCCCTTTTCCCCTGAAATAAGCCCTCTGCCCACTTGCACAAAGCACAAAGCAGAACACAATACTGGGCTTCTCCCTTTTCTTCCCACTCCTATCAAAATTCATGTTTCTGAAGAGTTCATATTACAGGCTACTTCTGTTACCTGTAATCAAAAAGAGGAGTTTGCAAATTCAGGTAATATCTGGTGAGTTTTACTTTAGGAGAAAATATTTAAGAAAGGGAAAAGAATAATGGAATGTTCTTCCCTTTGAAACCCTACCTCTGCTCTATGTTTAAAATAAGATGTTTTCTAATATCTCGGACAGTCAGGGAATGAGAAGATATGTAACTACAGTTATGTAAACAGGCAACTCTGCAACAAAATGCCCTCTATGAATAGGTTATTCTTTAAAAAAAATTCCAAGACTCACGTAAGTTTACTTGGTTTTCTTATATGTCAACTATTCCTTTAGTATAGGTAATCCTTACTTTGCACAGAAGTGGAGGACCAAAAGCCATTCAAGTAAAAACCATGAAAAGCAGTCTTAATAATCAATGGGAAGAATCAAGTTCCTTTATAAACTTCAATATTTTTTGTCAAAACATTAAATCTCTTAATCTCAGTTATAAATGTTTATGGAAATGAAAAGAATAAAACAATATTTAGCACACTAATATTTAGTATAATTTAAACCATTAGAAACATTGTGAAATAAAGTATTTTATTTCTTTGTAAAAAAATACTGTGGGAAATAATCTGAATAGTGCTTATCTTCTTATCCTATAACTTATGATATGAAGCTGCTAGCATCTTTTCTAATGCCTTGACGATTGTCATACTCCTGAGTTTGCATCAGCTTCGAACATTTTATCCTTAATGCTTTCAATGTCATGAAATAGCTCCATATTGCTTTAATGTGAAGTTTTTTGCTAGCCTGTCACTTTCTCTAGATAACTTTATTCTTTTCATCAAAACTACTTTTCTCATTTATGTCAATAAGTTTGTCACTCCCAAATTCCTCAGGCATTGCCAGGGTCTCTCAGATGGTGGCAGTTTCAATGTTTCCATGGTCAGTGCTTCAGTAACTACATTTACATTTGATTCCAATTTTACTTCTTGCATTGATCACTATTTAGTTCTTTGCTGCACCTTCATTTTTGTTGGCCAGTTCTGTCTTTTGATGATCCATTCTTGTAAAATGTATGTGACAATACTGCTTGTGTTACTGTCTGTGTGTGAATAGAGTAATAGATGCAGAGGGACCAACCACTTTCAGACTTGGAAAGAAGTGACCTGATTGGTCACTGATGTACATCTGTTATGTATGTACTGTTTTGTGAGCTGAAAAGCAAGTATTGAAATGTTTATTTTATGCAGTTTCATGCTGTTAGTTACAGTTAATATAATGTAAATTTGGGACCCTTTGTTAAAATAACTAGGCTTATTTACCTAAACTATGGCAACTGAAATTCATGCGTATTGGAAGCATGTATGGCAAGGATATCAGTGTTGACAAACTGTCACATAGGCCAGATCCTAAAAGCTGGTCCAGATCCAAAGATTGCTTTCACTTTGTTTCATAATTGCTACTTCATCTAGCAAGTAAGGAAAGGATATGAAATCAAAGATACATGGGGGCAGATGGGTTCACTTCCCTCATGCCTCCCTATGTCCTGAAGATGTTTTAAAAGTTTAGTGGTCTCAGCAACCCACTGGGCTTGCTGACTTTGTCCCTTTTGTTAGGGATGCCATTGAGAACTAGAGAAACAAGTTAATTGCTCAAATTCTCATTTACTTAATAGCAGCATAACACTAGAAGTTAGGTCTTTTGGTACTTCGTTCTGGCATTTATTCTTTTACCACATTTGCTTGCTTTTAATTCCCTTCAAGCGCATCCTATTACTCCTGCGTAATGGGCTATGAGAAAATCTGAACTGAAGAGCTTTTCATTATTAGTCATACTCTATTCTAGGTGTAATACCTTAAAGGTCAAACTAATAGGACTTTGATTTCTCTTACTGTTAGTAGGGACAGGAACAATCTTGTACCTCTGTAGCTTTTCAGGCAAGGGGAGCCCTAATCCAGAATGTGTATATCCCTTAACACTGCAAGCTGAGAAATCCTTTACGTTTCTCCCAGATTCTAGCACACTTCCAATATATCAGTTGCAGCTCCCAAACTGCTTTATGATGTTTTCTCTGACATAATGAAGCCTTTGGCCATCACTGCTACTTTGAAAATCAAAGCCTTTTGGTCTCTAATGGAATGTTTATAAAAATACTCCATTTTGAAATTTGCTCAGGAAAAGGAAGTATGGTAAATGATGTTAGAATTCCCTCCGGCTTGCCTTGGCATTGATTCATTTAATGTTATGTACTCTGGAAATATCTGGAATTAGTGTGAATAAGAATATTAAAACCCAAAGTTAAATAAGCTCTTATCTTCATTTTCTTCTTTTATAGAAGTATAGCATCAGATATGCAGATATTATTAACAAATAATTGTTATTTCTCTCTGACTTGGTTTATTTCCTTTTGCCAAATCTAATACACTAATCCAGGGTAAGCTTAAAATTCCTAATAGCTATATCAAAAGTCTCATATGTTTCCATTCTTTTGCTAAGGTTAAAGTGTCAGGGTTTTTTAAAGATTTTATTTATTTATTTGATTAAGAAAGGAGAGAAGGAGAGAGCATGAGCAGGGGGTGGGGCAGAGGGAGAGGGAGAAGCAGGCTCCCCATTGAACAGGGAGACAGGACACGGAATCATCCCAGGACCCTGGGATCATGACCTGCGCTGAAGGCAGATGCTTAACTGACTGAGCCACCATGTGCCATAAGTGGCAGGTTTTTTTTTAGAAGGAGCAATATAAGATGGCAAGCCTATAGTAGAAAAACAAAACAAAACCACACACACATGAAACAAAACAAAAGCCACAGAACTATATTCTGTATATGTTGTTATCTGTTGCTTTCCTTAGTGTCAATGAAAAAACAAAACAAAACAGTCAAATGTATGAAACATTCAGTTTAGTAATATAGTGATTCAGAATACTTACATGTAAAAGAGACGCAAGGACCTTTGGCTTATCCTATGCTGTTGGCTCTGTCTTAATGTAAGGCACTAATGCATCTATCTGAAAGTAAGAAAATAACATCTATTCAAAAAATAATTTAATGAGGACTGCTGTATACCAGGAATTGTTGTAGGGAGCTAGCAGTGAATGTAAGATGGTCAAGACGCCCTGCTTTCCTGGAGCTTATACTCTAATCGGGGAGAGAAAGATTAAAAAATTATGTGGATAGGTTAATTAATTGATCAGTTCCATGGCTTTCACTATATATTTCTGTTAGTTTGCCTACCAGCACAGGCCTCTTATTAGCATGGTAAAAAGGTCTGATCACTCAAAGTATTATAGACTTGTAAAGTATTGAAATGGAACTTTGGGGAATTGAGGGCAGTGACCTTTTAGAAAACAGCCAGCCCCATCAGTGATTTCTGCTGGCTGTCCCTGTCAAATGTGCCCCCATTGCTGGCCTTTGTTGTTAGTTCTTATGGCACTTTAGCTTTCTGAAGTAACCCAGAATACATGGATGGGGCTGTCATTTTGACTTCAACTCAAAACCATTTGTAAACTTCTTTTAAAAACATAAAAAAAAAGAAAAGAAAAAACAGAGGGGCAAATGTAGCATCTTAAAGTGAAATGCTTGAAATTCCAGGTTAAAACCTTCTAATAAAAAGCTGCTAATACTTTGGGAAACATTTCTTATTTGTCACTAGTCTTCCCTTACATAAGCCTCTGAGTTCCCAAGGACATCCTTTGGTAATAGCTGACTTACCTACCTAATAACATTATTTTATTTTATTTATTTATTTTTAAGATTCTATTTATTTATTTATTTGAGAGAGAGATCACAAGTAGGCAGAGAGGCAGGCAGAGAGAGAGGGGGAAGCAGGCTTCCCACTGAGCAGAGAGCCCAATGTGGGCCTTGATCCCAGGACTCTGAGACCATGACCTGAGCCGAAAGCAGAGGCTTAACCCACTGAGCCACCCAGGTACCCCAACACTGTTTGATTTTAAATTGTTTGATTTTTCAGCACCTGGGTGGCATAGTCAGTTGAGCATCCAACTCAATATCCGCTCAGATCATGATCTCAGTGTTGTGGGATCAAGCCCCATGTAGGGCTCCACATTCAGCAGGGAGTCTGTCTCCTTCTCTGCCCTTCCCCCAACTCATGCCTCTTCGCACTCTGTCTCTCTCTAAAATAAATAAATCTTTAAAGAATTGTTTGATTTTTTTTTTCTTCTGAGTTTACCTTTATTGTAAAAATTGCATGTAAGAAATTAAGATAAATTTTATCTTGGTAAGCAAATTTAAGGCTGTCACTTTTGCTGTTTGCATTAAGTAAACATGCTGCATGTTTTTTCCATTTAAAAATATATGGGTTATTTGATTTTAGAGTAGTTATTATCAAGAACTTAAAAACATTTTTGCTGATGTCCTTAAAATATTTGTCTGCTCTTTAAAATTCTCTTGCAGAAACTCTGTCAAATACTACATATATAAACTAAAACATTTTTCTCTAACAAAGAAGGAAAAGCTACCATCATTCATTTAACCAGATATTCGTAGTAGTAAAATTGGTTTTAAAACAGAGGGACTTGTTATTGTAGCTGGTTTTGTTTTTGTTATACCTGTGGTTTTTGCTTTGTTTTTTAGAGGTTGATTGCAGTGAGTAGATCAATATTCAATACTGTGTCTTTTAAGGCCATTATAAGCCTGAGATTTTATGAATCTGTTTTCTGCTTTTTTCCCCCCAGAGTGACCAGAGCAGGAATTTGGTCAGAGTGGGCTAGAGAGTGAATTGGTCTGTAGTATAGGAGGTGGTGTTAGGCATTGAGTGAGAGAGCACATGTTGTGGTTGTCTCTAAAAGGTAATTACTGTGAGTTTCTTCTTTGTTTTTTTGTTTTTGTTTTTTTTAAATACCTAGTACAGAGGTGCCTGGGTGGCCCAGTTGGTTAAAATACCTAGTACATTCTCTTAATTGTAATAACTTTTAAAATTTATTTATTTATTTATTTATTTCAGAGAGAGAGAGAGCATGTGTGCACATGGGCACATGTTTGGGGGTGGGGAGAACAGAGGGAGAGGGGAAGCAGACTCTCTGATGAGCCGAAGTCTAGGCAGGGCTTGATCCCACAACCCTGAGATCTGGACCTGAGCCAAAACCAAGGAACCACCCAGGTACCCCTTAATTGTAATTATAATTAGGGGGGAAAGGGAGAAAAAGATAAACCCATAGATTAAAAAAAAAAAAATTTTTTTAGAAGCCATCTTTTCAAGTACTTTGCTCCAAACAGATAATCCGTGAATTCTTTAACAGGGGTCAATATTTAAGTCATTAAAAAGATTATAGAAAGAGACTTTTTAAAAGAACTTTTGTGGAGAGGGCAGAGCACCACTTGGGGCTCAATCTCATTACCCTGAGATCACGACCCAAGCAGAAATCAAGAGTTAGTCACCTAACCTACAGAGCCACCAAGGCACCCCCCAGTACCCATTCTTTTTTTTTTTTTTAATTTTTTAAAAATTTATTTATTTTCAGCATAACAATATCATTATTTTTTCACCACACCCAGTGCTCCATGCAATCCATGCCCTCTATAATACCCACCACCTGGTACTCCAACCTCCCACCCACCCCCCCGCCACTTCAAACCCCTCAGATTGTTTCAGAGTCCATAGTCTCTCATGATTCACCCCCCCTTCCAATTTACCCCAACCCCCTTCTCTCTAACTCCCCATGTCCTCCATGCTTTTTGTTATGCTCCACAAATAAGTGAAACCATATGATAATTGACTCTCTCTGCTTGACTTATTTCACTCAGCATAATCTCTTCCAGTCCCATCCATGTTGCTACAAAAGTTGGGTATTCGTCCTTTTTGATGGAGGCATAATACTCCATAGTGTATACGGACCACATCTTCTACATTGAGATATCACCTTACACCAGTTAGAATGGCCAAGATTAGCAAGACAGGAAACAACATGTGTTGGAGAGGATGTGGAGAAAGGGGAACCCTCTTTCACTGTTGGTGGGAATGCAAGTTGGTGCAGCCTCTTTGGAGAACAGTGTGGAGATTCCTCAAGAAATTAAGAATAGAACTTCCCTATGACCCTGCCATTGCACTCCTGGGTATTTACCCCAAAGATACTGATGTAGTAAAAATAAGGGCCATCTGTACCCCAATGTTTATAGCAGCAATGGCCACAGTCGCCAAACTGTGGAAAGAACCAAGATGCCCTTCAGCGGATGAATGGATAAGGAAGATGTGGTCCATATACACTATGGAGTATTAAGCCTCCATCAGAAAGGACGAATACCCAGTACCCATTCTTAAGGGAATAATGAAAACAAGATAATCCTGAGTAAAAGAAGTGAATTTTTGATATGTTCTTTTTCGGTTGCTTTCCAAAATGTTCCTTTTCAGAAAATGTGAAGATGTTTTTATGTGTAATATATTGGAACCACAAGCACTGACTTTGTATTTCAAAGTTGGAAGAAATGAGATTGATGTCCCACACAGTTGTAAAATGCCAAAAATAAGTAGAGCTGGAATGAATTAAAGCCCAGTGTTCAGAAAAGCCAAGTAAAAGCTTCAGATCAAGAGTAGCTATAATTGAAAGGGTCCAAATAAGTATTTAAAACCACCCCTGCTGGGACTGCTAAGACTTCTGAATTTCAAATTGGCATTTTATGTTTGACAAGGTGACATTGTATAAGAAATGTATTGTAAAACACTGCTGTACAATAGGAAAATGATTGAATGTAAATATTTCAGGATGTGGACCACTGTTCAAATGTTATCATAAATCTTTGCCATTGTTTTAGGGGATAACCCTGCATGCATATATGAGCTGAATTGAGAGAGCTAGCTCTTGGAAGGGAAATCAGCAGTGAGTTTGTGCGTGTCTGACCTTCTGCTATTACTAATCTGATTTGACCACAAAAGTATCCTATTAGATCTTTGCTATTGTTATCATATGCATGTTATTATATAAAGTGAAAAACTCTTTTCTGAAGATACTACATCTGGCATTGCTTTTGACCTGTTCATCGGGTGGTCTGAAATGTCATTGGTATGTGAAATTGAAATGGGTTGAGCCAGTATGCCCTCTTAAACTTTGGAAAGGGGGAAAAAAAAAGCTTGAACTGTAAAGTTAACTATCTTTCCATTCCTTGCAGGTTTGGAAGGTTTACAGTAGCTGCTCTTCAGTCCAAAGTAGAACAGCATGAACGTGAAACCAATCGCCTCAAGAAAGCCCTGGAACGAAGTGATAAGTATATAGAGGAACTAGAATCTCAAATTTCACAGCTAAAAAATTCAAGTGAAGAGAAGGAAGCTATGAATTCCATTTGCCAGAGAGCACTTTCTACAGATGGCAAAGGGAGCATAGGCAACGAGGAAGATATGACATCAAAGAATCAAGGTGATGGTGCCAGAAAGCCGCTTGGCTCATCCACCTCAAGTTCTCACCTGGCAAAACCTTCTAGCAGTTCTGCCAGGCAAGAAAGCACCAGCAAAACAGAACCAAATTGTTCCAAGAACAAAGACCTATATCAAAAACAAGTGGAAATAATGTTAGATGTGACAGATACAAGCATGGATACTTATTTAGAAAGAGAATGGGGTAATAAGCCAAGTGATTGTATACCCTACAAAGATGAAGAACTTTATGATCTTCCAGCTCCTTGTACCCCTTTGTCCCTTAGTTGCCTTCAGCTCAGTACTCCAGAAAATAGAGAGAGCTCTGTAGTCAAAGCAGTAGGTTCCAAAAAGCACTCGAACCATCTTAGAAAATTGGTGTTTGATGATTTTTGTGATTCTCCGAATGTTTGTAATAAAGATTCATCAGAAGATGATAGAAGTGAAAATGAAAAGAAATCAGAATGTTTTGCTTCCTCAAAGACAGGGTTTTGGGACTGTTGTTCCACAAGCTATGCCCCAAACTTGGATTTTGAAAGCTCAGAGGGGAACACAATAGCAAATTCTGTTGGAGAAATTTCTTTAAAATTAGGTGAGAAATCAGGCTCCTGCTTATCTAAGAGGTTGAATTCTATTCGCTCGTTTGAAATGAATCGGACGAGAACATCCAGTGAAGCATCCATGGACGCAGCTTACCTTGACAAAATCTCCGAGTTGGATTCCATGATGTCGGAATCAGACAATAGCAAGAGCCCTTGTAACAACGGTTTTAAGTCAGTGGACTTAGATGTGTTATCAAAGTCCTCTCAAGGCAGTGAATTTCTTGAGGAGCCAGATAAGTTGGAGGAAAGAACTAAGCCAAACCTTTCCAAAGGTTCTCTAACTACTGATCAGTTAGAAAATGGAAATGATTGGAAACCCACTTCTTTTTTCCTCCTCTCTCCATCTGACCAAGAAATGAATGAAGATTTTTCTCTCCATACCGGTTCTAACCCAGGAACTAATGAAATCAAACCCCCAAGCTGTTTGTTTCAGACTGAGTTCTCCCAGGGTGTTTTGTTAAGCAGTTCACACCGGCTATTTGAAGATCAGAGGTTTGGGTCATCTTTATTTAAGATGACCTCAGAGATGCATGGTCTTCATAACCATCTTCAGTCTCCTTGGTCTACTTCCTTTGTGCCTGAGAAGAGGAATAAAAATACAAATCAGTCAACGAAAAGAAAAATCCAGAGCAGTCTTTCCAATGCCAGCCCATCAAAAGCAACTAAAAGTTGACTCATTAGAAAGGTGTCATTTATGTTTTTGTCCTGAGAGGAATAGAAGTTTTTAAAGTTACTTTTCTCCCTCATAAAAGTTCTGTACAACGTTGAATTGATATTCTGTAGTCAAGTATCAAGTCAGAATGGTGGATTAGCCTGTACCTAAAATACTTCTGTTCATTTTAAAGAATTTGTCATTTTTTCGTTTCATTTGGGCATCTTTTTAACCAGAAAAGATAGGGAGAGGGAGAGGGTTTCTTTTAATGAATATTATATGTATCTGGTTTGGGTGTGTTATGTTTTCTTAAGTCTTGATTTATCTGTTAAATACAGTGGCCAATTAATGAGCCTTGGTTGTCTTCAAAACTTGGATTCCTTAAATAAAACTTTTTGGGTTGTCTATACACTGCTTATAAGACACTTGAGTTTCCTTAAAGCTTTTCTAAGCTGGGAATTATTTTGCCTGTCCTTTTTTATTTATGTTTAGTGATGGCTCAACTTTTAGGCAGGGCCATGGTGGAGAAAGAGCACTCTTAACCTTAGTCCAATATTCATTTACTTGGTTTTGTTTTGTTTTTTAGGTTTTGTATATGTATGTTTGCATTTTTAACATTGTGTTTTGTACAGTTTTTGTGAGAACCTTTTGCTACAATGAAAAAACACATTTTCTATATGAAAATACTTGTTTTATGTGAGGTAGCTTTCATTTCCTCATCTTTTTGTGTGTGTTGAAAATCGGAAATTGAACCTACTTTGGAAAGAAGGCATAGAATGGTTGGTTGGGTTTGGAGGAGCCTCAGTATGGTAGCTTCATTGTTCCAGATACACAGGTGTGGAAGTGCTCTTTGCCAAATGCTTGATTCACTTTCATCCCAGGGGAGCTTTTTTGGAGGGAAGTTCTTGTTTGCATGTTACTGTTCTTTGTGGAAACTCTGTATGCATGGTAGCATTCTTTCTTGCACTGTTTTCCTTACTTAGAAAAAGAAGTTTTAGTTGGTTAATAGAATATCTCTTATGTAGGACAGATTTTTTTTTCATGAAGAGTGTTGGGATGAGAATAGGTGAGCTAAGCACAATTTTTAATTTAGGCTCTGAAAAAGTATATTCTAAACATGTTTGGTATGCCTGTATAGGCCTTTAAAAATGGTTTGTATGCTAATGACTTGTTTATCTAATGTGCACTGAACATTTTACATTAATACTGTACTGTTTTACATTAATACTGCATGCTTTTCTATGTGAATTGAATAAAGGATGTCATAAGCACTGTAATCCTTGATGTTGTCTCAGATATTGAATTAGCCTATAACAACCAGTAAAACTTACCATTTTTAATTGATCTTGTAGCGAGGTTGACAGACTTTGGACCATGGACTAAATCTGGCCTACACCTATTTTTGTGAAAAGCCTGTGAACTAGAAATGGTTTTTATACTTTTTAATGGCTTTTAAGAATTAAAAAATATTTCATAATATAGGAAAATGATATAAAATTCAAATTTCAATATTTCTAAATAAAGTCTTATTAGAATGCAGCTACACTCATTTGTTTACATATTACCTATGACTGCTTCTGCTTTGCAGTGGCAGAACTGAATAGCTGCCAGTGAGACCATATGGCCGACAAAGCCTAAAATATTTACTTTTTGGCCTTTTACAGAAATATTTGCTGACCCCTGTTAATAATAGACTCTGTGGATTCAGTAAAACCGTGAAAGTATAACAAATCACTTTTATGATTTAGAGAATCATACCCTCCACTTTTAGAAATAATAAGGGGCAAAAAAAAAGCTAACGTGAAACATAATTTTTATTATATATATATTTTCCAATAAGTATTTGTGTGCTGTTTTATTCTTTTTGATGTGTTGAAGTCGGTAGATACTTTTAGAGAGTAGTTTAGATATCTTTGACAATGGTAACATATTTGAAATTCTATTAAATGTAGAAATCTATAATTTTTCTAAGTAATCATAGAGTAAATTAGGGGGTAAGCCTCACTTTAATTCTGTCTATAACTCTTCTTTACTATGAATGTGTCAGTTTTTAATCCATTAATCCAAATATATACCAGCAGTGTGCCATGGCAGTGCAGAATAACCTGATTAGTGATGCCTAATCAGGGTTAGAACGTCTCTACTGGACCAGAGTATTTCCCAGCTGCTTCAGAAAGCGTTGCTCCACGATATGTCATACATTAAACCCATCAGACGTGACATTTCCCCACTGAAGAGAATAACCTGCAGGATTTTATTTTAATCACATTCTCATTTGTACTCTTTACTACTTTTACCATAATCTGATATATCATGATACATGTAGTGGTTTCATATGTTTTTAAGTATATTGTACACACACTCTAAAAACGAAAGACAAATTTATTTAAACCAAGTATTTTACTAATTTCTGTTTCCTTTAATCCTCTTCAAACTCTGTAAGGCAAGAGCCTCAGTTTAAAGTGAATGATTTGAGGATTAGTGGTCACACAGCTGGAATGGAATAGAACCATGTCTTAGAACTGGGCCCCTAATTCTAGAGCATGTACTCTTCCTCCCGAGTGCTTGAAAGTTCACATCTGAAGGCCAAAGGATGAATAGATTTGAAATTTCCAAGGGTTCTTTTTAAAGTACTACTTGAGAAATACTGGCATGTTTCTTTTCAGGTAGCATTTTCTTCCTGCCAATGTTCCACTACTAAGTGGAAGCTCAGTGGTGAGAGTTGTTTGCCTCTTTGAATTAATGTAGGAAAATTTGCATTAACTCTGACATTTAGATGAATTTAACCCTTATTGGAAGGTTTAGATAGCACTAAAGGCCATGTTAGAGCAAGATGCACTTGTGATAAGGGAAGCAGACACTAATCAGTGATGCCTGTAAAAACAGCATCTTTTGATTGCTCATCTTTCTAAAATATGGCTAAGGGAATGTGACATGATGGTAGGTTTTTGTTTGTTTTTTGGGGTTTTTTTTGACATGAACTTTAGTGTTCGTCTTTTAATTTTCAAAATCTTAATCCCATCAACAATGACTTTTTTTCCTGTTTTAATGTATCATCTGAGACTGAAACTGAAAATAGTAGATTCTAAGATTTATAGCCCCTTAATTTCAAATCTACTTTGTATTCCTATAATGTCTTTTGTATCTATATTGGTTTAAAACTGAAGGTACCACTGAACAAGGGGAGAATTTTGGTCTTAAATCCTAAGATATTTCAGGAACTTGTTTCTGTATACTTGAATGGTTTTCAGTTATCCACAGTATAATACATAGATTTTGTACCTGTGAATGATATTTGTAGAACATCAAACTGAGATTAACAGTAACTTTATGGAGTATAGCCTACTATTAGATTAAAAGAGTGTTTTCCAAGGCCTCATAAGAAGGTCTTTCATTCCTATTTGTGGGAGTCCTACAACACAGTCTTTGCCTGTGATGATGTAACCTAATCCTTTTAATAATACTTGGCAGAGAGAAAACCTTTTAAGCAATGATCTCAGAGTGCATAGTGAACATTTATTTCCTAATTCTCGGAACCCCACTCTGAGCGAGGAAACATCTATTAAGATGCAGATTTCTTTTAAGAACCCATCTGGAGCTCAAGGTAGGGAGATCTTCAGTCTTACATGACAGAAGCCTAGAATACTTTGAATTGGAGCTCCACTTCTTGAAATGGAAGATTCTAAGGTCTGCTGTCTCTTAAGAGGGAGCAGACCCCTCTCTAATGAATGTTAGTTGAATTAACCAAGTGTGGAGAAGTGTGTGCCTTGTGGGACACTTAGAATTTCGGGGCTTCCAAGGGCAAGGATTTAGACATTTACCGAGACCCTGTGAGGACAGAGAAGCTAGTTCAGGTCCATTTTGATTCTTACAGCACGGTGAGTGGAAAAAGTCGGTGACGGCGATAGCACCGAGCAGAGAGGAAATAAGCATCTTGACGGAAGTACTGTTTGCACTGGGTCTTTAAGGATGAATAAGAGCTCGGTGTGGAAAAGGACGTCTCCTCTGCTTGTTCGCTGTGCTTGTAGGGGCGGCTTCACGGACGTCTCAGAAGCGGTACTGAAGGACCCAGTGCCTAATGCCAGGACTTCTGATTGAGAAGGGTTTCTAGATTGCTCCAGCCTGAGCTTGCAAGTTTGGCTTTGCTCCGCCTCTTCTATCTCAGCGTCCCCTGAGACTCTAAGCTAGCCCTAGCCGCCGGGGCCGGCGGCCTGATGGCGAGACAGTGACTCCCTGGGCGCTGGAAGGCTCAGGAGGTGGCAAGGCTGGCCCATCATCTGTCCATTAAGCCGGGGCTTTGCGCTGCGACGGCCGGAAGGCGCGACCTCGCTTCACTCACAGGGTCATCTTTGTGCTGGGGGTGGGGAGGTGAGGTCTAGTCCGCTTGTCTCGGTTCTGAGGCCCCTACCTCCCTCTGATTCTAACTCTCCCAGCCTTCCGGGATTTCCGCAGCCAGCGCGGCTCTTCCCCCAACCCCCGGCACATCACACCCCCCACCCCGATCCCCTGGGAGGACAAATCTGCCGGTGCCCCTCCGGCCGGAATCTCCCGCGCTCTCGAGGGCGCTCTCAGTTGGTCTCTCGCCCAGGCCCCACCCGAGGAAACGACTTGCTTTGCGGTTTCCTTTCATTTTATTACCACTCGCGAAACCTGGCGATTAAGACGCGAAACCAACAAAGAGTTTTCTTTCCACCTTAACCTTGCACACAATCCTTTAACAAATTAATTAATCCTAATGAATTAACACTTCATTTATTTAAACGCGCTACAGTCCATGAATTAAATTTTCATGCAGTGATTAAAGGCTGTTAAAATATGCATGATTTCGTTAAAATTTTATAATAAATCAGGGCAATGTGTTACATGACAAGGCAACTATTTCCCAGTCCCTCGCAAGGGGCTTTGATTTGTGCGGGCGGCGAGGAGGAGGGGCGGCTGGCGGCGGCGCCGGCGAGCGCCCGAGCCCGGCGACAGGACCCAACTCCGCACTTCTGGCTTTTGGACTCGCGGCTTCGTGCTTTCCTCGGCGGCTTCTGGGCCCTCCTGGGGGATCCTGTTCCTGCGGACGGAGCT
The DNA here is from genome assembly GCF_964662115.1 of Mustela nivalis. Taxonomy (NCBI): domain Eukaryota; kingdom Metazoa; phylum Chordata; class Mammalia; order Carnivora; family Mustelidae; genus Mustela; species Mustela nivalis. The sequence goes on along the minus strand of NC_139034.1, from coordinate 60,546,531 downwards.
GAGCCTGCGGAGGGCGTTGGGCTCCCGCCTGCCGGCCCCCGGAACTGCACTCGTACGGGGCGGGGGTCCTCTGCAGTCCGTTGGCGCCCGCGGAGCTCCCGCCGACCCCGGCCTGCGTGCGACCGCATCGCAGCGGCGGCGGCGGCTGTCAGAGGAGAGGGAAGGCGGCCGAATTTCCATCTCGTCGCTTAGGGTCACTGGCGGGAGTGCCTGCTGTAGAGTTGGTTTGTTCGTTGTTGTTTTTAACCCGGGGACTTCGAACCCCTTCTCTGAGCGGCGCACTCTTCTGGTTTTGAAGGAGCCGGGGTGGAGCGGGGGGGCGAATTTGCTCCTTTTAGGATCTAAACCCCAGGGGCTCGTGGCCTTGTGTCGTGATACAACCATGTTCACACGGACGGCGCAGCTGGCGGGCGGGGGGGGGGGGGCAGACCTGCCCTGTTAGGACCCAGACCTAGTTGTCCTGCCTCGCCCATAGATCTTTCACTAGGTGGGTTGGCTCTGAGCCCCCAGAGAGATTAAGGCGGAGAAGGTGGAGGTGATAGATAGATGATAGTAGATAGATCGATTGATTTCTACCTGAGTAACACCAAGAGTGATAATGACCGGCGGCGAACTTTACTGGGGAGCATCATCTCGGGGTGGGGTGGTCGACATCCTGAAAAAGTTTCCCCACGGAAGTGGCGCTTGAATTAAACGGCCCCAAGAAAGAAAACAGTGGGGTTTTGACCGGATAACTCAAGAACCTTCTCCGCAGGTCCCAGCTGGAGTTCAGTCTGAATGCGCACGGGGCGGGAGCCTTACGAGATCACCGTGGGCCTCAGTAACTCAAGCACCTCCGACGAGCGGCCCGAGCGCGGGCGGGGCGCGGTGGAAAGGGAGCACCGGGCCTCCAGAAATCGAGCTCCCGGCAGCAAGAGCGTGGCTCTGAACTTGCTGCCTGGGCAGGATTGGGCCCTGGGGCTGGCAGAGGGCAGGGTCACCGCCCAGAGACGGACGAGGCCGGCACTGAGGCCTTGCGGTCCGGTGGGGGAGGTCAGAGGACGTAGGCAGGACCCGCGAGGAGCCCGGGCCCGGAACGGCGGGAGAGATGGGAACGGCCTGCGCCGGGGGGGTAGTGCGAACAGAGACCCAGCATCGAGGCAGCCCAGGCACGGCCCTGGGAAGGCGGCCGCGAGAGGAAGCGAAAGTCCCGCAACAGCAGCTCCCCTTTTCCACGCTTTGGGCAGAAAGTGTCGGAGTGTAAGGGCGCCGCCGGGCCCAGTAGAGCGCAGCTCCTCTTCAAGAGAACCGACCCCCACCCCCTACTCTGGGCCGGCTCCGCCCCTGCCTGCCCCTTCATAGGGCTTACAAACAACTCCAAAGGCCTCTGGAGGCGGCCAGCTCTGACCTCTGGGGGCTACGCCTGCACGCAGAGCGGGGCCGCGCTGTGAAATGTGCCCACTTTCAAACTGGGCAACTGCCCGCGGGAACTGTGGCACCCCGGGTCTGGGAGGTGCAGAGCTCCCACTCGGGCCGCCAGAACCGGAGGGGGCCGGCCTGCAGGTAGGGCCATATCTTCAAGCCAGAACGTGGAGCCCAATACCCTCCTCCAGTACAAACACACACTCTCTCTCTCTCTCTCTCTCTCCACGCACTTAAGTAGATGTTCTTCAGGGCCAAACCGCTATTCCTGAATCCCAAGAAATAACCCGGGTTCCATCCCAGAGGGGTGTGTGTGTGTGTGTGTGTGTGTGTGTGTGTGCAGGTAGTGGCTGCTATGTCCAGCGCTGATTTCTCCCCCACCCCCTCACTCTTTTGGAGAAGGGCAGCCCGAGCCGGCAGCAGCTGTCAGGCTCGCTCTGCTGCTCTGTGGAGGTGGGTGGGTGTCTAAGGTAAGGACAGTTCACTCCCAGCAGTGTGGGCCCTTGAACAGCGCCTCTCTCTCCGCGCCTCCCTCCCACCAAGGAATCTCTGCTCTCTGAGCTGGGGGAAACAGCAGCTGCCAAAGAAGATGTGAAGTGGGGCCTGCCAAAGGAGGAGGAGAAAATTAATTAATGAGGGAAAGAAATGTGTCTCTGATCCAGATGATAGACTCCCTATCCCTGGGGGGAGAAATTCCTTGGAAATCAATAGCTGTGCATTCATTATCCCCCTCTTGATAAAATGCAAAGCTATGAGATAGGGGGAGGGGAGAATCTGTGTTGGTCATTAAACAAGAAGGAAGGGGGGGACCTTTCCAGGAATCTATGCCAAAGCTCAGAACCCATGTGGGCATCATTAGCACAGGCAGGGGCCAACTAGTTACTGCACTTGCCAGACCAGGAAAACAAAGCAGTGACATATTGGTGAGCCCCAGTCCACCACCCTTTTCTTTCGCTGCCCTGGGGTAAGTAGAGAAAGACTTCGTAAGGCCCAAAGAACTGCATGCAGATCTGCCACCATGCCCCAAGCTCTAGCCTGGGGCCGAGGCCCAGCAGGGATGTGGCTGGATAACTGTCCAGGCGCCATCTCCCACCCCATCCATGTTTCCGTCCAACTCTTTTCTCTGCACCTGTCACACCTGAACCATAAGTGCCCCCTCACCTGGGGCTGCCCCACTCTTAGAGACTGCCATCTCCTGCAGGGCAGCTACCCCTGTTTTATACCTCATTTTCTCTCCAGTGTCTTGCCCTGGCCCAGACTGGTGATGACCGAGCATGTGAGGAAGAAAGGGAAAATAGAATGTAAATGAGGGAGGGATGCAATAATTGAACTCCGAAAAAGAACAAGCTGCTGTCAAGATTTACAGCTCTGCATGGGGACAACGCACCCTTCTGGCCCAATCTCCATTTCCCTTTTTGGAAGAGAGGAGACCCTTCAGTGATCTTCCTGCTTGCCCCCCATTAACCCTGGCTTGTTGAACTCTCTGGCTTTCACTCCTGGCCTTCCCCATCTGCCTTCTCTTCCTTCTACACACATGTGTTGTTCTATGGGGCGTTTTTACCCTGTGCCAAGCACTTTGCTAGGTACCGTTGTGGACACAGATGTTAGGGGGTGGGTTGGGAATTGAACCCACAGCCCTCATAGTTCTAGCCACAGGAAAAGCTGAGATATTCTGGAATGGGTTGTCAAAAAAAAAAAAAAGTGTCCAAAGAAATGTGAACTGGAGGAGGAGAGTCTGGGCAGGCTTGTGAGCTCCTGCTCTCTGGTAGGGTGCCTGTTCTCTGGGTTTCCTCGTGCCCTCCCAGAGTCATAGGTAAGTCCATATGAGTTTCCAGTACTTGGCTGGCCTCGCTCTCTGGGGGTCCACTCAGAAGGAACCTGTGCTGCTTGTGGTTCTGCCTCCCATGCACCTTTCCACCCTTCGGCCAGCATTTCCTTGAGGTGCGGGCAGGATCTAGGCTCTTGCCCTCTGCAGGATCCTTCCTTTCCCTAGTGAAAGAGCTCAGGGGACGGCTGCCATGGGTATCAGGAAGGATTAGGTTAAGCCTGGACATCCAGGGCGACGACTACCTTAGGACTCACTCGCTCCCTCCAGCGATGTCCTGCTCCCCGTCCATTCCCCGTAGAGATAAGTTGCATTTAGCACTCCCAGGGGACCATGTAATGGATGGAAACGCGAGGCTCCTCTGGAACCAGCAAGTGAACATCTTTCTTTCTCCCTTCTCTGGCTGCAATAGGGGAGGAGGGTAGAGAGAAAAGAAAAGAAAGAAAGAAAAAGCCATGGTGACGCCTGTGGGCTTTTCTTGGAATTTGAGTATTGAGTGGGTATGCTAAATACGGACACGTTTATCTGAGGAAAAGATCCACACGAACGCAAATTGAGGTTTTTAGAAATGAGATCTGCTCTTTGGTGGAAATAACAGACTTCTTTGGTGTGGGAGCGACCAGAAGATTATTTATCTGATCTCTGCCTCCCATAAGTAGCCCCTTGCCGCTCTCCAGCTCTCCCGCCACAGATGTGATAACATCTGGGCTGTTATTATCACCCGGGGCAAGCATTGTGTCCCCGGGGACTCGGCACCTGAACTGTGGTTCTCCCCGGAGGCGCTTGATCTGCCTGCCACACAAGGGCCATATAACAGGTTGGCTAATTGATTCATTCTTCTTAGGTTTTGATTTTACAATCAGAGAATACATAAAAAATGAAGTCTGGACCAGAGCTTAGGTTTCTTTATTCCAGATTGGTTTGAATTAATATTTTAATCACACTTTCCTATACACTGGCTTGATCCTATCTCCTATTCAAGATATATATATATATATATATATATATATATATATATATTATACACACACACACACACACACACACACACACACACACGAAGCAAAGAGGCCAAAGCCAAGACGATGGAAGGGAAAAGAAAGTTCTCTTTTCAACATCTTAATTCTTTTTTCTCTGAAACGATTTTCTTTTCTCCCGGAGTTTCCAGCATAATGTGTGTGTGTGTGTGTGTGTGTGTGTGTACACGCTGAGGAGAGGAAAGGATCCCCACAACACCCTGTTAACTATTTTTCCTTTTGATTACTAGAAGCCTCAGATCACCCGGAGCTCGTTTGAAATGTGGGTTTGTACACGGTTAAAGGAGACAAACAATAAGAGAAATGCACAATTTCATTTCAACAGCAGTTCCTTAGTAGAAAGCACACGCTCCTTGTGGCTCCTAAGTGGCTGTCACTGTCGGTGCCTGACACAGTTATATTCACAACAACAACAACAACAACAAAGTATGCGGAGGAAATTAAATTATATGGAAATCAATAGCGTCTGACTGCTTCAAACAAATGTCTGTCACGGCGATTATTCTCCAGGAACCTATTTATAAACCTTGAAAGAAACAGGTTCTTGCAGCAAAAGACAGCATCTTCTGCGTTTCTGTGTTGTTATTTATACTGTATACAGAGGAATGCGCGGGCATAATTTAACATACAAATACCCAGCTGTATACATTATATAACAGCTTGTTAGACATCCCAGAGTGGAGGTGTGCCTAAGTAATGCGCATATATTCCGGGCTTGCGATGGGGTTGGGGGAGAGTTTGAGAGAGGGAAAGCACCAAAGGGGTTCTGAGCATCATGTCTTTCTCCCCATAAAAGGTGGGTACCCCGAGACAATAGCCAGCCCTTTTGATCTTTCCAGAGCCGCTGTGGGAAAGGTGAGGCGTGCATTGCGCATGCCCGGGTAGCTACAGGTGCATCACCTGCGCTGTCCTTGCTGGTGGTCACTATAAGAGTGGCTCCCAAGCGCCTGTCGCGGCCGGGCGAGCGCGCGCGCGCGCAGACGCACGGCGCCGCGGAGAGAGAGCGCGCGTCAGACAGACTCAGACAGCTGATGCCTGTCAGCGCGGCGGGGCCGGGAGCTCTCGCGAGAGCTCCCAGAACCGGCCGCGAGAAGTGGGGCTCAGGTGTAAGAGGAGTGCATCCCGTCGGCGCGCGGGGCTAGAGCTCTAGGAGAAGTGGGATCGCGAGGCCGGTGCGCGGCGCTCTGCACGGTCAAAGGGAGCGCCGGGCGGCAGCGGCGGCAGCAGAGGAGCAGCAGCAGCCCCCGGCGCGGCCACCGCCTCCGCGCAGCCAGCCGCCGCGGCTGCAGCCTCCGAAGGGAGGCCGGGGGAGCCGGCGTGCGCACTTTCCCGCAGACTTTCGGAGTGTTTGTGGATTTACATGCCAAGCCATCAAGATGATGTCTATGAACAGCAAGCAGCCTCACTTTGCCATGCATCCCACCCTCCCTGAGCACAAGTACCCGTCGCTGCACTCCAGCTCTGAGGCCATCCGGCGGGCCTGCCTGCCCACGCCGCCGGTAAGCGCCCCACGCCCGCGGCCCCGGCCCGCGCGCCTGCCCCCTCCCCGTCTCCGAGACACTGCATGTCGGGTGCTGCTGTGCTCCGGGTCCAGGTGCTGGGTTTTGCGGGCAGGGAGTTTTAGAGGAATCCCGCTGCGAGGCACGTTTTGTCCAGTGGCGCTTAATGTCGTGATCCCGTCGCCTCTGCCTCGTGTCGGGCGCCTGCGATCAGAGTGGGGAGCGCTGGGGCCATGACTCTCTACTTCCCTCCACTTTTTCTGTTAATTTCACGCCTCGGAAAGGCGGTCTCGGTGCGTGTTCGGGTGCGTGACACGGGTCCCGAGCTGCGAGTTACATTTCCATTTCTTCTTCTTTTCCCCTTCCTTTTTGGTCTCCCACGCCGGTTCCCGGAATGTGTTCTTGTGTCCCCCTCTCCCCTGAACCTGTCTCTCTCCCCACACTCACGTCCCTTCTCATCTGTCCCTCCCCCCGTCTTGTCCTCAATGTGCTCCCCATTCTGTCTTTCCCGGCCTCCACTGTCCCCACCCACGTTGTTGTTATTTTGGTTGCTTTGTGTTTGGTTTGCCCTTTGCTCGTGCTTTCTGGCTTGTGCGTGGTTTTGTTTTGTGTTTTTGCTTTTTTTCGTTTTGTGGTTTTTTTTTTTTTTTGGTTGTTTTTTTGTTTTGTTTTGGTTTGGTTTGGTTTGGTTTGTGTCGCCTGCAGCTGCAGAGCAACCTCTTCGCCAGCCTAGACGAAACGCTGCTGGCGCGGGCAGAGGCGCTGGCGGCTGTGGACATCGCCGTGTCCCAGGGCAAGAGCCACCCGTTCAAGCCAGACGCCACGTACCACACGATGAACAGCGTGCCATGCACGTCCACGTCCACCGTGCCGCTGGCGCACCACCACCACCACCACCATCACCACCAGGCGCTCGAGCCTGGCGACCTGCTGGACCACATTTCGTCGCCCTCGCTCGCGCTCATGGCCGGCGCGGGCGGCGCGGGCGCGGCGGGCGGCGGCGGCGGCGCCCACGACGGCCCGGGGGGCGGCGGCGGCCCGGGGGGCGGCGGCGGCCCGGGCGGCGGCGGCCCCGGGGGCGGCGGCGGCGGCGGTGGCCCGGGGGGCGGCGGCGGCGGCCCGGGCGGCGGGCTGCTAGGCGGCTCGGCGCACCCGCATCCGCACATGCACGGCCTGGGCCACCTGTCGCACCCGGCGGCGGCGGCCGCCATGAACATGCCGTCGGGTCTGCCGCACCCCGGGCTGGTGGCGGCGGCGGCGCACCACGGCGCGGCGGCTGCGGCGGCGGCGGCGGCGGCGGGGCAGGTGGCGGCGGCCTCAGCGGCTGCGGCCGTGGTGGGCGCGGCGGGCCTGGCGTCCATCTGCGACTCGGACACGGACCCGCGCGAGCTCGAGGCGTTCGCCGAGCGTTTCAAGCAGAGGCGCATCAAGCTGGGCGTGACGCAGGCCGACGTGGGCTCGGCGCTGGCCAACCTCAAGATCCCGGGCGTGGGCTCGCTCAGCCAGAGCACCATCTGCAGGTTCGAGTCGCTCACGCTCTCGCACAACAACATGATCGCGCTCAAGCCCATCCTGCAGGCGTGGCTCGAGGAGGCCGAGGGCGCGCAGCGCGAGAAAATGAACAAGCCCGAGCTCTTCAACGGCGGCGAGAAGAAGCGCAAGCGGACTTCCATCGCAGCGCCGGAGAAGCGCTCCCTCGAGGCCTACTTCGCCGTACAACCCCGGCCCTCCTCCGAGAAGATCGCCGCCATCGCCGAGAAACTGGACCTCAAAAAGAACGTGGTGCGGGTGTGGTTTTGCAACCAGAGACAGAAGCAGAAGCGGATGAAATTCTCCGCCACTTACTGATGGGGAGTGGGAGGTGCAGGGCGGGGCAGAGCGGGGAGCTGAAGGGGGCTTTTCGGGGCCTTTCCCCGAGCCTGTTTTCCTCTAGATTTGGAGTGTCCGTTATCTTGCTTGCATTTGGGGAGTCCCTCCTAGCGCACTCTTCTCTACCCCCCTCTCTGCTCTCCCTGCCCTTTCCCCTCTCCAGAAAAGAGGACTGCGGTGCTGGGTGTGGACGAGGGAGAGCCAGGCAGGAGAGAAAGAGGGAATATTTGGGCAAGCGGGAGTCAAGGGAAAGGAAAGCAGAGATTGGAGGAGGGGTTTTGAGGAGCAGATTGGTTCTGGGGGTTAGGGTGGGGGGAGACTCGGGAAGTCTAGGGAAATGGACTGTTTTTGACCAGAGACACTTGTCAAAATCTCCTGGGGACCAAGGGACTATGTACAAAAACAAACCTACCAACCACCAAAAAACAGACAAATAAAGACAAACTAAAACAAAACAACAAAAAGAAAAAAAAATGTTTTAGAAACTTAACTCTGGGGAACCAGGTTCTGCAGCTTCATTGCTCCCTAAGGAAGAGAGAAAAAGAGCACCACTATTATTACCACCCACCCCAACCCTACATACATAAACTGAGTTAAAATCCCAAACCAAACAAACCCGAAGGTGAAATTCTGGGTAGCAAAGCTAGTTGTTCTGTGTTTACTGCCCCCCTCCAAGTCTCACTTCCACCCCATCCGTGTCCTCTTTGATTTATTTTATCCATTCCAATGAGACTCCTATAGCTGCTCTCCATTGCCAGAAAGGGGGGGGGCACAGCAAAGAGAGGGAGGCTATTCAGGAATCCCACATTTTCGGGTGACCTGGTCTATACTCCTGTGGTCTGGTCATGTCTGGTGGGGATGTTTAGGGAGAGAGACACACACAATCTGAGCTGACTGAAAGGCAGAATTTAGAGTCTCCGAAATAAATATTTTATTCTAAGATAATAAAACAATTTAACAAGGTTTTTCCCCTTCCATTTTTGCTTATATCTAAGATCTGGAAAACAGATTATTTTGAACCCCCCCCCCCCCCCCCCGGGCCCATAGAACTTGCTTGCCCTTTCATTTATTTTTCTGAGTGTGGTTTATTTTAAACTACCTACTGACTTTTCCCCCTATTGATTCAAATACACTGTTGGGGTGGAAGACACTAGGAAAGGTACTGTGCCCCATTTTCTCTCTAGAACAAGACCCATCTTGCTCTTCTAGGTACCCTTTCTTTCTCTCTTGAAGACCACGAAATCATTCTGGAAATACTGGAAAGTTTCTGCTTTCAGTTGGAGCAGGACTTGGCTGGGACAAAAATCAGCTAAATCCCAGGAGAGAGGAAGACAGGTTTAAAGCCCTCCATTTGTTTCAAAGGGGTCTGCATGTTGGGGGGGAAGCAGAACAACTGTATTTTATTATTATTATTATTATTATTATTATTCAAAAGTAATTTATTGCTGGGGATAAATGTTGGGTAGCAAGAACTTTAATTTGCACTATCAGTCTCCCAAATAGAAAATCATGTATAGTATTTCATAGTAATAATCAAGGTACTCTCTGAACTGCTGATGGTTAAAAACAAAGACAAGACAGCTGAAGGTGGTTAGGTAAAATGCCTGCTTGGTGCATAAGATACTCTTTTGATCTCTTGTGGAGATGGTTTATCACCATCCTTTAATAAGAAGTACAAAATTGAAAACAGAACAAATGAGAAAGGGAAAACTCTGCCATTTAACAAGACTGAAATCATGCATGATCTGAAAGGTGCAGAAAGAAACACAATTAGCTCTCACTCTGGTTAGGCATTATTTATTTAATTACGTTGTATATCATTGTTTGCAGCGCAAACATACTATGCATTTGAAACTGAGCACTAAACTGGGCTAGCTTTCTGATAGACCGTTTTGTGGATAGTGTGATTTCACAGTCTACTGCCTGTTTTCACCGAAAACACAACATTCTTGTCATATTCTTGTATTTAGAGGAAGAGAACAAAAGGAAAATTACTGTAAATATTTTCTTTAACGCACACACTCACACAATGGTTACAAAACTGCCAGTGTTAATCCTGAAATGTCTCACGATTGATCTACCTGTCCATGTATGTCTGCTGAGCTTTCTCCTTGGTTATGTCTTTGCTCTAATACCTTTCCTCCTCCCCACTCCTATTAGAACCATTTCTGTGCGCCAAAATACAACAGGGGGATGTGTCCCAGTACGCTTGCAAATAAAACATAACTGAAAGAAGAGCAGTTTTATGATTTGGGTGCATTTTTGTTTATACTGGGCCAAGTCCTGGTAGAGCCGGTCAAAAAATGAGGTTCAACCACAAATACAAGGGAGGATATTGAAAGGGGGATAAAAAGTGAGGAAGGGGTGAGAATGATGTATTTTTCTGCTGAATCAGAATTCACTTTCAGATAACTCATGTCAAAAGCGGTGCTCTGAATAAAATGAATTCTATATTAGTTTCCTGTGTTCTATCAATTTTTTTTTTTAACTGCAGAAACTCTTAAACCACAGTTCTCACTTCAGAGTGGTGGAAGGTAATAAATAACCAGGCCCCCTCCCCAAATTAAATTGAGGTTCAGGGAAAGAGGCATTTGGAGATTTCTATGTGGTGTTTCTAGCCTATAAACATTTCTTTAAAAAATGTTGTAACTAAATGACTTTGCTTTGGAGGTTAATAAATATAAAAAATCATCCACGGATCTGTCCAGCCACCATGTCAAATGCCTGTGTTCATCTGAAATATTTAGTGTGCCACCTACTGCTCCAGAAAGACCAGAGATACTCTATTTCTTGGTGACCCTGGACTACATCAGATGCCAAATGTACAAAGTTTCTTAATAGCTGGGATTATATCTTCTGACATCATCCCATTTTAGCCAAATCTTTTTAATTTCACCGGCAAATCTGTGAAACAAAACACTTGATGTTCAAAAAAGAATAGTACATTTAAAAAGCTGTGATTTTAAACAGTTGTTAATGTTTAAAAAAGCACTAGAGGTATTTTTAAAAATAGATCTCTTCCATCAAAATTGATTTGTTTTTGTTGTTATTGACTTGAAATGTCATCAAAGTTTTTAATAAAATGCATTTGTAAAAACCAACCAACCAACCAACCGTTATTTCATAGGAAAGTATGACCGGATTTCATTGTTGGAGAACCAGGAATGAACAAATGAAAAGATTTACAAAGGCTTTTTTTTTCCCCCCAATCTGCTCCAAACGCAAATGATGCAGGCAAATACATTTGTATTATATAATGATGACCAATGTATGTAATAAGAACTTAAGCATTTGTTTTGTATTAAAGTCCTTATCAAATAAAAAGACAATATTATGTTAATAAAACATCATGAAAACACATGCTTTGCAGAGTTTCCTATTTTATGCAGTAGGAAACTGTGCAAAACAGAAATGCTTTGCTCTCCGGTGAGTGAATGTGTGTACCGTGGGAAGGAATAAGACTGTTCTAAGACACCTTTGTCAATTTAGAAAGAAACAAGCAAACAAATGTCCTCCTGAAGCGAGAGCAAAGGCTTGTCACTCAGCGGTAGCTGACCTTTCAAAGTTTTCTGGTTGGGAAGAGGAACCACACTTTAAGCACAGTCTGAAACCAGTTGGTGAGTGGAAATACTAAAATGTGTGGCTGCGAACTTTAAAAGAATGGTCTTAAAATAAGTTGGTGAGAGTGGGAAAATTGCGCTCCGTTTGTATTTCGGCTTCTCGGGAAATCCAGGCGTTCGTGGACTAGGCAGGGCAAAAGAAAAATAAGCATGAAATGCACCTGTCACGTTGATGCCACTCATTCATTTTAAATTTCAGTTTGCCCCAGTCCTAGCTCAGAGTCCTGCTCCTATAGGTCTGAGAAATGATGCCCTCAAGACACATCAACTAACTTCTGAGTAGATTTTTGTTTAATGCGTTTTCTTAAATTGCTCTCAACTTCGATTACACTTTCATAAATAAACCGTAGCACCCACTGCCATGATGGTATGTTTTCTCCTGATACTAAGACTAATTCGGTCCTGTTACCACACATAGCCAGGCCAACGGAAGACAGGGCGCCCTAGCTCCTAGGACTCACCTGGCCAGCCCCCGCCCACGGCCCGCAGCCGCGTCGCCCGGGCCTCTCTCTCATCTACCCTGCGTGAAGCATCCCTGCTCCATCTTTCTGGGGGAAGAGCTTTCATAGTCTAGTCCATGAAGTGGGAATTGTTGAGTTCTGACTTTGGCTAAAAAGCAGTGTTCCCCCACTCCATTCGAATTGCCTTGGTGGCCCCCGGGATGGTAAAGGTGATGACCACAATTATTATCTGGTATGGTTCTGTTTATCCGTGTTATTGGCGCCGTAGTCTCAGCCCCACGATGAGAGCCACACAGAGCTCGTGGGCGGTTTCAAAGGAGACCGCAAGCTTAATTGATTTTTTAAAAATAGCAGCCGAATTCTAATTCTCGCGGGGAGCCTCTTTTCCACCTGCGAGATAAGCCTTGTCGCAATAATTACGTTATTTAATATTTGATCAAACCTTCGCGCCGCCACCGCGGCTGGCGGCGCGGGGCCGGCTCGCGCCCTCCGGGGCGGCGGGCGAGCAGCGCTGCCGGAGCCGGGCCGGGAACGTGCGGCGGGGGCGCGCGACCGCCCCGCTCGGGTTGTCTTGCTCTTTGAATAATTCATGGCTGGAGAGTTCTGGAAATTAATAAAATGAATGATAACAAGAAGCTAATTAAAAACTTTCGTAATTGTTGTCAAGTCAACTTGATAGGAGACGGGCAGGCCTCCCTCTCCCCCTCTGCCCGAATCCGGAGGCCCTGGCGGGCTGGGCGCGGGCGGGGAAGGGCTTTGCATGTGGAGTGGACAAGCGCTCCCGGGTCTCAGGGAGTTACTTCGGGGGCCGCCTCGTGGGTCTGCTCCCTCCCCTCCAGCCGCCACAGTCTGCAGCTACTCGTCGTCTCGGCTAGACCTCGGACTTCCGAGCGGGTGGATGGGCGGGTGCCGTTTCACACCGCAAGCGGAGATGATTGGGTCACAATTTGCAGCCAGGAGGGACCCGCCCTCCCCCGACCCGTGTAGGGCTCTCCCTCTGCCACCGAAACACCCGCCCACCCGGGGCCGACCGCGCGGGGAATCCCAGCGCCCCAAGCGCGCAAGCCTCCGCCAAGCGACCGCAGGGCGCCGGGTATGCGCCCTTCCACCGCCTGCCGATTGGTCTGAAGGCTTCCAGCCACCCGAGACCGCAGTTCCTCTCAGACAGCGGGACAGCCACCAGCCTTCGGGCCCTGGCTGGGAATTGGCCCGGCCGCCAAACACCCCAACGGATAAGCGGTCCCGGGTCTGGACCCCCGGCGCGCTTGCGCAGCGGAGGCGGGTGGCAGGCGGGGCGCGGACCGCGGGGAGCGCCCGGCGGACGGGGCGCGCACGGAGTGCGCAGGGAGCGCGCGGAGCTCGCACATGCGCGCAGCGAGCTCCGGTCTCCTCCGAGAGGTGAGTCGGAGTTCCGCAGCTGGTAATTAGGAGCTCTCAGAAGTCTTCCCCTACCATGTAAGTGCCTTTGAGGGTGTCCTGAGAAAAAAGGGAAGGGACTGGTAACTCACAGAGGTTAAAAATACCCCCCTCCCCACAGTTTGCCTAAGTCGAGCAGGCACCTTAAACACCATG